>NC_141695.1:495005580-496205580 GCF_964263255.1 Lissotriton vulgaris | reverse complement strand
AGAAGAACTTTTTAAACAAACTAAGGGCACAAGTATGGGCACAACATGTGCGCCGAGCCTCGCATGTCTTTATGTAGCAGCTTTTGAGGAAAAACACATATTCAATTAAATGGCCCCATTCTTTGAAAATATAAAAATGTGGCACAGTTTCATTGACGATGTGTTCTGCATATGGTCAGGGAGTGAGGATGAACTGAAAGTGTTCATCGAATGAATCAACTTAGGAGACAAAAATTAAAAATTTACCTCCACATATAGCAACCAAAGTTGTGATTTCCTTGATCTTAAAATAAAACATACAGAAGGAACTTTACAAGTGAAACTTTTTAGTAAACCCACTGACCGTAATACAATGCTGCACTATGGAAGCCACCACCCAGCAACCCAAAAAAATAACATACCTTTTGGTCAATTCTTAAGGGTTAAAAGAAACTGTACCGATAAAAAAGAAATCGAAAAACATGCCCAAACCCTAACTAACAAATTCCTGGAAAGAGGCTACCCGAAAAAAAATGATCAAGAAGGCCTACAAAAGAGTGAAATACTTTAACAGAGAAAGCCTTTTTGAGCCCAAAACAGAAGTCCAACAAAAGACCAACAGTTAGTTTGTGTAACCAATTTCTCGAACATAAGTAACAAAATTAAGAACCTTATAAATAGAAATTGGAATTTGCTTCAAAATTCAAACTCAGTATCCCTTCCAAAGCCCATTTTTGCATTCCGACGGAATAAAACAATCAAAAACTGTTTAGTACACACATACCCAGATGACAGCAAAAGAAATAGGTTGGGAACCATAGAAGGTAAAACACCAATGGGAAACTTCCCCTGTGGTTCTTGTAAAAATTGCAGTCAGATCATCAAGGGGTCAAAAATTATCTATAATGGAGTTACCCATTATCAAAAAGAACTAGTAAATTGTAGAACCCAGAACGTGATCTATATAATACAATGCCCCTGCCAAAAAGCATATATAGGGGAAACATCGAGAGAAAAGAGACTGAGGCTCAACGAGCATAAATCTGCAATTCGTACCAAACGCGCCAATGCTCCTTTAGCTGAACATTGGGACTCATTAAAACATAATGTTGAGGACTTAAAATGGTGTATCATTGAAGTTGTAAAACTAAATAATAGAGGAGGTGATTTGGGAGCAAAACTGAAAAAGAGAGAGCAATATTATATGTCCAAATTCAATACATTCAGAAGTGGACTGAATAGCAGAGAAGAGTGGGATAGAATACTCTAAGCCCCCGAAAAGTAAAGATTTATTTTGTATGACAGTACAATAGTCAAATAGGATTCCCCATTAGGCTAAACCATTGTCCTAACTAACTGTAGAACTAAATCTGGGAGGGATAGAAAATAGATCCAATAGAGGACTGTTGAAATTATTTTTTACAAGCTTTAAAGAATGAAAAAACAACAAAAGGTAAGGAACTGCCCAAAGCTAATTAGAGTTAAAAATATCTCCGCATACATAATCAACTGAAACGGGTAAACCCAGCGGCGGGCTGAGTTATTCCAACATGGCCGCCGAAAAAAAGATAGACAACAGGGTTAAAACTCGAGATCGTTTTTTTGTGAAAACAACTGGAGACAATGGATAACGCTTACAGTTAGGTACAAACAGGACCGGAAAATACAAACCAAAGAATAGGCGGGGTAGCAATAAGCACGATAAATAGAAAACTCAAAGCTAATAAATGTAAATCTAGCACTTATAAGATGGCCGCCCCGATAATGCGACAAAAACTAATCTTCCGCCCTGAACGAGATGGCCGCTGTAACACATCCGAAAACATGTGTCGTTAAGTGTCCAGGTTTTGTACAAAATATCAACATAAATGACGCAGATTAGATCTAGATCACAAATACGACCAGTAACTTCGAACATAGGATAATGGTGTGCAATAATAGAACGATGCACAAATAATAATCGTCTCAAATAGGATGTAAATCCCAGTTTAGTTATGTTAAGATGGCCGCCACGTTTTCGGAGGCGAGAGAGCGAAGTGACGCTTAAACTACAGGTGGAAACCATTAAAACATCACTTGAGTAATAAGAGGGAGATAAAAGCCCTAACGGAGTGAAGCATGGCCACTACAGCCCGGAAGGACGGTCCATGGAGACGCCCGTATGACGCTAAGAAGACATCCTAAAAGTAAGTAAGAACTAGACTCCAGCCAAACCTGAATTTTGGAGACCCTAACTACTCGAATTACTGCTTAATAGTGGTATAGAGTTGGTAATATGTATCATTCCCCCTTTTTTCTAGACTCAATAGGAATCACTGTCCTTAATGAAAACCGCCGCTAAATAATAAAGAGCGTGCACCCAAAAGACATTGTGTAAGGTAAGATCGGCACAGAATAAGATAAGATGCACAATAGAGAACGTAAAGAAATAGTAATTATAATGAAGCCTTTTCCATCTAACAGGGGCAAAAACCCTAAATCATAGTGGGCAAAGAAAGGAACGACCGTCCTTCTCAGGATTCATTTAAAATGAAATCCAGGTATTTAAAAGCTTTGAATATTAGTAAAAACTAAGTAAATAAAATAAAAGTGATATAGTAACAAGAAACCAACCAGTAATTTTTTAAAGGATGAAGGGGTAGTCATAACCAAATCTAAACACACGATTAAGTCACAGCAAAACAATGTGAGTGCCAGTACGAAAATACGTACACATGAGGCAATCTCATTGAAAAGTGTGTAACAATCCCTTTTAGATGTGGACTTTAATTTCAAGAATGGCATAGATTAAAGGAAAGATGCCAAGTGCAGAAATAATAAAAATGCAATAAAAGCTGGTAATATTCCAACAGATGCAATTAAATGACTGCACTTTCCCCATAGGAATATTTACATCTGACCCAGGTAGTGGACGGAAATTACTAAAACTCATTCCTACTAAGAGGAACATCCGCAGAAAAAGGTAAATCATGACAAATATAGATGATAAGGAGATGTGAATATATAGTGCGAGATGAACTGATGACGCCCTTTGTTGTAACTTATAGAAATCACGATAATATCATACCAGTTGAGAATCGCCAATTGATTAAAGCGACTCACCTACAGCTCACTTAGGTATGTATGGTGCAAAGTATATTCTGCAGCTAAACGGTAGATTAATCCGCCAAAGGGAGTGTAATAACATGAAAACCCAATAAGATCAATCACCAAGCGAAGAGCAAAACACGAGAGGGAGGTGTAAAATAAATACCTCGACCCCCACCAGTCACAATAATGCTTTGGGGGATGCCAAAGACGGGTTTGACCATAATGAGGTTGCGAGACTAACAAATATGGTATAGGCCTGTCACAAAAAAACTTGTTACATTTAGAAATGGTCTCTCTGTTTACTTTTTTTACTATTTTTTTACTATTTTAGCTTGATTAAATGTATAAAAAGTGTTGAAAATCGAATAAACGATGAGGATGTACATATTTGAAAATATGATGTCAAATATAGATAAAAATGGGGAGGCTGAAGAGCAATAAGATTACTATTATTGAGTTCTGTTCTGTAAACAACCACCGTGACATTTTGTAATGAAGTAATTGTATATTTTTTGTTTTTAAATTTAGAGTGATTTTAAATCAAATATTGTCCTGAAGAAGGTCATGATTCAAATCACTGAAACGCCGCGTCGACATATTTTGTTATACTTTGTTGTATAAAGAATTTTTAATGTATTTTATGAATATATGTGATAATTTTTAAACTCAAAATTGGTATGAACAGATAATAAAAATATTTTTGCAGCAAAATCCTATTTGGTGTGTACATTCTCATCAATTTCATGTATTGGTTTTTAAGATTATAGAAACAGAGGAAAGTTGTAATTAATTGTAAATTTGTCAATCTCTATGCAACCTTAGATACAACGTATGGCTCACCCTTTGTCCTTGGTTTGAACCCCCTAGAGATTTAAGTCTCTTTTTTAAAGTACATGAAAAGGGAACCCTTATTTTTGTTTCATAATACTTAACCCCTCCCTTTTCATAAAAAGGGTGTCTCCTTTTATTCTTTAGCCTGTAACAGCACAGTTTGTTAACTGAGGAGTGTTCACTTCAACCTCTAAAATCACAGAGAGGTGCACCATTAAGTGCAGGAGTCCAAAATAATAGATGGACCAATATAAAGTCTTTAGTTTCTCCGAAGACCAGTTTAATAAACTAATGAATGGTCAAAACAAAACTACCAACACCGTCATAATATCAGACAGTGAAGAAGAAAAATGGAAGGAACTCTGGAACTTAAAAAAGAAGGTAATAAGGACAGAGTTACATGCAGATTTTTTGGTCGAGTACTGTAAAAAGGGAATTATTCCGAAAGGGCTGCAAGTAAGGAACGAACCTAGTCTTTTTACTAAAAACCAAAAATGTATTGAAACATGGACGTTTATTGCAAATAGATGCAGTAGAGATTGGCTACTACTAATAATAGAAACTGCCCACGCAACACTAATCATAGAGAAACAAGAAATAGACGAAATGGAGAAGAAACTAAGAGATAATACATCACTTGAAGATGTATGTATGTATGTATGTATGTATAAACCATTTTATAGCGCGCTCCGTTACTTGAGAGTATCCTGGCGCGGGTACAGGAGAGCCAGACAGCAAAACAAAAAGAAGGCATCTTAGCTTACACTCTTGAACAAATGTGTTTTCAGGTGTTTTTTGAATTCAGCCACTGATGGCATAGAGCGCAGATGGAGAGGGAGAGCGTTCCAGGCCCGAGCCCCGATCACGGAGATCGATTGGCCACCGAGTCTAGCTCGTTTGAAACGGGGAAGGTACAATTTGAACAGAGTGGAAGATCTGAGGGTGCGTGCAGGGACATAGCTGGTAAATCTCTTTCTCAGATACAGGGGGCCTTGATCGTGAGTAGCACGAAACGCAAGCACCAGAGATTTAAACAAAATGCGCTGTGCAACAGGAAGCCAATGGAGCGTGCGTATCTCAGCGCTGAAGCTCTTCCATCTAGGGATGTTAAATAATAGACGGACAGCCGCATTCTGGATAATTTGCAGGCGTTTCACCAGATAGGCCGGAATGCCACTGAACAGTGCATTCGCGTAGTCCAGCCTTGCCAGTATAAGCGCCCGAGCAACCGTCTCCTTAGCATCCCTAGGGAGCAAGGGGAAAAATTGGCGGAGCATTCTCAGAGTGGCAAAGCAGGTGCCTGTAAGTTTTTTAATATGGTCCTCGAATCTGAGATCCTCTGTGAACCAGATGCCAAGGTTTTTGGCAGGTCTCCCCATCTCTTTCGGGCTGGGAATGTTTGGAGGCCACAGTGTGTTTTTGAACGAGGGGGGGAAGGAACCATAGAAAAGCACTTCAGATTTTTCCTCGTTGCATTTCAACTGGGCCTGCGTTAGCCAGCGAAATACAGAGGACAAACACAGATGAACTGCCGACGTATCCAGATTATCGTCTGGCCAGGTGAACAGCAGTTGGGTATCATCTGCATACCCTATGATCTTAGCCCCAAACTGTTCCGCCAGATAAACCAGGGGGGTAATACAGACATTGAACAGTAAGGGGCTAAGAGTGGACCCCTGCGGGACCCCTGTAAGCAGTGGTTTAGGCTCAGAGGCGTGGGGAGGCATCCAGACCTGCTGGGTCCTGTCAGATAGAAAAGAGGACAGCCAGTCTAGAACAACCCCCCCAATACCAATGGCCGACAGCCGGCCGAAGAGGAGCTCATAAGGGACGGTATCGAACGCGGCAGAGAGGTCCAATAAAATTAGGACCGCTCTGCCACCTCCGTCTAGGCAGTCCCGAATTGCCTCGGTCATCTCCACCAGCGCCGTCTCAGTGCGGTATGCAGCCCTGAAGCCTGATTGAGCAGGGTGGAGGGCATTGGAGGCTTCAACAAAGCTCTCCAGTTGTTGAAGAACTACCTTCTCACAGATTTTCGTGAGTGCCGGTAAAAGGGAAATGGGGCGGTAGTTTCCAGGAACCGACGCATCCAGTCCCGTTTTTTTCAGAAGCGGCAGCAGTTTGGCCTGTTTCCAAACTAGAGGCACCTCGCCAGCGGCCAGGGAAAGATTAACTATCTGCGTGATCTCAGCGCAGACCGTTTCCGCCACCTCCGAAAGCTCCCGGGCTGGGCACGGATCGGCTGGAGAGCCGGACTTCAGGGACTGGAGGAGAGGGAGAACAGCACACTCCGCAATTTGTGCGAAGTTCGTAAGCTGCTGTCCAGGACATGGACACAATGAAGGACCCAAGTCAGCTGCTAAGCAGTCGGCGGGAAGAGCCGCTAGAAGGTCCTGCTGAATCCTCGCTATTTTAGTAATAAAAAAGGTGGACAACTCCTCGCACCATTGCGCAGAGGACGGGAGGGAAACAGCATCAGCAACAGGTGACACAAAGCTTTTAACAATAGCAAAGATCTCTCTGCTATTTTTATCCGCCCTGGCGATGCACCCTGCATAGTAGTTCCCCTTAGCTACCTTAATGGCTGCATAATAGTCTTTCTGGGCGAGCCGTAGAGCGGATTTAGCCTCAGAGCTATATCCACATCTCCACGCTCGTTCTAGTTTTTTGCACCCCAGTTTCATCTCTCTCAGTTCAGGGGAGAACCAGGGTTGAGAGGGAGAGCGCCTGGCTCTGGTCAGCGTGGTTTGCTTAGTGGAGGCAGTAGCCGCCTGCCGTACCCACTCATTAAACTCGCAAACCGCATCGTCCAGAAGCGTCTTAAGTTTTGGGCGGGTTCTGGACAAAGCCTGTCTAAACGCGGGCAAGTTAATCTTTTGAGGATGACAGATGGGAGGTGAGAGGCTGGGTTCTGCCATTTCCCACGTAAACCTGACCAGATCGTGGTCGGACCAGGTTGTTTTTTCAACAATCACGGACTGAATGGGGAAGTTGGAGCAAACCAAATCGAGCAAATGACCACCCGCATGCGTCGGGGCAGTCACCCATTGTTTGAGCTGAGCAAGCTCGAGAATTTCACCAAGTCTGCGGGCTTCAGGGGAATCAGGAACATCCATATGAATATTTAGGTCGCCGACCAGCAAAAACTTGGGGAAGCCTAAGGCCCGCGGCACTATATATTCTTCTAGGGAGTCCAGAAAGTGATTAGCCTGGCCCGGGGGCCTATAGATCAGAGATCCACCTAAGGTGAATGGGGGGAAGTTTTTATAGCAAAGTGAAGAACCTCACCCCCTACATCCGCAATCGGAGGCTCAGAGGCGAAGCTCCACCCATCCCTAAAAACAACTGCTAATCCACCCCCTCTGCCCAGGGGTCGATCTACCCTAGCTATCTTAAAACCCCTGGGGACAGCAAGTTCCACGCTGGGAGCGGAAGTACTGGTCATCCACATCTCCGTGAGGAACAGTACCTCCAACTGGCCGTCCACCAGTAGTTCATAAACATCAGCGGCATGCCTCACCGCAGATCTAGCATTGATCAATCCCGCCCTAATGTTGGTGACAGTGGCGTTATTGACTAAAGGTGGGGGAAGGGAGGGTTGGGGATGAAAACCACAGTTGGGGCATTTGGCCAGAACACAGTCTGGAACCGCACGTGGGCAAGGCAAACCCTTGACGGGGGGAGCAAGTCTCCGAAGATCGTTGCGCGAGTACTTGCGTTTCTCTGACATGGCCATCCCCAAAGGTCGCCGAGCAGAGTGGCTGGGCTTGGGCCCGTCCGGGGCACGGACGGGCACAGAAGGGCCCTCCTTTGGCGCTCCTTCGGCGCGCAGACGGCGCGACCGCTGCGCGCCCTGTGGGAGACCATTATTTAACGCCCAAGCCCCTCCCCGAGCTGGACCGCTACCTCCCGACCAGCCAGGGACCGGGCCTCACTCAAGATGGCGCCGCCCGACCTGGCCCTCCACTACAATCGGCACAGAGCAGCCGCGGTGGAACAGGGCACGGGGGAACCGGGAAAACAGTGCAGGAGTAAGTTAGAGGAAATCCAGGGAGACCTAGATGGATACAGGGACTATTTAACAAACAAAAAAAGTAATAAATTCAGAAAAGATGTAGAAAAATATAGAACTGAACTGACTTACCCCTACCTCCAAAAAGACTACTATGAGAAACAGAAAGAGGAATTTCAATACAAGCAAAGGTGGCAGCCAAATAGACGCAATGGCCCAAGAAGAGGAGTTACATTCTCTGAGAGTTCCTATACCAGTACTGAATCTGAACCAGAAACAAAGCCCGAAAGCTCTGGCTCTAGAGAAAGTGGTAATAGTAGTAAAACCAACAGAGAGAGCCTGCCTTTTTAGACAGGCGGAAAAACAACCAGAACACAAATCCAAGAGGAAGAGCGAGAGGGAGGAACTTTTATCCCCAGAACCAAGGGCAAGCACGTCCTTATATGAAAACCCGAAGTCAAAAGAATTGGGACTAAATCCTAAAGTGGCAGTCATAAATCTCTCTAGCAGAAATCTAGATACTGATGAAATTAGGTTACTTGAAAAAGGTTTAGGATATGCGATCTCTGAGCCCGTAGACAAATTTAATCTACAGCGGGATATCAAAAGCTTCTTTAGAAAAATAGGGCTAAACAAATTTTTGGAAGGAAAGGAGAAAGCAGTTAGTGATAATAAATCAGGTCTTAGACCCAAATCCAAATGGATGCCCACAGGCGCCATGGTTAGTAAAGAGGTTGACACCTTTGAAAGCGTAATAGAGAAAGGTTTGGAAGATCTTTTGAAACAAAAAACCTGGGTTAAGTATAACCTAACCAAGAAAGAGAAAGGCGCCCTAGGAACCTTACAAGAATGTAAAGATATAACAATAAAACCTGGTGACAAAGGTGGCAGCATTGTCATCATGGATACGGATAAATATGAGAATAAAATGCAAGATATGCTTAGAAATCGCCTGCACTATGCATCATCCAATAGACAAGAATGGTCAGAACTAAAGACAAAAATAAGGGAGAGATTAAACTTTGCCCTAGAAGATGGAGTGATAAATCAAGAGGAATTTAATTTTTTAAGAAATAACACACCAGTAATACCTGCAATCTACGGGCTCCCTAAAGTACATTAAAACATTAGAGACCCACCAATGAGGCCCATAGTTTCTAGTTTAAATTTGTTAACAGAGCCCCTGAGCCAATACGTAGACAAGTTCATTCAATCATTAGTGACTCAACAAAAAGCATATATCAAAGACACTAGTGACATGATCAGTAAAATAGAAAACAAACCCTACAATATGGATAGTGAGTGGCTAGTGACCTTAGACATAGAGGCACTATACACGAATATCCCACAGAATGATACAAAGATAATGATAGAAAATATTCTAAGAGGTGAAGAAGATTTATCTGATCATGCCCAAATTATAGTTGACTGCATAGAGATTGTTTTAACAAACAATATTTTTTATTTAAAGAAGAACTTTTTAAACAAACTAAGGGCACAAGTATGGGCACAACATGTGCGCCGAGCCTCGCATGTCTTTATGTAGCAGCTTTTGAGGAAAAACACATATTCAATTAAATGGCCCCATTCTTTGAAAATATAAAAATGTGGCACAGTTTCATTGACGATGTGTTCTGCATATGGTCAGGGAGTGAGGATGAACTGAAAGTGTTCATCGAATGAATCAACTTAGGAGACAAAAATTAAAAATTTACCTCCACATATAGCAACCAAAGTTGTGATTTCCTTGATCTTAAAATAAAACATACAGAAGGAACTTTACAAGTGAAACTTTTTAGTAAACCCACTGACCGTAATACAATGCTGCACTATGGAAGCCACCACCCAGCAACCCAAAAAAATAACATACCTTTTGGTCAATTCTTAAGGGTTAAAAGAAACTGTACCGATAAAAAAGAAATCGAAAAACATGCCCAAACCCTAACTAACAAATTCCTGGAAAGAGGCTACCCGAAAAAAAATGATCAAGAAGGCCTACAAAAGAGTGAAATACTTTAACAGAGAAAGCCTTTTTGAGCCCAAAACAGAAGTCCAACAAAAGACCAACAGTTAGTTTGTGTAACCAATTTCTCGAACATAAGTAACAAAATTAAGAACCTTATAAATAGAAATTGGAATTTGCTTCAAAATTCAAACTCAGTATCCCTTCCAAAGCCCATTTTTGCATTCCGACGGAATAAAACAATCAAAAACTGTTTAGTACACACATACCCAGATGACAGCAAAAGAAATAGGTTGGGAACCATAGAAGGTAAAACACCAATGGGAAACTTCCCCTGTGGTTCTTGTAAAAATTGCAGTCAGATCATCAAGGGGTCAAAAATTATCTATAATGGAGTTACCCATTATCAAAAAGAACTAGTAAATTGTAGAACCCAGAACGTGATCTATATAATACAATGCCCCTGCCAAAAAGCATATATAGGGGAAACATCGAGAGAAAAGAGACTGAGGCTCAACGAGCATAAATCTGCAATTCGTACCAAACGCGCCAATGCTCCTTTAGCTGAACATTGGGACTCATTAAAACATAATGTTGAGGACTTAAAATGGTGTATCATTGAAGTTGTAAAACTAAATAATAGAGGAGGTGATTTGGGAGCAAAACTGAAAAAGAGAGAGCAATATTATATGTCCAAATTCAATACATTCAGAAGTGGACTGAATAGCAGAGAAGAGTGGGATAGAATACTCTAAGCCCCCGAAAAGTAAAGATTTATTTTGTATGACAGTACAATAGTCAAATAGGATTCCCCATTAGGCTAAACCATTGTCCTAACTAACTGTAGAACTAAATCTGGGAGGGATAGAAAATAGATCCAATAGAGGACTGTTGAAATTATTTTTTACAAGCTTTAAAGAATGAAAAAACAACAAAAGGTAAGGAACTGCCCAAAGCTAATTAGAGTTAAAAATATCTCCGCATACATAATCAACTGAAACGGGTAAACCCAGCGGCGGGCTGAGTTATTCCAACATGGCCGCCGAAAAAAAGATAGACAACAGGGTTAAAACTCGAGATCGTTTTTTTGTGAAAACAACTGGAGACAATGGATAACGCTTACAGTTAGGTACAAACAGGACCGGAAAATACAAACCAAAGAATAGGGGGGGTAGCAATAAGCACGATAAATAGAAAACTCAAAGCTAATAAATGTAAATCTAGCACTTATAAGATGGCCGCCCCGATAATGCGACAAAAACTAATCTTCCGCCCTGAACGAGATGGCCGCTGTAACACATCCGAAAACATGTGTCGTTAAGTGTCCAGGTTTTGTACAAAATATCAACATAAATGACGCAGATTAGATCTAGATCACAAATACGACCAGTAACTTCGAACATAGGATAATGGTGTGCAATAATAGAACGATGCACAAATAATAATCGTCTCAAATAGGATGTAAATCCCAGTTTAGTTATGTTAAGATGGCCGCCACGTTTTCGGAGGCGAGAGAGCGAAGTGACGCTTAAACTACAGGTGGAAACCATTAAAACATCACTTGAGTAATAAGAGGGAGATAAAAGCCCTAACGGAGTGAAGCATGGCCACTACAGCCCGGAAGGACGGTCCATGGAGACGCCCGTATGACGCTAAGAAGACATCCTAAAAGTAAGTAAGAACTAGACTCCAGCCAAACCTGAATTTTGGAGACCCTAACTACTCGAATTACTGCTTAATAGTGGTATAGAGTTGGTAATATGTATCATTCCCCCTTTTTTCTAGACTCAATAGGAATCACTGTCCTTAATGAAAACCGCCGCTAAATAATAAAGAGCGTGCACCCAAAAGACATTGTGTAAGGTAAGATCGGCACAGAATAAGATAAGATGCACAATAGAGAACGTAAAGAAATAGTAATTATAATGAAGCCTTTTCCATCTAACAGGGGCAAAAACCCTAAATCATAGTGGGCAAAGAAAGGAACGACCGTCCTTCTCAGGATTCATTTAAAATGAAATCCAGGTATTTAAAAGCTTTGAATATTAGTAAAAACTAAGTAAATAAAATAAAAGTGATATAGTAACAAGAAACCAACCAGTAATTTTTTAAAGGATGAAGGGGTAGTCATAACCAAATCTAAACACACGATTAAGTCACAGCAAAACAATGTGAGTGCCAGTACGAAAATACGTACACATGAGGCAATCTCATTGAAAAGTGTGTAACAATCCCTTTTAGATGTGGACTTTAATTTCAAGAATGGCATAGATTAAAGGAAAGATGCCAAGTGCAGAAATAATAAAAATGCAATAAAAGCTGGTAATATTCCAACAGACGCAATTAAATGACTGCACTTTTCCCATAGGAATATTTACATCTGACCCAGGTAGTGGACGGAAATTACTAAAACTCATTCCTACTAAGAGGAACATCCGCAGAAAAAGGTAAATCATGACAAATATAGATGATAAGGAGATGTGAATATATAGTGCAAGATGAACTGATGACGCCCTTTGTTGTAACTTATAGAAATCACGATAATATCGTACCAGTTGAGAATCGCCCATTAATTAAAACGATTCACCTACAGCTCACTTAGGTATGTATGGTGCAAAGTATATTCTGCAGCTAAACAGTAGATTAATCCGCCAAAGGGGGTGTAATAACATGAAAACCCAATAAGATCAATCGCCAAGCGAAGAGCAAAGCACGAGAGGGAGGTGTAAAATTAATAGCTCGACCCCCACCAGTCACAATAATGCTTTGGGGGATGCCAAAGACGGGTTTGGCCATAATGAGGTTGCAAGACTAACAAAAATGGTATAGGCCTGTCACAAAAAAACTTGTTAAATTTAGAAATGGTCTCTCTGTTTACTTTTTTTACAATTTTTTTAATCTTTTAGCTTGATTAAATGTATAAAAAGTGTTGAAAATCGAATAAACGATGAGGATGTACATATTTAAAAATATGATGTCAAATATAGATAAAAATGAGGAGACTGAAGAGCAATAAGATTACTATTATTGAGTTCTGTTCTGTAAACAACCACCATGACATTTTGAAATGAAGTAATTGTATATTTTTTGTTTTTAAATTTAGAGTGATTTTAAATCAAATATTGTCCTGAAGAAGGTGACGATTCAAATCACCGAAACGCCGCGTCGACATATTTTGTTATACTTTGTTGTATAAAGAATTTTTAATGTATTTTATGAATAAATGTGATAATTTTTAAACTCAAAATTGGTATAAACAGATAATAAAAATATTTTTGCAGCAAAATCCTATTTGGTGTGTACATTCTCATCAATTTGATGTATTCGTTTTTAAGATTATAGAAACAGAGGAAAGTTGTAAATATTTGTAAATTTGTCAATCTCTATGCAACCTTAGATACAACGTATGGGGCACCCTTTGTCCTTGGTTTGAACCCCCTAGAGATTTAAGTCTCTTTTTTTAAGTACATGAAAAGGGAACCCTTATTTTTGTTTCATCTGGTATTACCGCCATAGACGGAACACCATGTGTTTTTGTGTAAATGGAAGCAAAAACTGTGCCTCGAGTGCTACAGTCCTCCACATGTGGTGCGACCCCCATTGGAAGGCAGATACTCAGAATTCTATGTTTCTCAATAGGGGTAATATTCAGGAATACTGCCTCTATTTGAGTTATTTTCTGTGCTAGCCAGAATGGAATTTGTTCCCGTTTTAAGGGTGTTTTTCCCAGACATGATTGTATGTTCTGTGGTGTAATTTTATTTGTGTCCCCTGATGAGGGGTCAGCTGTGGAATGTTAATAGCTGGTTGGACTGTTGCAGTCCGCATTACATATTGGACTAACTGTCTGTGAATTTTAATTAGTAATTTTAGCTGGGCTAAAAGTTCCTGGTCTGACATTTTTTCGATGTCTGGATGTGGTGTGTAGCTGGCTAGTACCGGCCACGTTGCTCCTGGTCTACCTAGTGGACCAAGCCTGGTTATGTGATTATTATGTTTTAGGGCGCCTTTAAACCAGAGCAGGTGCTCTTGGTAATTTAATGGGATTTCAATCTTCTCGAAAGGAGTGTATTCTTCCAGGGGTTCCTCTATTTTGTAATAGTGGAACTCATGTGTCGTAGCGTTTGCCGCTGGAAAGTTTGTCCATGAATAGAATACCTCTGTCTGCCGATATTCGTGTGCCTCTATCACGAAAATGACTGTACCACCTCGTGCTGTTAATCTGTTTTCTATAAGTTTTAAAGTTACAGTTTTTCTTATATTTGCCGGGATGACAATTGCACCCGGTTCATTTTCATTAAACCCTGTAACATCGAAATCCCGTTGATTCGCATCTACTGCGGCTTCATCGGTTTCGTTGTTGTCGCCGGTATCTGACATTGTTTTAATGAAAGTTTGTAGAGCAGGTTTCCAAGGAAACAAATGATTAGGTGCACAATATTTTGGAACACTGTATCATTCAACGTTGACTATACCCAAACTCTACATAGGAATCTCTTCCTACTAAGTTCCGGCGGATTTTAACCTTTCACCCACTCCAGACGTCTATTGGAGTATTTACGGGAGAAAGGGTCTGTGTGAAAAAGCACGACTGAGTTACTCTAACTTCTTGCGTTAGATTTATCACCTTACCAAATGTTGGGCGCCATGTAGTGTAGTTCCTATTTTCCCTATAGGCCTTGCGCATTGGAATAACATAAACAGCAGTGTAGACGTAGGACTGAGGTCTTCTAGGTCTCTACTGACTATGTTAGACTTAATTTAGGCTTGCGCCAGCTAGTTCAGAGGTCACTGGAAACTTTCTTGAATGAATAGGAAGAGATCAGCTTCCCTGGCTCAGACAGAAGGGATTCAGCTTCCGACAATCGCATAAAAATGACAACTTTGCTCCCTCAGAATAAGAGTCAATCTCTAGAGTCGTGTGAAACAATAGACAGTTATTTCACTCAGTCAGATGTGCATACTTAGTTTCACCAGGGTGCAGAGAAATAGAGAGACAGGCGTTTTCAATAAAAGGTATTATTTATTGAGCAGTCTTCCTTCTCATGCAAGAGAAATGAATTGCCACAATTGCAATACTTAATATAAAGTAAAGTACGTACAGTAAAAGGAGTATCATGAAATAATACTGTAAAAGCATTGATATGGTTTCTTAGCCATAAGACACTTTAAAATGGATAAAATATATACATACATATATACATAGGCTAACGTCCTCAACTGGTGCTTCTAAACTACGCCTACCCCGGTGTACCTGACCTAAGCCTAATACGTGGGAAGGAGTAGGTAAGTAGCAGTTTAAGTTAAGTAGCTTTGTTGCCAAGGATCTGTTCAAGAATTCTCTCTAAGGGTTTAGTCAGCACTGTACCTTAGGAATAGAATGTAGGAGGTCTGGTATCTCTCTCCCAGGACTCGATATCCCAATCACCCGCAAGGGTAGGCTGGAAACGCCGGAGCTGGATTTTCTCGGCAGGAGAAAAGACAGCGTCTTTTTCAGCGCGTCAAAGAGGACGGGCAGCGTCCATGGGCTTCTCGCATATGCTGGGCTCTCGGAAAGTAGATTAGCTGCTCTGCTCCAAAACCACCACCGTGTGTTTGCTTAAGGCAATGTTGGTATATTTATACCTGAAAGGTGCCGAGTTTGACGTAAAGTTTGGACATAAGACGTCAATAAAGATGTCACTAAGAACGGGCCGTTCTTACAGTGCTCGCAGGAGTTCTATTACAAATCAAAACAAAGCAAGCAGGGATTTCCCAGGATGCTGGATAGTTTTGTGTGTCGAAAGAACGTGTTGTGCTTTCTAGGAAGCTAAGGAAGTAGCTTTTGCCAGGCCTCGTGCTGCAAGGGCGATTTACTGAAATATGGATCTGCTTCTTATGCCATTATAGGGATATCTATTGATTATAGCCGTGTAAGGGCATAAAATGGTAGTAATGATTCAGGTTCCTAGATAAAAACACTACACCAGTGTGTCCAAGGCAAGTAGTTCAGGCAGTCCACCAGATCCGTGATGTGAGGTGTATTTACCTTTACTCACATGTAATTTGACTTGGTGTGTGGATTGTCCATTGTAACCAGACTTGCATTGTTCTTGTCCTTGGGATGGGTAACTTGCACCACGTACTTGTGCTGCCTCTGATGTACCTGCTCTGTTGGCCACAATGCCCTGTTGCTGTTCTGATACTGCAGTCTGCCCTCTCATGTGCTGCCTCTGATGTACCTGCTCTGTTGGCACAATGCCCCATTGCTGTTCTGATACTGCAGTCTACCCTCTCATGTGCTGCCTCTGATGTACCTGTTCAATGCCATGGACTGTTGATGCACTTAGCCCCTCTCATATACTGCCTTTGATGTACCAGTTGGATGCCATGGACTGTTGATGCACTTTGCCCCTCTTATGTGCTGCCTCTGATGTACCTGTTCGATGCCATGGACTGTTGATGCACTTAGCCCCTCTCATCTGCTGCCTCTGATGTACCTGCTCTGTTGGCCACAATGCCCTGTTGCTGTCCTGATACTGCAGTCTGCCCTCTCATGTGCTGCCTCGATGTACCTGTTCGATGCCATGGACTGTTGATGCACTTAGCCCCTCTCATATGCAGCCTTTGATGTACCTGTTCGATGCCATGGACTGTTGATGCCCTTTGCCACTCTCATATGCTGCCTTTGATGTACCTGTTCGATGCCATGGACTGTTGATGCTCTGTGCCCCTCTCATGTGCTCCTCTGATGTACCTGTTCGATGCCATGGACTGTTGATGCACTTAGCCCATCTCATGTGCTTCCTCTGATGTACCTGCTCTGTTGGCCACAATGCCCTGTTGCTGTTCTGATACTGCAGTCTGCCCTCTCATGTGCTGCCTCTGATGTACCTGCTCTGTTGGCCTTCAATGCCCTGTTGCTGTTCTGATACTGCAGTCTGCCCTCTCATGTGCTGCCTCTGATGTACCTGTTCGATGCCATGGACTGTTGATGCACTTAGCCCCTCTCATATGCTGCCTTTGAGGTACCTGTTCGATGCCATGGACTGTTGATGCACTTTGCCCCTCTCATGTGCTGCCTCTGATGTACCTGTTTGATGCCAAGGACTGTTGATGCACTTAGCCCCTCTCATGTGCTGCCTCTGACGTACCTGCTCTGTTGGCCACAATGCCCTGTTGCTGTCCTGATACTGCAGTCTGCCCTCTCATGTGCTGCCTCTGATGTACCTGTTCAATGCCATGGACTGTTGATGCACTTAGACTCTCTCATATGCTGCCTCTGATGTACCTGTTCAATGCCATGGACTGTTGATGCACTTTGCCCCTCTCATATGCTGCCTTTGATGTACCTGTTGGATGCCATGGACTGTTGATGCTCTGTGCCCCTCTCATGTGCTGCCACTGATGTACCTGTTCGATGCCATGGACTGTTGATGCACTTAGCCCCTCCCATGTGCTGCCTCTGATGTACCTGCTCTGTTGGCCACAATGCCCTCTTGCTGTTCTAATACTGCAGTCTGCCCTCTCATGTGCTGCCTCTGATGTACCTGCTCTGTTGGCCACAATGCCCTGTTGCTGTTCTGATACTGCAGTCTGCCCTCTCATGTGCTGCCTCTAATGTACCTGTTCGATGCCATGGACTGTTGGTGCACTTAGCCCCTCTCATATGCTCCCTCTGATGTACCTGTTCGATGCCATGGACTGTTGATGCACTTAGCCCCTCTCATATGCTGCCTCTGACGTACTTGTTCGATGTTGTGGACTGTTGATGCACTTTGCCCCTCTCATATCCTGCCTCTGATGTACCTGCTCTGTTGGTCACAATTCCCTGTTGGTGTTCTGATACTGCAGTCTGCCCTCTCATGAGCTGCCTCTGATGTACCAGCTCTGTTGGCCACAATGCCCTGTTGGTGTTCTGATACTGCAGTCTGCCCTCTCATGTGCTGCCTCTGATGTACCTGTTTGATGACATGGAGTGTTGATGCACTTAGCCCCTCTCATATGCTGCCTTTGATGTACCTGTTCGATGCCATGGACTGTTGATGCTCTGTGCCCCTCTCATGTGCTGCCTCTGATTTACCTGTTCGATGCCATGGACTGTTAATGCACTTAGCCCCTCTCATATGCTGCCTTTGATGTACCTGTTCAATGCCATGGACTGTTGATGTTCTGTGCCCCTCTCATGTGCTGCCTCTGATGTACCTGTTCGATGCCATGGACTGTTGATGCACTTAGCCCCTCTCATGTGCTGCCTCTGATGTACCTGCTCTGTTGGCCACAATGCCCTGTTGCTGTTCTGATACTGCAGTCTGCCCTCTCATGTGCTGCCTCTGATGTACCTGCTCTGTTGGCCACAATGCCCTATTGCTGTTCTGATACTGCAGTCTGCCCTCTCATGTGCTGCCTCTGATGGCCACAATGCCCTGTTACTGTTCTGATACTGCAGTCTGCCCTCTCATGTGCTGCCTCTGATGTACCTGTTCGATGCCATGGACTGTTGATGCACTTAGCCCCTCTCATGTGCTGCCTCTGATGTACCTGCTCTGTTGGCCACAATGCCCTGTTGCTGTTCTGATAATGCAGTCTGCCCTCTCATGTGCTGCCTCTGATGTACCTGCTCTGTTGGCCACAATGCCCTGTTGCTGTTCTGATACTGCAGTCTGCCCTCTCATGTGCTGCCTTTGATGTACCTGTTCGATGCCATGGACTGTTGATGCACTTAGCCCCTCTCATATGCTGCCTTTGATGTACCTGTTCGATGCCATGGACTGTTGATGCACGTAGCCCCTCTCATGTGCTGCCTCTGATGTACCTGCTCTGTTGGTCACAATGCCCTGTTGCTGTTCTGATACTGCAGTCTGCCCTCTCATGCGCTGCCTCTGATGTACCTGTTCGATGCCATGGACTGTTGATGCTCTGTGCCCCTCTCATGTGCTGCCTCTGATGTACCTGATCTATTATACCCAGTGCCCATGCCCTTGCATACTCAGTGATTATACCCCTATTATGTCAAATAAAGCCAGTCAATCATGTGTAGTGGTTTGTCATTGTCATTCCTGCTTGTGTACTCCAATTGTGGATATGTATTTGCGATGTGATGTGGTTTCTCAAACATGACACTCCCACTCCCAACGTCACGACCCTGGCAGGTACTCCCCTTCAGACAGCAAACGGTGTGTTGCGTACCTGCGTCGTCGTCGATGATGGTCCATGACTTGCAGGTGGTGGATCGCGAAGAGTATCGGAAATGCGTGTAGCGCTGGGTCCAAGACGGCGAGCAGCTTGTGGTGGGTATCTCTGCTATGTGTGTTTTCTTCGCTGTGGGGAATCCGCCGTGTTCCGGCAGGCTGTTTTTCCGCAGCGGTTTTATGTGTGTTTTCCACCATCGTGATTTGGGGGGACGGTCGTTGACGTCAGTCCGTACGGCGGTGTCTCTGGATTGGTTACGTCCGCCGCGGGGTCGGGTGTAGTTCGGCAGCGGTGCGTGCTCTTCCGTCGCGCACTGACTTTTGACAGTGTTTACTATCCTAATATGGCGGACGGAGTGACCGGGGCAGGCGGACACGGAAAAGGCATTTTCCGCCTACTCCAGGACTGCGGTCGCACTTCCGTCCGCCATCCTAATGAGCCCCATGTTAGCCATGTACTTGCCCCATGTACTTGCCATGTGCTTTCTCCCCTTGCACATGCTCAGAAAGGACGAGCTATTAGGCCTTGCACCTGCTCTTAGTATAGAACTGTCAGGCTATTCTTGCTGATGTAAGGAGAAATGTCCATATTAGTCAGTAAGCATGCTTACATGTGCCAGGACCTCTCCTTGACTTTATACTGACTAATGTAACCTAGGCATATATAAGGCCCCTGTTCTCTGTACTCCTTAGACTGGCTCCTAAAGTGGGCTGAGGGTACCGTATGACGCAGTCTCCCTCATCTGAGATTAATAAATATGTTATTTTTATATTACAGCTTCTGTGCCAATCTCTTCTTTGTTGGTTTAAAAGGACCAGGTGTATCAGTGAACCCCTTAGGAGATTTATATTTCTTCAAATGGTGCCCGACGTGGACCTCATCAGAGGAGCTGCTATTCAAGGGAGTGGTCTTGACAGGAGACAGCGATCTACTGAGGAGGACAGGACAGAACTCTGCTAAGGAGGTACCCTGCGCACTGAGATTCTCTGTCTCTGCAGCCTAGTATATTTCTGGTCTTCCTGATTTGATCCTCCAAATGTTTACCGCTCCTGACTAAGAACCTTTTTTGCATGAGTATTCTAAAACGACCGTTAGGTCACTCAGAACTTGGCAGTGAGAGGTTTGTGCTTGGAAAGGTCGTCGACATATGATTTGCTTTAGTTTGGCTAAAGATTCTGGAATTTGGAAATATATGAATTGCAATTTGTGTAGGCAGGTAATGAGGATACTTTTCTCTAACTTTTAAATAATTCATAACGGCACATATTGTGTTAATTTTATTTATTTATTTATTTATTTTTATTTTGAGGGTTTTACATAGCGCGAACAAGACCCTTTCGAGTATCAGAGCACTTTACAAGTCAAATGTAAACAACAAGATTTAGCAAACTAAGATATAGGTGAAACAGCTATATATAGCTTATACATGTACAAATCAGCTATTGTGAAAGACAAAAAGACAGCTATTGAGCACAAAGACATAGATGGTTATAATATGCTGAAAAGCTAGCAAAAGGACAGAGTACACTTGAATTTAGCCATGAGGATCGCTTTCACTTCTTTTTTGAAGGAGGCAGAGGACGGGTTTATTCTTGTTTCAGTGGGCAAAACGTTCCAGATCCTTGGAGCCATACCAGAGAATGAACGTATATAGGTTTTTTTCTTGGCAAATCGTTGTGGTCTTAGAAGAAGTGTCTTGGCACTCCTGGAGGCTCTGCTGCCCACAGAGAGCTCCAGTTTCTGAGCTAGGTAGTGCAGGGAATTGTGGTGTAGGGCCTTGTGCGTCATACAAGCGATGTTAAGATGAATTCTAGCTTCAAATGGTTGCCAGTTGAGGGCTCTCAGGTCAGGGGATATGTGAGAGTTTCTCTTTGAACCCATGATGAGTCTCACAGCTGAGTTGATATTGGCTCTTAGTGGGGCTGTAGATGACCTTGGGAGGCCGCATAAATTTACTACCCCATATTCCACTCTAGGTATTACTAGTGCTTGAACTGCTTGTTTGAAATCGAAGGCTGCATAAAATGGTTTCAGTTTTCGCAGGGTCTTCAGTTGGAAGTTGGCTCCTTTTGTGGAAGCGCTGATATGCTTCTGCATCTTTAAGTTGCTGTCAAGCGTTATCCCTAGCCATTTCGCTGAGTTGACAATGAGAGGTTGTACTTTGAGAGCTGTTGAGTGCTTCAACCAATCAAGGATAGTGGGAGTTTTGATAGGGGGAGCGATTACGAGGAATTCCATTTTGAGGGAGTTTAGTTTCAAATGGTTTTCGGCCAGCCATGTTTGGGTTTTTTGTAGAGTGCAGTTGAGTGATTTGATGTCATCAAGTGATTGGATCTTGATGTAGATTTGGGTGTCGTCTGTATACATATGGGAGTGGATCTTGGCGAGGCTGAGAAGATCAGTAAGAGGTTCCATAAAACGGTTGAAAAGGGTCGGTGAGCGGGAGGAGCCTTGTGAAACTCCTAATGTGACTGGCATGGGGTTAGACAGCGATTGGTTGACCTTGAATCTTTGGGATCTGTTTTGAAGGAAGGAGGCGAACCAGTTAAAAACAGTTTCAGACATTCCCATTATGTGTTTCAGCAGTTCAAGCAGGTTGTTGTGTTTGAAGGTGTCAAATGCTGACGATAGGTCGAGTAGGATTAGTAAGCAAGCTTCATTTTGGTCCAGGATTTTTAGAGCATCGTCAATTACATGGGTCATGGCTGATTCAGTACTTCTCGGAAGCCTGATTGAAATTGGTTAAGCAGGTTAAATTTTAACATTTTTCCAGGAGTTTGGTTAGCCTAGGTATGTTAGAAATCGGATGATAGTTATTTAAGTCCGAGGGGTCAGCTGTTGTTTTCTTTAGGATAGGCGACACCTGACCTGTTTTCAGGATGTCTGGAATGATTTCTTGAAGGCGGGACGTGTGTATGATCTTGGTCCAGAGAGGTAATAACAGGGGAATGAAGTCTTTTAAGTAATTAACCAGGAGCGGGTCTGTGAAATGATTGGAGGGTTTCGGAGAGGTTAGCGTCTTTAATATGGAGTCTTCACTGTAAGTGTTGAAGTGGGACCAGGTTGCGTTATTTTTTAGTTAGAATTTTGGGAGGATGTTAGTTTGTGCACCAGCCAAGGGCACAGAACAGTTCTTATCCAAGTCTGAGATAGATAAAAGGTCCTTGAGTAGATCTGATTTTATGGATTCAGTTTTAGAAGCGAAGAAGGAGGCAAATTCTTCACAATTGGGTAGATTAAGAGGGATGGCGTGCGGGAGACTGGGAATGCTCTTGGTTTGGGTTTTGATAAGATTGAATAGCTTTTTGGGTCAGTTCTTGGCTTGGTCTAGTTGAGTCCTGAAGAAGTCGGTTTTAGATTTTGTGTTTTTTCTAAAATAGGAGTTTCTGGAGAGTTTTAGAGGCTGAAGGGGGTCAGCTGAGGGTGCGGCTCTTCAACGCCGTTCAATTAATCTGAGAGAGCGTCTGTCTTCATTTAGCCTCCCATCATACGAAGGTTTTGAGTCTTTTGTGGAAGCTCTTTTCAGTTGAAGCGTTGTTATCAAGAAGGTTGTTCATGGAGTGAAAGTAGTGATTGGTCAGTCCCTGGACATCGTTTAGGTCTTCCATCAGACATAGAGGGTTTGAGTTAGTTGATGCTATAGGGTTAGGGCCAACGTTTTTCAGGTTTCTCTTCCAGATCTTAGTTCTCAGGGGTTATGTTGGGAAACGTTTAACCTCTTCCAAGACTTGGAAAGTAATAATGTGATGGTCAGACCAGTCGCATGGGAAGATCGAGTTGAGCTGTGTGGAGTCCACATTAGAGATTACTAAGTGGAGAATTGCACCTTTGTCGTGTGTAGGGCTGTTACCTTGAGATTAAGGTCGGTGGAGAAGGCTTTGAGGCTGTTTACCCCAGGGTCGTTCTGGTCATCCCAGTGGAGGTTGAAACCCCCCAGGAATATTTGCTTATTTTGATGGCTATTATTTGACACTAGAATATTCATGAAGTGTTCTATGAATGTAAGGTTATCTCCAGGAGGGTGGTAGAAAGTGTGAAAAGAACAGATTTGTTTGTTATTACTGGCGATGTTCAAGCAGAGGTATTCCCTGGAAGAAAAAGCAGGGGCATTGGAGTTGGACACTGTTAGGCTGCTCTGATGTATGCAGGCTGTCCCACCTCCTGGCCTGTCTGTTCTGTTGAGTCTGGTGATGAGATAGTTGGGGGGTAGTAAGATGTCCATAATGGGTGTAAGATGTATTGTTTAAACAAGTTTCTTTCAGGATCATAATGTCAGGTTCGTTAGTGAGTAATAAGTCAGTTATCTCAGCTGCATGTCTGGATGCAGATCTGCAATTAAGGAGAATACAATGTAGTCGCGTCTTGTTGGATACTGTGGTGGGTTCGATTGTGAGGGGGATTCTAGTGAGGTTATTCTCAACTATGCCTCTGGAGTTGTGTCTGGTGACACTATGTAAGATAACTGGAGGCCCATGTTCAGTGGAGGGGAGGAAGCTCGTATGAGCAAAGGAGGGCCCCTACTTCTTTTGTAGAAAGAGGGTTTATCATCCTGCTGAGGGGAATAAGGCATTAGGGTGAGGCATTGTACTCCAACGTGAGGATCCCTGAACCTGGGAGCTTGCAGGTAGATGTTGGGTGTGACTAGAGTTCTTGGAGCAAAGGAAAGATCTGTATTCCAGTTTACTGCGAGTGAACTTGGGTTGTTGTATGATCAGATCGTGTAGGGTACGGACCTCAGATTTGACTTGCTGAAGGGCTGATAATACCTGGTCAAATCTGGGGTCAGGCTTGAGAGTGTCCTTTTTATATAAAGATGGACTGAGGGAGTTGGGGGAGTAGTAGCATCTTTGGGGTCGTTTGACGGGGATTTGTGGCCGGGGATAAAGCAAAGTGCTCTTTCTGTGTGTATGTTAATGGAGGGGGGAGTGAGAGGTTCAGGGGGTCGGGGGGGAGGGGTCTGAGAGACTGCTAAGCCAGGATCAGTGGGGGTAAGGGTGGAGTTGATGGGCTGATGGTAGGAGCTAAGGGTAGTGGTGATAGGGGAGGGTGGGAGAGGAGGTGTAGGGTGAGGGGGCAGAGAGACAGCTAAGTCGGGATCAGTGGGGGTAAAGGTGGGGTTGACGGGGTGGAGAGGGGCAGAAAAACGGCTAAGTTGGGATCAGAGGGAGTAGAGGTGGGGTTGATGGGCTGAAGGAAGGTGCTGTGAGGAAAGGTGAGGGTGGGGGAGGACGAGTGGGGTGGGGTGCATAGAGAGGGCAATGCCAGGATCTGTGGGGGTAAAGGTGGGGTTGAGGGGCTGAAGGGCAGTGCTGGGAGTAGTGGTGGGGGCGAGGGTGGGGGCGGAGGTGCAGGGTGAGGTGACTGAGAGACAGCTAAGCCATACTTAGAGGGGGTATATATGGGGTAGACGGTTGAAGGGAGGTGCTGGGAGTGGTGGTGAGGGGGAGGGTGGGAGAGGTGGTGCAGGGTGAGGGGGGTGAGGAGGGAGAGAGAGAATATTGGTAGGGTTAAGGAGTGAGGCGGATATAAGGTGGGATGAGTTCTTTGGTTGGGAGTCGTTGAGGTCTAGAGTTTGTGTGTTAAATGCCACTGCTGTATAATATTGTATATGCTGCAATATTTTTGGCATGCCTGTTTCAAGCGCACATCGAAGAATGTGTTACTTTTTATGGAGGTACCATAATGGAATTTAAACAGAATCAGCTGGCTCCCCTGGAGGAGTAACCTAAATAGGTTTAGGTATAACAAACTTATTTCTTCCTTGGTGACTCAGTACGCAATGGAATTAAAATATGTACATACGAAATAGGATCCTGATTTGTGCACTTTAACTTTTATAAATAGTGATATGCAGAGCGCTTTTTGAGTGTACTGCCAGCCAAAACTAGCACATTTGGTGTATTTTGGCTTCTTGAACATGGAACAGTCTTTGGGTTGTTTTGGTGCAGATTTTTTGGGACTACTTTTGAGGAGCTCTTCTTGTTAATACGACTTACAATCAGTATTTACAAATGGTTTGGTTTAAGTACAGTCTGTGGGCTGTCTTTTGTTTCTGTCCCAAGTGTTGATTTGAGGGTTAAATGTGTGTTTAAATGTCTATGTGGATTGTGATTTGACATCGGTGGTACTTGTGTGAATAAGTAGCGATTGCGCTCTTTGTGCAAGAATGGCTATCCTTAAGCGCGCTGTATTGTGTGTCCTGAGTGTATGACCCCCTTCCGTAAATGTCTGGAATGAGCTCAATGTGTTTTTTCTGTCATCATTCTGTCATTTATTTAATTAAATAATAAATAAAAAAATCCAGAAATGAATTATATCACATGAGCTAAATAGCTGCATGCTACTATTAATTTCACAGAGTAAGAAACTACAGATATGTGCAAATTGCTACAATGCTAAAGATAAAACTAGAATTCACATTCAATAAGAATAAAGTAGGCCTCATTGAAAGGAAAAAAAAACGAAATTGTGTTCTTTTTGATAATTAGGACTAAAATGCAAAATGTTACAGCATTTTCCTTAGATACATTATATTAGATATTAATAATAATCCTCTATTTGTAAAGCGCACAGCTACCCCTAGTAGGTTTCCTGGCACTGGTGGCCGTCGGGAAGATTAAGCAAGCTATTGCCCAGAGTCACATGGTGCTGGGCAGACCCCTGCCGCTGGTGCCGAGGATTGAACCATGATCCCCAGCATCCAGCGTCAGTCTCCCTGGCTGCTGCGCCACACCTCTTCCTTAGATATTAAAAGGCATTCACATAATACAAGTGAATTGGTTGTTGCTGAACTAAACACGACATTACAGAATGATAGATTTGTGCTGGCTTCAAAGGTGTGAGAATTTGACGCCTGCTGGTCACAGCAACAGCTGTGTCCATAGCACATGGCTATTCTTGACCGTAAGCCACAGAGGGAAACAGCTGAATCAACTAGACTTTAAGTTAGTGTAAACCTGGTATAAAAGCCTCCTTTACAGAACTGTTGCTTTCACAAAGTTATAAAAGACAGTTTCATTATTTTGGATAACAGAGAAAATATTGAAAGTAGGGATTTCCTTTCTTAATGCCTTTTTACATAAGCACCTCCGTGGTTTTGATGTTAAATATTAATTGTCCTTTAAAAAGTGATGTAGATTTTCATATTTCAAGTAAGGCTTCTGTGCTTAGGGTTATAAATGAATACATTTTAAAGGTATAAAGAAATGAGGCTTGCTTTTCATATGTGCAACCATCAAAAGGGTTGGTGTTATAAAAAAAAGGGGGGGAATTTTGATGATATGACACAAAATGTTCATTAAAAATAAGTGCAGTAAAAACGTTTTTTTATCTATATACTGCCTAATTATCATACTGTGAACTCCTAGCATCAAAGTTAAATTTAATGGGGGGAGGAGCTAAAATGTGAAATGTCTCTTTACCCAGGCGTACAAAACTCATTTTTATAAGGGTGTACCTTATACATTTCTGATCCCCCATTCCTGGGATATGCAGGGAACACTCTGGGGATGGCAAATATGGTAAAATATTGTAGGTTATTCATTTTGAAGTGCCCCAACACCAAAGTCGAAATTGGGAAAAACTTGCTGTTTAAAAGCAGTTCTGCCACTCAGAACAGTTTTCAAACTGATCTTAGGCTTCAGTAAATGCACACATGTAAGTATAGAATGAATAACTGACCTCTATACTGCTAGAAAAGCACACAGAGCTTACAAATGTAAATAAATATAAAAAACTAGCAGAAGTTATTAAGCGTACCTCTAATGTATTGGAAAACAGGAATGGAACAAGACTGCCATTCAGCTGTGATTTTTAATAGTTGCTTTGAATTGGAAATGCCGCATGGAAAGCCTTGCACAAAATAGGACAACTGGTAAGGGTTAAAGGTTGAATTCGGCATTTAGCAGCCTAGCAGAGCTCAGAGCAAGGTTTGCTTTGACACTTCGACCTCTGAAACTTTTTGAAAGATAAGATGACAACTCAGGGAGAGAAAGAGAAGTGTTGCTTACTACTTTGGGCAAAAGCAATTTTTTGTGCACTCATATGAACAGAAGAAAATATAATGGTATATGTCGGCTCTGATTAAGAGAATAGCTCTGCCATGTATATAGCAGTAATGCTTTAATTTGAAGATTACAGTGCAAGAGCTGTGGTATGGATACAATGGGATTTTGTTTGAAATCATACACCCTCATGTTACAACTAGTATATTTGCTAAAGGAATTGGTGGTTGGTTATTAATGTTTTCTAGCTAGCTACATGTGCTATTTACCTCCTACAAGTGTATTTGTTCCCAGCTGCCACAAATAGAAGTAGATAGTGTCGACAGAAGTTAATCCTGTTTCTGGTTTCCTACTGTTGAAATGGGGGAAGGAGTTTAACTCCTCTACAGATTAAGAGAAGGCAAATTAATGTTTTCTCTCTCTTTTTCTCACTTTTTTTTAGCCTGTCTAAGCAGTCTAGGAAATAGCCATGAGACATTTATTGACTATTCAGTAATACTGTTTTAAAATTGTTTGCATTAATAAAATGAATATATATATATGCTATGTTACTGCCCATCCATCTGATGAAATTATGAAAGGATGCGTAATCTAGATTGGTGTTCCCTTATTTGACCTTTAAGGGGAACTATATGTGGGTAGTTTTTGCTCTAAAATTCTCTGGTGATAAAACCATTATTATTAGCTAGTTTGGGTAAATAAACTGACAGTCCTTGTTAGAGCTGGTGTTGCATAGTTTGGATTGTGAAATGTAGAATGCAGGAAAGACGCCCATGTGATCCTTAGCAAACATTTTTTAATAAAATATTATTTTATAGGAGTTTGTTTGTCACAACAAGTTCTGCTTTAGAAATTTATGTACCCACTATGTTGAAGTTTTTTTAGTTCTTTATGTAATAAGAACCCCTATTAAATTAGTAGTTTTAGATTTTCTTGCTGCACCTATAACATGAGAGCATGGTCCTAAGCGTACAATGTAGGTGCTTTTGCATTGCATCAGGGGGTGCTGCAGGGCTCAGTATTGAGCCCCTTATTGTTTAACATCTATGTCCAACCTTAGGCTGCGATAGCTAAAGGAAGGGGCATGTCACTGGTGTCATATGCTGACAACACCCAATTGGTGATAGCTTTCTCTAAGAAATGCTGTACTAATCTGGACAAGTTCAAAGAGGATCTTTCAGAGGTTGCGGACTGGATGGCCCTAAACTGCTTGCAGTTGAACGCTAGTAAGTCCGAGATCTTACTGTTTGGGAAGGATCGGGAGTTGTGGTCCGAGCAGTGGTGGCCAGATTGTCTCAAACACGCTCCCCTGCCCAAGGAGACTGTGAAAAACCTGGGCGTGTGGTTTGACAGTGGTCTGACATTTGACACCCAATCGAAGGTAGTTGCTGGGGCGTGCTTTGGGCTTCTGCGAGGCTTGAAACCACTGCTGGGTTTCTTTCCTCCAAAAGTGCGTCAAACCATTGTCCAGGCTGCAATTCTATCCAGACTGGACTATGGCAATTCCCTCTATTTGGGTGCTGATAAGGCCAGTGTTAAGCATCTACAGAGAGTACAGAATGCAGCAACTCGCATTCTGGTGGCCCTCCTGAAATCCTGCTCAGTTTCTCATGCGCTCCGCAAACTTCACTGGCTGCCTGTTGAGAAGCGCATTCAATTTAAGTCGCTTTGTGTGACGCATAGGATCATGATGCTACAGGCACCCCTGGTGTTGGCCAATCTGTTAGCGTTCTACGTGCCATGGCGTCCTCTGTGATCAGCTGATCGAGCGCTGGACTGTATTCCTTGCATTTTGAAAGCCAGAGCGAATAGGTGGTCGTTCTTTTCGCAGCTTGGCTGAGCAACTCTGGAATTCGCTCCATGTTTCCATCAGAGCAATCCAGAACCACCTGGACGTCCGAAAAGCCATAAAGACCTGGCTTTTCCCTGTTTAACTTATATCTTCTTCCCCGGTTCTCGTCTAGGGTCTGTGGTTGCGCTGGGATGCCACATTGCTGGGGCAGCTATGCGCATTACAAATCTGACAAATAAATACATTTATTAAGAGAAATAATTTTAGAAGTGTCTGCAGTCCTGTACAAGTAATGTAAAGTCTATGAGTAAAAGTGTAGAACCTTTCCTTTTATTTAAAGGGTCTTCTGATGAATAATATAGGAATACACAAATGTAAGGATTTGGAGTATGTCTGTATTTGTATTCGATTTTACTCAGAATTTAGTAAATGAACACAGACTTCCTTAGCTGCTTCAAATAGTGTAATAGGTCCATGGTTTTTACTCTCAGATAGCTGAAGTGGTTCTTGGGTGCCTTGCTAATATATGGTGTGACCCAAAACTAGGAAGTATTCTGAGACTATCCTCTCTGTTGATAGACTATTTGTATGCCTTCTCTAAAGACCTTTTGTTCTGTCCACCAATAGATATTTGCTGCCTTACAACCATTGCCAGAGGGGCCCGCTCATCAGATCCTGCCTGGGGAGTTAGCACCAGTCCAGCTTGTAGCCATGGTGAAGGTAACCAGCACAGGCGTTGCTGGCAACTAGGACCTCAGTGAAGGGGAAGGCATTGGGATGTGAAGTGTGTACCCCTGCCACTGTCTTGGGCGGAAGACGGGGACCACAAATCAGAAAGGAGAAGTCGTGGATCAAGTTTTTGATGCCCAGCTGAGAGTCACAGACCAACCAGAATGGCAAGGAGGTTTTTGCTGGAGGTGACCCCTTTTGAAACAAGGGTTGCTTCAGAGATCCCAGCATCAGGCCCCTGAATCCTGGCCCCAAAGGGAATGCAAGTTTGCACCTCTGTTTGTTGATCAAGCGATATCTGGCACACAGGAGAATATTTGGCCCCAACAAAAGAGCAGTGTGCCAGCAGAGTAATACAGGAGTTAGGGAAGTACTTGAGTTTAGGGTACAAGTGCTGTGTCTCTGGTGCCTGTTAGATTGAAGTGAAGACACTGGACAGGATCCGCAAAAAACATTTTCTTCTCAAACTGGTCGTGATTCCTGATTTGCGAATTGTGCAGCTCCACCGTGGGAACAACAAGAGCCTGCCTGTGGGGCTCAAATGGACACAGGGAGAACACTCCTCTCTGTCTGATTGCACAGCGGCTTCAATTTCCCAATGACTTCTTTTTGTTAGCAATGTGACTTTGCCCTTTCCTTGACTATATTAATTAATACTCTAGCCCTCATAAAAGGGACAGTGGGAAAGTCCATTGAATTTTTGTTTTACATAGAATTGGATTAGATGGTTCTAGGATTTGCTTTTTGCTTAGGGCTAGAAAAAATTGATAATTCTGTTTGTAATAATAGTCATTACTCTATGTATGTTAATGATGACCCAATGCTCTGTTCCCTTTGTACTCCTGCTTATACCTTATATATACTTGCTTAATGAAATGTTTAGGATGAAAAATGCCCACCTAGCAATTGATTAGGATATTGATACATTTATGAAAATAAATGTGCAAAATATTTTCTATGTTCCTAATAGATCATAGGAATGTCTTTAGCTCATGCTAAAAGGACCATCTGTTAAAGATTGCATGGATTGCTGTTAGCATGAGCTGAAAGCCATTTTGTAATTGGCAGCCATCTTAGTTAGCCATGTGCTTGCCATGTGCTTTCCAGAGCCTTGCAAATTCCCAGAAAGGCCTAGCTATTATACACCTGCTCCTAGAATAGAACTGTCAGGCTATTCTTGCTGATGTAAGGAGAAATGTCTCTCCTCCCACTTTGTTGAGCAAGCAAATTTTGTATACCCATATTAGTCAGTAAGCATGCTTACATGTGGCAGGACCTCCCCTTGGTTGGGTTTATGCTGACTAATGTATCCTATGCCTCCATAAGACCTTTGTTCTCTGTACTCCTTAGACTGGCTCCTACAGTGGCCTGAGGGTACCGTATGACGCAGTCTCCCTCATCTGAGGTTAATAACTATGTGATTTTTATCTTACAGCTTCTGTGACAATCTCTTATTTGTTGGTTTAAAAGGACCAGGTGTATCAGTGAACCCCTTAGGAGGTTTATATTTCTTCACTATCGAACTTGCTCTGGGATCCCTATTAATTTGAAGCTCTTCCCCCTGGCAGTGACGTGTGAGTAAAACAGCAACTCCCCTGACTGCTGCACCTGCAGAGTCAAAAAAAGGCTTGGGAAATAAAACGTGGCAATCTGGGGTAGGTGGAACTTATTTTTAAATGTGTCTCCTGGAGCAAAATTAGAGTAAATAACCGCTGGCGCATACGTGCAGGAGTTGTCCTGAATGTCACGGTTTTGTAGATTGTTGAGGAAGCTCGTGATGTTGGATACAAGGTGGGGAGCGTATCAGTTATGATCCGCGATTGTGGATCGGTGTATGATGTCACGACAGGTCCGTGCGGCGGCCCTGTCTTAAGGTGGCGGTCGGTAGATTACACGATCCGCGATTGAAGGAATAATATCCGAGGCAGTCGGCTTGACTGGTGCTTCCCCGAGTGAGCTGCTTGCTGGAAACGCTTCATCAACAATCTACAAAATCGTGCCATTCAGGACAACTCCTGCACGTATGCGCCTGCGGTTATTTACGCCCAGCGTCGGAGCCAACCCTCCTCTGTCCGTAAACCAGTTACCTCATATTGTTGCAGAGGCATACATACTGTTATACCAGGCAATATAATTTCTAAGTCCTGAAGATGATCCCTTTATAATTTGAGCCCGGGATCGAAATGCCGTCGACTCTTTTTAGTAGACATACAGCTAATTAATGTATATTACTGTGTGTATGTGCTACTCTAGGAATTACTGTCAAATTTGATGTAAAACAGTGCCCAGTTTGCTCACTTCTCTGTGCTTGAAGTAAACTTTCCTTTCTATTTTACTTTCTCTTTAATCTCTTCTCACCTTCAAGTACGGCACAGGACGGTGCTTTACTGCAAACCAAAATGTTTGTTGTCAAAATGTATTCCAAGTTGTAAAACACTGGTTATATTTTTTAAATAAATCTCTTGCCCGGCTGGGCAAAGGAAGAGTATATAGTAGCCTATTGTGGTCTATATAACATCGGTGTGAAATATTACTCTAGGCTTAGGACCTTTGTTTTCGTAAATTATGTATTATACCAGCTGGCACACCGTTCTGTTAAAATTCTTCTATCAGACCAAAACATTTTTTACGTCTTCATGCTGCTAAGAATGACATATCGGGGTAAATTCAGAATGAAAAATTGTCCAGTGTAGAGAAAGTATTTGTTCTTTAATCCGAGTATCCCTGAAGTTGCACAGTATTGTTCAAGGGTATTTCACATTTGTAGATCAAACTGAAGGGACCCGATGTGCTCTGGCAATAGTTAAATCTCCGCCTTCGAATATTTCATCTGGGAGAACGATTTTATGAATTAAATCTGAAATCAGTTGGATGGGGGAATGCCCAGCTTCTTGATCCTCAAAAATTCCCACAAATCTTAGATTTGAGCACTGAGCGCAATTTTCCACCTCATCTGGTTTTGATTGGAGGTCTTCCACTTCGGTTTGCATGTTGATCCATTTTACATCCTGTTTTGTATCGGTGTCTTCAAGAGTGGATACTTTAATCTCTACCTGGGTCATACAGGTAGCAAGTTGTTGGAGATTTTCATTGATCTGCCCTAGGTGCTCATTAACTTTAAGTTGGGCAGAATCTTGCCAGAGCTTCATTTCCCGAAGTTCCATTAAAATCTGACCTAATGTCTTCTCCATAGAAGAGGGTTGTACTGGATTCATTGTTGCAGCAGCCGGGCGTGCCATCTGTTTTAGCACATTAGTTGCACGAGAATCTTCTTCTGAGGTAGCGGATGTATTCTATTTGATTTGAGTACCCATCCTTGTTTTCTCTGGATCTGCTATATTCTCTTTTTGGCCACCCCAGAGAGCACCCACCATAAACAATGGATATATCTGTTTTCATTGTGTTTGCCTGATTCCTGAGTGCTCGCCTGCCCAGTTGGAATTTCTACATTTGCTGTGGTGAGAGGAAAAGGGCTCTTGCTCTCAGAGCTCAGGGTGAACTCCATCCTGCCTCCTGATTCCTGGGAAAGATCATGCCAGAATCTTTCAGGAGAAAGAGTTGGTTGATTGGATACCTGAGACAGGTTCTGGCCAGCTTGTTGTTTTGCACTTATTGAATGGCACTTAATGAGATTTAGTTAGATACCTGAAGTCCGCGGGTGAATTAAGGGATGTGTGAGATGTCACAAGACCGCCACCAGCTGTATATGTGCTACAAAGACTGCTTCTGCAACTATTCTAGTCCTTCTCCTCTTGAGAGGGGGCCTAGAGCCCTTCCTAAGCTGCTTCTCCTTTTATCCCTTAGCCTTTATCTTGCTGAAATGCTGAGTATGGTCTGTGTCAGTGGTGTATCCAGCTACCTCGATGATGCTTTTTTTCTTTTCTGGATGTCTGACTTAGTTGTTACAATCGTCCTCATAATGTCTGTCATGGGGGGGTCTGGAGGGGATCCACACCATAAAATTAAGGTGGGCTATCCTCACCAATGAGATAGCTCTAGCTTGTTTGCGACAATATTGTTATGTTACTAAGCCACGTAACATTGTTAATGTAGAGAGTCTTTAGCGCTAAGTCTTAGGTCCAATGGAACCGCCACTCCTTTCCACCCCAGGTAAGGGATCTAGTGTGACTCACATGGGGAAAAGCTGCATCTCGCTGCTGCCTCAGGATTTTCCAAATTCATTGGTTCATCAACCTTGTCCTCTAATATCCAAAGAACTTTACCTCCAGTGTGTGGAAATTTCGGAATCTTTTACAAAAAAACAAAGAAATATGAGGGCGCCGCAACCATATTGAAATCAAGCTATCAGCAGTGTAGGCAAATGTCGGCTGCACAAGTATAGTAGTACTGAAATTGATATCTTTCTTAATGATGCTCAACTTTACGTAACCCCACCGCTAAGAAGTCACATATAAGAGAAAAGATTTTCTCTCCCAATGATAAAGCAATGAATACATTTATATACAATTAGACTCTTAAATACAATCAGTGTCTCAAACTCCACAAAGTCCAAAATGTATAGATCAAGGAGTCTTGAAATTTCTTTTTAAATGTTTCTTTATTTGAAGTCATATGCGAGAATGCATATACCAGCACAGCCAAGGCATTTTGTTCAACATGGACTTCCTCAGGGGTGTAAAAGCAATTTGATAAAGAACTTTAATTTTCCAATGTATAAACAAGGTTTAGAGAAACCTAAAATCAAAAGGTCCAGATAGACATGAAAAAAAGAGAAGGAAGCTATATCATCTCCTGTTATATCAGCATATATTGTCAAATAAATCACCTTTTTGTATCAATTGGTTAATATGATACTATTGTCATTAGAATGTATATAGGCAGGGAGTCACTTATTAAAAGGTGATTTATTTGACAATATATGCTGATAAATAAAGAAAAATTTAAAAAAAATGTCAAGACTCCTTGATCTATACTTTTTGGATTTATTGGAGTTTGAGACACTGATTATATTTTACAGACTAATTGTATATAATTGTATGGCACTTTTCAATGCTTTAACACGGCCATATTGTATCAATTCCCTAAGGCACTGCTCGAGTTTAAACTGTAACCAATTCCTTCAGGTACGCTCCGTATTAATCCTTCACTTGTACACTTGTCACTCTCCAGTTTAGATCTTGCCAGGGCTGACGCCCAAAATACAAGAGTCTGTGTGCCAAAGAGTCTGGCTTTTCTTTCCTTCTTTCGCCACATCTCAGCGGGCCATCTTGCATCCTTCCTATGAAGTGCTCAGCCATGGAGCATGATGGGAGCTTTACAAAGTTCTTCAACCTTGCAATAATGTTCATTCTTAGTCTACCAGAAGGGACATAGATAAGATGAGCCAGTTGAAAAAAGGTTAGGTCTTTATATGGAGATTTTAAACCCAAAAACTGGAATAATCTTCTGTACAATGGTTTTCAGCCTACCATGGACTGGATGAGTAATGTTTCCCCAGGAACTTTTACTCCATTGGCTAGGGAGTGCCCAGGACGTGCCCCTCCCACTAGGTTTTGACAGGCATAAATGTGACAACCCTAGCAACCTTGCTTAGAACAGCAACTGGACTTGCAGAAGATCAGAAGACGACAGGACCTGCTTCTTCCTGTACCCAGGACAGAGAAGAAATTTCCAAGAGCCAATTGGTTGACCTCTTGTGTGGTACACAGAAACAAGCTGAAGTGCCCAGCTGACCAGTAGAAAATTAACCTAGAACAGAATATGATGTTGGCCTCTGCCTGACATGCTGAGAGTCTCTAATGGGCTCCCATGAAGTCCTGGGGACCTTCAAATTGGACTCCTTGTTTGTGCTCCATAAGAAAGTTCAGAAACTGTTGAAAATGTTTCACCCAGAGTGCCATAGAGATCCACCAGGAAAAGGATCCTACCGGCATTTCGGTAGTGGCAGATTTTATCTGCCAGTCCCCACATCCCCAAAACAGTAACACAGTGCCATCGAGATCCACCAGGAAAAGGACCCTACTGGCATTTCCGTGGTGGCAGGTTTCATCTGCCAGTCCCCACATCCCCAAAATAGTAATACAGTCCTTTTTTACTTACTTTTTAAAAAATATATTTTTTATTGGGTTTTCTTCTCCCCTTCTGAGGAGGTCAGAGCAATCTTTGTAAAACGATACAAATAAAGAAAACTTAAATCCGCAATATATCCGTACTTTAAAAAAAAATCATCATCCTGTACATATAACAAGCAGGAAGGAAATACATTAGTCGATAGAAAATTATAGAAGGGAGAGGTGCACAATAACCTACTTTACAAGGACTTATAGCAATGCTTGGATAGGTCAGAGCCTCTTTCAATGCCAGCGTAAGCTCCCTAAGACCAGTGTATGTGAGACCAAATATTTCCTACTATTTTAATTGATATGTTTTCTTTGGCCTTGGCTACTGCCATTTCGATTTCATACGTTTGCTGCAGCAGAGCCCTACATTCTGTTATTCTAGGTGGTATTGGGTTAATCCAAACTCGGGCGACACATAATTGCTCGCAAGCTTTTATAAATAAAAACAGAAGACTATTGCTATTATCCGACCCTATTTAATGGCCTGATAACATTTCTTTGCTTTGAATTAGACTTCCGTTTCAAGCTGATCCGAGATTAGCTGAGCTACACCATCCCAAAATTCTGTAAACAGAGGGCAATCAGCAAACATATGGACTATATCAGCCCCCAAAGCTGACTTTTAGGGCAGTATATTCGTTCTGGAATCCCAGACATTCTACATTTAGAGATGCGATCAGGCATGTGGTACAACATGCACACTGTTCTAAACTCCTGTAATTTAATATTAGCCGAGATGATTCATCTAGTGTTGCAAAAGTGTTTCGTACTTCAGTAGCCAAGACTGTAGTCGGGAACCGCTGAGTCCACTTTGTTTCAAGCTGTGCGCTATTGTCTACGGCTTCTCCCATAAATACTTGATACATTGTGCTTATCTTTATACAGCTAGTCTCCATAATTGGCTGATACAAGTGTTACAATTGTTGGTGTCTTATTGTTACTCTTATATTCACATCTGCGTTAGAGATAATCCCTAATCTGTAGATATTTAAAAAATTGACGTTATAGAAGCACATATGTCTCCTGAAGAAATGAGAAAGTCTGGATTCCATGTATGTCATATAATTGTTCAACATTATTAATTATTAATTGTCATTATTAATTATTAAATATTAATTGTCCTCAATCGTCCCCAAGACTGCCCCGCATTATTATCGAATCCCCGCATTATCATCGAATATGTCTGGTAATGACGGGTTGCCCCATAACACAGTGTAAAAGGGTATTGAAGGAATAGCATATTTGGCACACATTTCCCGCCATATCTGGACAACATCTCTAATCACTTTGAACCTGACCCATTTAAAATAGTTGGGACCTGGCAGCTTATGCACGGAATATCTAATTTCATGCCCAAATACAAGTTGATAACAAAATGAAGTGGATCCAGTCTTTTGTCTAGTTAGCAAACTTTGAATCTGACCACTAAATGAAGCCCAAAAATATATCTTCAAATCAGGGAGCTTAAATCCCCCTTGTATATAGTCTAGCTTCATGAGGCGGATAGCTCGCCTAGCCTTCCTATAACCCCATATAAAACTATTAATGGTGTCTTCAATCTGTTTAAAAAAATAGTCAGGGACCCGGACTGGTATAGCACGGAACAAATAAAGAAATTTAGGCAATATGTTCATTTTAACAGTCAGTCAGTCAAAGATACTTTATTTCGGCTTTACAGCCATAAAAACATAATAAAATGTGCATTAATTGAATAAGTAGAGAGAATACAAAAATGCACAAAAAGGGCAATTAGAAATAGATTATCAAAACCAAAGTCGATGATATACAAGAATAAATTACATCGATACTGCAGCCATAACATACGATAAATGACTACCCTGACCCCTAAATTTCGGTAAGCATGAAGCAGAAGAAACCCAAATCACAAATAGGATAAAATAATTAAGGGCTATAAAAACAACACTACAACTTCATATACAAAATTAGGTTAAACTGCATGATAAACAAATAAGTTAAGGGAGTAGAGCTAAAAATGTACGTTCCTGTGCAAATAAAATGGACATAATTATTGTCATCACATTCACTTACAGTACTAAATAGCGGCAAGGGGAGTGGAAGAATTATGCAAACAGCGACATCAACTGTTACCGTACTCTTTTCACTTTAAAATTCCTCTACGGGTACACCACATTGCAAAGAGGAATTTTGAGGTCGCGACTACAAATAGTGGTGATGTTTCATAATTAAGTAGCCTAAAGACCTCATGAAAATTTCTGAGCCCTAGGGGGCATATTACCAAGCAATAGCGATAATTATCGCTATTGCTTGGTTAGAGACAAAAATTTACCGCTGAGCTGCGGCGATTTTTACCGCAAATAAACCTTGGTATTACCAAGGTTTATCGCAAATGCGATAAAAATCGCCGCAATGTATGAATATCGCTGAAAAGTCAGCGATATTCATGCATTACCGAGCTAATGCTCTTAGCCATGTTATCCACCTCCCATTGGATAACATGGCTAAGAACTACTCAGGGCAGGTGTTAGCTTTTGGAGATATTCGCGCTTAGCGCGAATATCTCCAAAAGTTGGTAATAGGAGATAGCGATGTTAGCGACTGTTTTCAGTCGCTAACATCTTGGCACTCCCACTTTGCATGTCATTAGTGATAAATATCACTGACATGCAAAGTGGGGCCCAAGATGGTTGCTATCTCCTACTAGCTGTCGCTAACTGATAATAGGGAGATAATTTTATCTCCGCTTTCTTGGCTTTTAAAGCCAAAAAAGAGGAGATAAACCCCCTTGATAATATGCCCCTAGATTTCTACACAACTGGTAAACCCACTTTGATCTAGACCTATGGTATGCAGGGCAGAAAAGCATTACATGGAGTTCTGTTTCTTCCGAAGCAGAACAATCAGGGCAAACTGATTGAACTGAACCTTTCCATTTATTTGTAAATGCTCCTAAAGGAAGGGTTCCATGTCGAAATTGAATAAACAGTTCTTTTGCCATAAAGGGTTGAATGCTACCCAAGGTCTTTTCCAGTTTATACTGCTGTTTGACATTGAGAAACCTCGATGTCAAGGAGCAAGAGGTCGTGCTCTTAACTAAATGGGTGAGTTTGAATTCCTTCAGGGTTAGGACTAATGCTTTTTTGAGGTACTGGAGCAGGACTCCTCCGGATTTAACCATAAATTACCACAACCCAGAGAAAACCACAAACTCCTGACATAGGACAACCATGGTAAGCTTATGGCCCCCAACTTACACATTACGTCCCTTAATGCCTCCCTATAGTTAATTAGTTCTGGCGTGCTCCAGATACGGCACCAGAAAAGAAGAGGGCGAAAGGCAATCCATCAATCAATCAGTGCATTTGTAGAGAGCGCTACTCACCCGCGAGGGTCTCAAGGCGCAGAGGGGAAGGGGGAGGGGGGGCGCTACTGCTTGTATAGCCAGGTCTTGAGGAGTTTTCTGAAGGTGAGATGGTCCTGGGTCAGTCGTAGGTGAGCGGGGAGGGAGTTCCATGTCTTGGCGGCTAGATAGGAGAATGATCGTCCTCCGGCAATAAGATCAGATATGGGACCAATGCCCAGGTCCATCCTAAGTGGTGTTAGAGGCGTGCTTTTTGGAAGACCCAGCAACTGTCTAATAAAAGTGTTCTCGGTTACCTGTAGTGGATGGGATAAACAGTGTCCCCAAAGTTCAGCACCATAAAGGGATGCTCCCCTTGCTTGCTTTTTATAGATTTCTGCCTAGGGCCAATCACCTTCTGGGAGCAATTTTTATACACTTTAAGAATGGCTCCCAAGGACTGGGTTAGTTTCAAATTAGCTTTCATTATCTGAGACCTTCAATCCATTTTGTCGTTCAATGAGATGCCTAAATAATCAAAAGTGGAGACTCTCTCTAGAGGTCTTCCATCCATTTGGGGATGTAGGCAATTAGTGGTTTTTGCATGAAAGACCATATATTTGGTTTTTTGATATTAATCACCAAATTCTTTTTCCTGCAAAATGAACTAAACTCATCCAAGACACGCTGCATCCCCATAGATGATTTAGACAGGAGCAGCGTGTCATCAGGAAACATTAAAGCTGGTATTTTCCTGTTCGCTGACCTGGGGGAGTCTATGTCCTTCACGGCCAACAGTGTGTCAATTAAGCCGTTCAGGAAAAGAGAGAAGATGGTTGGCGCCAACACGCATCCCTGCCTAACCCCTTGCTCCACCGGAAAAAGTGCGGTCAGTTCTCCATTTTTTCCAAACCTACACCTTGCGTAGGTGCCTTCATTTAGACGCTTTATAATCTGGGAAAGACGCATAGTTGCTCACGGTGGACCAAGTCAAAGCGGACTTAAGGTCCACAAAAGTCAAATAACGACTACCCCCTCTCAAGGTTACTGTCTTCCAGTAAATTCATTGTAATCTAAAGATTTGGTCTAAGGTCGAAACTCTGGATCTAAATCCTGCTTGTAGGGGGGTTAGGATATCTGACTCGTCCATCCAAGATTGCAGACGCCCCAAAAGGACATGGGCAAATATCTTTTGGGTGACATCAATGAGGCTAATAGGCCGGTAGTTTGTCGGGTCTAGTGGGGAACCTTTTTTAAAGATTGGAATGATCTCCGCCCAAAGCCAGGTTGCAGGGAGCTCCATCCCTTGAATAATAGTATTAAACAGAGACTGAAAGTACGGAGCCCAAACACCCTGTTCTGATTTGAACAATGATACATCATCCCATGATGCTTATTGGGAGCCGATGCCATTGCCGCATTTTAGTTCTAACTATTTTTAAAAGAAGATCGTAATTTAACTTAATTATTCTTTCCACTTGGCTACTCAGCGATATATCGATGTATGTGGCAGTCAGTAACTCCAATTATTGGGGTTGGTGGATTGAAGTTCATGATTATCTGAGTTTTCATAAAATTTAATTTATAGCTGGAAAATTCCCTGAATCACTTAGTCTCCATAGTGTATCATTTTGGCAAACTCATTTGGATTCATGGCATGGATTGCAATATCGTCAGTATATGCTGTTATTTTAAGCTCCATGCCGGTCATTCTTACTGGCTCTATGTTCTTGTTCATTCACATTAAGGTGTCTAGAATAGGGTTCGATATAAAGAGCGAACAGCAACAGGGAGAGAGTGCACCCCTGAAGGGTGCACTCTCTCCCTGTATTGAGAATGGAGCTGAGGATTTACCCCGTCAGTACTTTAACTGTTAAGTTCTTATATAATACCTGCACCATTGTTACAAATCTGGCCTCTACCCCAAACGTGTCCATAGTCAGCCACAGTGATTCCCATGTGGCCCTATCGAAGGCTTTCTCCACGTCCAACATTATCATTCCAATCTGGGTATTTATTTTCTTAGAAACATCAAACACTGCAGCTGCGGTATTAGTATGAGCTGTGGTGTCGCGGCTTGGGTCATAACCATGCTGTTGCTCTAGACAAAGTTGTGCATGAGGGGAGCAAGACGTATAGCTAGTTTTGTAGAAAAGACTTTAGTGTCTGCATCAATCAAGGATATTGGTTGGCAGGAACTCATTTCATCCTGTGGTTTGTCTTTTTTGGGAAAGACCACTATTTTAGCAACCCCCCGTGAGGGAGGAGCGTCTCCCCCGTTGTACCAAATCTCTAAATTCTGGAGTTAAAATTTCTTTAAAGACATTATAAAATTTGAGGGGAATTGTGTCCTCTCCTTCTGCTTTCCTTAATGGTAAAGCACTACTAGCTTCCTCGATCTCCCCTATGTCAATATCTTCTTAATCTTCTAATCTGGGCATCCCACTATCCCGGAGATAGCCAGCAAAAAGCTGTTTATCAATATTGTCCGGCCTATTATATAACCCTTTATAGAAGGAAGAAAATTGTGTTGCAATCTCCTGTGTCTAAGAGTATTCCCCCCATCATCCCCCAAGATGCACTTTATACCTCGCAATCCCAAAGGGGATGATGGACAGGGCTCTTGAGCAAATCAAACTTTTACCCCCAGTCAACAGATCGGGGTTTAATCCATCATCATTCTTTAGCTCACTCAACCACCCCAGTTCAGACATGGCCATATGCAAATCAGTCTTACCATGTGCCTCATGGGAACAGTCTAGCCCGAACTACCAAGCCATGTCTTCCCTGAAACGGAAACAAGCATCTTGGGACTATTTTTTCGGGTTCATAACCCTCATCAGCCAGGCTATCTTAAATCCAGTGGTATTGTTTTGTTCGCCCTCAGTTGGCAGGGTATGCCCAGACGTGGTTCTCTTGCTCACTCTACCACTGGATTCAAGATAGCCTGGCTATTAAGGATTATGAATAAGAAACCGATCCAAGCCGTTATTTATCTAATCTATCTTTAATGTAAAAAAATTGAAAAGTTCCTTATCAAATATACGCTGGTAGGACAGGCCTGGTTCGTATCGCTGTTGTCGCCATTGATTCAAGACTGCGGAGGCTTCTGCCTCAGATTAAAATACATGTGACCATACATCCTTTATGACCTTAAGTCGTGCCTGCTCTTGCAGGAATACCCGGGCCTTGATTGCCTTGAACGGATCAATTAACTGACAAAGCTAGCAGCGCATATCCATTGTGCCTTTGCATAAATCTGATCGTACAAAGACAGATAAAGAATCCACTGTTAGCGGTGTAGCAGGGCAGGCTTTAAGATAGATGGCCTGTCTCAACAAAAAATTGCCTACATAGAAAAGGATGGGCCGAGGGTGTTGGTATTTAGCCTGGGTTGATTGATTAGTGGCAATAGGCAGTCTGTGGTCCCGCTAAAACTAGGAATCCATATCCCAGTCTGATAGTTCTGGAAATATCTTTTGTAACAGGTGGACCACAAATGCTCTGGGGTAGCTTCCCTCATTCCCCTCTGGCATGCCAAAGAGCCTCAGATTGTTGCGCCTTTGCTTGTTCTCCAAATCTTCAATTTTACCCTGTACAGAGGCAAGGAGTCTCTCCTGCTCCTTTATTGTCTTAACCATTACTGATCCAACTTCCTCTATCCCTAAGACTCGTTTCTGAAGCCCAGCGACTTCAGATGACCGCAAAACAGCCTTGCTGGTAACCTCGGTTAAGGCTTGATGTATTGCAAGATTGTCGGCCTTGACCAGGGCATAGTGCTCACCCGCGTCTGTCCGTTGAACCTGCAGGAAATGAAGTATTGTGGTCAGTGAGGGCTCTTTACCTAGTGCATCAAGATGTTGGGACTGACCCAAAGCAATATTGCCAGTGCTGGCAGCTGCACCCGGAGATGCCCAGTAGATGAATAGTTAGGCATGTGTGTGTCTGTACCCAAGCCACTGCCTAGTTTTGGGCTCAGGAAGGCATTCTCATTAGGTGTAAATCTGTTGTTCCTCGGGACTTGCACGATGATAGAAGAACCCACTTCCAGGCAGCTCCAACTCTGAACTTTCGTAATGACACAGAGTAGTCTCAATATTAAGGTAACAATGCTGGACCAGCAATGCAACTTTGTACAAGAAGGCTTTTAGAGCGCCTTTGTCTCTAGAAAGTTCCCAAAATTATTCTTGAAGTTCAAGATTGTCTCATAGGAACAGATTCCTAACATTCACTCCTCAAAGATCGAGCAATATGCCGATTACGTTATAGTAAAAAAATTTGCAAGTATTGTTGTCAAGAATCAACAGGAAGGTTTGTTCAATGTCCTGTCCGAGCTGCACTTACCCATATTCAGACGAAATGCAAAAACATTCCCTTGACATTTCCAATCCCTCTGATCGTCCCACCGAGTCTCTGACGTCTGCCCGAAGGTCCGTTGCAGAGCTCCAGAAGCCGTCGGGTGAAGTGCATTGTCCCAGAGCCGTCCAAAAAAAAACCAACAGCTGATCTAGACAAGACGCTGCCAAGACGCAACAGAGGGAAGAATAGTGAGCGGCTCAATGCGGGCGTGGTATCCTTTTATAGGAGGGAGCCGCCCTTGGGAGCTGCAGGTGTGTCAACATGCTCGCTGAGCAGAATGACATCAAAAGAGGGGGCGTGGCCTCAGATTACCAGCAACGAGACATTGTGAAAGAAAAGGCATTACCAAACCGGCAATTAGTCTGTACACAAAGAAATAATAATTACTGCATTAATGTTCGTATAAAAACATAATAGTTTGTCGCATAACATGCAGACATAGGAATTCCTTGCAAAATGCATTTCGATTATTTGAGCACTAACTTTGCAACATGTCTTTTGATGGTTAGAGCAAATAAAGCGGCCAGGAGTCATACTCAGGTCCATAACTTTTCCAGGAAATCAAATACCAAAAACGGGAACCCCTACTGTGGGAATCTAAAATGCGACGTACTTCGAACTCCTCATGACCATCCACAATCAAAGGAGCTTTTTGAGTGGAACAATGCTGAAGTGCTAGTTTCAATAAAGAGGTGTGGAATACAGGATGTATTTTCATTTGAGGTGGCAATTGTAGTTCATAAGTTACTGGATTTACTTGTTTTAGGATAGTATAAGGTCCAATGAATCTAAGATGGAAGGTTTTCTTTAGTTTGAATTGTATGTTCTTTGTGGATAGCTAAACTTTATCACCAACTGAATATTGAGGGCCTTGTATACGATGGGGGTCCGCTGTAATATTGTAGTTTAGTTTCGCCAATTTCAGTTGTTGCATTATTGAGGAATGTACCTTTTGGATCTGCTTAATTCCTGATGAAATGGAACAAACTACTTGTTTGTTAGGAAGAGTTATAGTTAAGTATGTAGGATGAAAACCATACGTTGAATAGAAAGGAGAGGTCTGCAAAGATGTATGATGGGCTGAATTGTAAGCAATCTCTGCCAACCATAATAGCTTAATCCAGGAGTCCTTTGTAGTTGATATGTAACAACGGAGATATTGTTTTAAAGTTTGGTTAAGTCTTTCTGTTTAACCATTGGTTTGTGGATGGTAACTTGTAGAAAGAGCTGAAAGTATTTGTAAAGACTTACACCATTGGGACCGGAAGGTGGCTGTGCATTGGGTACCACGGTCTGAGATAATCTTTTTTGGAATTCCATGGAGACGAACAACATGAATCAATAATAAGTTAGCTAATTCACTGGACGTTAGTATCTTTTTACAAGCTACAAAATGTCCCATTTTGGAAAAACTATCCACGATTACAAGTATACAAGTGTAACCTTGGTCGTTTGGTAGGTCAGTAATAAAGTCCACTGAACAATGTTCCCAAGGCCTCTGGGGTGTTTGTAGACGCATCAATAAATCTTGTATTTTCCATGTTCACTCTTGTTTCGAGCATAAATTTCACATTCGGAAACCCAACAGTTCATGGACAGAATGCAGAACAATGTGCCTCATGGGAACAGTCCAGCCCGAGCTGCCAAGCCATGTCTTCCCTGGACCGGAATCAAGCATCCTAGGACTGGATTCTGGCTATCAGCCGTCATCAGCCAGGATAGCTTAACTCCAGTGGTGTGGAGAGCATGGGACTCACGTCTGAGCATACCCGTCCCACTCGGAGTGACAAATGCAAAAACAACGGTTGATGGACAGAATGCAGAACAATGTCATACGTTCACCCCTTTACAGAGATCTGGGCCTAAATCCATCGTTTTTTTGCACTCCACGCCACCCCAGTTCAGACATGGACATATACAAATCAGCCTTGACCCTGTGCCTCATGGGAACAGTCCAGCCCGAACTGCCAAGCCATGTCTTCTCTGGACCGGAATCAAGCATCCTAGGACCGGTTTCTGGCTATCAGCCATCATCAGCCAGGATAGCTTGACTCCAGTGGTGTGGAGAGCACGGGACTCACGTCTGAGCATACTCGTCCCACTCGGGGTGACAAATGCAAAAACAACAGTTGATAGACAGAATGCAGAACAATGTCATACATTCACCCCAGTACAGAGATCTGGGCATAAATCCATCGTTTTTTTGCACTCCACACCACCCCAGTTCAGACATGGCCATATGCAAATCAGCCTTGACCCTGTGCCTCATGGGAACCGTCCAGCCCGAACTGCCAAGCCATGTCTTCCCTGGACCGGAATCAAGCATCCTAGGACTGGTTTCTGGCTATCAGTCATCATCAGCCAGGATTGCTTGACTCCAGTGGTGTGGAGAGCATGGGACTCATGTCTGAGCATACCCGTCCCACTCGGGGTGACAAATGCAAAAACAACAGTTGATGGACAGAATGCAGAAAAATGTCATACACTCACCTCAGTACAGAGATCTGGGCCTTAATCCATCTTTTTTTGCAATCCACACCACCCCAGTTCAGACATGGCCATATGCAAATCAGTCTTGACCCTGTACCTCATGGGAACAGTCCAGCCCGAACTGCCAATCCATGTCTAACCTGGACCGGAATCAAGCATCCTAGGACCGGTTTCTGGCTATCAGCCGTCATCAGCCAGGATAGCTTGACTCCAGTGGTGTGGAGAGCACGTGACTCACGTCTGAGCATACCCGTCCCACTCGGGGTGACAAATGCAAAAACAACAGTTGAAGGACAGAATGCAGAACAATGTCATACATTCACCGCAGTACAGAGATCTGGGCCTAAATCCATCGTTTTTTTGCACTCCACACCACCCCAGTTCAGACATGGCCATATGCAAATCAGCCTTGACCCTGTGCCTCATGGGAACAGTCTAGCCTGAACTGCCAAGCCATGTCTTCCCTGAACCGGAATCAAGCATCCTAGGACTGTTTTCTGGCTATCAGCCGTCATCAGCCAGGATAGCTTGACTCCAGTGGTGTGGTGAGCACGGGACTCACGTCTGAGCACACCCGTCCCACTCGGGGTGACAAATGCAAAAACAAAAGTTGATGGACAGAATGCAGAACAATGTCATGCGTTCACCCCAGTACAGAGATCTGGGCCTAAGCCACTAGAGTCAAACTATCCTGGCTGAAGACGGCTGATAGCCAGAAACCGGTCCTAGGATTCTTGATTCCGGCCCAGGGAAGACATGGCTTGGAAGTTCGGTCTGGACTGCACTGTTCCCAAGACTGATTTGCATATGGCCATGTCTGAACTAGGGTGGCTTGGTGATCAAAATAACGATGGATTAAACCCAGATCTGTGACTGGGGGTGAGTGGTTTGCCATTGTGCAACATTCTGTCCATCATCTTGTGTGTTTTGCTGTTCACCCTATGTGCCACTGGAGTCAAGCTATCCTGGCTGAAGATGGCTGATAGCCAGAAACCGGTCGTAGGATGCTTGATTCTGGTCCAGGGAAGACATGGCTTGGCAGTTCGGTCTGGACTGTTCCCATGAGGCACAGGGTCAAGACTGATTTGCATATGGCCATGTCTGAACTGGGGTGCCTTTTTGAGTAAAATAACGATGGATTAAACCCAGATCTGTGACTGGGGGTTAATGGTTTGCCATTGTGCAACATTCCGTCCATCATCTTGTGTGTTTTGATTTAATTTTGTCCACCAGAAATTTCGACGGATTGCGTCAGTTGTTTTCGATCTCCCTGAATGTCCTGAACTTGGATGTGTATGAAGCCAATTGGAAATCTTTTTTTGCAACTGTTCGGTAGGAACAAATAAGGCATTTTCATGGAAAGTAGGTCTTGAATGTTTTCTCAATTTGCTTCTTCTGTAAGACACTTTTTCCATTTTTGTATTGGAAAATGAAGTCGTGCTCCCAAAAAATGGTGTCTCCATTCTTTAAAGGCGTCTCTTATTGCTAAAGTTTTTTTTCTGCAATGGTGTCATTTCTTTCGGCTGAAGTTAGTTTCTTTGACATAAAAGCCACAGGATGTAGTTGGCCAGAATCGTCATTCCTTTGTGACAAAAGTGCTCCAACTGCAATGTCAGAAGCGTCGGCTTCTACTATGAAAGGTTGTTCTGGATTAGGATGGACAAGGATAGGAGCAGAAGTAAAAGCCTCTTTTAGTTGATCAAAAGGTGTCTGAGCTTCTGAATTCCAATGAAAAGGAACATTTTTATGCAGTAGTCGAGAGACTGGAGCAATGAGTTGAGAAAAATGATTGATAAAACGTCTGTAGATATTCACAAAGCCCAGAAAACACTGAATATCACGAACTGTCTTTGGATTAGGCCACTTGAGCACTGCTTGGATTTTTCTTTCTGCCATCTGAAAGCCTCTAGGGGTAAGAATTACACCAAGAAATTCCACTTGAGTTACATGAAAGTCACATTTAGTTAATTTGCAGTATAAACCATGTTCTTGTAAAACATTCAAAATCGTGGATACATGATGTATGAATGTCATGAGAGGTTGAGTAAATGAGAATGTTGTCGATATATACTACAACGATTCTGTCTAGGAACTCTCGCAAAATATCGTTCAGAAAAAATTGAAATGCTGCAGGGACATTACAAAGCCCAAACAGCATAACTGTGTATTCAAAAAGGCTATATCTGGTTTTAAATGCCGTTTTCCACTCATCTCCAGGTCTCATTTGTACTAGATGATAGGCACCTTTTGAATCTAATTTGGTGTATACTACTGCAGATTCCACTCTGTCCAATAAAACCGGAATAAGTGGAAGTGGATACTTGTTTTTCTGTTTAAATTTGTTTTATTGATTTCCAGCGCATCAAACACAGTACAATATAACAGAGAAGGACCCAGAGGGCAACCCTGTAAACCATTACTATACCACCCTCCCGCCCCATTGAGCGAATTGAGCGAGCTACCAGGTGATACGGTGTGTCCATGATAGCAAGTAGCTGGAAGCCCTCGGTCAGGTATGCGTCCAGATACCCCATAAACAAACAAACTCCCCCCCAGTACCCACCCCCTAACTGCCCCCCCCCCCACCCCTCCAGTGTGTCGCTTCTCTCCTCTTGATGGTGAATGGGTATTGTGCTGTTGTGGGCTCTAACTGTGGGGGACGTCCCTCCTGGCAAGCTCATCTGTGAGTTGCAGCAACCTAAGGAATTTCGGGCATGTGAGTTCCTTAAATTCCCCAGCAAGCAATGCAATGAAGGGCTGCCAAACAATGGTAAATAAGTCCGAGGCTTGAGTTAAAGTCGCCTGGATCCGCTCCATAACCAGAATATACCAGAGCCTATGAAGCCAGCCCATGTGTTTAGGTCTCCTTGTGGTGCCCCAGAGCGAAAGAATGTGATGTGCCGCCACCCCTACCGCTAATCCCGTCTGTCGCTCCCTATTCGATTTAAGTGGAAACGTCAAGGAGTTTGGGAGGCCCAGTAATGTGTAGGCGGGGAAACGGGGGATCTCTGTCGCAAAATGGATGTCAATGTCATCTAGTACTTCCTTCCAATAGTCCGCTACCTCCTCACATTCCCACAGCAAGTGAGTCAGCGTCCCCACTTTACCGCACCCTCTCCAGCAGGAGGATCTGCGCTTCGGATTACCCTGATGCAGCCTAGCCGGTGTCAGATACCAATAGTATGCGATCTTAACTGCCGACGCCCTACTTGCCACATTTCTGGCAGTGCGATTTGCTCTATGCTAGATATCACGCCATTCTTTATCTGTGAGGGTCCTCCCAATCTCCAATTCCCAGCGTTTCTGGCCAGCAGAGCAGGGGGTAGGTACGGGCGGGCTTAGCATTTTATATAAGTCTGTATTCACCTGCCTGTCCGTCTTTTTCGTGATGAGCCATTTCTCATACGTTGTTGTGATACGTCGGCTCACGTGGGGCAGCACGTCCTGTTGCGTTAGCCAATGACAAATCTGAAAGTTTTGAAACCGGTGTGGTGCTATCAGAGTGTACATCTCCTTCAAGGTAACAATCTGGATAAAGTCTTCCAGGTCAAACAAGTGACCAGCTGACCTACATTCCGAGACTCGCCATGGGCCAAACGCATGAGGCTCCATCCCGTGGGGAAACGCCGGGTTGTCAAACAGGGGCATAATAGGTGAGGGGAAAGAAGTGAGGCCCCTGTTGACCGCTACTGCGACCCACACCCTGAGTAGCGAACGAGTAATAGGCAACTTTTTGAGATAAGACGGTCTGTCGGAACGGTTCAGGAAAGGGACCTTCCAGAGCGACATTTGGGCCATCGCTCGTTGCTGGAAAAGCCAACGCTTTTCCGACTCAGGACGATTCCACTCCGGGAGGTACCGAAGCTGCGTCGCTTGGAAGTACCGAAGAAGGTCAGGGATGCTTACAACACCCTCTGTAGGAGCTCGTCTAGCCACGAACGCTTACCCGTCCAAATGAACTGCCGTATGGTGTCCTGCATTTTCGGAAGCATCCCTATCGGTGGAGTCACGGGAATGGTTTGGAACACGTACAGTACAGGGCCTTGGGCAGCAGGAAATTTTAATCGCCGCCACTCGCCCCAACCAGGACAATAACAGTTGCCGCCATCTCTTTAGATCCCCCTGAATTTGCTTGAGGAGTGTCCAGTAGTTGTGATCGAATGTTTGGGCTGTGCTAGGCGTCAAGGTGATCCCCAGATATGGCAGTGACATCCGGGAGGAGAGTCCCCCAAATTGTCGCTGGCCGTCAGTAGATCTGCGGGCATTATGGCCGAGCTGAAGAATCAGAGATTCCTATATTCATTTGAAAACCCGAGACCTTTCCAAAGGCCTCCATTTCAGTGAGGAAAGCAGGCACGGAGCGTTCGGGGTTGTCTACTGCCGCCAGTATGTCATCGGCATAGAGGCTGATGGTATGGGGCTCATCTCCAAATGTGATACCAGCGATATCCCGGCCATCTCGAACTTGTTTGCGCAAATGGTTTGATGTAGAGCACAAACAATAGGGGTGAGAGCGGGCACCCTTGCCTGGTGCCCCTCCGGATATCAAAGGGCTGCGAGCCGATGCCATTAACCCGAATTATCACCTGAGGGGAGTCGTAGCAGCTGGCGACCCAGGCACGGAAGCTCTCCCCAATGCCAAAGCGCGCCAAAGTCTTGTCCAGTTATCCCCAGTCCACCCTGTTGAACACCTTCTCTGCATCGACAGATTAGAGAGCCGCATGTGAACCGTTAAAGTGGGCTTTATCTATAAGGTGTAATATACGCTTGGTGTTATCGCTGCACTGCCGAGTGGGAATGAAACCAGACTGATCAGGTTCTATAATGCCCGGCAGGCATGGTCCAAGCCTCGCCGCCAGAATTCCCATGAAGATTTTAAGATCCAAGTTGAGCAAGGAAATGGGCCGGTATGCGGCGCACTGGGAGGCGTCCTTGCCTGTTTTGGGCAGGACTATAATATCCGCAGCGAGCATATTAGGTGGAATGGAGGCCGGCCCCTGGAAGGAATTAAACAGTTTGGTGAGAACTGGCGCCAATATGGGCGGAAGACTTTATAAAAGCCGGCGGAAAAGCCGTCTGGCCCTGGAGCTTTCAGAGCTTTAAGACGTGCTATCGCAGATACCACTTCTTCCGTCCTGATCGGGGCATCCAGGGAAAGTGGGCTAGTTCTGGTAAGGGCTGTAACCGCTGCCTCGCTAAGGTAATCATCCCCTTTCTCTGGGACTGAGGCGGGGTCTGCGGCGTAAACCGTGGCGTAAAGTGCTCGAAACGTGTCTGCTATCTGATCGTCATCAGTAAGCATTTGCCCCCCTTGGCCCTCATTTTTGGGGATTTTAGATCTTTGGACATGAGCCCTAAGTTTACTGGCCAACAGTCTTATCCCCTCCCACATAATATGTATGCCTTAATCATAAGGCTGCGTGTTCTGCACGATCAAGGCCGAGGCCCGCGAGCAGCGCCCTAGCTGCCTTTAGCTGTTGCCAGATGCTATGGGCCCCGGTTTGGCTATGTATCTGTTCCAGTTCTATCACCTGCCAATATGCCAATATGGGCAGAAAGCTTTATAAAAGCTGGCATAAAAGCTGTCTGGCACTGGAGCTTTCAGTGCTTTAAGACGTGGTATCGCAGATACCACTTCCTCCGTCCTGATCGGGGCATCCAGGTAAAGCGGGCTAGTTCTGGTAAGGGCTGTAACCGCTGCCTCGCTAAGGTAATCATCCCCTTCCTCTGGGACTGAGGCGGGGTCAGCGGCGTAAAGCGTGGCGTAAAATGCTCGAAACGCGTCATCAGTAAGCATTTGCCCCCCTTGGCCCTGATTGTTGGAGATTTTAGATCTTTGGACCTGAACCCTAAGATTACTGGCCAACAGACGCCCCATCTTATCCCCTCCCACATAATACGTATGCCTTAATCATAAGGCTGCGTGTTCTGCACGATCAAGTTCGAGGCCCGCGAGCTGCGCCCTAGCTGCCTTTATCTGTCGCCAGATCCTATGGGCCCCGGTTCGGCTATGTACCTGTTCCAGTTCTAACACCTGCCAATATGCCAATATGGGCAGAAGGCTTTATAAAAGCCGACGGAAAAGCCGCCTGGCACTGGAGCTTTCAGTGCTTTAAGACGTGCTATCGCAGATACCACTTCCTCTGTCCTGATCGGGGCATCCAGGTAAAGCGGGCTTGTTCTGGTAAGGGCTGTAACCGCTGCCTCGCTAAGGTAATCATCCCCTTCCTCTGGGACTGAGGCGGGGTCTGCGGCGTAAAGCGTGACGTAAAATGCTCGAAACGCGTATGCAATCTGATCATCATCAGTAAGCATTTGCCCCCCTTGGCCCTGATTGTTGGAGATTTTAGATCTTTGGACCTGAGCCCTAAGTTTACTGGCCAACAGATGTCCTGTTGCATCCCCTCCCACATAATACGTATGCCTTAATCGTAAGGCTGCGTGTTCTGCCCGATCAAGATCGAGGCCCGCGAGCTGCGCCCTAGCTGCCTTTAGCTGTCGCCAGATCCTATGGGCCCCAGTTCGGCTATGTACCTGTTCCAGTTTTAACACCTGCGCCGAAAGAGCCTGTCTTTTGTCCTTGCGTTCTTTAGCCTCCGCTGCAGCAATTGGTATGAGATCACTGCGCACTACGGCCTTAAGTGTCCCCCAAACTGCCCTCACTGGGACATCTGCGGTGTTGTTAAGGCTCAAGTAGTCCGAGATACTTTTGTGTATTTGCTGTGTGACCCCTTTGCACTGCAACAAGGCCTCTCGGAGGTGCCACCTGCCTCTATGTGCTGTCGTACGGGAGACCGACAAGTGAAGTGTCATGGTCCGAGAGCGTGAACAGGATGATGTCTGTCTCTGTTACTGAGGCAGCTAAGTCGGGGGTCCCTAGGAAGTGATCCAATCTAGCATAGGTGTGGTGCACATGAGAGTAGAACGTGTACACCGTGGAGTTGGGATGTGCCTCTCACCAAAGATCTAAAAAGCCTCTACTAGACAACCCTGCTTATCCTCTAGGGAGATTGCCCCCGTGGCACCAAAGCTTAGGCCGGATCTATCCGGACCTGGTCCATCACCAGATTAATATCACCTCCCACCAATGTGTATCTCGACTGAACTGCAAGGATATCTGCCAGGGCCCCCCTAAGAAAACTTTCTTGCTTAGTGTTAGGAGCATATAGCGACCCAATAACCAATGATCTGCCCCCCACCTGAACATTGTACGCCAGGAGCCTGCCCTTGATTTCAGCAACCTTGTCACCCACCAGGCCTTTGAGTTATCCAGCAAAGCGAAGAGCGACCTCGCTTTCTTCTCCACAGTGGAAGAGTAGTATTGCTGGGGGAAAGCTCCGGAGCACATGCGGTGCCAGTCTTTTGGAGAGCAGGTGTGTTTCTTGCAACAGGCAAACCGAGGCACCCGAGTTCTCTAAAAATGATATGACAGCCCTCCTTTTGATGGGGTTGTTAAGCCCTTTCATGTTCAGGGTGATAATTTTCAGGACATCATCAGCCAAGGTGAGATCCTAGTTGTGCTACGCATATGTTAAGTGGAGACAGAAACTACCACTGCCCGCTCGCACCTCTCTGTAGAGCGACATACCAGAGCCCATACACCCCACCCCAAATTCCCCCCTCTTCCCTCCAAAACCCCCGTCCCCGCCACTCATCCCCCCAACAGCCCTACCGTCCCCAACTCCCAACCCCAACAGCCCACCGCCCCTTCCCCCTCTTGACCTGACCCTCCTCCGCCCCCTCCCTAACCCCAACTGGACCTGCCCCAATACCAGTCAATGTCCAATGTCCGACAGTCCCTAGGCCTGAACACCCCAACCCCAGACCACCTCCCACCCCATCCCCCCCAACAAGAACCAAACTCAAGACCATAGTCCCAGGCCTGATAGTCTGTACCGCAGGCACACGGTGATACTACCTGTTGGAACGAGCAGTGGTGGCGACCTCTACAGCCCCCTGCCTGCCCCCCCCGGACCTAGCAACATATTAATGCACATGAATCCCCCAGATTCAATCTTCTTCTGCCGGCGAAGAAGAATCTTTGGAAACTTCCTGGATGGCGAAGGCCCTCTCTTGAGCGATAGTACGTGAGTCCGGTTTCAGATCTTTGTTTGGGGAACGCCTACGCCTGACCCTCTGACAGCCTCACCTGGTATGTGGCTGGGACGGCCCTGACGTGGGTGACTCCCCTGTCTGTGCAATCCCCAGCAGGGCGCATGCGTCCTGGAGAGATCGTACTTGCTGTAATGTGCCATTCTATTTGAATATGAGCCGAAAAGGGGTACCCCCAGGAGTAAGGGACCCCTTTGTCATGCAGGAAGTCCATGGCCGCTTTGAATGCCCTTCTTTTCTGTAAAGTAATGGCTGACAAATCTTGATATAAAGCCACTGGTTGTCCCAGGTATTGAATGGGCTGTTTCCGGCGTGCCTCTCTTAGGATTCGTTCTTTTTAGTGGAAAGTCTGAGAGAAAGGCCAGAATATCAGGGGGGGTGCTGGCGCACTCCGAGCCAAACCCACTCTGTGCGCCCTGTCAATCAAGATGTCGAAGTCAGCCGGTTCTCCTATGATGTCCCGAACAGGCTCTGCAAGTAACCGGTAATGTCTGTCCATCCGCTTTGATCAGCACCCCTCGGACCTGTATGTTATTTCGTCGGGATCTATTTTCCAAATCTTCCGCATGGGCCTGCAGGTCGACCTGCTGATCTTTCAATCTAATGACCTCTTGTTGAAGCTGTTCTACCTCCTCACTTTTTGTTTGGTCTGCTTCTTCAACTGTGGCCACTCTCTCTCCTAGGCCGTCGACGTCCCGGTGCAGCTCACGGACCTCCCCGGCTATCTCCTTTTTTAGCGTTTGGAAGTCTTCCCATAAGGAGTTGAACAGAGTCTCCTTTTGGGCTGGCCTTTGCTGAGCATCTCGTGAGTGTGCGCTCCCCCTTCTACCTCAAGCCGTTCATGCTTGTCTAAGTGTCGCTGCACCTGTGGCTCGCAATACGTCTCCTGCAGCGCTAATGGCGCTCAGAGGTCTCAAGCGATTCTCCGTGCCCCCACCACCCCTCTCGCTTGTGCACCGTTATTTCTCACTGCACCGCATGTTGGGGAGTATTAGATACTTGTTTTTAACTGTAACTTTGTTCAATGCTCTGCAATCGATGCATGAGTGGAGTTCGCCATTAGCTTTCGGGACAAAAAGTAATGAAAGTCACATTTAGTTCATTTACAGTATAATCCATGTTCTTGTAAAACATTAAAAATCGTGGATACATGATGTATGAATGTCATGAGACGTTGAGTAAATGAGAATATTGCTGATATATGCTATGACGAATCTGTCTAGGAACTCTTGCAAAATATTGTTCAGAAAAAAGTGAAATGCCGCGGGGACATCACAGAGCCCAAACGGCATAACTGGGTATTCAAAAATACTATATCTGGTTAAAAATGCAGTTTTCCACTCATCTCCAGGTCTCATTCATACTAGATGGTAGGCACCTTTTAGATCTAATTTGGTGTATGCTACTGCAGATTTCACTTGGTCAAATAAAACCAGAATAAGTGGAAGTGGATGCTTGTTTTTAACCATAACGTTGTTCAATGCTCTGTAATCGATGTATGAGCGGAGTTCGCCATTAGCTTTCGGCACTAAAAATAATGGAGAGGCTGCCTGTGACTTGGAGGGCCTAATGAAACCATTTGCTAGGTATTTGTCTAGATATTTTCGCAAATGTCCATTCTCTTTTTCTGCTAGGGCATATATCCGACAATTAGGGATCATTGCACCAGGCACAAGATCTATTTGGCTATCCTATTCTCTGTGAGGTGGTAATGTTTCTGCTTTTCCTTCATTAAAGACCTTTCGGAATTTTTCACATTGCTTTGGTAACTTAATTCTTTCTCTTCTGCTGTGGCTAAGGAATGACTTATACCTTGTTCTTTAGGTGTTTCCATAATTCAGTGTTGTGTACAAGATGTGGACAGTCCAATAATCTTTTGTTGAACCCAGTCAATCTGTGGGTTATGAGATTGCAACCAAGGCATGCCAAGAATAAAACCATATTGGGGGGCATTGATTAAATTGAAAGACATTTTTTCTACAAGCCTTAAGTTAGTCACGATAAACTCTAATTGCATATTGTGAGTTTTTTTTGTGATGGGACCTGAGGTTAAAACTCTTCCATACACTGTTTATACTAGTTCGGGTTTTTTCTTGAAGTCACAAGGTAGGGACAATTGACGAGCTAAGGTTGCATCCACAAAAATACCAGTTGCCCCTGAATCAATGAGTATGATTATTACTTTCTTCTTCTAATCTGGAGTCATTTCTATAAGCATTTCTAAGGTTAAATAGGCAACTTTTTCATTGTTGGATATATTTGCTGAAGGGATTTGCCAGACACTCAAAAGATCCCCTTCTTTTTCTTTTGAGACTTTTAGTTTTCCATCAGATTAGTCACTATATTTATTGTTTTACTGGATGGAGTAAAGATTCGATTCTTGGGCTTGGTAGGACAGTCCTTTACAAAGTGTCCTTTCTTTCCACAGTATAAGCACAACCCATTTTTACAACGTATTTCTTTTTCCTCTTTGGATAGGGAAGGATGAACTGATCCAATCTCTATAGGTTCACCATGAATGTCTGAAGATGGAATACTGATTACAGGTTTACTCCTTTCAAACCGTAAGGTATTACATTCTGGTCGTCGACCTCTTTGTTCAGATAATCTGTGATCCACTCATAAGGTTAAATTTGTCAAATCTGTACAACCCTTGTGGATCGATTTGTGCTAGTACATCCTTTAGGTCATCTCTTAAACCATGATAATAGATTGCAGCTCTTTTTTCTTCTGGCCACTTAGTTTCTGACACCAAACGATTGAAATGGGTAAGGTATGTGCCTAAATCACGGTTTCCTTGTCGCAATTCTAACAGTTCTCTATCAGCAGACAGTCTTAGTTTGCTGTCCAGCTAAAGCTGCCCGTCGATCAAAAAACCTTTCGAATTCTTTAACAAAAGATTTCCAATTATATAAAATGGGATTGTCTTCACGTACTAAAGGGACTTCCCAAGATGCTGCATCTCTAGTCAGATAAGAGATTAAAAATGTGACTCTTGATTGAGCATCAGGAAAAGTGGCTGGTTTACAAGTAAAATGCAGTACAACCTGTGTTAGGAAAATCTGGATTTTGGCTGGGTCTCCGGAAAACCACTCAGGTACCGCTAAAGGCGCTGGGGTTGGAACAGTTACAGATATATTGGTGGGGTTAGGGCTCCCACCTGTAGTACATTGTCCCACAGGGTGAAGTGCACTCGAAAATTTACCTAAAGGAACATCAAAGGGATTGCATTCTACTTTATCTCTAATATCAAACCAAAGTTGCAGTTGGGAAACCCTCTCAGCTAATGCAGTAGTGCGTGCTTTGGAGTCTGCCAACACCTGTTGCACCGTCCTAATGCTTTCACAATATCATCTGAGGTAGCCATTCTATGATCGGGCAAGTCAGGAGGAATATAATTCGTGGGCTCACTATTCTGTTAAGCTGTTGTTTCTCGGGACTTGCACAATGATAGAAGAACCCACCTCCAGGCAGCTCCAACTCTGAATTGTCGTAATGACACAGAGTATTAGAGTGGCCAGGTGAGGGGAAAGAGTATTGGGAAAGGAACAGCGGGGAAGGAGATCTGTAAAACAAATATAACAAGCGTCATCTAAAGGACTGTAAACATAAGTGATTTTTTTGTAAAGTAATATATATATAGATATATTCACCTGAATTTCCCTACTGTAATAATCAGCATAGTGAATGAGGACTAGCATGCGTCCTTTCCTTTTCAATGTTCAATTATTCTTTCAGTAGTTTAAATATTAAGGTAGCACTGCTGGACCATCCACGCAACTTTGTACAAGAAGGCTTTTAGAGTGCTTTTGTCTCTAGAAAGTTCCAAAAATTATCCTTGAAGTTCAAGATTGTCTCATAGGAACAGATTCCTAACATTCACTCCTCAAAGATCGAGTAATGTGCCCATTACATTATAGTTATAGAAAATAAAGCACCCAGGCAACAAATATACACTGGCAAAGTATCAGACGAAAAATTAAATAATAAGTAATGAGGCACTGAAATTAGCACAAAGATTTAAATTTAATAAATTGTATAAAAATATCATGAACAAATTCATTGACATATGGGTTAAAAAAAGCAATAAAAAAGTTTTTTCCAATTAATGTAATATACATGTATATTCTTTGTTTCTATAGTCGAGTGATACAATATCGAGATGGTTCCGTCTACGCGTTTCGACACAGTAAAAGTGTCTTCCTCAGGACCGAAGGTCCGTTGCAGAGCTCCGGAAGGGGTGAAGCGCGTTGTCCCAGAGTCGTCGGGAAAACCCCAACAGCTGATTTCGACAAGACGCTGCCAAGACGCGGCAGAGAGAAGAATAGTGAGCGGTTCAATGCGGACGAGGTCTCCTTTTATAGGAGGGAGCCGCCCTTGGGAGCCGCAGGTGTGTCAACATGCTCGCTGAGCGGAATGACGACGGAAGGGGGGCTGGCCTCAGATTACCAGCAATGAGGCATTGTGAAAGAAAAGGCATTACCAAGCCAGCAATGAGACATTTTAACAATGTTCAGAGTCTGTGCACAAAGAAATAATAATTACTGCAATAATGTTCGTATAAAAACATAACAGTTTGTCACATAACATGCAGAAGTAGGAATTCCTTGCAACATGCATCTCAATGATTTGAGCACTAACTCTGCAACATGTCTTTTGATGGTTTGAGCAAATAAAGAGGCACAGATATGGAAAGCAAAACTAAGGGCTCCGTGCTCAATAGCAGAACCACCAATAACATGCCCTGGAAGTGGCCTCATGCATCTTGCCACACAGTGAGCATGAGCATTTGCCCTTGCCCCTAGAGCCACAGCCAATAATCATGACATTAGGGTTACAATTACTGGGAGGCTGACTATCATTCCTAGAATCTAAGGAGTGAGATGATAGAACAGGGTCTCTGTTTGAAAGTAGAGAGGTCAGAACCTTACCCTCCCCTTAGAAGTTACCCACTCATGTAGGGGCAATTCTTAGATCTTCCCTTGGATCGTGTTATATCTGTAGCTGTCGGATGGTCATTGAGATGATAGCCTTGAGCTTCTTTCAATCCACTGTAGCCCTTCATGGTCTTAGTTTGCTGTTCAGCTAAAGCTTCCTCCTTCTTGTTAACGCTGATCTTGGGGGATACAGTAGCATGGGGGGCCTCGTTCTTTCACCCTTGTCCAATTCCTAATGCAGTCTCCGATATAGATCGAGGGCCCTTCAAGGGACTCTGTATTATGTCCCATTCTTCTACCAATGAGCCCATTTACAGGGAAGTTGTAGGGGCAGCACCCCCCCCCCCTGTTGTTCCACATTTCCTTTCATTTGTTCAGTTCGATTGATATTGCTTGAGCCCCTCTGGTCAGATTTCCAATCTTTGCCCATGAGCCAAAACTAGGACCACCTAGGTTGCATTCCCCGAGTTGGGATGGTACAGATTTCTGACATAAAAGATGGCGCCACCTGGGGAACTGCTCTGGCCGTTTCATACATTCCTATACATAATGTATACACATTTGCTGTTAAAAAGTCAACCCGATTAAGTTTGTTATTTTGTTTTTGGCCCTGGCGTTCCATATTATTTACTGCACATGGTAGTTCTGTAATCGAGGGCCTGCTAATGCCCTACACAGCACTTAGTAAGGCATCCGCCATTGTGGCGGATGCCTACTAAGTCTGCCCCATACTCAGTGCATGCTTGTAACATCCCAGTAGCGCTGCCAGACAGTAATAACTTTGTTATAGGTCTTACGACCCATGAATTGCTTGCCTTCTCCTTATTAGACTGAGAGTTTTCTGGTCCTCAATATGCTTTTTCTTTTGTAGGTTCTGTGGACTCTTTGGTTTACTGTAGCCAGGGCACTGACTACACCACCGGTTGTGGCAGCAGTCCGGCCCCCTCGACCTACTTTGAGGTTGACTCGTGTCAATGCCATTCCAGGTTTTTGGTGCTGCACAGCACCGAGCAGCCAACCCTGCCGGCAATCGGCCCGTACCCAAAGAGAATGCCACAGAGAGAACTGCGAAGCAGCCGCTGCATCAGAGGACTCGGCCGTGAAAAAGTGTCCTCTGTCCCCCGGTTCCAGCTGCTTTGCCCTGAATGACTGCAGAGAATCAAGCCAAGTCTGTACCGCAGCGAGGTGAGTGCAGGTCAGAGGGTGGAGGAAGAAGTTAGTGCTTGCTTACGACAGCAGCAGGCTCAGCCCACCATCTTTCTTTCCGGTCCCTCCATAGTTCCTCTGGCACAAATTAACTAGTTTATCCTGGGTCAGGCCAGTTTTTCATCACATGAGGTTAACTTTTGACTTTCAGACTTTACCTGTACCTTTTCACTTAGTGTATTCGATTGGGCTCAAAGAGGCTTCTAGGCTCCATTTCTACTTTAGGAAATCCATATCTATTATTTCCCTTTTGGGACTTTGATATTTTGTTTGTTAACTTTTACTTTTTCAATTTTTATTGTTTGGTATTTTGACTATTACTATTCTGGTACAGTATAAATACTTTACATAATTCCCTAAGTTAACCCTGTCTGCTCTGTTCCATAGCTGGGTTAATTTAGTAACTTTAAGGGTTCACTCTGACAAGTATTATTCATTGAGGTGAGCAGTCGCCCACCCCAAACAATAATCCACTTTCTTACAGTGTTTATATATGAAGGAAGTACTCATCAAAAGAAAGGGATCCTGGCATGACCGTACGCAATCGAGCTCATAAGGGCCATAAAACTATGGGCAGTTCAAAGGGAAATACTGTGGGTTTGCACTGCATTATATCACATTCAACAAAAATACAATACCTAAACTCTTCTACCATGCTGCCTCACATTGCTAGAAAGGGCAGAATGTTCATGCTAAACTTTGTTTTTCTAAATGAAATCTTTGAGCGTTATTGATAATAGCTAAAGCCAATAGTGCTATTTCATTGTGCTATAATGATTCTTTTCCCATGACTAGCATTAAACCAAAAATTGGTTCCCATATCTGTTTTGTGAGGAGGCAGTGTACGGTTTTAAAAATGAACTGCAAGGGGTGTGGCAATGGTAGGTGGCTGAATGGACATGATCCTTGTCGTCGGCTCCATCACTGTAAAGCTGTTGAGGGCATTTCTACAGCCCCAACATAGATCTTAATCAACAAAATCAATGACTTAAGCAGCAGAGTTTTGAAAAGGCTTAGTGGGAAGAACGAGAGAGCACCCACAGCCAAGAAAAAGCCTGCCGCATGAAGACGAGGGCCACGGCCCAAGATGGCGGCGATCGGCTGAGCCAAATGAATCGGAGCCTCCCGCCGCACATAGAAGCCACGGAGTGTAAATTGCGGTTGCCAGCGCTCAGCGGGGAGCAAATCAGCAGGGCAGCGCTCGCAGGGAAGCTCACAGAGTCATATTTATACACCCGGTGAGGCGGCGGGGAGCTCCAGAGTATGCCAGGAGACCTGGGGGCAATCAAAGGAATTGAAGGTTAAATGGGGGAATCCTGCAATAATTTAACATTGGCAAGGGGAGGCACTGAGGGCCTCACGAGGTGCCAGCAAGACAGTGGGGAGATCCAACCCAACCTCACCTGACACCAGTATTGCCGAGGGGGTCCCAGAGAAACGTTTTTCCATAGAAAGGCTTAACTAAAAATGCATGAAAGTAAAACATCAGCTAGTGGGGAGCCTTGTAACTTGATTGCAAATTGGATCAGAGAAGACAGCCTACAACTCTGAAGTCATGAGCAAGTTTTGAATGCATGACCCTAAGATGGCCACCAAGGAAAGGTTCTCTGCATAAAAAGTCTTGCCCGCCACATGGGTGAGGGGAGCAGTGATAACTGGTAGATTCAAAGAGTCCTACCACCAAGTAAGCACAGCGGCAAGGTGGGAATACGCAGAAGTAGCATAGAGGACCATGGAGTCTTTTGGCCATGACAGAGACCGCATCTATGCCTCCAAAGAAATTGACTTCTCAGGTATCCAGGTATTTTGCACCTGCAGAAAAGAAACAAGTACAGGAGAAAGAGCACCCTGATTTCACCATGGCCCTGACAAAGGAAGATTTACTAATGTCCCTGAAAGACTTTAAACTGGAACTGCGATCGGAGCTATCAGAAAAAATTACCTCTCTACTGCAGGATGTGGACTCCATTGGAACGCAACTGATGGAAACAGAGACCAAAACCTAAGTACTCGACAAAAGAGTAACAGAAACGAGCGACAAGGTACAACTTTTACACTCACAAATCCAAGTGTCCCTACTGAAGAACGAAGACCTGGAAAACAGGTCTAGAAGAGACAATATTTGCATAAGGAACCTGGAGGAGGGAACCGAGGATGCTGACTTGGAAGCGTTTTTAGAAGGCCTCCTTGCGGAGATACTTGGGCCTAAACAACAGAAAATCAAATCAAAAGAGCCCATACATTGCCGGGTGAGCGATGCCACACTCAAGACATCCTTCAAGAGTCCAGAAAGAAAGATTCCATCTTGTTTCAAGGATTTCGCTGTGCTCTATTCAAGGACCTGGCGCAAGCAACTCTTCAACAAAGTCAATCCTTCCGTCCTCTTACAGAGAAGCTATGAGAGGAGCGAATCCAATACTGATGGACTTATCCCTTTGGGCTAGTGTTTGGATTTAAAAACAGACAACGTCATATCACAGAGCTCAGGGAGGGCATGGAGATTCTATGGAATCCAGTGCCAGAGGACGAAGCTTCCAGCTCACAGACTGGAAGAGGGGAGCCCCCTAGGTCAAACATAATCTAGTGGAAAACGACCACTAAAGGACAGTCTATCCAAGAACTGAACCAAAGAAAAAAGGCAAAAGGTCGGAGTAGCTGACAAATGACCTACATGACCGGATTAGATAGCTACGAGAGCACAAGGACAGGATACAAATCGAATACGACCAACAAGAAGAAAGAGGACATGAGGCTGGGCTACACACCAGCCCAAGGTTTGCTGCGAGCCGGGAGGAAAGGGCCCACTCCTGAGCTTAACTAGGGCAACAATGGTTTAAACGAAAGAGGAAAGAGGTCAGAGGAACTGAGAATGAGACTACATAAATATGACTGGGTATTTGGGACAGCAAAACGAAAGAATACGAATTGAACAAGGCTACTAAGTGAAATGAGGACATGAGGCTGGTCTATGTATGTTTCACATCAGCTCAGGGTTTGAAGCGAGCCGTGAAGAGAGGGTGTACGCCTTGGATGGACTATGGCTACGTTGGTTAATGATGCATAGCCAGCACGGTGATGGGAAAGGGTTGAAACCCCTGCTCAATGCCCGCAAAGAGGAATGCAGTGACAGCGGGCAACGTGAGGGTCCCACGGGCAAACATTGTTTTATAAATTAGTTATGTTTTGAATTCAAAGGGATGGTTTCTGTTAAGGGGTGTGGTGGAGAAGCAGGGGGAGGGATGGGGCACTGCTATGTAGAATGTCAAAATGTGATTGTGGAGGAGAGAAGTGGCTAGAGAGATGTACCCTGTGGGACCGTATTAAAAGGAGCCTGCAGGGGGCGCCTATAGTGGAGTGGTGGGGGCACCCAACAATATGATGTTGATGGAGCGGACTTTCAAATTTATTTCTAAAAAAGTTTGTGACAAATGAAACTCTCGTGATTTTTATTTTTACTAATGTGTGTTGCATGATTTGTGTGTTTACTGACTCAACCTAGATTAATATGCACCATCATGAACATGTGGGTTTAATCATTTGTGCTCTTGTTATGTTTATCGTTTTGTTTTCCGAATAATACATTCACTTTGTCTCTTGTTTGTTATTTACTAACTGCAGCCGTTTTGGAAATAATAGCATGTGCATTCTTTAAATGTGCTTTTGTTTATGTATTGTTTGTCCCATGTGTATGTGTTTGTTTATTTGTTTGTAATGCAAAACTAGGTAACATAGCTATTGGGTTAAACTTAGTGGGAAAGGGTGGGTAACAGAATAATTATTATTTCTTGAATTAATTATTGTCTTGTGTTTCTTTGCATACTAGACACCCCCATTGCATTGCATGCAAAAGGCTTGAGGCCTACTTCTAAAATGGATGACAGAAAAGCTTGACCAGAGTGAGCCTTGCACAGCTACGCAGGAATGAAAACAAAATTATATCTTTGTACATTAATTCTTGGAGAGGCTTGCAAACAAAGGCTGTGTGGAAGTTTAGGACATTAGGTTCAATTTGTTCCTTGGTCAAGGTTGTACTTGTCGTTCGGCAGCGGAAAGACGGAAAAGCATGAGCGGACGAAGGAAGCCTTTGCTTTTGTTAAATGTTACTTTCTTCGGAAGTTGCCGGTGTCTTTTTTTTTTAAGTATGTTTATTATTGCAAGAAAGAGCAGATTGCATTTACATAACGAAAAATATCAAAGTATACTTTAGTAAACCATTCAATTAATTCCAGAGAAATGAAAGAATAAAAAACATATGTAAAGGTCAGAAGAGAAACAAATACATTTTACCGAAACAAATATAGTCTTTAACACGAAATACAAAATCACAAATACGTTTGGCCTCATTTTCAAATAAAAGTTATGTAGTTAAGTTTTCAAAATTCAAAAAACTGTTTCCAAATCTTTACCTTTTTTTTGCACGCTTTTGGGCCTCTGTGTTTTGCTAGTGTGAGTTCCATTATTCTTATTTCGCTTACCAGACTATACCATTCTGATATATTTGGCGGTTCTTTAGAAATCCATGATCTTGCTATCACTAACCTAGCACACGCAAATATTATAGTTATAAGATCTTTATACAAGCAATTAACGTCTTGAATGTCCAAAACCACCAAATGTGCTGAAAGCAACGGGGTATTAATTTGTTTACTTTTTAAAACATCGATTATACCTTCCCAGTATGTAAGTAGTTTTGGGCAAGAAAACAGCATATGTTCTATTCCAGCTGCTGTCAAATCACATTTCGAACATTTTGTTTTCTCAGTTACTAAATTGCCCTGTGTCCAACTGAAAATTCTTTGCGGAGTGTAGTATAGTTGTGTGATTGTTCTATATGATTGTAATCTTAAATTAGAGGAGTGTACTATAGAATTTATATGTGATAATGAGGTTGCGATCTGCACCGAATTAATATTCATGCCAAGTCTGTCCGACCATTTAGACGCAATTTTAGTACTATCATCATATTTGCCACCTGACAAATGTTCATAACCCAAACTGATAAGTGATTTTGTTCTTTCAGAGTATAAACATTCTAATGTATCTGATTGTGTTACTTCCATTATTTTTATTTTGCGTATCAAGTAATCTCTTATCTGTATATATTTAAAATACATATCATTTGTTAGGCCAAATATGATTTTTAGTATGTCAAAATCCGGAAAGCCATTTGGGCCATATAAATCCCCCAAAGTACTAATACCCCTTCGAATCCAAAGATTTCCTGTCCCATCTGAAAATATATCTGGAAGTCCTGGGTTGCCCCATAGTCTAAGTTCAGCATTAAAGAAGGAACTTTTATCTATAATCATAATTTGATCCCAAATCTTTTTAATATGCTTAGCCGTCTTAAATTTAACACGTTTGAAATAGTTAGGATCATGTAAGCGAAATAAGAATTGATTACAATCTGGTCCCAGCATGTATTGATGATAAAATAGTGAATTCTAATTTTTCATCAAGCTTCTTATGCGCCGAAAAAAGGTTGCGAGAAAGTATAAATTGAAATCAGGAAAAGAAAGACCCCCCCCTTTTCAATCGGTAATTCTAGAAGTTTTATTGCCCTACGTGCTTTTTTATATCCCCATAGGAAGCTACTACAAATACCTTCTAATTTTTAAAAAAAGAGTTTATTAGGTTGTAAAGGTATGGCCCTAAAAAGGTATAATACTTCAGGTAGTATCTTCATTTTTACAAGGTTGATTCGCCCTACTAGGCTGAGCGGGATCTTATGCCATTTTTTTAAAGTTAAAGCAGTTTCCTTTAATAAAAAATCATAATTCATATTTATCGTCTTCTCCATATTGGCTGCTATCTTAATTCCTAAATATGTCGCACTTTGACATATGCCAGGTATTGGTTCATCTGGGTTATAATTAGTAATGACTTGTGTCTTGCTCACGTTCAATTTATAACCTGACACCTTGCCAAATTGTGTAGCTTCTTCAACTATTTCGGGTATAGCCCTAACTAAGTCTGTTGTGTATACCGCGATGTCATCTGCAAATGCCGTTATCTTTAAGCTTTTCTCGCCATGATACGTTGGGATAATATTCGCCTGTTCAGTTAATGCATTTAAGAAAGGCTCTAAAGATAAGGCAAAAAGCAAGGGGGACAGAGGTCATCCTTGCCTTGTTCCCCTTCCTATCCGGAAGTTAGCAGAGTCCTTCCCCCCGTAGCTAATCTTGGCCAGCAGGTTGTCATAAAGTGAACAGACCCAGTCAAGATATTGTCCACTAATGCCCATTTTCTTTAGTACTTCCCACAGATATTCCCACCCCACTCGGTCAAATGCTTTCTCCGCATCCAACATGACCATTCCGAGTGGGGTGAGAGTAGTTGCGGCAACATCAAAGGCTGTAATTGCAGTGTTTACATGGGCCGTAGTGTCTCTACCTAACACAAAGCTGTGTTGTTGTAAGTTAACCAGGTCTGGCATGATGGGAGTGAGACGGTTAGCCAAAATCTTAGAGAATATTTTTACATCTGAGTTAAGCAAAGATATTGGCCGATAAGAGCCACATTCTTTCGGGGGTTTACCTTTTTTTAGGAAAAAAATGATTTTGGCTATTTTCCATGATGCTGGAGCTTTCCCAGAGTTGGTTATAGAGTTGATAACTTCTTCTAACAAAGGTAGAAGTTCCTGAGCACATATTTTATAAAGTTCCAGCGGTAGACAATCCTCTCCAACTGCCTTTCCCAAAGGTAGAGCAGAAATTGCTAAATTTATTTCAGTTAGTGTTATTTTTGAGCTTAGTTGTTGCAAAGTTGCTGTACCTAAGTCTCTTTGTGATGGTAGATGTTTATTGAGATATTGCAGTATTGTAGCTTTAGAGGGAATATTGTCTGGAGTGTAAAGATTTTGATAATAGCTAACAAATTGGTTTAGAATCTGTTCTGGTTGTTCATACTCACGTTGATCTAAACCTATAATTGTCTTAATCTTAGTTCTAGCTTTCTTATCGGCTGTCTTATATGCCAACACTTTACCAATTCTGTCTCTGCCTTCATATTGAGCCATTTTGTGTTTATGAATTGTCGCGCTATATCTCTCTCTAAGGGTCTTTTTAATAGACGATTGTAGTTCCGCCAACTTAATTCTTAGCTCATCAATACTTGTTTTTGCTTGTATAGTAGCTTCGGCAAGCTGTTGTTCTACTTGTAGTATATTAGAGGTAGTTGTTTTAATAGTTCGACGACTATCTGCATTTGTCCTCAATATATATTGCTGAGCAAATCCCCTAATGCTACATTTACAAGTGTCCCATACAATATTTATGTTAGCGGAATTAATATTTAGCGCTATAAAATCTATAATATGTGCTTTCAATAGTGTAACAAAGCCAGAATCTACAAATAAGTATCTTGGGAATGTGAAATTTCGTGTATCCCTCTTTTGGTCTCTAATTTCAATTACAAGTAGCATCGGATTGTGATCAGATGCGACTCTTGGGCATAATTCCATGTTGCAATAGTCTGCAATTTGGTCAGATGCCCAAATCATGTCTATTCTGGAGCAAGATCTATGAGGCGCTGAGTAATAAGTGTAACCTGCTATTAGAGGGTATTTAGAGCGCCATACATCTTTCAAATTATGTAATCTTCCCAGTTCAAGTATTGCAGATCTGACCTTGCACATCCTATTTGTGGTTCCCAGCCCAGTGGAATCTATTTTATAATCAATAACACAATTGAAATCACCCATTAACAAAATTTCCCCCTCCCATTCTAATAACTCTATGCTTAATTGCTCATACAATTTATAATCGTCGATATTGGGCCCATATACCACACAAAAAACAATTTTTTTATTTTCGAAATGTATCTGAGCTATCGCCCACCTTCCCCGTGTATCTGAAGCTGTCTTAAGAATTTCGGTCAAAATTCGTTTTTGTTTTAGAATGGCTACCCCTCAAATAGAAGCACCCAAAGTAGAGCATACCACCAACTCATAACCCATTTGGGATAGTAGTTTTCTTTCCTGATAGCTAATATGAGTTTCTGAAAGAAACGCAAAATGGGGTTCATACATTTCAATCTCTTCTTGTACCAATTTTCTCTTTAGTTTACTATTAAGACCGGCCACATTCCAACTTAGTAATCTTAATTTAAACATTTTTATATCTTATAGTCTTTTCAATAGTATTGAGTTTCCTCTGTTTATAGTCCCTATTGTGCAAATAATTTTTATTTTTATTTAAAGCATACCCATTTCTTGCAATAACGTTTTTCTCTCTTTTTCCCCCTCCCACCCCCCCACCCTTCCCTCCCTTCCATTCTCCTAGATCCCTCCCCCAGTGCCTACCCGGAAGCATCCCCCTATCTTATGCTGCCGCTTTTGGGGCAGCCATCCAGAGAGGACTCCCTAGGAACCTCAACCCTCTGTATTGCTCTCATACAGAAAGACAAATGACCCAAAGCTGTATAGCAGGGTTCAGAGGAGATGGAAATTGCCCTAATCAGTTGGAAACACATATAACACCAATAGCAGATTAGCATCATAGCAAGTTAGGCAAATGTATCCTATTATTTCCATCTCTCCTTTTTCTCCATTATTTTCTTAATTAAGGTTTTAATTTAGAGTCCATTTTCGAAAGAAAATGCTCCGCCTCTTTGACGTCGTGAAAAAAATAATTATGACCAGACATAATAACTTTGAGGCGGGCCGGTTCCTGTAGATAGACCATTGCTCCATGAGACTTAATGGGATCAATCAATTTGCGTAGGCCCCACCTTCTATCCATTGTTGATTTGCTCAGGTCTGACTTTACAAAAAAAGTTACGTTATCAATTGTCACTGGAGTTCTTGGTCTGGCTTTCATTGAAACTACTTGCCTAAGTAAATAATTACCAAAATAGATTAGAAAGGGCCGTGGGTATTTACTCTCCTGGGTTCTGGGAATGATTGGAAGTCTATGTACTCGATGGAGTTGAGAGTCCCAGTCCCAGTCAGATAGATCCGGAAAGGCCTTCTGTAGTATTTGGACCATATAACCCCTTGAGTCAGCCCCCTCAGACCCTTCAGGTATCCCAAAGAGTCGCAGGTTCTGTCGCCTCTGCCGATTTTCCAAATCTTTGACCTTACTCTGCAGAGTTCCTATTTCTACATTGTGTTGATCCGTTGAAGCCGTAGTAGTAGCAAGCGTTTCCTCGACTTCAACAACTCTTTGTTGTATATCCTCAATTTCTTTTGTCACGCCATTCAGTTTGTTAGTGACTTCCTGGAGAGAGCTGTGGATTTTAGTATTATCCTCCCGTAGTTGTCTGAAGTTGTCTTGTACTTCTTGGCGATGATCCATTAGTGTTTTTAAGATTAGGTCTAAAGATGAAGCATTGACATTACCAGCGTTGGTCGATGGAGAGGTCAGTGGTGAAGAAATGTTAGATATTAGGGCGGAATCGCTATGAAATGAGGTAGATACAAGAGGTTTATTTTTCTGATTGTTCCCAATACTCCCCATAGTATCCTTATTGCCGTCAAGAGTGCTTCCAGTAGATATTGTATTCATAGGAGCGGGAGCAGGGGTGGGGGGTCAATTGTAGGAGGCAGAGGCAGGGGGGCAGAGTCTGCCCTAAATAGGGCAGTGTTCCCGGGGAGAATAGTCTGCAGGCTTTTTAAATGATCTTTTTTAAGGTTTTCATCTGCAACTGGTAAAGTCGATGGTAATTTGCTTGTTTCTCTTCTTGATGCTTGAATCCATTTGCTTAGCGGGCTATGATCTGCGAGCAATTTTCCTCCAGCAATGGTTGGTATTAATGTATTTAATAAGGCTGTGGGAATCATGTTTCTCCCCCCTTTCTTGGTTTTGTTTTTTGCTTTTCCCTTTTTTTTTAGAGCTGAGGATCTATTAGTTATTTATTGCAGAGAGCTATTCCCTATGTCTTCACGTGTGCTCTCTCCCCCCTCTGTGTCACCACCCTTAATTATCTCCTCATATTCCGGGTCATCTGAGTTAACCTCCAAGAATATTTGATTATCGACACCATCATTTCCATCGGCGCCATCAGCGTCATCAGCGTCATCAAAAAGATTGTCTTTTCTCTCATGATTTATAATCGAAGCTAAGCCCAATGCCTAGATATGGTTTTTCAGTAACTATTGAAAGTGATCGCGGAAGACATTTTGAAAATAGATTAATTTAACTGATTTGTGAAGCATTTGGCATCAAACAAAAACTGCATTGTGCAGACAGACCAGAAACATCAGGTGCTGTTGAGCAGATTAATGGAACAATCAAAAACAGAATTTCAAAAATGTGTCTAGCTACAGGAATTAAATGGACAGATGCTCTTCCACTTGTTTTGATGTCATTTAGAAGCACTCCAGATAAGAAAACAGGTCCTAGCCCTCATGATATTCTTATGGGAAGAGTAATGAGACAAGTTCATGTTCCAGTTGGAAAGTTGCTAGCAATAAATGACAGTGCAATTTTAGACTACTGTAGGCAGCTTTCTGACGTGGTAACCTCTGTATTCCATCAGGTGGGAACAGATATGATTTCAAAAGAAAAGCAACAAGCTCATGAACTTTTGCCGGGAGACTGGGTGAGATCAAAAGTTCATCGAAGAAGGAACTGTTTGGTACCCAGGTGGCAGAAAGCAAGGCAAGTAATTCTGGTAACAACTAATGCTGTCAAATGCAAGGGCTTGAAAAGATGGCTGCATCCTAGTCATACCATTTGTGTACCTGCATCAGATAATCCTGAAGACAGTGACGAGACTACATCAGATTCAGATTCTGAAGAAGAAGAAAATCCTGAAAATCCAGATTCTGAAGATCGACACCGTTGTCGACATCTGGAAGAATCAGAAGCAAAACAAGCATCTAATGAGAAAGATCTAGACATCGTTGTCGTTGATTTGGATAATGATGAAGATGTTCTAGAGAAAAGAACTGAAGAAGAAACTGTGTCAGAAGAGATTCAAGATCAGGAGAGTATTGAAAAGCAGATTGAAAACTCTGAAGGCAGGAACGGAAATTCTGATACTGGGAAGCTAGAAGTAATTCCGGAAGAAGAAAAAAACGAATGACCAAGTACCAGCTACAGAGATATTGTTCCTAACGGAGTGAAACTGCCAAGTAAAGAAGTTCCTAGATACAGTATTGGAATCTCTGAAACTGACTCAGAAGACAGTGATGAAGAATCAGAAATAAGAAAATTCAGAAAAAGGGCTTGGAAAGCTGAGAGTAATGAAGTAGAGCCGAAAAAGAAAGTCTTGAGAAAAGGTGAGGTTTGGCCTAAAGAAAATTTAAAATTCAAATTAATCAACAAGTCGAAGGATCAAGTAAATGAGATTTCAAGTCAAAAAGGTGAAACATACAAACAAGATCAAGTTGGAAAGAAAATCGAAGTAATAAACAGAAAAAGTAAAAGGCCATTGAAACCTAATCAAAAGTATAAATCTCCAGAGTGGGCCTATATAATTATACCACCGATAGTTGAAGTAAGCAGCAGCAGTCAGGAAGATTTGGAAGAAAACAGTGACAATGAGTGAAGTTTAAATTTCAGTTAAGATAGGGTTGATTTTATTTCTGGCATAAGGCTGAAGAAATTATGTTAGGTGACACAAGGTCGAAGAAATTGTGTTAGCTGAATACTTTTTATGGACGCAAGGTCGAAGAAAAGCTGTTAAAAGGTTCTCGTTAAAAAAAAATTAAGAGGAGGGTAGTATATTTTTACATTTAAATTTTTATATTTTTACATAGTTTTAAAATTTTTGTTTAATTGAGTAAAATGCCTAATGCTGATAACTCTAGGTGTGCTATTTTTAGAAGAAGCTGTAAAATGTCTTCAATTTGTGTTATTATGATTATTTTAGTTTGGTTAATTTTAGCAGTCTTTTTTCCTTTTGGAATTGATAAAGAGCATTTTAGAGCAAATTTAACAAGTAAAGCTGAATCAAAACAAGTTAATCATGATGTAGTAAGCAAAACTAATAGAATCATTGAGCATAAGCCAGATGTCCATCAGGACAGATCAGTTGGGGATTTTTCTACTAACTCATTTTCCAGACTTCTTTCAGAATATGTTAGAGTGATGGATGATAAAGATTGTTACGTGTGGGTTAAGCTTCCTACTTCTGTTTCTGAAGGGTTAAGTACAATATGCTTCCCCTAACATATGGGATTACCTGTAGTGTTATATCAAGCTTGTTCTTTCAAACTGGTCGTCTGGACTCTGGAATATTATTATTCAGACTATGACGAGACTTTTGCAAATCTGAAAGTTGTGAGCAGTCTAAACAAAGTTAAGCCTGCCAAACAAATGAGAGAATTCTTTCTGGTTACTAATGAATTAACCTATGAATACGCATTTAAGAATAATTTAACTTGCAAAATGAGAGATGAAGAGAAATCATTTCTTGATCAGGTTGAGGAGAGGAGGGCAATTTATAAAAGAAATGAAATGTTGAAACAGACTAAGTCGAAGTTTTCGCAGATTGATGATGAAAAACTTAATGGAGAAAACAGATTTGCTGCCATCCATATGAACGAACCAGTTAGTGGAAAACTTTGTATCAGAAGAGATAATACACTATATGATAATTATTTTGTTGGTGCAAGTCAATGGGAAAATACCTATCGAATTATTGGGGGTTGGGGATTTAAAGGTGGCAAAGACCCAATTTTTCCAGGAATTTATTTTGTCTGTGGAAATAAAGCATATTTCAGTCTTCCTGACCATTGGTATGGGACATGTTACCTTGGTCTTGTTTTTCCTAAAATTTTTCATGTTGACAGAAATAATGAAGGATCATTTGAAATTGGCAAACACCTGAATAGAATGAAAAGGGAAAGTTTTTCAGAAATCATGGGAGATATATTTGGTGCAATAATTCCTATGGTGGGAATTACCCTAAATGCAATAAAAATCAGAAATGTTTCCACAATTGTTGAGAGATTGTCCACTGATACTGCAAGTGGTTTCCAGTTGGTCAACACAGAGCTTATTGCTACCAGAAGCATGGTTATGCAAAACCGGCTTGCCCTTGATATCCTTTTAGCAAAAGAGGGAGGAGTCTGTGGGATTTTGCATGTTCAGCACTGCTGCACATATATCCCAGATAAAAGCCAGAATATTGAATCTTTAATTAAGAATATTACAGAATTCCACTCTGAAATAGAACCTATGGAAGATGACAGTTTTTCTGAACGTTTGGCAAAAAGATTTGGGGCAATTAAGGAATGGTTCGCTGACATTGGCAGTTCAAATATTGGCTAAGTACTCTATCCTGTTATAGTTCTTGTTATAGTGACACTTCTGTTAAAAATCAGTTGCAGAATTCACAAAAGAAAGAAGCACATGAGGGAAAAGAGGAGAATTTATAAGCTCAAAAAGGCTCAAGAGAAGGAGATTGAAATGGATGAGTTTTGCAGGACTCAAAATGTTAGACCAAGACAGAGACAGACTGATGAGACAGGAGTTTAGACTTACTAATACTGAGACAACTCATTATATGACATTTATAAAAGTAAAAATTTAGTATAAATTTTTGTGGGTTTTGTTTGGTGATTTTAAAATCACCAGAGGAGGGAGTTGATGGAGCAGACTTTCAGATTTATTTCTAAAAAAGTTTGTGACAAATGAAACTCTCGTGATTTTTATTTTTACTAATGTGTGTTGCATGATATGTGTGTTTACTGACTCAACCTAGATTAATATGCACCACCATGAACAAGTGGGTTTAATCATTTGTGTTCTTGTTATGTTTGTTGTTTTGTTTTCGGAATAATACATTCACTTTGTCTCTTGTTTGTTATTTACTAACTACAGCCGTTTTGGAAATAATAGCATGTGCATTCTTTAAATGTGCTTTTGTTTATGTATTGTTTGTCCCATGTGTATGTGTTTGTTTATTTGTTTGTAATGCAAAACTAGGTAACATAGCTAATGGGTTAAACTTAGTGGGAAAGGGTGGGTAACAGAATAATTATTATTTCTTGAATTAATTATTGTCTTGTGTTTCTTTGCATACTAGACACCCTCATTGCATTGCATGCAAAAGGCTTGAGGCCTACTTCTAAAATGGATGACAGAAAAGCTTGACCAGAGTGAGCCTTGCACAGCTACGCAGGAATGAAAAAAAAAATTATATCTTTCTACATTAATTCTTGGAGAGGCTTGCAAACAAAGGCTGTGTGGAAGTTTAGGACATTAGGTTCAATTTGCTCCTTGGTCAAGGCCGTACTTGTCGTTCGGCAGCGGAAAGACTGAAAAACATGAGCGGACGAAGGAAGCCTTTGCTCTTGATAAATGTTACTTTCTTTGGAAGTTGCCGGTGTCATATTCATGAACAATAGTACTTTTGAAAGTGACTCTGGCTATGTGAGAGATGGATGATGACCACATCGAAAGACATTTAACAACCAATGAGATTCAGTTCTGCTTGAATATTTGTATTCTTTTAGTTAGTTTTAGATAGGAAAATACTATAAGAATTGCACCCTTGCTAAGAGCACTGTTCGATCGATCCTGTGCTCCAGAGACGCTGCCAGTTTTCCCTTTCACGTAAGACTTTATTATTTTGTTTACTTACAGGTCTCTACTTTAGCTAAGTTAGGGAAATAGGCTATGGAGAAATAATTAAATAACAGTTTGAGTTTTTCTCATGCTGATGTTGGTTCATTGAATTATCATGACCTTTGTGCCACTAATATTTTATGATTGAAAATAAAATTACTAAATAAAAGTTTAAGCTTTCTTTATGAAATAAAATTAATAAAATGGATTTTTGAAATGACAAGCTGGTCTTGATCGTTTCTTTGCGTTACCATTAGTTAATCCATTGCCTTTATATGTGACTCAATTAATGAATGTGTTAGGTTTGAATAATTAGGTCATATGACTCAGTAGATCAAAAATACAAATCTTGCAAGAAATGGGCCTAGTGATAGATTTATAAATAATGGTGAGTATCCTGGTGTAGAGATTATATATGACACTGAATTTCTTTAGACCCGCTGGATCAATATCAATTACGTTATGGAAAGTGAAGGGCCTAAACTTGCTGGATAAGCGACAACCAATTTGGAAGTATCTGGTGGACCACCAATTTGATGTGGTGGCTCTTCAAGAGACGCATCTTTAAAGATCAGAAGAGTTGAGGGTCAGACACAAAAATTACTCACTCATAAATAGATCATCTGCCAAAATGAAACATAATGGGGTAGCATTAATGTTCCATGACAGCACCAAATTTCAGACTGAAGGCATTAAGACAGACAAGGAAGGACGGGTAGTAATGGTGAACAGGAAGCTTCTGGACAGAACAGTTACATTTGTCTCAATCTATGTCCCCAATTCGGGTCAAGCGACATTCGTGAATTCTTTTTTGACTATGATGGGGGTCTGGGAGAAATAATCATGTTGGGGGTCTTCAACCTCACCTGGCATTCTGCATTCTGCAGACAATAGTTCACACATGCATATATCCACAGGAGGCAGCTTCCCCAAATCCCTAAAGCATGCCCTTCAAGACTTAGGGCTCTTTGATACCTGGAGATTTCTCAACCCAACTACAAAAAACTACACATATTTTTCGCATGCACACCTAACATACTCCAGATTAGATTATTTTTTCATGTCTCAGGAGCTACTGGGATCCCTGCAGGGGGCTAAGATCCTTCTTATTTTAATATCCAATAATAGTCCAGTAACAGTGGGGGGGAACGCAGGGGCCCGCAAAATGATATTCTCCTGCCGCATTGACACAGGATAAATTACTCCCGGATGAATTGCGGTTAGTAATTCAGGAGTATTTTCAGACTAATGATCCGGGTGATACATCCCCCAAGAATAATTAGGACGCTTTCAAGTCGGTGATTAGGGGAAAATGTATATCGATGGTCTCTGCATTAAACAAGGAAAGGGCAAAGGAAAGGGAGGAACTTGATCCAGGATAGAAAATGAATACAAAAAGAATCCCACACGTAGCCTAAAACGCCAGCTGGGTGCACTGGGGCAATTAATACTAACAGATATGAATTTACACTATTGGGACTTCCAAATAGTGCATACGCACAGGGAAATAAAGTAGGCGTACATCTGGCCAGACAACTTATAGAAAAAAAGGATGAGGAAAAACATTAGAGGAATAAACAAAGTTGGGGGAAAAAGAACTAGATGACTTTGGTAAAGCTAATTTGTGCGGCGCTTTCTATTAGGATCTCTATATAGCAGCAGCTACCCCTGATGCTTGGGCCCAGAAGGGCTATTTAGATTCGCTCGCTCTTCCCAAAATCTCAGACGTATGGAAAGACCAGCTGGAAGGCCCAATATCTCAGGATGAGGTGAGAAAATTGATTGGGGCTCTTAGACCTGATAAGTCCCCAGGGTTGGATGGTCTAACGGCTCTCTTTTATAAGACCTTGGCACCCAAATTATTGCGGGTTTCAATCAAAGAGGGGGGAAGAAGGAAGGTTTGCGATCCCTTCAGCTTCCTAGGCAAGTTGCAAAAAAACAATGATGGGGGGAAGGGATCACTTGTCCTGAGTAACCAAGGTTATTTTTAATTTTGTTCCTGTCCCGATAAAAAACCCTAATTCACGTACTTAGGCTCGGTCGGCGGTATATCTTGTTTCTCCGCCTCACTTACTACGTGATAGCTTCATCATAGGGTCAGTTGTGGTGCTTCCTCCAACCGGAGGTGAACCACTGGTTAATACAGTAGTGATAAGAAACAAATAGGATAAGTGTATTAAAGAAAAATGTTTAATTGTTAAAAAAGCCTTGATAACCATAGAAAAGTAAATGTTATTGAATCTTGGTGTTAGGCTTGTTAAAATTATATTGGCGTGCATAGGAAGGGTTGTTAGGGATCTTCCGCACTATTTTATGTCCAGTAAAAAGGTCGACATGTTTCAGCTCTTGTTTGCCTAGGAGGAGCCAAGTGGGCTTTCTTCAGGACCTAGGGGTTATAAGAAATTGTGGTTGACCTGTCTTTTAACAGGATTGGTCTCGGTATTGTTCCTGACCAGTATGGAGGTCTAATGGTACCTGTAGATGAAAAGAAGAAATGGGAAACACAAACAACATAAATAGAGAGTCGCACGTTGTGCTCAATCTCTTGATGCTCGCTAAATCAACGGAAGGAAAAAGACATACATATAAACAAACTTAAAAATGGCAATTCTTTATTAGCAAACAAAGCTCCTTTGTTATGGCAAAGATTCACTTTCATTATTCATTTTGCATTGCCTCATGGCGCATAAGGTGTAACTATGAGGGCGCTTCCCCGTGTTGTGCTCAGAGGCGGGGGTCTCTCCTTTTACGTCTGCGGTATCAAAGGAAATCGTTTGTGTGTAACCTCAAAAGCGGTATCGGCATGTGCGGTTTGAAATTAAATTAAAATTTAGATTGTCGAGAAATCTGTGCCTCAGTGATCATGGGGTGAAGATGTGGTTTAAAATTAGCTTGCGTTTGTGTAAGTGCACAGATTTGTATTTCAGAAAAACACTTGCACATTCATACGAAGATTCGTTCAGTACCTTGTTTGTTTTAACTCTACAACATCATCAGGCAGCCAGGGGGAGGGAATAGACCTGCTGGGTGAAGGATACATAACACTTTTTAATTGCGCTGTTATGGTAATACGTTATGGTTTTGAAGTCGTAGTCTGGTCTTGCCGGTACCACCTCTGCGGTCATGCACTGCTTGTGCTTGCTCTTCCCCTCTGGACCCGGAATCAATAGGCGGGCTTTCAGAGGGAGGTGCTTTATTCATCTCCATTCATAGAAATTGAAGGTAGACCTGAAACTCGTGTCGTGATGTCAGAGTTTCTTTTCAAAGTGTAATTATTTAATGCGTTTTGTAATGCAAAACTAGTGACAATTATACGTGATTATTGCAAAATTGGGGGGGGAAGGTGTAGTGATAGCCAGATTCTGCTCATTTATTTTTAGGGACGGATGGTTGATGTCAATCAGTCTCGTTATGATAACTGACTTTTTAGTCTCTCATTCTTTTTGGGTTTATGTGAAACAAGAGAGTGCCTGGTGGCTTTTCTCAGATCATTATCGGTAGTTTGTACATTGATTTGGAGTAATTATTGCCCCATCTGACAACCTTATTTATTAACATAACAATGGGACAGAGGGTAAACCCCTCTATGACAGAGGCACTCACTACACTAATCCCAAAGCCATGGAAGATCCTGCAACAATGCGCTTCATATAGACCAATTGCTCTCCTAAATATCGATGCCAAGCTCTACTCGGCTATCCGAGCGTCCCGTTTAGAAAATCTAATGGACAACATTATTCACCAGGACCAGTCCAGATATATAAAGGGGAGACAGACACATGACAATATCCGCAGGACGCCACATCTTATTGAAAAAACAAACAAGTTTAATATACCAGCGATGGTATTGGGCTAAGATGCAGAGAAAGCCTTTGATTGATTGGATTCGCACTTCTTGTTTCTCACTCTAGAAGGTTACGGCTTTTGGGACAAGTTAATACAAACGATTAGACCAACTATACAGGCCTGCACTCCAGGGTACAGGTCAACAGGGTGAGCTTGTGTTCTTTGAGCTTGGTCGAGGCACAAGGCAGGGATGCCAACTGTCCCCACTGCTATTTGCTCTGAGCATTGAGCCACTGGCACCCCGACTGAGAGCGAATTCAGACATTTAGGGAATTAGATTTGGGGTAGATGAGCATAAGGTGTAGCTATTTGCAGACAACATTCTGTTGACTCTCACAGCTCCTAGTTCGTCACTGCGAGCACTACAGTCCGAGCTGAAGGCATTTGAGAGGATATTGGGCTTGCGAGTTAATCTCTCTAAATCATCAATACTAAACCTAACACTGTCAGAGGGGAAGAAACTACAAATACAGGGGGAGTCCGTATTCACATAGGCCAAAAACAGTTTAACACATTTGGGGATACAGATTACCCAAAGCATAGAAGGTTTTTTCATGCAAATGCTGGAAACCTTTGTTTTTATCATGGCTTGGTCAGATACATGCAGTCAAAAGGACCCTTCTCCCTAAGCTGTTAAACTTTTTCCAGGCACTCCCCATAGAGCTGGATAAGGATTTTATAAAAGGGGTTTGCTCCATTATACTATGCTACATTTGGCAGGATGGAAGAGCATGGTTACCCTTTCACATGTTAAGGAGATCCAGATCAGAGGGGGGTGGCTCTCCCAGATATTGGGCTCTATTATAAAGCAGCACAATTAAGGGTAATCTCAAAATGGTCCATGGACTGGGCCATCGTGGGTAGGACAATTTGGGATGTGCTTTGGAAACCCAAATAGGATAGACCCGCTAATGCATACTTAAGCACCCCTACCAGGACTACTCCCAAGACTTGGGACGAGGTGAATGGGAACTTGGGTTGGAACTCATTTCCTTCCCCATATACACCCATACACTTTACCCCCAGACTTCCCGCCTGCGTTGAAGGAGGGTCCGTTTGATGCATGGAAGAAGGGAGGATGTCGTGTACTCTCAGACTTATTCCATAATTAAGATATTCTCACTATTGAAAATTTTCAGCGTGATTTTGGGGTTCCGGCCACAGAACATTTTCACCACCTGCAACTTAAGCATTGGGCACTACATCTACAGGTAAGGGAGGCGGCAACTAGAGACCTAACACAAATAGAAACTTTTGTGCGGAAAGCTACTACCTCAAAGGGCACTATCTCTTTTTTGGTACAAGCTATTGGTCTCTACTACGATTGCATCACAACCTAGATACAGATGTACATTGGAACAGACCCTCGGAAAGGAGATATCAGAAGGGGAATGGACACACCTGTGATCCGACATCACAAAATGTAACCACTCGCTTGACTTGAGGGAGGCACACTATAAAATATTATTCGATTGGTATTTAGTCCCCACTAAGCATAGGAAGATCTTTACCCTCACTCCGGAACTTTGCTGGAGAGGATGCGGCATCTTGGGAGACTTCTGCCATATTTGATGAGAGTGCCCGACACATAAGCCATTCTGGGAAGAAATTCTGGCCTAAATTTAAGGCATGCTGGGGTATGCTATACCCAGTTCCATAGATGCGATCCTCCTCGGTCTTCGGGACACCTCACTAGAGCACCAAACTAAGGCACACAAAGCAATTATGTAGTCATGTCTGGGAGGGATGTATGACGTTACAATGCATACTTTTACAACGCCTACCTTTACAACGCAATTTTTACACCGCAACATCCATTACAATGCATACCTTTACAACGCATGCCATTACAACGAATTCTTTGAAACTACCTTTACAGCGCATTCCACTACAACGCATACTACCTTTACAACGCACACCATTACAACACATAACATTATATTGCATGTAAGGTAAGTGTTGGATAGTGTAGGGGTTAAAATTACTATTCTAACTCCAGGGGGTGCAACAGTAGGGCAAGTGTTGGATAGTGTAGGGGTTAAAATTACTATTCTAACTCCAGGGGGTGCAACAGTAGGGTAAGTGTTGGATAGTGTAGGGGTAAAAATTACTATTCTAACTCCAGGGGGTGCAACAGTAGGGTAAGTGTTGGATAGTGTAATGCTATGCGTTGTAATGGTATGTGTTGTAATGACTGCGTTGTAATGGCATGCATTGTAGTGGTGTGCGTTGTAGTGTCTTGCGTTGTAATGGTTGCATTGTAAATGCATGCGTTGTAATGGATGTTGCGTTGTAAAAGTTTTGTGGTAATGGTAGTGCGTTGTAAAAATTTGCGTTGTAAAGGTTGTTTCCCGTCTGGGAGCAGCCAAGAAGGCCATAGCGGCTAACTGGAAGAAAAAAGAAGTCCCAGTGCTGACACAATGGCACTCAGGTTTATGGAAAATATTCACGATGGAGCGTATGTCTAAAATTTTTAGAGATGAATATAAGAATTTTGAGTATAAGTGGGGTCCACTGGTGTCGTATCTTACAAAGGGGCTCCCGTTGGCACTATGCCCACCTGTGCTGTGAGGGCGACACTTGTTTCAGTTTTAAGTCCCAAGACAAGAGACAACACAGATGACACTTAGCAACTGACGGAATAGCACAAATCTGAAACTGCACAAGAGGACTTCACTCCACCAGCCGGGGTAGAGTAGCAGAAGGGGATGGATGGGTATTGCTTCTCCACCACATTAGGAGGGGGTGGGAGTTTGGGTTCTTAGTTATTTGTATTTTGAAAATGCCAATGAAGCAAAGGCTAGTGATGAGCTCCAGCAGACGTTCATTCCAGTACTGTGAGACACTGTAATCAAATTAGCAGAGGGGGGGCATGCAGGAATGTTGATATGGCTCTAGCCATGACTGTTTGAATTGTTTTTATACATTTTAATATAAACAGAAATGTGACCCAAAAAAACGACATGCAATGGTTCCTTTTTTACACAATTATGTTTTTATTTCAGCATATGGCGGTCATGTTTAGATAGTGGCATGCTTTTTTCCTTTTCTTTCTGTGGAAAATGTTTTCAAACATTGCAAGAAGGTCTCATTCTAACCAATACGTTTTTAACATGTACTTGGAAAGAACTGTGGTTCTTCCTTTTGATCATGATTGGACAGCTTTCCAGTCAGTTCCAAATTCCTGAGTCTCATTCAATGACTTTGCTTCTTGCTTCTGTATCAGTCATGCCCCGGGCACCTGGCCTTCCCCTTTTGCCCTTTAATCTAGACTTACCTCCTCCCCACTTTTCTCTCTCCCAGCAGTTTGCTTTCCAACCCCTGTTCAATTACTCTCTGTCACTACTGTGACTCGCCCCAGCACTTTCTCTTACACACCCTGCTACACTCTCTTTTCCAGCTGCAATTTCAGGCTGCTCGAAGATTTTTTTTAATTTCTTATATTTTCAATGTAGCATATAAAAACTTTTCACATTTCATCTTCAGATATTTACATAAAGTGCACATATAGACCGAAATTCAAACCGTTAGACAATCCACCAATATAATACATAATTACAGAATTACTGAAACCTATTAAAATATTACATACATTTAATCTCATTATACCTAATCAAATGTCCTGCCGCCATGCTAAATTTATTTCCATTCCTTCCATATTCTATTCAATTTGATTACAGAGCCCACTCTTTTGCGTATGTAGTTTCCCGTATAAAAACCCTTTGCATTTTACTTAACCATTGAGAAATTGTAGGTGTTGTTACAGATTTCCAGTTGACAAGAATGAATGATCTTGCAACCAAAGAAGAGATAAAAATAAACTGGCGTTGAGCCAAAGTGAATTCATCTCGAGCCTCTACTTGGACTAAAGAGCTACAGAGGCCTCAGGAGGAAGATTGACTGCCAACCTTTTTGTGATTTCTGAGAAAACATTTTTCCCGAAGTTCATTACATGCATGTACGTAAAAACCACATGTAGCCAATCTCCTATTGCCTGTTGACACCTAAAACATCGAGGGTCTACTGCTGGGTAAATTTTATGGAGTTTGGCAGGAGTATATTAAATCATCCATTTACTGAAGAATGCCATCCTCCTTAAATTAGCTGCTCTTACTGATTTACAGCACATTTTTTTATAACTTTGCCATTGCTAAAACTAAGGTGGCAGCCAATTGATTCAGTAATTCTACGTAGATGGCTTAATACCATTCGTTTATTCTGAATAGACTTGAACAATTTGTACCAATTCCCAGTTCCTCTGATTCTAAGTATAAAATGAGCTTTGCTCAACAGAGAGCCTTCACCACTGTCTGAGTTTATTAGCCCTGAGCTGAATTCCCTTATCTGGAAAACACTTAAAAACAAGCATTTGCAATGCAACAGGTCTCGCATTTGCGGGAGTTTGAGCTATTGGCACTGTAAATGGCAATGCCTTTTATTTATGTGTTGTTTTTTAAAGAAGATAATTAAAAAATATTGTCATTTGCATACTTTGAACCACTTTACGTCAAGTGTATACCACACCAGTGTCTTAATTTTAATTATTGTATGCAACTGCATTACCATATGTATAGAACACAAATATTATAACCATCATGTACCACATTCCCAGCATTACGGTAGGAATACCAGTGCCACACAAATACTGCACTGTGAGCCGCTGTGTGCCTCATCCAGAGGATTACGAACAGAATACCACAGAAATACAACATTTTGGAAAATAGTGACAACATCTGAATAATTTCCATATAACGGGCACAGTAACATCAGGTCACAGTGACACAGTTCATATCACTACCATCGGAAATACTGTACCAGATTTGGGTCATTATGTACCAGAGCACTAGCATAGGGAGCCACAGAAATACTAGAGATATGGCACAGCATGTAAAATTTAAAGTACGACCGTAGAAATACTGTACCATGCTATAAAACAAAGTAAGACAGATGCAGAGCATTACCGTTCAATTCACCTCATATTAGGAGCCCGTGGACTACCGCCGACCAGAGAGGGTACATCACTTCCCCACTCCAGAATTACCACTATCAGAGGTCCTGAAAATTGCATTTATATTTCTGAATTTACTCGTTTTGGGGAAATAGTATGTGGAAATTGGACTTACTGTGTCGATTTCGGCATATTTTCCCCAGTTATTAAACCTGTACACCTTGACTAATTGCAGCAGGTGAAATCTCAGATGAAAGATCAGGGAGCTGAGTTGTTTCCGCAAAATGTGCAATGCTGATGGGCCCATTACCCCTCCCCCCAATGTAATTAATGGCCCACTCATGATGGAGGCCCACGTGCTATATGCAACGCTAGGTCTGCGAGACCTAAAAAAGGTGACAGTCGAAATGTAATACGAAGTATGTACTGATTATAACGTGTAATCATGAAATAGAGACTTATTTAGGCTAGGCTTTCAGGAGCCTGATATAATTTACTTGTCGCTGTGCAGTCAATTTCAAGTTTCATACAATAAAACACATTTCTGGTAGGCACAGGGGGGTAGCTGATTTGCCCAGAATCGCTGGGTGTTGCGCCGACACCAAGACTCGAACTTGGCTCCTCAGTTCCAAAGTCTGCAGTTCTGACCATTGTGCCACATGTCTGGTTTGAAGGGGCTGTACAAATATTTCCAACCATCAACCTCACATATACATTGTGCTTCCTGCGTGCTCAACGCTGTGGCGCCATCTCCGAAAATGAACACCTGTGACAACAGAGAGCCTTCCCATAGAAAACGAGACCGCTGTTTGGACATTGTACTAGTACGTGAAGTTTTACTGCAGTCCATATATGTAACAATGCAACTCTCCGGGCGGGCTCGGTGCTGCACAGTTAGTGAAACGTAGCCTTTATCACGACCACAAAACCACTTTTTGAACTCGGTGCTAACTGCTTACCAATGCCACGAATTGGCCGTGAAGTGCTGGGAAACGGAGCATAAAAGAAGTGATCAGCGCTGGGCAGTGAGCCTCACAGTGAATGCCTGCTGAATCTGCCCCATAGTATTCAGTGATACACTCTTCACATTGTACGGGTGGGCAATTCATTTTCTGTTACGCCACAGTTAGTAACCACATTAGATAGTGGCAATGCAACGCTGTAAACATAAGTCGCCTCGCCAGAAAAACTATGCACACATAGCTGAATAAACCCCGTTCTTCGTCTGCTTACGACAGTGCAACTAACAGCAGACTAAGGGAAATCTTAGGTTTGACGGCGCATGAGACCTCATCGCCCATGTTTGTAAACAAAGCGCTCAGAAGACATGTGGAAACAACTGGGTCATTATAGGTAGAATAGGCTGACGCCATCTAGATTCTATGCAGATTGCAGTTCTCTCACAGACTGACAGGGCAAAGCACGTCTATGATAGATTAACATTTTTGAGAGAGATCCGCGTTTGCTTGATAAAGTCGTGTTTATAGTGGCTTCTCCTGAGCAGCTATTGAGAGATTCTGCAGTTTTGTTGCGATCATTGAGTTACCAGGAGGCATCCTTGTGACAGGTGCACCCACCGCCTCTAGTCTTACCTCGACTGTAGGATAAAATCCTAAAATATGTGCCCGGGGTACCTCAGTGGTGCACATCTTTACCAGGGCTATTGGGCTTTTGTGGTGAAAATTAATTGTAACGGGATGTTTAAAGTGCCGCTCTTAAGAAGTGCAGGTACTGTCGCTCTCAAAATAAAAAATAACTAAATAAATACCAAAAAAAGAGACAGCAGCCTCCGCAGCGAACACGGAAGACAGCGAAACAGAAAACAGCTCAGTAACCGGGTTGTGACTGAGAGGGCGGGAGCTGCCCGCGCATGCGTGCTAATTGTTATGAAGAGGGAGCCCCGGCGTCAAAGCGCAGGAGGCGGCCCGGGTGAAGACCAGCGGATAGCACTGCTGGGATCCCATGCCGAGACTGACCTGCTGGCTGCCGAGGGAGAGAGGGACACGCGGAAAGAGCCCGGTGAGTGTGGTGGGGGGGTTGGGGTGGATGTGTGCACGCGCGTGTGCACGTGTTTGTCTGTGTGTGTGCGTGTGTGTCTGTGTGTGCGAGTATGTCTGTGTGTGCATGTGTCTGTCTGTGTGTGTGTGCACATGTGTCTGTTTGTGTGTGTGTGCCCGCACGCGTGTGTGTGTCTGTGTGTATGTGTTATCCACTTCCTGGCAATGTAGGACAGGAGATGTGCACGGCGTGTGGGTGAACGTGCGCGCTCACATGGGAGAATCGCCTGAGCATGCCCATCCCCTGTCTTACATTCCCAGGAAGTGAGTAACAAAAGATGCTTCGCTGGAAGCAGTGCTTCGCACTGCTTACACTAGCTCGACCTAAAGAAGCATCTTTATACTACTATAACGCTTCCTAATTTTCTGCCAGGTTAGCAGATGTCCATTTTTAAAGAAATTCTGAAGCATTAGAAGACCCAAATTTTGCCCACAGTTCACAAGTTCGAAGAGACAAATGAAGTCCCAGAGGAAGGATTCTACTAATCTCAGTTGAGGGTGTAGCGTAGGTATTCCGAAAGCCTCCCAAATCTTCTGGAACTCAGAGGATATAAACGTGGGAATCTTATACAGTGATTTTTTCAGGAGTTTGGGAAGTATGTTTCGCGTGAAATCTGATGGCATTTGTTTTCTGGAGGTGCATGTTGCAGCATCTCTATGTGATTGTCACCATATTTGTGCCTGTGATCAAGGGCAGTTTCTATTTCCTCCAACATTGACTTCAAGAAAAAATTAGTAGAAGACATCTCATCTGAATTATTATAATTCATCCAGTTGTTAAGTGAGGCTTGGTAGTATAATCGGAAATTAGGTAACGCAAGACCTCCAGTTCCACATTCAATTGTAAAGTTTCTAGTTGGAATCTAGGTTTTTTACCCTGCCATATAAAGCGCCTTATTTCAGAATTAATCTGATTAAAAAAAGGAATGAGGGACCTTAAACATCGAATTAGAAAATAAGAACAAAACAAGAGGTAGTATATTCATTTTATTAAGCTCCACTTGTCCCATGATTGTTAAAGGGAGGTTCTTCCATTGATCAAGCAGGTTACAGATTTTATTAAATGTAGGGGTAAAATTAAGCGAGAATAAGTCTTCCAAGTTGGAGGAAAAAATATCCCTAAATACCTTGTAGGCTGTGTCATTAAGTATTGATGTTCTTGCATTGAAAGAGGTAATATATCCATGGGGCAATTAAAAAGCAGGGCCTCTGACTTAGCGTGATGTCAGGTCCCTCCTCCTTCCTCTGTGGTCAGTCTCCTTGTTAGATCCAGGACACAACAAAAATGGCCACCCACTGTCACCGTCCCGCACTGCTGGTATAGTTTTGCCAATGATTGTGCAATAGTGCTGTACAACCATTTTGAAAAAATACTGCTGATAGCATTTGACAACCATTTTGGAATAGTATTTTGTATGTTATTGTTATTCTTTTCCACAATGGCAGTCACCCGGTGTCTAGGAAAAAACATAAAGACCTATCATTTTTCACTCGTACAAAGAGCTGAAAACATTAGTCAATTGAAATGCTCTGTGATATAATTACCTGCTAGGGAAATCGCAATCTCCTCTTCCAGCTCTATTGGAAAAACAGTAAAAAGACTAGATGGTCTTAACACTACATGGATATTATTTTTAATAGAAGGAAATGAGTGGATGTGCCATGTAGCAACATCTGAATCCCACTCAATCCACAAAGATGTAAAGTTAAAAAGGCTTTGCAGAGACGAGAAGTTTGATTATGAATATCCGCTAAGAGTGCATTGCTAGACTGTATACCCATTCAAAATGAATCCCTATTTTATAAATGCTGGTTCTAGTTGTTACATTGTTTTTTAAATTATCCATTCAAGAGTATCGGTTATTTTAAGAAATCTATTGGTATTGAAAATAAGACGGTTTGTGAGCTAATATAAATACCACCTATATTGTTGAGCCATTTCACCATAAGCAATACACCATATTTGATTACATAGTACAGAACCTGAATAGCTAGACACTTAATAAGAGTGTCATTAACAGAGAACAGTCTAAACCTTTTCTAAGTCTAACAGAGAGGGAGCAGTTAAGGAGGTGGGCTGCCTAATAGATCAGAACTGGAACGAGGATGGTGGGTAATGGTGACATTCCTGTTGCCATTCAAGCCCCTCAGCAGCAGCAAAAATGGTGTATCGCTCTGTCTCTTGCAAAGTTACATTAAAGATGGCAGATGAGAGGAATAAAGTAATCTAGGTGCATACATCCGCTTTAGAAAGCTAGGTCATCTGTTGAATAAGAGTATTTTTGGGATGGAACTGGAAGGCTAAGGTATGGGGGGCATAGATGTCCTAGCTACAATGGCATAGTCAGCACACCAGTTTATGAAACTAACTGGGTTTCTTTCCAGTCACAACACATTCCTTCATCTCGGAGTAATAATCCTCTGCAGGCAGCATCGAAGTCTTGCTGTATGTATCATTAAATTAAGTCTTAAATCTATGTGATTATAATTCCAGGAAAGCTGCCATTTTGACCAATGCTTGTATAATTACAGTGTTTTATAAAATGTTAATTTTGATAAACAGTTTAAACAATAGTCATTCATTTTAAACAAGCCTGGCTAACATATCACGCTCCGCAAACACAACTATCTGAGACAAAACCCTAAAATATTTTATGACGAACAAAGAGGAAAGGGCTGATTCGGTAGCACTCAGGAGATATGGTGCTCTCTTGCATTTGCAGTGGAAACCAATACTTGATTAATAGCGAACGCATTCATTTTCAGCTCTGGTATTCCCTTCTACTGCCAAAATCTGACAATCATTTTATGAGAGCTTTTATTTATTTTTTCTCTTACAGTGTGCAGCATCCAACCATTTCTTCATGATCCAAACAAATCAAGCCACAGATTCAGAGGAGTAATTAAAGAGATGGGCATTGTTAATCTATTGCATTAATTAGAGTGGTGGCATAAACAAGCGTGTAAATCTTTAATGGCGGCAAGCAGGGGTTGGCTCTAAATGAGGCTGCAGGGATAGCAAAAGACGTGGACGGCTAAGGGAGCATCTGTCGTATTTTTCAGCCTCAAAATATTTTCGGCTCTTACACGTCAACTTTGATTTGAACTAATGCAGTCTCCTAGGGACCAACCCCAGACCTGTTTTACTGGCTTAAGGTCATTCTATGTGATGTTCTGTCGCCGAAAAGAACACAGTGCATGCTAATGGCAATATTAGGCTGGCCTCTCGGCCAGTCTGGCACTGGCAGAAGGGCTGTGATGATAGGCCCCAGTGTGTGGGCTGGGCTTTAGGTCATGCCTGAGACAACATATGCACTGTCGCTCTTGAGCATCTTGTAAATATAAATATATTTTTTAAACCCTTTAAAGGGCTTAAAGCCCACCCATTGCATAACATTGCTTGGCTTTGACGTCACTAAAGTTCATGCTTCTCATTGGTCAGCGGCTTCTCCTTTCCCGTTCCCTTCCTGTGTAACGGTTCCGTTTGCAGAGATAGTTTTTTAGGTCTCAAGCTAGCGTACACTGCACAGTAGTGTTGGCGCAGGCTGAGATTTTATGTTAGCACAGTATTGGGGACATGAACCCGCCCTTCTTCTATTGGCTAGCTCCATAAATGGAGCCTAGCCATTGGAAGAGATGGTTGTCAATCACTCTTTCCCCCGTTACAACGCGATTCGTGGGCGTTTCTGGGTCTTTTTTTAAGTCCCGCCCCTATTCTCTCCGTCATTCGGAGGTAGGCGTTTACTCATTTCCCCCGACCGCCGCCCGCCGGAAGAAATCGGCCAGAATTCGTCCTCGGGTGAGTGCTTGTTTCCGGGTTTGAGGAGGAGTGGGACGCATCTGCGTGTTGTATTTCTGGCTGGATGGGGGAGAGGGGTGGGTGTGCTGACTGGTCATGCTGAGAGCAGCCGCGCAGGACAGGCTGCCGTGCACTTTTCAGAGCTAAGCACTTGGAGTGAGCGCTTTGGTAAAAATAGCAGCGAGGCTGTTTTCTTGGAACAATGACCTGATACGTATCCACCAGGTGAAGAGCTGCAGCAGGACACATAGCCAACCCCCTGCCTTCCTGCAGACAAGCAAAGCTCCTTAATGCGGCTTACAGTGAACCCTCCCCTCACACGACAGAGCACAAAGCAAAAAAAAAGTGAACTTTGTGAACCTTACTTGGCATCCGCACTTTCAAAACATGATGCCCGAACTAGGTTTACGTCTTATTTCTCTCACAGCTCACAGGTTAGGACTTCTGCTTAACTTTTATCAGGAAATAAGTGCAGGGGTGGGAGTAAAACGCAAGAAATGTTGGCACATTATTTACAGACGTTGCAGATGGCGCGCAAGGTAAATCCCAAGGTCGAGAAACGTGTGCGGGATGATGTGCCATGTTTGCAGTCCTCTGTTTCTAGGCGCGTGTCCAGCTCTAGGTTCTGCTTCCCTTCCGCGACCCCCATCCTCAATGTTGAGTTTAGCAACAGGTTATCTTATGCCGCGGAGTTGAACAACCTCTGGTAGTATTTTTGCTCCAGTCTCCTTTCAGCCCCCCAGAAGGCTGGCCCATGTTTTTCCCCATCCTTTCCTGTGAAGTATATCACTTTGTAACTCTCCAGTCTACCTCCCATCTTATCCCCAGTAATAAAATCAACATTGTGAGCGATTTTTGCCTGAACTGCATCTAGGTTGGGTTATACACTCTTTATGTACACGACTGCTACATAAAACATGGTTTCACATATTTTACTTCCTATGACACCATTTTGCTTTTGAGGGTCAAGTTCGACTTTGCAGTCAATCCACTTTGTGCATGCCAACTGAAGGTAGCCAAAAATATATGAGTTATTCATATTGCGACCCACACTGAGTTAGTGACCGACAACATTGTGAAATCCTGGACTTTACCATCAATGAGTTTTAGTGACAGACTGAAAAACTCACTATTACTCACAGCGAAAGATTCTGTTAACTGAGCGACAAGTAGCTTCTTGGAAACAGCTCATCAATGTGTAATGAACAGCCACAGGAATTTAAGCAAAAATAACCAAAGGACGTTGAATCGTAGTGTAATTGCATTTATATAGAGTTTACTACCTCCAATGAGGCGTTGGCGTGAATTATGCTGGGCAGCACTCTGCTCAAACTTAGTGGTTAGTCCGGTGTTTATTGGTTAATTTTGATTCATAACAAAAATCTTGTGCTCTTAAGGAAATTGTGCATTTATTTACTCTGTTTTTATGTGGTAGATTAAACGAATAGGACTTAAGTGTGATCATTAGTAAGGAGGTATGTGAGTTAATGCAAACGGTGGTGCCATGTATTTATCTGTTTTCAAAACCAACACATAAATAAAAATGTTGTCATTTACAATTCCAATAGCTCCAACTTTTTCAAAGGCGAGACCGTTGCATTGTAATGCTTGTTAATTTTACACTAGCACTCAATAAGACTGCATGTGTTTGGAGGCACCTCTCGCTGTTCATCGCACGCCCGTGTTGTTTGCTCCCTTCCTTCCCACCCACTTCCTTATTGAATACATCCATCCTTCCCTTCCACACTCCTTTACTTCAATGTTGCTAGCCTGGTCCCTTCCAACCCGTCCATCATGGTGCTTTTCTTTTTCTTTATGGTCAGCCGTGACCGAGCTGCTTTGCAACATTGCTAAAAACACATTGAAAAGGCTGACAGATCTTGTATAGGCAAGACTATTTTATTTCCCAATGCTTGTTTTTGGTTCTGTCATGACCCACAGGTCCCAAAAAACAAACATTGCACGTATACTGGCATTTTCAATGAGGTTCTGTCTGGCAGTGCCACACTGCCAGAAGGACCTGTTCAACTAGCTGAGATTCAAACCTTGCATGAGGTCATCAAAATCAGGCAGGCAAGGGTTCCATATACCAAGAAGCAGTTTCACATTTATGCAGTCTCAGTTTAACATTGAAACAAAGGGAGTATCATGTTGAGTAGCCTGGGGATTTTCTTCGGCTTGTGACGATGATACCTTGTGGCTATTTCAGTTCGTGACTGTCAATCGTAAGGAAGAAAAACAAGCATTGGCATAGCCAATAGGTCTCGCCTTTGGGACCTTATAAGTGTTTAGCCATGCAACAATTGATGTTGTTGCACCAAGGATATTGTGCTGGATAACTAAACACTTATAAGGTCCCAAAGTGAGACATATTGGCTATGCCAATGCTTGTTTACCATTGTATTGGTATTTACAAAGCAATTGTTTCCACAGCCCTTATGAGGCGTAAAATTATTTTCGGTGTTCAGTAAGCAGTTCATCTGTATGTATCCTTTATAGTGCTAGCTAACCTTGACAAGGTCATGGAGAGCTTCGATTTTCATCTTGTGGCTTGGCTTATGCAAATATATGGTTGAAAGTCTGCTGGTAATGGGTTGGCCTGTGTAGGAAAAGCAGGGTGCTAGGCAGAGGTTTTAAGGAAGGATAATGTTAGTGCAGTGTTAAAGTCCGAATGATTGGTTAGTATAATGAGGGACACAATGTTCATGTGGGTAATTAGCATTTTTGTGTCAGTTGCTATAAGGTAAGTTTGCCATTTCTGGCAACTGTATAGCCTTTAGGTTAGTAGCCTTTAATGGAGAGCTTGGAGCTGTGAAATAAAACCTGGAACCTCCTTATAATTTGGATTAGTCAAGAAGGGCTGTGGACTCACCCATCATGAAATGAAAGACCACCCTGAGTCCTATATAACAAAAGAGTGTCTTTGCCCAGCACCATAGCCTGTATTCTTAGTAACTTCACTTTGTTATGTTCATGGATTTATGCCATCTACACCAAATCTTTAGATTGTGTATTTCCTTTGGTAAATTGATCTAAGCTTCCTCTTCTCTGTGTAGCGTTTGAAACTGGATAGTAAAAATTGATCCACAGGTATGGATAGCCCATGGTCTGATGCAGAGAGCGTTGAAAGATATTGTGCTTGCAACAAATAGCCAGTGCCTTAAGGGAGGAGTGACCTGGATATATCAGTTCAGGCTAAGTCTTGGCACCATTCTGGAATCATTGGAGTTTGTCAGTCAGGCACTTTGTAAGGCCAATGCTCAGCCCATTAGTATACTCGAGGCTCTACAGCACTAGGCAATTGACACCTGGCCACTATGTGGGCAGCTCCGGTAGGGACGAATATCATAATGTTATCCTAGTGCTGAAAGCACCTTTTGAGGCATTTGTTGTCATATTGTAGTGAGTGCTTGGACACCATAACTGTGCTGAGGTCGTTTAATTTTGTGGATCTGCCATGGGATAAATCATTCTCCTTATGCCAAGATGCAGTGTGTCACATATTTTCCCTTATACAAGTTCCAATCCCCGACTTTAATGGATTTAATTTCAACCCCCCCCCCCCCTTCCCTAGAATGGAAAGTACTGAGTGGGTGGAAAAAAACAAAAGAATATGACCTTGTGAGGACTCTGCGTAACTCAGCCCCAAAAAGGCTAGTACTGGGAAACTTGACCAGTAAAGTGAGTCCCTCTCACTCAGGTTGAGGAATGCCATTGATGAAGTCGGAACAGGGGTGGGAGCACACCACTTCACCTCACAGCAAGGTTCGCCTCTGGCATTGTGGTAAATGCAGTTTCAGTTACTTGCTCGCTTCAAGAGTGTTCGAGTGTTTCACCACAGTTGGCGCAGATAGTGCTGATCTCTAGACACATGTTTCTGGTTCTTTAACAGTCATCAGTAGAGATTACAGTCTTTGAAATTTGAGGTTTGCTAAGTAGGCTGCCAACATATTTCTCAGGTCAGGTACCTCTCACAGGCATGCGGGTGCTCATCCACGAGTTCGTCAGCTCAATGACTCACTGGAGTACTCTTAAACAGGAACAGGGGTGGGAGCACACTGATTCACCTCCAAGGAAGGTTCCCCCCCTGGCATTGTGGTAAATGCAGTTTCAGTTAATTGCTTGCTTCAAGAGTGTTCGAGTGCTTCGCCACAGTTGGGGCAGATACTGCTCATCTCTAGACACTTGTTTCTGGTTTTTAACCGTCATCAGTAGAGATTACAGTCTTTGAAATTTGGGCTTTGCTGAATAGGATGCCAAGATCTTTCTCAGGTCAGGTACTTCTCACAGGCATGCGTGTTCTTCAGCCATGAGCTTGTCAGCTCAATGACTCACTGGAGTACTATTAAACAGGAACAGGGGTGGGAGCACCCCGCTTCACCTCCCAGCAAGGTTTGCCCCTTACATTGTGGTAAATGCAGTTTCAGTTACTTCCTTGCTTCAAGAGTGTTCGAATGTTTCGTCACAGTTGGCGCAGATAGTGCTGATCTCCAGACACCTGTTTCTGGTTCTTTAGCCGTCATCAGTAGAGATTACAGTCTTTTAAATTTGAGGTTTGCTGAGTAGGCTGCCAACATCTTTCTCAGGTCAGGTACCTCTCACTGGCATGCAGGTGCTTCATCCATGAGCTCGTCAGCTCAATGACTCACTGGAGTACTATTAAACAAGAACAGGGGTGGGAGCACACCGCTTCACCTGCCAGCAAGGTCCGCCCTGGCATTGTGGTAAGTGCATTTTCAGTTGCTTGCTTGCTTTAGGAGTGTTCAAGTGTTTCGCCACAGTTGGTGCAGATAGTGCTGATCTGTAGACACGTGTTTCTGATTCTTTAACCATCATCAGTAGAGTTTACTGTCTTTGAAATTTGGTGTTTGCTAAGTAGGCTGCTAACATCTTTTGCAGGTCAGGTACCTCTCACAGGCATGTGGTGCTTCATCCACGAGCTTGTTAGCTCAAGGACTCACTGGAGTACTATTAAACAGGAACAGCGGTGGGAGCACATTGCTTCACCTCCCAGCAAGGTTCGCCCCTGGCATTGTGTTAAATGCAGTTTCAGTTACTTGCTTGCTTCAAGAGTGTTCAAGTGTTTCACCACAGTTGGCGCAGATAGTGCTGAACTTTAGACACATGTTTCTGGTTCTTTAACAGTCATCAGTAGAGATAACAGTCCTTTAAATTTGGGGATTGCTGAATAGGCAGCCAACATCTTTCTCAGGTCAGGTACCTCTCACAGGCATGCGGGTACTTCATCCACGACCTTGTCAGCTCAATGACTCACTGGAGTACTATTAAACAGGAACAGGGGTGGGAGCACACCGCTTCACCTGCCAGCAAGGTCTGCCCCTGGCATTGTGGTAAATGCATTTTCACTTGCTTGCTTGCTTTAGGAGTGTTCAAGTGTTTCCCCGTAGTTGGGACAGATAGTGCTGATCTCTAGACATGTGGTTCTGGTTCTTTAACCCTCATCAGTAGAGATTACAGCCTTTGAAATTTGGGATTTGCTGGGTAGGCTGCCAATATCTTTCTCAGGTCAGGTTACCCCTCACAGGAATGCGGGTGCATCATCCACGAGCTCCTCAGCTCAATGACTCACTAGAGTACTATTAAACAGGAACAGGGGTGGAAGCACACCGCTTCACCTCCCAGCAAGGTTCACCCCTGGCATTGTGGTAAATGCAGTTTCAGTTACTTGCTTGCTTCAAGAGTGTTCATGTGTTTTGCCACAGTTGGGGCAGATGGTGCTGATCTCTAGACACGTGTTTCTGGTTCTTTACCCATCATCAGTAGAGATTACAGTCTTTGAAATTTGGGGTTTGCTAACTAGGCTGCCAACATCTTTCTCAGATCAGGTACCTCTCACAGGCATGCCGGTGCTTCATCCACAAGCTCGTCAGCTCAATGACTCACTGGATTACTATTAAACAGGAACAGCGGTTGGAGCACACCGCTTCACCTTCAAGCAAGTTTCACCCCTGGCATTGTGGTAAATGCATTTTCAGTTACTTGCTTGTTTCAAGAGTGTTCAAGTGTTTCGCCACAGTTGGCGCAGGTAGTGCTGATCTCTAGACACGTAGTTCTGGTTCTTTAACCATCATCAATAAAGATTATAGTCTTTTAATTTTGGGGTTTGCCGAGTAGGCTGCCAACATCTGTCTACGGTCAGGTACCTCTCACAAGCATACAGGTGCTTCATCCATGAGCTCGTCAGCTCAATGACTCACTGGCGTACTATTAAACAGGAACAGGGAGGGGAGCACACCGCTTCACCTCCCAGCAAGATTCACCCCTGGAATTGTGGTAAATGCAGTTTCAGTTACTTGCTAGCTTCAAGAGTGTTCAAGTGTTTCGCCACAGTTGGCGCAGATAGTGCTGATCTCTAGACACATGTTTCTGGTTCTTTAACCATCATCAGTAGAGATTACAGTCTTTGAAATTGGGGGTTTGCTGAGTAGGCTGCCAACATCTTTCTCAGGTCAGGTACCTCTCACAGGAATGCGGGTGCTTCATCCACGAGCTCTTCTGCTCAATGTCTCATTGGAGTACTATTAAACAGGAGCAGGGGTGGGAGCACACCGCTTCACCTCCCAGCAAGGTTCGCCCCTGGCATTGTGGTAAATGCATTTTCAGTTACTTGCTTGTTTCAAGAGTGTTCAAGTGTTTCGCCACAGTTGGCGCAGGTAGTGCTGATCTCTAGACACGTAGTTCTGGTTCTTTAACCATCATCAATAAAGATTATAGTCTTTTAATTTTGGGGTTTGCCGAGTAGGCTGCCAACATCTGTCTGCGGTCAGGTACCTCTCACAAGCATACAGGTGCTTCATCCATGAGCTCGTCAGCTCAATGACTCACTGGCGTACTATTAAACAGGAACAGGGAGGGGAGCACACCGCTTCACCTCCCAGCAAGATTCACCCCTGGAATTGTGGTAAATGCAGTTTCAGTTACTTGCTAGCTTCAAGAGTGTTCAAGTGTTTCGCCACAGTTGGCGCAGATAGTGCTGATCTCTAGACACATGTTTCTGGTTCTTTAACCATCATCAGTAGAGATTACAGTCTTTGAAATTGGGGGTTTGCTGAGTAGGCTGCCAACATCTTTCTCAGGTCAGGTACCTCTCACAGGAATGCGGGTGCTTCATCCACGAGCTCTTCTGCTCAATGTCTCATTGGAGTACTATTAAACAGGAGCAGGGGTGGGAGCACACCGCTTCACCTCCCAGCAAGGTTCGCCCCTGGCATTGTGGTAAATGTATTTTCAGTTACTTGCTCGCTTCAAGAGTGTTCGAGTGTCTCGCCACAGTTGGCGCAGATAGTGCTGCTCTCTAGACACGTGTTTCTGGTTCTTTAACCGTCATCAGTAGAGATTACAGTCTTTGAAATTTGGGGTTTGCTAAGTAGGCTGCCAACATCTTTCTCAGGTCAGGTACCTCTCACAGGCATGCGGGTGCTTCATCCATGAGCTTGTCAGCTCAATGACTCACGGGAGTACTATTAAACAGCAACAATGGTGGGAGCACACCGCTTCACCTCCCAGCAAGGTTCGCCCCTGGCATTGTGGTAAATGCAGTTTCAGTTACTTGCTTGCTTCAAGAGTGTTTGTGTGTTTCGCCACTGTTGGGGCAGATACTGCTCATCTCTAGACACTTGTTTCTGGTTTTTAACCGTCATCAGTAGAGATTACAGTCTTTGAAATTTGGGGTTTGCTGAATAGGATGCCAAGATCTTTCTCAGGTCAGGTACTTCTCACAGGCATGCGTGTTCTTCAGCCATGAGATCGGCAGCTCAATGACTCACTGAAGTACTATTAAACAAGAACAGGGGTGGGAGCACACCGCTTCACCTCCCAGCAAGATTCGCCCCTGGCATTGTGGTAAATGCAGTTTCAGTTACTTGCTTGCTTCAAGAGTGTTTGAATGTTTCGTCACAGTTGGCGCAGATAGTGCTGATCTCTAGACACCTGTTTCTGGTTCTTTAACCGTCATCAGTAGAGATTACAGTCTTTGAAATTTGAGGTTTGCTGACTGGGCTGCCAACATCTTTCTCAGGTCAGGTACCTCTCACAGGCATTCGGGTGCTTCATCCATGAGCTTGTCAGCTCAATGACTCACTGGAGTACTATTAAAAAGCAACAGGGGAGGGAGCACACCGCTTCACCTCCCAGCAAGGTTCGACCCTGGCATTGTGGTAAATGCAGTTTCAGTTACTTGTTTGCTTCAAGAGTGTTTGAGTGTTTTACCACAGTTGGCGCAGATAGTGTTGATCTCTAGAAACGTGTTTCTGGTTCTTTAACCATCATCAGTAGAGATTACAGTCTTTTAAATGTGGGGTTTGCTGAGTTAGCTACCAACATCTTTCTCAGGTCAAGTACCTCTCACAGGCATGCGGGTGCTTCATCCATGAGCTTGTCAGCTCAATGACTCACTGGAGTACTATTAAACAAGAACAGGGGTAGGAGCACACCGCTTCACCTCCCAGCAAGGTTCGCCCCTGGCATTGTGGTAAATGCAGTTTCAGTTACTTGCTTGCTTCAAGAGTGTTCGAGTGTTTCGCCACATTTGGCGCAGATAGTGCTCATCTCTAGACACATGTTTCTGGTTCTTTAACCATCAGCAGTAGAGATTACAGTCTTTGAAATTTGGGGTTTGCTGAGTAGGCTGCCAACATGTTTCTCAGGTCAGGTACCTCTCACAGGCATGCGGGTGCTTCATCCATGAGCTCATCAGGTCAATGACTCACTGGAGTACTTTTAAACAGGAACAGGAGTGTGAGCACACTGCTTTACCTCCCAGCAAGGTTCACCCCTGGCATTGTGGTAAATGCAGTTTCAGTTACTTGCTTGCTTCAAGAGTGTTCAAGTGTTTCGCCACAGTTGGCGCAGATAGTGCTGATCTCTAGACACGTGTTTCTGGTTCTTTAACCGTCACCAGTGGAGATTACAGTCTTTGAAATTTGGGGTTTGCTGAATAGGCTGCCAACATCTTTGTCAGGTTGGGGACCTGATAAATTCACTTCCGAACGTAGGGAAAGAGCGAGGAACAAAGGAAAAGGGGCCTCCTGGTTTAATGAGGCTTTGAGAGGGAAGAAACAAAGACTACTCCAATTCGAGAGAGCCTTGCCTAAAGCATACGATCCAGTTGCCCTTTCTGAATACAGAGCCATATTTGCAACCTACAAAAAAGCCATCATATCCAGAAAGGTGCAATACTATGAATCTAGGATTCTGGCCACCGACAATAAACAGAAGGAGACTTTTCAGATCCTAACGGAGCTGAGGCAGTCACAGGAATAGAAATCCCAAGCCCGCCCCAAAGACTGCAATAAGTTTCAGTCCTACTTTCTGCACAAAGTTTATGACCTCCTGTTGGTCATTCACCACACTCCCGCCGTCCTTATTCCCCCGGTGGCTGATTTCACACTGCCTGTCTATGATAAACCCCTCTCCTTCTTTCCAAAGTTAAATCACGACTCCCTGAGCCTTCTACTGGCCTGCACCAAATCGTGGTCCCCAGCGGACCCCTGCCCACCGAGGGTGTTTCACATGGCACTCCCCGGGGGTGGAGAGTGAGGTCATAAGACTCTGTCCGCTTAGCATAGGAGGAGCGACATGGCCAGTATTAGCGACTTACACTCCACATCCTGAGATAGACACACTCCCAGTAGGGGAAGTGCGTACACTTTACAAAGAATTAGTCAGGCTATACAGACATATTGTCCAGTTCATCATTTAACACTCACATTACAACCTGCAAGAGCTGCTCCACCTGGAATAGTCGAGAACCTGCCCCACCAACAATTAGTCCACAAACACTATAAGCAATAATGGGTGCCTGCCCATCGAAAAGAGATCAAGTGCCATTCTGGATTGCTACAAAAGTAGCACAGTTGGAAGAAGTATTTCCGCACACGGGTCTGCAGGAAAAACACAGAAAGTTAACAATTTGCTTGCCAATGGGAATGGTTCCCCAAATTGAAGATTATACCACATGGGGAACAATCTTTGCTGCAGTATACATTAGAATACATGGTACCCCAACCATATTATTTATTCCTGAAGTATTGAAACAGATACAGAATGAGTACGGGTCAGGACCTGCCCTAGACTTGGGGTAGAAACTGATGGGTAATTTTGACCAAGCCTTGGCAATTATGCTTCGCAACATCAAGGGGGAAGCAGCAGCAGTGGCTATACTCCAACGCCTAAGGGAAACAACTCCTACAAATGATAAGCGTGCATTACCAACAATTATGGAAGACACCTATGCTTCACTAGGCAGAGATAGTTTTGGAGCCAAACCAGGAAAACCATTAGTGATGAGTAGTTCTGATAAGGAAAACTTGAAGCAAGCACCCACTTCTTCTAAAAAGAAATGGGATAATAATCAACAGAAAAATAATAAAAACAGAAAACTTCATGATCAAGGAGTGGGTCTCCCCACTGGGAGTCCTCTGAAAAGAGGTACAACCTTAGGAATTGTGATAACATTAGGAAACCTGACAGGTATCAGGATACTGATACACCTTCCTTTAGATCCTGTCAGAGTTCCTCAAAAAGCTCGGAGAGGCAAGGACGGTCAGAACAAAAAATTGAAGATCGACCAAAGGGAAAAAGGGAAACACATCGCAATTCAGATTTCATTATCAAACAGGAAGACCAACCTAAAGCAAAGACTCAATTCAAAAAGAAGAAAGTAGCTGGCTTAAAAATTTTAAAAACGCCCAGGTTATGGAAGACTGAGCTTCTTAACGGGCAATGGGCTCTGACGATGCTAGACAGCGTGACAGAAGTAACAATAGCTCGCCAGAACCTGAAGGAATTTCTGGTGATGCAGTATTGAATGAATAAATCAGGGCGGAAACACCTGGTACAAAAGAGAGTATCCCAAGCCGGCTACACGAAATTAATCTCCAAATTGAGGGGGACATCTCAAGAACAATTAAAGGTCTCTTTTGGGAAAATTTGACATTTGGATATGACATCCTGTTAGCAGAAAACGATTGGCCTCCTGAATTCATAATGGATTGCCCAAAGGTGAAAAAGTAATTTTGCCTGCTTTTTCTGACCTTGTTCCTGTTTCCTTAAAACAGAGTGGAGTGGGAGCAAATGCTAGCTCCGGCATTATACCGCAACCATGTAAAAATTATTTCAACTCCACAGAGACAGTTCCCTATTAAACATAAAGCAAAGAAACAGGTCAAAGAAATCTTAGACCAACTAGAATACCAAGGTGTAAATGAAACTTGCACCTTACCCATGAACAAGACTTTGTTTTCAGTAATGAAACCTGACAACATATATCATTTGGTTTTAGATTACAGACACTTGAACACATGCACAAAACATTTGCAGTTCAGGACTGACATAGTGCGGCGTTAATGAATAATATTGTGCGGAAAAAATACAAATATACACTAGTTATCTCAAATGGATTCTTCTACCAAAATATAGCTCCTGAAAGCCGAAATTTGATGGGGTTGTCTGCCCTTGGTACTCACTGTCAGTTTTGGTAAGAACCGACCCAGGTTATTATTGGCAAGAGTGTCAGAGCTATTACAAACTTGCGATGAAGAGGCAGTGTCCCACATAGACAATATTTATCTGAAGGAAGATGAATTACTTGAACACTTGTGCAGGGTGAACAACATAATTATTGGTTTCGGCAACTTGGCATACAAATTTAACTTAAACAAATCAAAGATTGCCTATCTGAGCATCCTATTTTTGGGATATGAGCTGTCAAGTGAAGGAAAAAGCCTTGCTACAAACGTTTTAGAAAAGTGTGCGTTAATCCAGCCTCCAAAAACTCTGAAGTGTTTACAATCCATTTTAGGATTTCAAAATTTCGTCAGAAAATACATTCAAGAATACACAGAAAGAGTAAAACCTTTCTATAACTTAATCAGAGCAGACTTCACAGCTAACAAGTGTACTCCAAAACACACAGACACTCTACATTCAGTTCAAACTGACATTATTGTTTCAAAACACTTACAGACACGAGTAAATATCCGCAACATGGTAATATGGGTCATCCCAGGGTTATCAGGGTATACCTACATAACAATCAATGAAGGTGAAACAGTTCCATTTGCGTACAAATCTAATTTGCACATGAATGATGAGAATAGATTTGCAACAACAGACAAAATACTGACGCAGTACAGTCTGCTGTAGGGAAAGAAAGAGCACTAGAACAGGTGAAACGCATTATCGTTGTAACCCTGTTACCTACTTTAAAAGCGGTAACCAAAGCTAGCATTCCAAATGCAAAGGCATTGCATCCACGTTGGATACAATGGGCTAATTCTCTCACTGCAACAGATGTAGAATACAGATATGATCCTACATTGAAAATTCAAGCATTCCTGCAGTATGAACAAGAATACTTTCTCCCGAATGAAACCTTGCCTCTTTCTCAGTATGAATGCATCATTTACACTGATGGTGCTATCCAACCAAGTTATTGGAAGTAAACAACAATATAGCACTGCATGTGCTATAGTAAAAAGTCTGATGGGGGAAGGTAAGCTCCATCCCAGCAATACGACTACATAATCTCTAGGAGATTGTACAGTGCAGCTGGCAGAACTAAGCTGATACTAGTACTACAGTATACGGATCAGGAATTCCCCACACTGATTGAGTGTGATTCATTTTACTGTGTGCAATCTTACAATAAATATCTTTACTACTGGGTCAGTCTGGGTTCAGAGACTCCAAATGTTGCACGATAAAACACAAATTGTTATGGAAACAAGTGGCATTGCTGGAAGCATGCCTACCACAGGCTCAAGTTATTCACACCTTCAGTCATCTGCATGTTGGCATCCACGTTGAAGGGAATTCACTGTCTGATGAAGCTGCCAAGGCGAGAGTGCGAACTGCTGCTGTTGCCACAATCACTCATTCACACATGAGAATAGATGGAGATATAATATTAGCTATCAATGCCACAAAGAACTGATCAGCCGTCCTGCCAAAAGACATTCCGCCCAGGAATCCTACAAGTTAGATGCGCATAACACACCGTATGCTCAAATTTCAGGAGTGGGGGATAGAGAAATACCAAACTAAGATCGCAGATTTTTGTGTTACTTTCCAATGGGAGTTACTTGATGCTGAATGACCAAGACTGCTGAGGTATGACGCCCTGCATTATCTAGTAACCATCAACTCCAGGGTTATTTGTTGTAAGTAAGTATTGTTTCCCCCAACTCGCACAGTTAGGGAGGCACCACTGTGACCTTCACTGAATGTATCTAACATAAGGTTTGATTCTCTGAGCAGACTGAAAGCCATGCTGTTTCATCAAAATGTGGCCTTAAGTTCAGCCAGAGAGAACTTTGATCTTCAAGTGCAATGGTACTCGGCGGAAATACAGGATCTGGTCCATATGAATTTCCCGCTCCATTTTGGAGAAATAGTCCATTGTATCTTTAAGATGTCTGATACGTAGGGGATAGTACACTTATTTAAGAGCATTGGATCAGGTCTGTTAACCAACTTTGAAACCATTTTTGGAGTGATTCCATCATTCATACACTTCGTACTTAAAAGCGTTTTTGGAGGGCTTCCTTTGGTCCTGCTTTCAGTAGCTGGCATTCTGATTTTAATACTATTGCTTCACAATCGATGTCAACATCACTCGAGACAGGGAGAAGTACACTGCTGGAGTGACGTTGTGAGCGATTGGTGTCCTTCGTGGGTATACTTCGGCTACGAGAGCTGAGTGAGCATTGGCTGGCCTGGCTTGACTGCACCCTGCCAGTATTCCGCTGCCTCTTTTGCAGATTTGGGTGCGTGTTGGACCACTGTCTGACACTTCCATCGGTTGCGCTGCCGTCCATAGATATGCTCCTGGTGCCTTTGCGGGCCCATGTACACAATTGTCCACATCGTATTCCCATGTCGATGATGGCATTCCTAGAGCCTCCATTGGACGCTTCAGCTCCTGTTGGAATGGAAATCGGCTCCACCACGGATGTGCATGCATCAGTCGCACTCATACAGGCATCTAATTCTTTCCCGACTGATGTTGTGGTAACTAGTGATGACCACCTCTGCTCCCTAGATATCATACTGGAGGTATTTGAAGGACTGCATCCTGCGGATGAAATGTTCAGGGATGTTGAGTATTCAGGGCAGGATTCCTAAACAATATGGCCTCTCCTGTGCTGGGAACTGTTTGGCAACTTTTTAAACATGTACCAAATTGAAGGTCGAACTGACTTTGTTTTTCTTCTCTGCTCTAACTGAACATAGTGGCTTTCAAGGTGCTCAGAAAAACAAGGACAATATATATTCAAACACATAAAAGACCTTTTTATAAACGCTTTTTAGGGAAGAATGCTTTCACAATAGACCTTGCTCTTATGGACATTTTCAAATAATTTTGTAGGAGCTTTTATCGTATATTTTTATGTACACGATTATTATGCCTTTTTTGGTTTTTCAATCTTTACCTAAATTGACCTTGTTGACCTTTGGATGAGGAGTGGGTGTCATGTGCTTTAGAATAGTCCCATTATGTACATACCGATTACATACATTGTGTCCCTTCCACATGACATAATGGTCCTAAACACATGTGACCTTTTACCTAGTAGCTCACTTCTGTCTCTTTGACAACCAGGCTCTCTGTATCCTATCCTAATTCCTGTACCTGACATACTAAAACATGTCGCCAGGCAGGGTAGAAATATTCTGTATAATGGTCACCACTTTTTTCATCCATGGCCAACAGCCAGCTGTGCATGAGTGTTTTTGTTTAGAAAAGGATTAGCAAAGGATTAGTGAAGGTTTTAAAAACATATTGGTTCTGGAAAAACCCTGGAGTGATCACTCACTCCCCCTTACAGAACAGAGGAGAATTATTTCCAGGCTGAACTGAGACTCTGCAGGCTGATCCTTAAACTGGCTGAGACCTGACATCCCTTGCGGGGTGCCATCCTAGGTGCAGAGATGCAGTCCTTCATTCAGAACCATCAGGTGAGGGGACAGTACTTCCACGGGGGACTTTTGGCTCCATTGGGATCTATACTGACATTTACATACACAGGCTTCAGCCACATACCTAGGCTAGGTACATTTAGGTAGGCTATTCATCGTAGGAGTATGTCAATGCTATTGTTTTTATAACATGTTTGTGTTCATCTTATTAGCACGATGGCAGAAATGTATCCACTTTTTACGATATTGGTACTAGCGATTACATTTGTCTGCTCCTGTCTTTTGATTGTCGCACCTAACATGTTTCACACCTGTCTGACCCTTGACCAATAAACAATTATTTAACCGTTCCAATCATCAATCTATGTGTATTCTGGGAAAAGTAAGTATGAGTGACTGAGCAAAATATACCGTATTGTGTCCACGATACATGAGGAATCAGGGTTGTCATGTTCATTGGTTGCCAGAAACTACACACACCACTGTAGAATACAGGGGGTGGTAGTGGAACTGTAGAGCTAGCTGGTCTAATAGCGGACTCATCCTGTGGGGGGGTTCAGAGTCTGTCTGTACACCAAGCCCTCAGTTTAGGTAATCGAAAACGCACAGGTCCTGGGGGTCCTAGGAACTACACAGAAATGTCAGAGTAAATAACGAATTTTACAAATTACTATGTGGAAATTTGTAATCAATCCACAATGGGATGATAACCAAAGGAAGTAAAGTTGAGATGATCAAATCTTTCCATATTTCATTGGGAGAAAAGTGATCAAAAGCTCCAATAAATTGGTGTAGATATCACAAACTACATTTTCTAGGAACCAATGGGAACTAAAACTCTCAGAAATAAACTTTGAATTATTAATTCGTTGAAACACAATCAATGTGATGAATCTGCATCCAGGATTGCGGTCATTGTTATTTGGTGGATGTACCAATACGAATTTTCATTCAAGGTATTTTATGTTTATGGAATTAAGAAATTTCATAAACTCTGTGTTACATGTTCCAACGGAACAGGGAAAGGTTCTGGTAAAAACTCATTAGCATTAAAACGCAACCGATGAATAATACCTGCAGCCAAAGAACACCAGGAGTTTTAATTGGATGTTTTTCCACTGAATAAACTTTTGGTACTTGCTTCATGTGCTGAGTGCACAACCATTTGGTCTAGTGGGTTAGGAAATATATCATTTAGTTTAGTAGTAATAAATATGTATAAAATAGACTTATGTTTAAAAATGAGAAGTAAAGGCAATCCTGATGTAAAGACAGTTACCACTATGTAATGGATCTCAATTTAACACCATGTACATGAAATGACTGACAATTACCGACACACCACTCATGGAGAGAGAAGCATTGTGAAAAAGAGCTGTTCACGCAAAAGGATAAATGAATTAGGATGTGGGGACTTGAAGGGGGGAGAACAATCCTAGTGTCTCTCCTTCAAATTCACACCTCCTGCATTTTTTAATTTGGTGGATTAGGAAGTATTGGTGGGGGGACCATGAAACTGAAGATGGGTAGCTTATTTCATGGTCCTTCCCACCTCAATTCCCCCCTTCCTATAGAAAAACTGGATCAGGCTGGAGGCATACCAATGGGTATCTGGAGGTGATAGCTGCCCATAAAACCCCTTTTACTATGGTAGCTATGAGGCTATGTAGGTGTGTACTATCAGAATTTTCATTGTGCTAGCATCCCTCCCTCTTGGAGGATAAATCTGGAAATGATTGCTCTGAATGGACTGGCCTTCTATCATTAATTCATTAAGATCTATTAATATTTCATGATTTTAACATTCACCCGGATGACAAAAATTATTGTAAAGCTCATTGGTTTCTTGAAGTCATGCGCTCATATGGTCTAATGCAGAACATTTATTTCACTATTCACTCAAAAGGCCATAGCCTTGACCATATTTGATTACTATAGGCTTAATTAAAATAGATTCTTATGAAATTTTCCCACCCGCAGATCATTTTCTCATTATTTTCTGGGTTTCATTAGATTATAAGAAACCTTGCATCAATGCACGGAGAGGTGGCCAATGGCGTCCTAGTAAAAGGTTTACTGTAACTGTGAAGGAATATTGATTTTTTTAAAGCAGTGTTTAACTGTAACATGATCATTGATGCCTGGCATCTTTTTAAGGGAAATGTTCTAAATATTTTGGACCAAGAATCTATCAGAAAATATCGTCAAAGACTCAAACAACTGTTTTTCTAATTCTCTGTAAGAAGAAAGAAGAATGATTGTACATGAAGAAAGCAAAAAGAAAACAGAAAAACACTTATAAAGAGAGTGATGCAAATATTTAATAACAACAGATAAAGACCTATAAGAAAGAAATCATTTTGCCAAGTTCATCTCTTCTATTTGTGCAATTTTATTTTGGGATATCTGAGCTCAAATGAAGTCCTCTTTCATACATTAGGACCCTGTACTCAGCCCAACTGTATTTCAGGCTCTTCACACTCCTCACAAGAATTTTGCGACAATTTTGCTTGTCATTTCTTAACGAAAATCAAAAGGAAATACGATGATATCAAGGTAAATGGGGAGATGTGAGGAACTAGCTCCTATTCACTTGCAGTGTGGTGGCAACACAGTTTTCCTTTTTCCTTGGTGTTAGTCCCTAGGGAACTCGGGCCCTGGGACAAATGGGAGAATATAGGGGTGATATCACACACGCACGCACCCGGGCAGTCTTCTCCACAAATAATTCTACCGAAGGAGGACATAATCTTTGCAAAGGGAAGGCCCTGTGTGCTTTCTAACATCGGTTCCTCTGGGGTACCATCAGGTGTAGTTGTTTTATAACTTCATTAGATGTTTTAAAAATCCCACAACCAATGGCGGCTCCTCCGCTATAAGGGGTAGGAGCGTCACCCCACTGCTTTAGAGCACTGCAACTGAAGAAGAAATGAAATGACAATAACTGAATGTCATTATCATTTTATTTGTTTATGCTGCTTTGCGGCCAGTGCTGCTCTGCTCTAAGAGCAGGGCAGAGAAGGAGGTGTTTACCCACTCCAAGTGAGAATGAATGATTGGCCAGCCCTTTCGAGCAAGCCAATAATTAATGTGCAGTTTGCATGTTCTCCAGGCAGGCTGCATTACAGCCTGCGTGGAGAACATGCTCGGACCCCCACTACCTGGTTGAGCGCCGAACCCCGGCACTCAGGCCAATCACAGCACTGCATTGCAGCATTGTGATTGATTAGGGGAGTCTGTTACTTCCTGGTTTTTGCTCCAGCAGAGTCCTGACACGGAGGAGAGACAGGAGAGATGCAGAAGCGATAAGGTAAGTTTCAAATACTCTTTTATTTACATTTCCCCCTTCTCTTCCCCCTGCCAGCTGTGATCAGATAGTTAAAGAGGCCTCCCGCTCAGCTGCCACCCTGAGAGAGAAGGCCTGCTTCCCCCAAGAAATATCTTTTTTGTGATGCCATCAGAAATAACCCTGTTCTCCCCGAAACTTTAAAACTGGTCTTTATATCGTGGAGCGAAAGGTATGTGAAACATGGTATCCAGTGTCCAAAAATCCCAGAAAATTAACCTGTTTCGTTTTAACTCATCCGAGAGCCAAACTGAATACCAGATTAAGAGAGGGCAAAGGCGGATGAAATCTGTAATATCACTAATACCCAGTTCTTCGAGTACGATCTCCAATGAGGTACCGTGTCCCTCACCCAAAAAGCTCCTCATAAACATGTGTTCTACTGCCTGAATTAAAGTGATAGGGGCATAACCCCAGATCTCACATCCAAAAGTGCTCATGGGGATACACTTTGATTTAAACCAACATACATAGGTTTCTGTTGCTGTGGTTTCTTTGGCCCAATGGCCCTTTCAAAGCCACACAGAATGGGTCAAAACAAATGTAGATTACCCCCACACACCCAGGCCAATTTACGTTATCATCTGCTTATTTTGCTCTTGATGGTGGGCTTAAGCCAACAAGAATGTTTACTCTTCAGGCCTCCCGCCTTCTAATATCTTGTGATTTGCTAGAATTTGTTTTTTCATTGCTCCCCCTCCGATGAATGGATATGCTGGACCTGTCTTCCTGCTCTTTAGCGCCTTCAAGACCAGTCCTCTGTCCAATGCCTGCTGATATCTTCAGCAGGGGTCTCCTCTAGCTCAACCACTTAGCCTTTCGGGGAAGAGTACCCTCCCAGAATCCTTGCAGAGATCCTATTGTCTTGCATGGCCACATGCAGGGTGCATAGCAGAGAAGTGATATCCACCTAAATATAATTTCTCAATACCTTGCATTTGGCATCATTCACTTTGTGGTAAATCATACTAAATGACACTGCGATACTGATCATCATTAAGTTGTAAATGTAGTTGTCCACCACGGAAGGCTACATACCCCTTTAGCTCAATCAAAGCTTTAAAAAATATTAAATAATAAAGTTGTAAAACAGTGGTGACCCAAAATGTAGCACGACTATAACCCAGGGCAGATACACATAAATTGGTGTGCAGTCCATATGGTACACTAGCGTTATTGCATAGTTGTTTAAGAAATTCACACTTGTGTTGTCATGGCACATACATCAAAGTTAAATGCATTGTGTGAGAAAAAGTACCAAATAAACATTTACTTTGTTCTTTTTCAAATATGAAAATCAAAATGACTAATTAAACTACAACTAGTAAAAGTTCTAGTGCTGTGCTTAAAGTGTAACATAATGATTAACAAATATTGCACACATGTGGTATAGTTTCCGCTTTAACTTAACATCCAAAATATGTACCATTTCTGAACACATAAATACCCAATCTGTTGTTTTAGTATATGCAATTTGTAAGATAGCTGCCCCTATGAATTCCTACATTGGTTTGGCCCATTTCAAAGGTGCGCATAGTTAATAACCAAAACAAATTGTCACAGCTGAGCCACTTGTTTAACATAATAGCAATAAAGTATGTGTTTTTGTTGATCACTTTGAAGTTTATAAATCATTACATATTGTCTTGATGGTGATCTTATTGTGCCCATCTCTGCGATCTGTTTTTTTTATTTTTATTTTTATTTATTTTTTTGAGTTTGAAAGAGCAGACAGTAACATAGTGACAGATAACAAATGATATATCAAATTATGAACCATGGCTTCACATTGTGCATACACGGGCTTTTCGGGGAAACAAAGGGAAAAAAAGGCATAGAACCCATATTTAAACTTACATTAAATCAAGCATAAAAAAAATCCCTTTATGCTACACTCCAAGCCACTCCTTCAGCGGGGCCCAGATTTTCTGGCCCTGTTCCCGCCTCCTTCTGCCCCACCTCTGGAAGAAATTCTGACTCTAAATTGTAAAGAGCAAGAATCCTTGCCCTTAAATTTACAAAGGAGGGAGCATCGAGGCTAATCCACTCTGATGTTATGCAAAGTCTCACTAAAGACATAGAGATGAGAAGAAGTGCAGATGCATATCTTGATCTCACCAAAACACCATTATTCTCACAACCAAAGATAACAAGCTCTGAGGAGAGTACGACAGGAATACTAAGGGGCATATTTACAATAACTGGCGCATCCCTGCAAATCAGCAGGGATGCGCCAATTATTGTGCGCCACAGCTCCGCCATCATGGATGTGCCGCATTTACAATGCTGCGCACCATGGGGCAAAAACGGCACAGATGCGTGACTCATCTGTGCCGTAAAAGTGGCACATTGCTGGAGTTGCGTCGCAAGCGAGAAGCAGCTCCTGCAATGTTCTGGGGGGCATATCTAGTTAATGCTGCGTCAATCCTTACGCCTGCTTCAGGCAGGCGCAGGGTTTTGACACAGCATGGGCCTAAAAGTGACTGATTGAAATCTTGTAGATTTCACTCAGCCACTTTTAGGAGGCGTTCCTGCGCCAGGACACCCCCCCCCCTGCGCAGGAACGCCTACATGTGGCGCAGGGCTTTACAACATGACGCATCTCCCAGATGCGTCACGTTGTAAGTACCCCGCACCATGGCGCAGGATTTGCGCTGCCACGGCGTCACAAAAGTAACGCAAAGGCAGCGTCATTGAGGCACAAGGGGCTTGTAAATCTGCCCCTAAGTCTAGAGTTGATAAACAATTCTACCTTCTGAAGAAATGTGGTAAGACTAGGGCATTCCAAAAACATGTGTACGTCATTAGCTGCTAGCAAACCACACCTTGGGCAGCAATGACCTCCACTCCCTCCTCATTTGGAAATTTTAGCTGGTGTATAATAAAGATCAAATAGCGCCTTATAGCATTGGGAGCGCAGACTTTCCCGATATTAGACCATCTCTGCGATCTGAACCCAATTTTCAATTGTATCACTTACGTAATAGGGATGTGTGCATTTTGATACGCTTTTGTGTATTAATCCTTATACCTGCATGAACCATGTCATGGCAAAAGAGGCAGCTTTGTTGTGTGGGCCAGTCAACAATAAATATTGTGACTTAAACCAAATGGGAGCATTAAGTCCTAGCTGACAGAAAATGGAGTAAAGTCATAGAGTAGGTATTCACAGGAGAAAGAGATGGTTACAATTCATTGGAAATTGGACTTATGTAAAGGATAAGTTCATAAGTCTCTCATGGGCTAAAAGATGGAATACGGAAAACCTAATATTAAGAACTATGCTTCTGTTCAGTGACAAAGAGCTATAAAGCAGAATAATGTGTTTGTTTTTTAGATAGGAACTGAGATTATGCCTGAATGCTATGTTCCAAGTTTGACTACAAGAAAGCCGTCAAAATGTTTATTTGTAGAGGAATTGCAGTATTCACAACAGTGCTGTTTAAAAATACACTGCCTTATTGAGACCTCTACGGAGTTGGGTTGTTGGTTGAGGGGGACAAACCCTACTCAAGCAACAGCTCCAATTCCTCTCCAGGTGAACCCAGTCTATGCTTATCTTCTGAATTAGAAGAATTAATTAAGGAAATGTCTGAGAATATAAAATTCAGTGTGGCAAGTTAGCCAGCAGTGTCTAAAGAGGGGAGGTTACCATTAAGGTGCTGCTGGACGAAGTCACAGTGATTTCTTCATTCAGACTAAGGGCCTGATAACGAGTTCAGCGGTCCATCAAACTGACAATTTGAGGTGCGGTGGCAGTCGGGGACCAAAGCCTCAGTGGTACGACGGCTGTATTACAAGTACAACAGTTAAACCATTGTGGGATCACCGCAACCATCAGGCATCCGTGATCCTTGGTGGAGGTGTGGCACTTTGACCCGCAATATGCCTGAAGGGCCGCTGCGACCCCGCCAAGCAAATTACGACATTCCTCACTGCCAGCAGTCTCATGGCGGTATTCATGCCATGAAACTACTGACGGTGAGGAAACTCCTTGGCCTGTGGCCATTGGGATGCCTGCAGGGGAGCACATGGTGTGCCCCCCCTGTCTGCATGCACACCCAGTTCCTGCATGGCATGGACTTAACAGTCGATGGCATGCAGTAACTTGCTTTGGCATTCCCACTGCAGTGCCTTTTTCAAAGGCAACCTGTGGGAATGCCAAAGAACCACCCGCCAGGCAAGGGGAATACTTGTAATCTGGCGGGTAGCCAGCAGTCGAGTTTGGGGGAACAAGACGGTAGCGTACCAGCCCGCTCTGCCAAATTCATAATCAAGCCCTTATTATCTTTTATGGAAATCATAAACCTTCAGCGGGACAAAACTGTAGGCTGTAGCCAGCAAGGGCTCCAGGAGGTCCGAACAGGATTTTCTGCTGTGGAAAAGAATGTGGCAGGAGCTGTCAAGCCGCTAAGTCAGGCTGACTGGCGATCCATCTTGGTTGGAACTGAAGAGTCGGTCTGAGGGTCGTATTTCTATACCTGATGCCAGCTTTGAAGCAGGAAAAACTTCTGAAGTTTTTGCCCACAGAAGTGTCTGGAATGTCCTGTTAATTTTGTGTGAGATGAGGCAGTGTCTTTGAAGTCTATGTAAGCACAGCTCCACCCCGCCATCCTGTTTGGATGGTCCTTCCTGCCCATAAGCAGTTCTTCTACTGTGTGGCTGTCTGGGAGGAATACACAAAGGCCAACTGCCAACTAGACCTTGCCATGTGACCCAGGAAACTGGCTGCAGGCACCAAATGGAGAGGATTAGAAAATGGCAACTTGTTAAAAGTGTCATTTTCGGGCGTGGCTTGGTCGGCAGGAGGAATGGCTGCCTAATCCGAGTGCTCCGCGGAACGGGACACGAGCTTTCTGCTACCACCGCTCCCAACACCGCAAATCACTCCAGATCTAAGGTGCCGGCACCGGAACACTCGCTGCACCCAACAATGCCCTGATATCGGCCGGGGACCGCTTCCTGAGGACTTTGCCGGACTTAGGGCGGCCGTGAGACCTCCGCCACGGGCACAGCGTAAAATGGCGGTGCCCGGTCGCGGCTGCAACACCTGACCTCCATTAATGCCGACAGTGCTCCTAAGGGCAACCGAGGACCTCCGCAGGCAGTCAAGGCTCCAACACCATCTGTACAGCACTCCATATGCTCAAATGCCGTCGATGTAACCGGCTCAGCAGGAATCACTCACCTCCACACGCCTGACCCTAAAATGGCGGCGGCGAAGACAGCGCGTCTCTCAAGGTCTGCACGCTCCAACTCACGGTGAGCTTCTGCCCCTATCTCATGCCCATCCATTGCCAGCCAGCGCCCTTTTCTCCTCTCATGTGAAGATATTTACAGCCCCAACTTGCCTAGCCACTACTGTCTGTGCTTGCCTGTGCATGGGACAACTAGCCCTCCACGTGGTGATTCCTAATCGGCCTCAATGTTGCATGCCCACAGTACAATCCTAGGAGGTGAATCCAACTCATGATATAAGAGTGCAGTGCACCCCATCCTCTATGTAGAGACCGGTCACAGTGCCTACTTGCTCTTCAGTGCGCTCCCTGCTCTCCCACTAGCCTGTTGCCTGTGGGAGGGAAGAAAATGGAGCTAAAAGAGTTCAAAGTTCCTTGGTCCTTTATTCTGTTTGGTACTGTTTTTTACTTATGTTTGCCTATTCCACATATGTCAGGTGTAGTTCGTTGCAGTCCATTGTACCTTCACTCAATGACCCACACATTGCCCGTGCTGAGCAGCATGGGGAGATAACCATTGTCTTCCTTAGACCACAGCGCACTTGCACAGCGATGCCCTTCAAACCCAATGGCTAACACTAAATCACTAGCAGATGATCTCACGATAGTCTCTCTTAATGTTAAGGGCCTCAACCACCCGGTAAAACGGAGGAAAGTTCTCGAGTATATTACCAAATCTAAGGGGGACATTATTTTACTTCAAGAGACAAAACTGTCCGAGGATGATTTACGCTTTTTAAACATCCATTGGGCGTCACACATCCTATCTTCGCCGGCATCTCACAAAAAAGGGGGGGTTATCACCTTATTAGCGAAAAAAGCTAACCTTACTCTAGTCTCACACTCACACGACGAAGTAGGTAGACTTTCCATCACTAATCTCCTAAGGGAAGATGACCCCATTCATGTACTTAATATATACGGCCCAAATGCAGACGACCCGGTATTCTGGGACTCTGTCTCCCGTTCACTAGAACCTATCCCGTCAGAAGATCTATTGATAGTGGGAGGTGACTTTAACCTCCCTATTGACCCTATCCTCGATAGGCAATCTAAGTGCGCCTTTCACCCCTCCCGCTCACATGACGCCCTCCTTCGCCTTTGTGACAGATATCACCTGAAAGACTCATGGCGCCTGCAAAATCCAGACGGTAGGGATTTCACTTTCTATTCTGCACCCCACAATTCATATTCGCGTATCGACTACATTTTGATCTCAAGCCCCTACACACATCTCATAGAAGAGACAGATATAGCCCCCAAATTAGTATCTGATCACGCCTGTATCCGTACCAAACTGGCTGGTTCCAGATCGATTCTCCCGCCCAAAAGATGGCGCTTTAACGAGGAGACGCTATCAGACCCCACGAACAAATTAATAATAACGAACGCCATTGAGGAGTATCTTTCCATAAACGACACTCCCGACACTAAACCTAATACCCTGTGGGATGCTCTGAAAGCCACAATTCGCGGGGTGATCATCACCATCAGGGCAAAGACTAACAAGGCGCGTAATAAAGATCTTGAGTCCCAGGAACGCCAGATTGGCGCACTGGAAGCCCAACACAAATCCAACCCGCTTGACTCTACGACATTAGATACCTTAACCAGGAAAAAATACGAATACAACTATATCACCAGCAAACGGGCGGGGGTATGGATTAATCGCTTCAAGGCCCTAAAACTGTGCGAGGCCAACAGAGCGGGGAAACTGCTGGCCTCCTACCTCAAACATAAACAGAAATTGGCCACCATCTCATCCATTAAAGACACCAAAAACGTAACACACACTAAACAGTCTAACATCCTAGACACTTTCAAAACATTCTATGAAGATCTTTACAAAAATGACAAAATACTAGACGAATCAGCCTGCGAGGACTATCTCAACTCACTCCACCTTCCAAAACTTTCGGAATCTGACAGGTCCAATCTGGGCGCCCCAATCTCTAGTGCAGAAATCAAAGCAGCGATCACCTACCTGAAGAATAATAAGGCCCCCGGTCCAGACGGCTTCACTGCTCCCTTCTATAAGGCCTTTACAGACCAAATTAGCCAACCACTCCTTAAACTTTACAACTCTACTGTAACCAGTGGCAGTGTTTCCCCTTCAATGAGCGAGGCCACGATTATAGTACTGCCCAAAGAAGGGAAGGACCCACTACTCACTAAAAATTACCGTCCCATATCCTTGATAAATCTCGATTGCAAAATATATGCAAAGATCCTAGCGACCAGAATAAATTCCGTCCTACACAAATTAATTAGTCCCTCCCAGGTTGGCTTCCTAAAAAACAGTATGTCTAATGACAACACGAGACTACTTTGCCATATTCTAGAAAAGGCAAGGTCCTCTTCAGTGCCTACGGTAGCGATAACCTTGGACGCGGAAAAGGCCTTTGACAAGGTCTCGTGGTCCTTTCTCCATGAGTGCATGCACTCTTTCAAACTTGGTGACCCCTTTATCAGAATGGTGATGGCCCTCTACTCTGCCCCGTCTGCCAGGATAGCTATAAACGGCTCCCTCTCTGACCCCTTCCGCCTATTCCAAGGTACTAGACAGGGTTGTCCCCTCTCACCAGCTCTCTTTCTACTAGCCCTGGAGCCCCTCCTTACAGATATCAAAAATAACGGAGACATTGCGGGTATTTCTTTTGGGGACGCACGAGTCAAGTTAGCAGCATATGCAGACGCTATCCTGATCGCTACGGAAAACCCTGCTGACTCCATTGCTGCTCTAATGACCTCAATAGACAAATACTCCTCCCTGTCCAGTTACAAATTAAATAGAGATAAGTCTGAAGTAAAACCTCTTAATGTCCACACTTCTAGGGATGCGTTGGGCGACTCCGGCCTATCCTGGCAAACAGGCGTGATTAAATATCTGGGGATTGATTTCACAGATGAGCTACTGAGTACCCTCAAACACAATGAAACCAAAACCCTGGAAAAAATCAAACGTCTGTTGGACGGATGGTCACCACGGTTCATCACCTGGTGGGGGCGTATTGAAACCATAAAAATGATGATATCCCCCCTGGTTAACTACCTCGTAACAATGCTACCACTCATGCTCTCCAAAGAGTTCCACATCAAATTGGATAAACTCATCTCGACATTCCTTTGGCAGGGCAAAAAAGCAAGAATCAGTTTAAAAAAGCTTCAATTAGATAAAAAATTGGGTGGTCTCAACCTGGCAGATTACAAGACTTACCAAATCGCCTTTTTAGCAAAGCAGGGCTCGCACTGGTTAACCTCCCAGTCTGACTACACCCCAGTGTGGCTCTCCGTGGAAAAGTCAATACTGAAAGGCCTCAGCCCCTGCGCCCTACTCACCATCAAACTCCGTCCTAGCCTAGGGTCGGGCCCAATATTCAAGAATACTAAATCGGCCCTTTTGAAAGTTAGCCGTCACCTGCCACGTCAATTCCGACACTCATCTTGGGAGTCGATCTGGCACATACAAAGGGAAAACCCTAAATTACCCCTCCTGGATAGAGAGTGGTATCGTATTCCCCACCAACTCATCGAAAACTCGCTTCCTCTATCCTTTAAAGAAATTCAGGATAGATTTCGTCTACACAAGATTGAATTCTATAACTTCTTACACATTAAGGTTGCTCTAACGAAAGCTAACTTAAAAGATGCCACCCCATCACTCCCAGGTTTATTCACCTCTCTTAACAAATTGGGACACCAAGTCTCTAGACTGTATAAAATAATGCGGCCACAGTCATCCTCCCTAAATGCACCGCTCCAATGCTACTGGGATTCATTCGCCTCCACACCTAACTCAGACAAAATCTGGGCCAGTGCCTGGGAGTCCACCACTCGCCACAAAATATGCCCCACACTATCACAAACCAAGTTTTGGCTTCTACATAAGGCCTTCTGGACACCTAGGAGGTTGTTTCTCCATAAACTCAAGTCCGACGACACGTGTTGGAATTGCGCGGGAGTAGGAGGAGACCTAGAACACCTAATCTTCAGCTGCCCATGTGTCACCTCCTACTGGGACAGGATCTTTGATTTTATTAATAAAGTCCTCCATACCACCCTACCTAGAGAATTTTCAACGCTCGTTCTTGGTTTTACCAAAGCCGTCACGCTCAATGATAATGACAAAGCCCTACTGGACCTGCTGCTGACGGCTGCGGTCAAAATCATACTTAACAACTGGAAAAGCACAAACAAAGCCTCTTTTCCCCACTGGTTGAACTGGGTCTCTCAATTAAGAGGTGCTGACAACATAGCATTAACTTCTACCCCATGGCGACCGCCACTCAGGAAAATCTGATCTTCACTAGACGATCACTTTGACTCACACAAACCTCCTTGAAAATTGTTTTCCTGGCACTCAGAATGTGTCCTGCCATAGGGTCAAATGGTTAGGATAATTCCGTCCTGCCTAGGTCTTATTTGCTCGAGCTACGCAAATGTATAACTCATGATCCTACTGCTCCTGTGTGGTGGCGCCAATTTCTCTCCAGGTCATGCTATACAAACCGCCGGGTTACCTTGGATGCAACTTTCCTCTATCTGCCTGCTGGACATTATATGTGAAACTTTGTTTGCTTTATTGGTCTTGACTTGATTTGCTTTGCCTGTACCACCTTATAGTACCTAATTTTTATGTTTTTCTGTATGTACTTAATTTTAAGGCGAATGTCTATTCATGAACCGATTTATCTCTTTGTAGCTCCTAATAAAAATCTTTGAACACAAAAAGTGTCTTTTTCTGAAATTTGACAAAAAATCCAACTTTATCTTTAAAAGAGGGCTTTACATTTCAATTCCCTAGACACAGAACATGGCATTTCTAACTGCTGCCAAACAAAGGTTAGCACATATTAAATGTAATAAGGTAATCCAGGATTATCCTATGGGAGTGGCAGGCCTCATAGTAGTGAAAAACACATTTGCTAGATTTTTAATACCAGGACATGTAAAACTTAGAAGCACATATCCAACTTGTTTTTTTAATACAATGTATCCTGTCCTATGGGCAGTTTAGGGTCATCCTTAGGTGTTACTTATCTACAATAAAGAGGGAGTTTTAGGCCTGGCAAGTCATTTATTTGGTCAAGTCAAATGGACAATTTCCAACACCTCACAGGCTTCAATGGCAATTCTGGGCCATGTTTTAAGTGGCTACTAAAGTGGGTGGTACAATGAGTGCGGCAGACCTACTTGTAGCAATTACTTTACCACCCCTGGGTATATGCTACACCACTTTACTAGGGATTCAAAAATAAATTAAATATGCCAATCAGGTGTAAGTCAATGTTACCATATTTTAGGGAGAGAGCACAAGCACTTTAGCACTGGTTAGCCGCATCAAAGTGCAAAGACTACCAAGGCCAACAAAAATAAATGAACGTAAAGCAGGAGGGGTGATGAGAAAACGCTTGGGGGTGACTCTGCAGAGGGGGCAGAATATAGCAATACCAATATCCACGGTTGCCTGTTTCAGGATACCAATATGTCTCACTTTCTTTGCATACATGCGAGTCTCTGTTCCCTCCCCAAGTTGCTTTACTTTTTCAATAGTTAGAAATCAGAAATGTTAATTCTACAATAATTTTTATGATATGCAGTATAATATAGTATAATTTCATGGAATCCAGCATAATGATCTTTAGTGGATGATTGTTCTTCAGATTATTTATGGCTCCTCCGCATTCTTGGATGTACATTTTTTTATTGTCTGATTGTAATGCACATGTCCCCTCTAGTACAAGGAAAGTATAGGATGTATCATTTGGGAACTGAGCCAGTTCATCCAGCTTTTGATTTTATACATCTGCCTAGAACGTGATAGAAATGTTTTAAACTTTTATTCATTCTCAATTTTCAAACTGAGCAGTATAGACAAGTGTAGAAACCTGTTGGTTTAGCTGTGGGGAAAGCTGTGATCTACTTTGCTCCTCCTTTGGGATACTACTGCAGTTACAAGTAGTTTGAATAGATTTTGCATTAAATAATCACCAAGGGCTCTCCTTTTGTTGACACATAGCTTTGCCTAGCTTCCAATGGGGATATTAGAAGTTTGTGGGTTCTAAACCTCGCACATGACAAATAGCCTGGACAGCAATAGATACAAAATGTCAATCTTATTTAAAAAGTGTGACACGCCATAAAACGACACGTGAAGAGAAAACAGCTGTACATCTGGGTCACTGATTTATTTTATTTTTTTAAGTAAACTGCCCTTTTCTTACAAGTTTTTTTAAAAACGAAAACGTTCGCCACGCGGTCATAGCACACTTGGTACCTGCTCGGATAACTCGTCAGCCTTCGGTGCAATCACTGCCGTTGCAGTTGCTTTGACAGCTTAGAGATCCCCTACAGACTGAAGGGATTTTTCCCTTATGGCCTTTGCTGCTCCATTAGGGAGGCAAACCCCTCCACGGACCTGGCAGGTCTGCAGCCTCTCCACTAAACGAGGACCTAAGGAATTTTCTAGATTTCTCTCAGTGAGAAACACCCTGATGGAGGCTTCCTCCGGAATAAACAGGCTAAAGGCCACGCAAGAGGAATCGGCAATGGCGTCATTTGTCATGGCAATGTTCTAGGAACAAAGTAAAGTTTGTTTTGCTTGAAGACCAGATTAACAAACCCATATTGGCAGAAATTACATGATGCGTGGTCGACATCAATAGAAACCTACATCTGCATTTCTGCTACAGGAAGAATCCTGATTGTGAAGCTGTTTGGAGGCTCTAGAAGGACAATGTAGGTCGGCTTTTCAAGCTGTTCTTTAATATGCAGTGGAATAATTTAAGATTATCCAGAATGAAAACAAATAATGAGTACACAATAGACCTGTGAAAGCTTTTTCACTCATGGCACCTATCAAGAGTCGCTTAAGAGCTCTTTGTGAGTACACTGCGCTCTACTAAAGCCACACATAAAAAATCAGAATAGCAGCTCGGCGTTGACTGGTACGGCATGTTGCTATTCTGTGCACTGCATGTGAATTTGTTACACATCTAGGCGTATCTTTTTCCGTTTCTCCAAAATGGCATTTGTTGTAAAAATAAATATAACTTCATTTAGCAACTCTCATTCTGGTGCATCGCTGAACAATGTTCTATTCCCGTTTTTAAGCGTTTTAGATTTTTGTTCTATAAGCTGGGCTTTATTGATTGATTTTTTACAATTGCATGGTGCATTTTTTGTGGCCCTAGTTATACCTCTAAGCACTAAATTCAGGATAACTTAAAGAGATGGGGAAACTATTTCTTCAAAGACCACAAAATTCCCATCTATAAATATCGTAGCGCGGTTTTCAAATCACTGAGCCGTGGGTGACGGGGGAAAGCCAGTGTGAAATAGAATCATATTTACTGGTGTGGCAAATGGGAACATTCTGCTACGAACTAGAATAGAACTATGTTTGGTCACTAAAAAGTACAAGGTGTGACGATGAATATCTTTTTAATCGGAGACGAAAAGTGTTACTTTGAATTGTATTTTTTTTTTTTAAAACATCATCAAAAGCCTACAAGATGGCAGCATTTTAAACATTCACCATACCGTGCCTTTAGGGTAAAAGAGGTGTAGCTGCCATGCTGTTGCCAAGTTTGTTTTTTTCCCCCTGGAGTGGGTCCTGCCTCTGTTCTGGGTGGTGCTTATGCCTGGACACTGACAATCATTTTCTTTATTTTTAATTATAGATTTTAGTGAAACATTTCAAAATTAGCAGGTTTGCTATTTTTCATCTCTTTGATTTTGGTTACTATGTCATTACAAACAAACCTGCAGTTCACCAAGGATCTTTTACGTGCATTTCTTTAAAGCATTTCTGCCATTGCTAGGTTCCTGTAAGACTGGTCCCCTCGTATGGCTTTGGGATGCTCACAAACTGGTGTTAAGGTGATGTGCAATAAGATTCTGGGGTGTGTTTTGTAATGTTTAGAGGTATATCAGATCGAGATTGGCTGGGAAACATAGAAGAGTACCGTGTTGTTCACTAATGAATTAGATCGGATATTGGCTAGATCTTACTATTGATTAATGTATAGCATTAGGCGTGTGCCGAAGGATTTTCTCAACATTCTGCTGTTGTGCCCGAATGTCCATTGCTTGCTGAGATGGCTGCTCAGTTTAGCTAATCAAGTTGCTCTGATACAATGTTGTGTTTATGTGTTTTACGCAGTGCTGATGCCTGCTGTATTGTTATGGTCCATTTGTGTTTACCTATAATTGTGTCGCTGTTTAACTTTCCCATGTTATAGCGTAGATCCAAATGAAACAGTGTAAGTTCCAAAATATGAGCATGTCACATTTCATGAAGATACATTCGTAGGTAAAAACTTAAGAAGGTGAGAGGGCATGATGATTGAATATCGCTTTATGCTGATGACATATTGCTTTATCTCGCCTCCCCCTATAAATCCCCCTATAAATCCTTGCATGGGGTATTAAATATATTCATAAACTTCGGAAAATATTCCGGTTATGTTATAAATTGGAGCAAGTTGATACTGGTTGTCCTCAGGGGTCAGGTTCCCCGGCTCCCCCCGGGATGCAAGGTAGAGGTGACCACTGAGGGTTTTCGATATTTGGGGTTTTTTATAACCCCAGACTCCCAACTTTTCTATGACTAAAATCTGGCTGCTCCTCTTGCCCGATTATGTACAGATGTTAAACACTGGCAGTCTCTGCCCCTGTCTCTAGTGGGTTGGGTGGCTCTTTTTAAGATGCTGGCCCTTCCCCGAGTCCTCTATATTCTTCAAAACTGTCCACACAGTGTCCCGGATGCGGACTTTTCAGGGGTGGAGAGGGAAGTCCGGACGCTGCTGTGGGACAAGGGAGCCCCGCGCATAGCACTGAACAAGTTACCTAAGGGGTGGTACGATGGAGGCATTGCCCTCCCAGACGTTAGACTCTATTATTGGACTTCACAGCTGGTGGCAGTGAATCATTGGTTCTACCGCTCTCAGTTTGATCCAGCCTACATGTTGGATAAATACCAAATGGGACGCGTGGGATACTTAGGGTCACTGTACTCTAAGGCTTGGAAAGGACAATATCTCTGCGCCACAACCTTCACAGTGGCCATATGGCACCTGGCTAACTCCCGTCTTGGCTGGTCAAATGTCTTCACCAAAGCCACGCCACTGTGGTTTACCCAAAAGCTGGGACTTTTGTGTCACCAACCAGGGTTCCACAAGTGGGATACTATCGGGATCTCTACTCTAAGAGACCTGGTGAAGAGGGGTGCAATCCTTTAATTCGAAGACTTAAGGGAGAAATTTGACTTGGCCCAAGAGGAGGTATTTCGATACCTACAAATCTGACACGCCATCACCACTGCTCTTCCGTACATGGCGGACGTGCCTGATTCGTCCCCCCTGGAGGACAGACTACTAGACAGGCCGTTGCTCACCAAAGCCATATCATTGACATACAAAAAGCTAAGTAACAATCTACCCAATACGTTATGTAAACTTCAGGAGAAGTGGCAGGTGGACCTCGGGCCTATTGACAATGAAGACTGGCAAGCGGCACTAATGTCCCCCTGGGAGGCCGCTATTACCCTTTGCTACCGGCTTATTCAACTTAAGATCCTTCATAGTACTTATCTGACTGGACCAACCCTAGCGAGAATAGGCTCGAGGACAAGTTTGCTCTGTCTTCGGGGCTGCCAACAAGATGCAACCTTTTATCATATGATCTGGGAATGCCCCGGTGTACGACCGTTATGGGAGGGAGCCACGGGTCATATTTGTGAAGCACTAGGGAAGGAACTCACCCTTACACCAAGATTGGGTCTCCTTAACATGTGGGAACAGACTTACCTCAAGGAGGTATAACAACAAATGGCAACACTGGGATACACTCTAGTTAAACGCGAGATAGCAAGGCGGTGGGGGGTAGCGGACAGACCTTAACTTAGAGTACGGGTTAGAGAATATGACAAATGCATGATAGCAGAAAAAAGAAGTGTTTAAAGCACGAGAGTGTCCTAAGAAATGGGACAGAAAGTGGGGCAAGTGGAACGTCTACCAGGGTGACATGTGTTTTCCCATCAGTAGAAATGGAATTGCAACGCACTGGAGAGCGACACGTGACTTTGCCATGACAGTAATTGATGTTTTTTCCCTAGGGTTGCTAATCTGCTGTTTAATTCGCTAAACTGTCGACTGAAATAAGTATGTAACTATGCTTAAAGTGAAAACCAATAAAAATATTTTATAAAAAGAAGGTGAGAGGGTAAAAAGGTTATGATTTAATGGTAATTTTCTTTGGGAAATGTGCTCTCCACTACAGCACAAATTGCTGTTTCAAATTACACCAAACTTGTCATGAAAGTAGAATTTTATTCAGAAGACTATTTTTACTAGACTTTGTGTCAGTCAACCCAATCGTTTTTGAAAAAGTTGCCTTACAAATATTCTATGGATTGGAAAGGCTTTGACGGAGTAATGATAGAAGACTTTTTGCACATCTGGACACAAATGTTTCCCGGATTTGAAAAACAAATTAATCGATTGTCTGGCAACATCTCCATTTATTTTCTCTATGGATGCCAATACAGCATGGCAGACACGAAAGATGTGTCCTGAAAAAAGTAACAGATCTTGCATCAGTAGGCTGAGCGAGTATCCCTATATCCTATAGAGAATACAGAGAGTTCAGGAAGAGCTGATACTCTCCACAAAGTAACAGAAAAAGCCCTTGTTTTTTCTCACGAGATTCACAGATCCAATTTCATATCAGTAGATCTGAGAATTTACAGGCGATTCCACACATTTTTTTAAACAAAAATTAAATGACGATTTTTTCAATCATAAACAAAACCACAAACCAAAAATCATAGAGCGACTATGCATGCCAAGATAATGCCCAGTGAGCACTGTGGATCCCAGGAATAGCTCTGAGGCAGTGCCCAAATTATGCAGTGTATGGCCAAAGGTGTGCAGAGATGAATCAATGACAAGCTCCCAGAGTCCACTGTGCTTGCCTGAAGACACTATGTAGTTGGTCAGTGATCATAAACCCGGCCATGTATTCAAAGCTTGTGTACTGCGGCAGATTCAGTAGCATGGGGTGCGGAGTAGGGTCTGCTTTACAAGCTTGCACAAATGTCTGAAAGAATGCATTTCCATTACAAAGCGCATCAGGGGCTGGGAGTGCAGGAGGTAGGGTTTGCAGCTTGTGCCCAGTACTGATGTGGATGGCCAAAGGCAGTGCATTGTAAGATTGAGTGTACAAAATGTAGTGCAAATGTCCTTGTCCAAGGCTAGGCCATGAAGTCAATCCCACCTATTCAAAGTCAAAGGCTGTGCACAGCAAGGGCTTCATTCATGGGAGGAAGGGCACAGGAAATTGCTATAGGCCACGCTCTGCAGCCACCTCTTTCTGTACGCATCTAAAGGTTGTCATGGCATCATGGTTCACAGCCAAGGTCCTTACTGCTGGAGTGAAACTTTACAGAGTTTAATGCATTTCCGGAGATATGAGTCCCTCCCATACACAGTGTGCCCCTAGAAAAGTGGGAGACAGAAGTAGCAGATTTGAGGCTGAGACTACTGAGGCGAGCCTCTGGGAAGCCATCACGTCTAAAAGGCAAAAACTTGCAGACAGCCATCCTTAATCATCTTGGATTCCCTCCAGAAATTGAATGTCCTGTGACTCGCAAAATACCATATCTCGGCAGCCATTTTGAAGGCCTGGGTATAAAATCTGTCCCCATTCTCGGTTGCCTAAGTTTGCAATCAAGGATCATCCCAAGACAGTTCCTCTTTTGTCTATGTGCAACATCACCACGGAAAAAGAAGTTTCATTTCACAATCAGGGGGAATTCTTTCTTCAATTGGGGATCTCCCCCCAACTCAGTGGTGACCTTGCCCCCGGAAATCAGCATCTACACACAGAAAAAAAATAAAAAGTGAATCCAAAAACAAACAAACTAATCTGAGATTCGTTTTAGAAAAGCTATTTATTCTAATGTATCAACATTGCAAGAGAGAAAGCACTAATTTAATTGAGATACTAACACATTGAGGAGATAGACAGCAAGTGTCTTTTTGAGAGACTAACAGAAAAACCTACAAGTAGCACCGACCAAAGTCAAAACTACATGCAAGTTAATGCAATCATAAACATTCTGCTTGGGACGATTCTTTCTGTTAGGAAACAGAAGACAGAGATAGAAAAGTGTATATCGAAACAAGAGTGAACTACATTGTGCGTCTACATAAAATCATTTACGAGTTATTATCATACATTATGAAGGACAAACAACTACAGAGATAAAACATGTAGCAGTTGAGAAATATTATGATTAACGATACACAAAACAAAGTATATCAAATCTCAGGAGACTGAATAGAGTAACTTAAGTTTTAGCTCTATGGTGAAGGTGAGACATTTTGTGTATTTTCCTCAGGTAAGTTGTGTGTACTGGAAGGAAGGCAAGGGAGTCTCTGGAGCAGAAACCACATCCTTGACTGCTACCAGCTAGAACCAACTCCCATTCCCCTTTCCTGTAGTTCCAACCTAGTTATACTCTCTTGGGGTTGGAGTGCATTTAGGGGTAATGGTAAATTGTCATTGTTAGACCTGTCAGCCTTAGAGTGGTCTTTCCCCAACATTTTTTGCTACTTGCCTCCATTTTTGTGCTGAAACTCATTTTTGTTTGCCTTAAGACTTTATCCCCAGTGCTAATGAGCTTGTTTTCACTCCTCTAAACATGGTTTGATTGGCTTACTCCCAATTGGCATATTAAATTTAATTGCAAGTCCCTTGTAGCATGGTGTATCACAAACTCCGGGCCTGTCAATTAAATACTACTAGTGGACCTGCAGCTCTTATTGTACCACCTACTTAAGTACATCTAAAAACATGTCCCAGGCATGCCATTGCAGCCTGATTGCAGTTTTAAACTCCCCTTCAATTGAACATAAGTTGCTCCTAAGGTAGACTCTAGATAGCCAACCGGGCAGGATGCATCATAATTAATAGGTTGGACATGTTGTGTTACATCTCCTGCTAGCAAAAAACTCCTAAATTAAGTTTTCGCTACTGTAAGGCCTAATTGCCCCATGAGCTAACATTGGGTTGCCTTACTGCATTTATTAAGTGCTAATGTTTGATTTGGACAAGGAAGCCAGTTCATGTTTGACATCTATGAAACTGTAATGAAAAATCCTCTTTAATTGTAAACATGAGTTTGTAATTACATTTTTAAAATGCCACTTTTAGAAACTTTGTATTTTCCTGCCCTTAGACCATTTGTGCCTCCAGCCTATTTTGGGTCACATCATAAGGTGTAACTGACAGACTTTTGTGAATTCTTACCCAGTCACACAATAGAGTAATTTGGTGTGCCTGAATGGGCCATCTCCTGGCAGGATGAGGGGTTTCAAGACTCCACTCACCTGAATGTCAGGAATCTGCAGGAGCGAGGATGATCCGCCCAAGCCCTCGAAGAACAACCTTCAAAACATGGTATCCACAAGTGTTGGCGACTATCCAGGGGGAAATGGGAATTGGAAGGGTGGGGTTGTAGACAAGACCTTCTAGTTCTTCTCACAGCTAGAGTTTGAACTACACTGGGTTTTCTATGTGCCACAGCTTGAATTCTTACAGAAGCGTATAGACACACAATTAGTGCAAGTAATGCAACAACACCCATAGTAACAGCTCTAAAAAGGCATTAATTTTGTGGATTTTTTTAAAATTAGTTCACTCACCATGATCCCTCACAGAGGAACTAAAACTAGTTTTCAATGTACATTGAGATCATGTGCATAAAACGCTTTTACCAGAAAAGGATTTTAACTCTTATCCCGAGGAAATGTAACCAAGTTCCTTGATTTGGCCAAAGTCATTTTTGGGCAGAATATCTTGACTGCTGACAGTACTAGGGCCTTTACAAGTCTTTAGTCTGGTGTACACTAGAAGCATTCTCTTGCCAGCTGTTATAACTTTGTAGGATAAGTGCACTGACCTGTATTGTCCTTGATACCTTCTCTTTCAGGAAGACACCCGCAGCCGCCGAAGTAGGAAGCCAGGAAGAAAAGAGACCAGCCAGCTACTTTGAAGGACCACCAGAAGGAGGAGTGTGAGACACCACCTTGAGGGACTGCTGGACTCCTACAGGTAAGAATACTTAGGGATACACCAACTTGCAGTCATAAAAGGACCACTGGGCCCCAAAGCAGTTAACCGGGAATAGGACCTTCTTCACTCGAAGCCAAGTGAGGATTTAAGGCAAGGGCGCAGTATTTATAGTACCATGCATAAAATGGCTGCCAAATCTCAGGGGATGCTAAGATCTTGTGAGATTTAGACCATTATTCAGAAAGGTAACAATAATTAGTAGGGGGAGCTTGGGCGGCAAGGCATGGCCATGAATAGGATTTTGGTGATAAAGGTTTTCAATAAACACTGAGGGTAGCAATGAGGATTAAAGGCATATCGGAACAAGTAAGAACCATACATGGGAGAGGAGGGAAAGCCTAGGGGATCACTCAACTGAATGCACCATCTTCGATATGTGAGAGTTGTAGGTAAGGCCTAGGGGGTCAATTAGCACATCTGAATGCACTATTTGTGGTATGTGGGAGTGGTGAATAAGGCCTATGGGGTCAGTTAGGGTATCTGACTATGAATGGGAATCCCAAACTCTACTGCCCATGAGCGGTATAACAGGCAGGTGGAGTGGGGCTTTACAGTGGGTAGAGCTAGGCACAACACCATTTGCAAATGAATAGGCTGTGCTCTGTCTTCACACACAGGCCTTGTCACCTCCACTTTGTCACTTTGGACTGCTTGGAGTCAGAGTGGGAAAATCAGGAAATGCCTTGCACTTCAAATAACTTTTCCTAAAGTTTCCCCCACTTACCAGAGGAAGGGGCACTGTAGGAAGCTGGGTCTCTATATAGTGGACTAAAATGAAGTACACTGTTTAGAGAGTCAAGTGTGTCTCCAATTGGTTCACAGAGGAAAAAGTAAATAACACTAATACTCTTTTTTGTGATAGTGTGGGTGAGCAGTTAGGCTTATCAGAGGGTAGTGCTAAGCATTTGTTGTACTCCCAGAGGCAATTAATGAGACATACACTAAAAGATTAAATCCGAGACCAAATTAGAAAAATAACACTTCTTTTTATATATATATTTTAAACTTGAGAACTTAGTTTAAAGGTAAGTACAGTTTTCAATCGAACAATTCACAAGTAAGTACAGCATTCAAACCTGTGCGCTTTTAGGCACAATACAATCCTATGGAAGAAAAGTAAAAGATGCATAAAGGTAGGTGCAGTCATTTTCAGAGGTTCACTCTCTGGGATTGAAATAGTAGTGGGCCAAGATCAAAGTACTACCAGCAGCTCTTTGGGAACGGCCCAGTTTCTAAAGGGAGGTGGGTGCTGGTGAGACTGGTAGCTGGCCCTGCAGAGAAAGGGGGGGCACCTGATAAAAGGCTGCACAGGGGGACTACCCGGTAAGCCCAAGGGCTTCCAAATGGGGGTTCAGGTGGCAAGGGATCTTGGAGCATGAGGGGCACACCCGGTTTGTCTGGACCTGGAATGGGCTGCTCAGTGCAGAGTGGTTAGGTCAGCTGGGCTAGGTGCACAGTGATGCAGTGAGAATCCGTACTGGACTCTCGCTGTTGGTGTTTGGTGCAGGGAATCCGGTACACCTGTGGTTGGTACTTCACGGCTCCGGTTTATCCTGGTATCTTTGCACTCAGTGGGGAGACAGATCTGACCTTCCAGAGCATGTTCACCTTCTCCTGGTTATCTGTGGCATCAGTCAGGCTGGGGAGCTGCAAGGCGGTGGACAGCGCTTAGGTTGTCGGTGCCTGCACACTGCAGGGGAGTAGCTCCTCCTACTTCTAGGGAGACTCTCAGTGGTTTTTGCAGTGCTGGCAACCTACCTAAGGCTTTGGTAGTTCTCCAGTTTACTGGACGATTCACTCTGTCATGACACGAGAGGGATGAGGATGGCAGAGTCCAAAGTACTGCTGCAGTTCTTGCCAGGCTGGGACCCTTCTCCGTCCTTCTTCTGTTGATCCATGGAATCTGAGTTCTTGTGTTCAGGGGTGCCTCCTAAATACTCAATTTAGGGGCATTTATGGCAAGTGACAAGTAGTAGCCAATTGCCTACCTTTAGGGGGTCTACACCCTCTATATGACCACTTCCTCCCTCAAAGGCTATACTAGCAACCACTGTGGGTACACATGTGGGCTTTTTTTTGGGACAGGAATCCTGGCCTGGTGCCCTGCCTGATTAAAGTTAAGGCACCAGGGGGCATATTAGCAACAACTTGCGATAATTATCGCAAACCGCGCTTAGTGTGATTTTTTTATCGCCTCCTATTGCTGGATTTTATCGTGGAGATAAGGCATTATTAACAACCTTTATCTCCACGGCGATGAAAAATCCAGCGATAGCGGCGAATCAAATCTTTAACGTGAGATTTCCAGCAATAAAAATCCTATCGCTAAGGAAAATCTTGCTAATAGGCAGGTGGGGATTTGGCCATAGAATCCACCGCCCATTGACTAATATGGCTAAGTCAGGTTTTTACCAGGTGTAAAATCCCGGCCCTAATCGCGGCTAGCGCGAGTTGTTTTATCGCAACGCGGGTATTGCTAATAGGCGATAACTGTGTCAGCGACTACTTTCAGTCGCTACCATTTTCGGTATGCCCAGTTTGCATGTCATTAGCGATAAATGCCACTGACATGCAAAGCGGGCCCCAAACTGGTTGCTATCGCCTGGAAGCTGTCGCTAACTGCTGTTAGCGACAGCTTAGTAATTGGGCGATAAAAAAAATTGTGCTTTATTGGCAAAAAGTACTACTAAAGCGGCGATAGCGCCCTTGCTAATATGCCCCTTAGTCATCTTGGAGTCCCAGTTCTTATCCTGGTACCCCCTTTTGTTTTGTACGGTGTCTCTGGTCCACTCTCCTAGTCAGGTTTTTGGGGGCCTACAGAGGACTTCTTTTATATTTAGAGTGGTCTACCTTTTTCTCTTGGATGGTATTTTTGGCATTTGTCTTTTGGTCACTCCCACCAGTGGCAGTGTTGGTCACCCTAGTCTTGACACAGTGGTCCGTATTCTTTCCCAGTTCTTGGGGGGAAATTGGGCCTAGGTCTACCTGGTACTGGTGCAACTTTTCTTGATAACAACAGCTTAACAGATTTTTTTCATTGTTAAAGTATACAGTCCATCATAGTCATTCACATTGTTCCCAATCAACCAGCCACCTAGTGTTTTCACTGAAAAGTCTACAAGACCTATCCAGGGCTCACTCTGGGTTTTTCGAGTCTCCCTGAACCTGATACGGTTTTCCTCAGTGGTGAGTCCAAAGTCCTCAATCAGGGTATACTTCATGTGGTCATAGAACTCAGCTTCTGTTCCCGTCAGTGTCAGGAGTCTATCCCTTCACTTACCAGAGAACAGTTCCCAAAGTAGCGTGCCCCAATACTATAGGCTCTCTCTAATGCTGTGCACCAATTTGTGATTTTATCACCTTCTGTATACTTTGGAACAGCCCCTTTGGGGATTTTAGGGTCAAAGGTTTCCTCTCTGTCCCCAAGAATTATGTTGTTAACACCATTTATGGGTCCTAAACCCATATCTTCCCTTTCCCTTTCTATGGCAAGAATCATGTCCTTCAGAACTATTCTGTGAGCCAATCTCTCTAGACGGATCTCCTCCTCTGAAGAATCTTATGTGTCCCTTGAGCAACCTGAGCCATCCTCACTAGAGTAAGGTGCCCTCACTCACTACTCCCTGGTTCTCAGGGTTAATGGCCTAATTCGTAGCATGGGTCAGCTCATACTCTTCACACAAAAAAGAGGACCTGAGGAAATTTGTAAAGACCATGAAGGGGAGATTCCCCACTATGTAATTAGAAAACACAATAACTGGCCACTGGGTCTAATACAGTAATAAAGTATTGCGGTTTCCCTTTCTAAGGACAATTCCCCTCACCCACCCGAGGGTGGCAGGCTTCATCATAGGGGATCTCCTCGCACTACGAACCTAGTTGTAGTGCGGGCTACAACCCCCTCTCTGAGAGGGAGGAGCTATGGGATGTTTTGATAGCGATAGTGGGGTGGCTGGCAAGGGTAAAATCAAGGCAGCTCTGCCATTCTCAAAGTGGGTCTCAGTGATGACCACGTCCCTTGACGACTGCTTGGTCCTGGTGCAGTGAGAATCTGGACTGAATTCTCGCTGTTGGTGTTTGGTGGAGGTTGCCCAGTACCCCGGGAGTTAGTACTTCACGTCTCTGGTTGGTCCTGGTATCTTCGCACAGGGAGATACCAGGTAGGGAGACAGATCTAACCTTCCAGAGTGAGAAAGGCAATAGTGTTGCTTGGATGTCATGTATGGTTAATACATTCGACTCACAGTTGCTGGGGATATTCATAGGGTTTTTATTCGTAGTTTTGTTACTAGAAAAATTTGTTTTAAGTTTGAGACCCCTGATGAATTTAAAAAGGTCAATTTTCTCCAGGTGCATGTGGGTTAAAGCTTAGTCCTTTACTTAGCCATTTGGATCATGCACCTTCGTACAGTGGAACATGGTCTTAATTGAGACCATGAAATGCAATATTTCTTAGGAGACTGAATGTTGCTTATGACACGCGTTACATCAACACAGGATATGTGTACATTTTGAATACTGTGATACATGTGGCTGCTGTCTTTCATGCACTTTTAAAAATGATATCTGTGGCTTTTGACTGTCATGTACTTTTGGCAAGAATGATGTCACCCTTTTTAAAAAAATGTAATTGTCAATCTCAGCTCGGTACTATTTCAGCATTAGAAATGCATACGTAATATCTTTGCATTCCTTATGTCAAATTTTGGACATTTCGTTAGGCATAAGGATTGACTACTTGATAATTTTAAGTCACCACCGAGACTTGAATAATGTTTTACTTATCACAATTATATATGACATTACATCAATAATACGGAAGCTATGCGCTTCATAATATTACACAACAATATAAGTACCATAAGTCTGTCCTCCGTATTCTTGCCTAAGCCTTCAAATTGATAATCAACAGCTGCCCACAAATGTGACACTTTCATTGTTCTACAATAGGAGTTTCTAAAATACACAATTTGGCATCCCATTACATTTCAAATTACCATACACCAAACTCATGATAATCAACTGCTGCCCACGAATTTGTCACTTTCATTGTTCTACATTTTCAGTTTCTAAAATACACAATTTTGCATCCTATTACATTCAAATTGCCATACACCAAATGGCAAGTGCCATTGCGCGGAGGGCTTCCGGAAGCAGTTACAACTTCTGGTGGGGTCAGCGCGCTAGTCTTTTTGCGCCCCCACCAGTATTTAACTTGGTCCTCATGCATACGCGTGCAGCTGGTGCACCAAAGGCAAGCCCGTCTGCACTCATCTGCGCCCGGCCGGGACCAGGGGCCATGACCCCGAGTAGTTTTCAAATAAAAATCTTTACCTACAGCACTCAGACACAGTTGAACATGAGAGGAGTTACAGGTACCAAATGCCTACATTCGCTGACCCTCGCTAATAGTCTCTCCAGCTGCCCCCACTGCAATTTTAAGTTACAACCTCATGGTCAGGATGCACAGGAGACTGACTCTCCACTAAAAAATGGATTTTAAACTGTTGCTTTCTCTCCAAACACTCAGTTGAACTGGCACTCCTTATTGAAGACCTTAAACCTGATGTATTATTCCTGACAGAGACCTGGCTTCAGGATGAAGCTGATCCAGCTATCACCCGGATCCTGCAGCCAGGGTACTTAATACATAGAGTGGACCGCAAGACCAGAAGGGTTGGAGGTCTAGCTATAATTTTTAAGGATAACGTTTGTTGCCGGTCTTCTAACAAAGAGTTACAGGATTGTGAAAGTATGAACTTTTGCTTAGAACTTGCACCTACTAGGACATTTTCTGACCTGCTACTCTTATCGCCCCCCCCCCCCCCCGGACCCATAGGTCAATTCCTTGATGCACTCCTGACTTTTGTTGCCGACTCAGCACTAACCCCAGCAAATTTTACAGTATTAGGGGATCTCAATATAACCTGGACGACCCCTCTTACCATCTGGCCAAAGACCTACTAACTAGGCTCTCGGCACTCCAAATTATGCAGAAAGGCTTTGCCCCCATGCACGTCAAGTGCCATCTCTTTGACTCTGTGCTCAGTAATGATCAGAATCTTTCGGTAGGCACCCCCATTCCTCTTCCTTGGACTGATCATTTATTAGTTCCCCTGGTATGGGAAACCACAGTCTCCCCTCCCTCTCAGAGCGCTACTCCGCTGCTGGAAAGGAAATGGTCAAATCTTTCCTTTAGCCAATGGTCTACAACTCTGGTCGCCACTACTCCCCCCGCTGATGCGGATCCTGAAAGGGCCAAGAGCAATTTTAATCTATGGTTCCAAAATTCATTAGATTTACTACTTCCTTCATATAAGATATCTAAACTGGTGAGGTAGTGTGGCTCACTGGTTAGAGGCGGCAGACCCGAGAGCAGAGGACGGCCCGGGACCAGGGTTCGATTCCCGGCGCGGCAGGTTTCTGGACCAGGGTCAGCGGACTCGATAATTCTCTCGCCTCGGTGCCCACTCTGATCAGCGATCACACTCGGCAACTCTGGGCATTAGCTTGCCTCATCCTCACTAACGGCCCCACCAGACCGCCGGGGATGCCTGGTCTCACCCTGGAGATACCCATTAAGGGACCATCTCTCAGGGAAGCCAGGAAGGGTTTTGCAGCGGTCGAAGCGCCTTGGGACCCTCCGGCTAAGTAGTGCGCTATATAAATGCCTATACATTTACATACATTTACATTTACAACAAAAACCGGTACCATGGTTTTCCCCAAGACTAAGGGAACTTAAACAAATTTGTTGGAAACTTGAAAGGAGATGGAGACAGAACTTAGCAGAAGAGAGGAAAAAGGTTTATAGAGAGGCAATTAGAAATTACAAAGCTGAAATTAAAAGCCCCCAATCCTCATTTTATAAGGAGAGGATCAGTGCTGCGGCAAATTCTTCTAAAGAGATCTTCCGTATTGTCAAATCCCTTACCATCTTACCACAAAAATCTCCAAACTCAGAGGATGCACAAGTTCCTTGCAACAACCTGACGGAATACTTTCACCCAAAAATTCATCTGATATCTCAATCCTTACTTCCCCGCCAGGGGGTGTCCACAGCTCCTAGCACTGAGAGATCCTTTTCTGAACCACAGTGTTCTTTAACGGAGTTCCCCTTGTTAGACAAGGTTTCACTGAACACACTTATCTCAAGGGTAACCTTAGGTTCGCCCGCGGACCCTGCCCCTCCTAACTTTAATACTACTAACGACTTTGGGTATTCACAGAAGGCATTTAGGAGTCCTAAAGTTAGGAGTCCTAACTTTACTACTACTAAAATGAGAAAAATCCTAATTTTAAGACTTTCGGTATTCACAGAAGGCATTTAGGAGTCCTAAAATGAGTAAGTGCCTTCTGTGAATACCAAAATGAATAGGTGCCTTCCGTGAACACCAAAATGGTAGTAAGTTTAGGATTTTGTCTTAAGTTAGTTCTGTGAATCGGGCCCTCTGACTTTGTTTTATCGCCATACTTACAATTTATAGGCATTGGGGTTTCCACGTTTAAAAAGTGTGATGTCACCATATATAAAATATGAAAGTTCTTTTTAATTGTATACCATACCACCTACAATTTACTACACCTTTCGTATCCTTCCCAGCCCTGAGGAAGTCGCAGAATTAATTTCCATTTGTGACAAAACACGTGTTGGCTTGTTTCTGTTTTGCTTTAATGAAAATGGACTAAAGACGAAACAACTTTCTATCAACATGTATTAATTGACCATTGTTTCTAAATTCACTCGAACTATATGAATACATCTGCATTGGATAACTGGTTTTTTTTATGTGTGCCCAAGCTCTTGTTGAATTCTATAACTGTGTAGTGTTTTTCCCACACATAATTGAGGTATTATAGGGCTTATCCCCTTACCTGGTGGCACCATATTACTTTGTTCCTATTTACTCTCACAGTCACCAGCAGAGCTCTGATTTTCCTAAGTTACTAAGAACCCTCATAATCAGAACTACTTAAAGGTCTTCAAAGGCAACAAGGCTGGGGGACACAGAGACAGGAGGCACCCTGCCTGAATTAGAACTCACAGACTCACCTGACTCGAGCTGTCCGGTTAACAGACTCACCTGATTCATTCCTGAGGTGAGAGAAGGGGAGGAATTGGGGGATCCTGGGGCAGAGGCAGTCTGTAGCCCCCTGAGGGGACTCAAAGGGGTGGGCATGACCAACAGCACTCAAGAGGCGTGATCCGCAAACCCACCACCCGCCAATTAGTTACACAAAGCAGCACATTGTATAGACTGAACATGCTGAACAAACTGAGCAAACCGAATAAGTAACACACGTCCCAAGCATCTTCAGCAAAAGACAGTCAGAGCCAGTAAGACCAGAGTGATACAGAGCCCAGGCACAGGGAATGACACAGGGCAGAGCGAGACCCTAGGTTTTTGGTGTCTGTGGTTTTGGGAGCAGAAGCGGCCTGGGTCAGCCCTGTGCTGCTTGCCCCATCCCCCAGCCTGCTACCTCACCTGCCCCCCTGGTGTTCCTCTTCACAACCATCACTGCCCAAGGCCACGCGTCAGCTCACAAAGTTTACATCTGTCATCTACCCTCACACACCAACCCCAACCTAGTACAGCCAAGAAAACAGGGACAGTCAAGAATAGGCAAGGACATCCAACGAAACTGCATAGAACAGTGTGGAAGAAAAGTCAAACGGGCAATTCAGGAAAAAAGACAAAAGAAGGCCGCCGTCTGGCAAAGGATCAGAGAAGGGAGAAAACTGGGGAAACAGCTAGATGGGGTACTGACAATAACCACAATAATAAGATTGGGAAAGGCAAGGCAGCAGAAAACTCTAACAAAAGAACGCGCAGGGTAACAAAGAAGGCACCCACTAAAGAAAGTGAAGAAGAACAGATGAAAAAGAAGGAAGAGGTGATCCCCCTGATCTCACCGCTCCTCACCAGCCCTCAGGCCCCGCCAACCACAATGGCAAACAGCGCAAGCACCTTGACCATCCCAACCAAACCAAGCAGCCTACCAAAAGTATACAGCACATTTTCATTTATAAAAGACGCCGGGCCAGTTCTGCGCCTGAGCAGCAACAAAGTAAGCAATTTCCCCTCTCCTCTCCCACCAATCAAAGCACACCAGATAGCGCAACAGCAGCAGAAGACAGACTGTGTAGAGCCCGCAGCCGCTGGGAAAAGTTCTTGCACAGCAAGACTAACAAACACAAATGAAGAAGAGAAGACTAAAGGAAATGAGAAAAATGGGCAGATAAGCCCAGATATATGGGACCAACCAGTGCTCCAAAACATTGCAAAACTCAATGTGTGAAAAAGACGGCCCAGGACAGGTTGCGAGCTTCGCAGTGGCAATGAAAAAGGAAGGAAAAGAAAGTATCAACAGTCATAACCCTCTCAGGCATATCAAGGAAGAAACCCTGGACAAGTGGCGACCACTCCAAATGAAAAAAAGAGGAGGAAGAGACACAAACATGCAGACACCTCCCTAATAACAACACCATCTTAAGAGGAGAAACAGGACCACCAGAACTCCATCAACTATAAAAAGCATAGTCAGAGGAGAAAATCAAACTAGAAAAGCAACTCAACCTCTCAACCGCAACCGCGCATGAGTTCATGGAGGCAACTAAGGGTAACAAAGTCCCCCTCAACACGTCAATCAAAATGGCAGCCGGAAAAATACAAACCATTCCTCAAACGACAACGCTAGAGTGGCCTGACCAATCAATCCAGGAATAACTGCACAGCCTATTCTTGCAAGGCATTGCACAAGCCCAACCAAATAAAAGGACACATGGGCCACACACATCAACTGCCCAGGATATGGAACTAGAGTCACCTTACCTCACACCAGAGAAATGGGAGGAACTGGTGGCCTCATACTCCCTCACCCCTCAAGTTGAACCACAAGGAAGAAACAATAGCTCCCCAAAACTTACTGCTGAACAGGAAAAACTGCAGGAAAAAGGAGACATATAGACCACACTGCTGAATACAATGCAAATGTCCGTAAATGCTCTGCAATACCAATCCGACAAGATAGATATTAAATTGTGAGGGGCCCGATTCACAGAATGAACTTAAGACTAAATCCTAAACTTACTACTATTTGGTATTCACAGAATGCACTTACTACTTTCGGAATTCACAGAGTGAACTTACTACTTTCGGGATTCACAGAATGAACTTACTACTTTCGGTATTCACAGAATACATTTAAGACTACTAACTTTACGTCCGCAGTCGGGCCGGAAATTCGGGCCCGGAGGTGGAGTTTCCGGCCTGGAGGCGGAGCTTCCTGCTTGGGGCGGAGCTTGTGGCCGGGAGGCAGAACTTCCGGCCTGGAGGCGGAGCTTGTGGCTTGGAGGCGGAGCTTCTGGCTCGTGTGGGGATTTAGCCATGGCTGAAATCTCCATCTCTGGGCCACAAGCTCCACCTCCTGGCCGGAAGCTCCGCCTCCGGGCCACAAGCTCCACCCCCAAGCCGGAAGCTCCACCTCCGGGTCGGAAACTTCACCTCCAGGCCGGAATTTCCGGCCCGAGTGTGGACGTAAAGTTAGTAGTCTTAAATCTATTCTGTGAATACCGAAAGTAGTAAGTTCATTCTGTGAATCCTGAAAGTAGTAAGTTCACTTTGTGAATCCCGAAAGTAGTAAGTGTATTCTGTGAATACCAAATAGTAGCAAGTTTAGGATTTAGTCTTAAGTTCATTCAGTGAATCGGGCCCCAAGTTCTCAATTCACTATCCATTTTCATTGCAAACATCGACGACAAACTGACAGATCTCAACAACTTGATTAGAAGAGCTCAATTGAAGACGTAATTCGCACAGGCCAGCTGCACCTGCATAACAATTGTGGACAAGTTGGCGACACTACCAACAATAATGGACAATCTCCTTTCCGGCATAAGAGAAGCTGTGAAAAACAAACCAGCGAATAGAACAGCCTGCATGAGAAACGACGAACAACCAATAACAAACTCAATAACTCAGGATCAGGCCCAACCTACTTCCAATCTGACATCAGAAGTAAGGACGCTCCAGGAGGCCGTGGAACTGACAAGAATAGACTCCAACAATCTATTGAGCCAAAGAGCCTCAATATCCAAAAAGAGTAACATTGCACTCATAAGCAAATCCCCTCAAGAAACTGATTCGGCAACAAGTCTGCAATCCTCCAAACAGCAGAGGAAACAGAGGAGGAAGGAGCAAAACTAAAAACCAACACAGACTATATCACCTAGCAGGGGCAAGAGCCATCACTTCAGAAACGAACCAAAGGAAGACCCATAAGACATTTAAAACCTGGTGGGTGAACCGATCAAAATTGACCGAGAGCCAGGAGAAAGCCCGACTTAGAAAGAGGGGATAGAAGCAAAAGGAAGCACTTCCCATAACAAACCAACAAGCGATGGTGTTGATCTCAAGAACGAATTCCAGAAATGAGGAGGACGCATACAAGGGGACACAGCTACAACAATAGGCCCTCGTATTGAGACTGATTGGGCGTGTGAAAAGTGCCCACAAGGTCCGGCAACAACAAGCAAACCTACCGAGTCAGTGGATGAACAAACAGCCAAACAGGGCACACCAACCGAACAAACAGCGCATCCGGGTTCTACAACAATTGTATTCCATCCGGAGTAGAAACCAAAGGGACGGGTCAACATATTAAATAGGGAAAAATCTTACGCCTACTAAGGGCCATCAGTAGTTTGAAGAACCAAAAAAACAATGACCTGGAGTCAATTGAATTTGTAGAGTACTAGATAAACCGGGAGTGTAAGCAACAAAAACAGTCTGGGCCACACCAAGCCTAGCCGAGAAAGTAAAAAAAAAAACACACCAAACAATGCCTGCAGCATCAAGCTAAAACCCTTCACCAAACCAAGATACCCGCAGAAGCCAACACAAAAAACAAAAAGAACCCGGGCAGGCCCAACCGAGCACATGATCATACTCAGTGCTGCAAGGAGCCCACAGTAAAAGCCCAGAAAGCTGAGAACTCAGAGAGCAGCAGACACATAGGACAAATACAACCAAAAGCACAGCCCCACAAGAGTGGAGTTGGTTATCCAGGATCATAAACACTAAAGGTCAAAGTCTGTGACACACTAAGTTCACTGCACCGACAACAAAAAACACTCTGAAACTCTGCTCCGGGAATATCAACGGCATGGGAGCTAAGACTCTGGACCCGGAACTGCAATCTTATCTTCAAATATTTGATATCATATCACTCCAAGAAACTTGGTGTGAATCACCAACAGCACAGCAGGGATTTAACTCACACTTCTAATAAGCTATAAAGAGCACCAAATTTGGCCAGAGCAAGGGAGGCCTCGCCATATACAGCTCTACAAGGAGCATCTATTCAGTGGAGCCAATGACGCACAATTTAGCGCCACCCCAATGCAATGCAAGCGCCTAGAATTACCACACACGGGGCAGACAAAAACGAACAGATAATACTTATAAATATCTACTTACACCCACGCGACAAAATCAAAGCAGACAGCAGCTGAAGGAAGAACTGGTGAAAATATTAACGGAGGAGCAAACAAACAGCTTGATTATCACTGGGGATTTCAATTTACACATGTTTATAACACAGCGGAAGACAACTATACGGAGGAGGACCCATTCGTATGGGATATAATTTCAAAAGATAATAACTCAGGCAGAAGACACACGAAAACAGCTCAGAAGCTTCTAGCAACATTAGTGCAGCTGGGCTTTCGAGCATTAAACAGAAGAATTCCAGGAGATCTCCCACAGACAGCAGCATTCCATAATACAGTAGCAAGTACAACAATAGATCACACATTTACCTCCCTCTGCATGTTCCCAAAAGTAAAGGATTACCTCATCGGAAACTTAGACTACAGCGATCACCTGCCACAGGAAATCACATTAGAAGCATCATCAACAACTCAACCACTGCCAGTAAATGCACATTGCCTAGAGTATACATCTAATGAGAAAAGAGTAAAACGTAAAACAGATGACCCGAAAAGCCTCTACTCTCTCGCAAAGCAACTTCTCAGAGAAGCACAAGTGGCAGAGCCTGATAGAATAGGAAGCTAGGAGGCATTCACAAAAAAATCTAGGAAATTAATATGCGGCCAAAAAGTGAAACCACCAAAACAAGAGAATAGTTTACCCTCAAAACAAACGCCCCTACTTCAACATTGGAAATAACGCACAACAAAAGAAGCTCAAAGCATTAATAAACTACGTGCGGAGACTGAAAAAAGGTTGCCTAGACCCCATGGCCTTGCAAGAATTGAGGCAATAAAAAGCTACTCTGAGGAAACTAACCTGGCACATCCAAAAAGAAACTGATGGGGCTCTCTGGGCTAAACTCCTGCACAACTTTAAAAATAGCAAGAGCTCGCAATTTTGGCAAAGGATCAACACTTTGGCCAGCCCGTTGAGCCAAGGCATCAACTCACATGTGACAGAAGAGGCATGGACAATCTTCCTCAATCCCATTTCAATAAAGAGTGAGGAACCCTAACTTGCACAAACAACCACTCTCTCGAATTGGAAGCATCATCATTCCAAACAGATTCAAATATAACACTAAAACTGGTTCTTACAATCATGAACACATAAATCTGCAAACGAATTTTCAAGGGGAGGCGTGAGGGAGCTCCAGGTCCAAATGAGATCCCACCAATATTGTTCAAACAAGATCTAGAATACTGGGCCACAGTACTAAAACCGATTTTCGAAACAATCCTGAAACATCAACGATACCATTATTGTGGAGGGGCTCGATCATTTCACCTATTTATAAAAAAGACAATAGGAATGAAAGACCCAAAAAGCTACTGGTTGGTAGCTCTATTGGATAATGAAGCCAAATAATATGGAGGATTACTACTTCAAGAATTAACGTCCTGGGCCTCACAAATTGCAGCAATACCGCTAAATCAAGCAGGCCTCTGCAAGAATATGGGGAACACTACCAACATCTCAATCCTCTCATTCATGATCGACACCACTCTTGCAACAAAGCAGTCCTGTACTTGTGCTTTGTTGACTACAGCTCAGCTTTTGACCATATAAATAGAAACCTATTGTGGCAAAAACTAAAAACGCTGAATATTCCACACTACTCGTAAAATAGCTAATCCTTTTACACAGCAACACCTGGGTGCAAATAAAACTGGGCACAGGAAACCACTTAACAAAGAAGATCCCAACAACCTCCGGATTGAAACAAGGCTGCATACTTGCCCCAAAACAAAGTCAAACCACCACTGGCCCCTGGCAACACGCAAGCTGGAAGTCTGAGTATTCATCAAAAGCAGTTACAAAACCAGAAGGGGGCAGCCAGAATCACTAAACGCCTACCTGTGGAAAGAACTGCAAGTCAAGGAGGCATGCCCAGCCAGACGCTACTTGGATAGCTCACTTGATCAATTGGGACTGAAGCACCTTAGGAAGTTACCAGGGACCTATGCAAGCTTCAAAAAAATTGTAAATACTGTAATTAAAGAACCCTTCATACAAGACAAAGCTACTTTGTCAGAGTGCGCTCATGGCTGGATCACCATACAGTCCTACAGCAAAGTCTCACCCCAAGCATACATCCACACTGGCTTCTCTAAAACCACCGAAGCGAAGTTCCTAAAACTCCGCCTAGGCTTATTGCCATCCGCATACCACATGCTGCCGTGGCTACACCCTCCGAAGCCAGCAATCTGTCGTCTCAGTGGGGAAGGAGAGGAGGACATAGTGCACCTCCTTACCATATGCAGGAAACTAACATGGGAGCACCGGATCCTAGTCCGATCACTTTTTAATAAGAAACATATATGGACCTGTAGGAAAGCGGTGTTAGCAAGGTTCTCCGGTGAGGACGCCCAACTAAGCTGCCACTTGGTAAAATTCCTAACCGCTGCAGAATAAAGTATTAAAAGACAAACAAGCCATGAAAAGGCTGCCTAAATGACAAGACTGACTAACCATACAGGCTTCCTAGGATGGTAGCGGCAGTTACTATCAATTCTACAGATGAGTCTCAACAAACCATTTTCAATCTTGTTCAAGCCTACAAAAACCCAAAATACTTGACCAAGAAATCATACCGTCACAGGATTTGTGTGAAAAAATTGCTGATTATTCTGAAAATAAAATCATTGATTTAAGGAAGGACTTTCCTGAGATCAGCCCCCACACAAATCAGCCTGCTCCCTTAAGGACCACAGGGACATTCCCCTGCTTCCAAGAGATCAGCATGGATCAATCGAGACAAGCTATTCTGGCTTGCAAATCTGGCTCCTCTTTTGACCCCTGTCCTCCTAGAGAACTTCAGTTTCTTGTACACATTATCAATCCGCTCATTAATCAAATAATTAATTCATCCTTTGAATCCTCCAATGAACCAGACATTTGGAAGATTGCGGCAGTAAAACCTCTCCAAAAACAGAAAACCGTGGATCCGGCCACACTTACCAATCTCATTGTTACCTTGGCTGAGGAAATTAGTGGAAAAGATGGCTAACTCACAACTCAACGACTTCCTGTCGAAAGAAAACATCCTTCATCCAAAACAATCAGGTTTCAGACCCAGCCATTCAACAGAATCAGTGCTGCTTCACACTACAGAAACATTAAAGCTTGCCTTAGATCAGGGCAAGGATGCAGTACTGGTTCTATTGGACTTGTCTGCCGCGTTTGACATGATTTCTCACGCCATTTTACTCAACAGACTCCTAACCAGTGGCGTCACCAATAAGGCGCTAGCCTGGTTTTCCTCTTTTTTAGAAAATAGACGCAATCATAGGTACCCTCGGTCAACACAAGTCCATGGAAAAACAGCTTCTATCGGGGGTCCCCGAGGGCTCTTTCCTAAGCCCAACGCTTTTTAATCTTTACATGACCCCACTGCTCGGCTTGATAGACTCATTTGATGTTGAAGCTATCACCTATGCTGATGACACCCAGATCCTCCTTACTCTGGGTAAAAACACTTCAATATCTGAAGAAAAATTGTATCATTGCTTCACAGCTGTCATGAATTGGAGGAATCTTAACCATCTAAAATGTAACAGCCAAAAAACCGAAATCATGCTTTTTGGGAAAACAAACCTATTTACGCCCAGTCTATGGTGGCCTGAAAATATGGTTCCACCGCCGAATACTGCAGACACTGCACGTAACTTAGGGATCAAGTTTGACCATTCCCTATAATTTCACAACTAAGCTTTAGCAGTGGCAGGCATGTGCTTCCAAACCATAAAAATCCTGAAGGAGTTTCTGGACCTATTGCCCCTAACTGCTAGGAAAACAGTTGCAGTGGCCTTAGTTCTTTTGCGACTGGACTACTGCAACAGTCTATATGCAGGAGCAAATAAATTGAAGACAAAAAGGCTGAAGGTCGTACAGAACGCAGCTGCCAGGCTGGTGCTTAGATTACAGAGAGGATTTTCCTCTAGAGAAGCACTCCAAAGACTGCATTGGCTACCGATCCACAGAAGAATTCTGTTTAAAGTACTAACGATAATTTATAAAGCAGTAAAATCATCAGGTCCAACATATCTCAGGTCCAGAATCCAGCCATACACAACACAACGTCTTCTGTGATCATCATCGGGAAATTATTTGGCTGTTCCCAGCTACAGACTGAAATCAAAAGGAGGCAAAACCATAGCTCTTCTAGGATCAAGAGCCTGGAACAGTCTACCATTACAGCTGAGACTAGGAAAATCAGAACATCTCTTCAAGAAGCTCCTAAAAACTTGGATGTTCGCTGCTCCAGACAGTACTGTCTTTTCCCTCATATGACACTAGATAAGAGTTCTCGGTTTTACTCGTATGTTCTAATTTTACTCCTATTTTTGTTTTGATGCTCTGTTTTACAGCACCAAGATGCTCCTTGGAGTGAACGTAGCGCTTTACAAATAAATTCATTCATTCATTCATTCAACAGCAGCCACTGACTTTAAGCTACACGGAAAGGCGCCTAAAATGCCCGACACGACACACACAACCGAATCAGCCCCACCTCAAAATCTCCGAATTGGATGACCGTAAGTCCCCTGAGGAGGACAAGGTCACCAAAAACCTAGCAACAGATGATTTCTGGGTCTCAACTACATTGAAAACTTCTCTATTTTGCGATTTTTGCACACAGAGTTTGCACTCTCACTCTGCTCTCTCATTTCAGTACTAGAACCTGCACTTTACCTTTCTCCAGCTAGGGAATGGGACTTGATTGAGCCATTAACCAAACTTGACCTCAATCTTTGGGTCTTAATAGCTTTGGAAACCCTTTCATCCGACAACTTGGTACACAGAACTTACATTCTACTCCACTCCCGATTACAGATTCTTTGCAAATAGAACTGGCTCCTGACCTCAACCAAGCCAGGGACCTGGAACCATAGCAAACTACTGACATGACTCTGGACACTCCTTTTTTTCTTACTTTTTTTTTTCTTCTTTTCCTTTTAATTTTATATGGGACCCAAGACGCATGCTAAACTTGGACAATCTGAACCCTGCTCATTTATCCATGAATTTAATTATATTATTGCAATGATTTTAATTAATTATGCAAATAAAGTATCTTATCTTGTCTGTTTTCATGTTCTTACTGTTTGTCTGCTGCATATATACTTTACACATTGCCTCTAAGTTAAGCTGGACTGCTTTTATTGACAAGATAATCAAAGGTTAATTTGAGTGGCTTTTTCTGGTTCATCCTACAAGAGATTTTGGGTGTTGCTAAACCAGGGCTCACACCCCAGTCAACCAACCACCCTATTTCTCACAATCATGACTTCTCTTGAACATTTACTTGGACACAGAGGTTAGCGCTTGTGTCACAATGCTCTGCCTAACATGGATATGACAGATCAAAGTAGTATGAAGTGTATCAGCAAACAAAAACATTCAAAGACTATCTTAAGGTAAGTCATAGATTCTTAGGCTGATAAGATGGTAACACAAGTTTTAAAAAAAACGAATATCCCGACATATCTCAGTGATGTTAGGCTTTCTAAATTAAACACAAAACACTGCAATTGTCCAGTTATGGTTAGCTCAGCAAAGCATAACTCATGCCACACCATGGAAATCATAACTTGCAAACCAAATGCAATGCCCAGGCCTTAATAATATTTGTATCAATAAATAACGGGAGTTTACCACACAACCTCATTAAGTAACAGTACATTTTTAAATAAGGAAATTATACTGCCATTCATAAGGGTGCCATTGATAATAAAATGTCACTTGTGATAGCGCCATGACATTCACAATGTCAAATATTACTTCCAGGATGAGGTTATAAGCATTGCATTGGACGAGAGAATATGGTGTGCTCCATCTGCAATCACTGTCAAATGTCAGTGGGGTTTTTTTTTATTGACCATAGTACTTCACTTTAACTGAGTTTCATGGAAATATAAGAACATGACTTGCTTAAAGCAGGGTGTCAACTGGGGTGTGTGCACCACTAGTGAGTGTCAGAAATCCACTACTTATTCAAAGTTTGCCAAAAGAAAAAACTCTGAGAACTTGCGAACCTTAGTAAATTCAGCAATTTTTTAGAGCACATAGTGATAATAGGAAATGGAGAAGAACCAACACATTTTCTAGTGATCTCAACAATAGAAATTAAAAACTTGCTACGGGAATTTATAATCCATTTGGAGTATTGTGTTTTAAACAATGTACTGTGATATTTATTAAACAACATGTGTGCAAATCTTATTATGACTGAAATATAAATCATAGTTCCACCCAAGTGAGCAAATTCTAGTATTTCTTATCTAATTTAGGCACACGATTCACTATCTATATTTGGACACAGCTATTTTGAGAACCCTCTCAGGAGATCCTCTTACACTGAAAAATTCAAATAAAACAGTCTTCAAACAAAATGCCCTTGTGGTTTTACTTTACATAAAGAATTGATGGCCAATCTTCTTTTTGGCATCCTATTAATCCAGTTCTTTACTTAACCACATGTCTTGTATTAAAAAAAATGTTGAGTTGCAGGAAGATCTTAATGGTATGATACTATATCAATCAATGATTTGTAGAGCTCTGCTTATCACCTGTGTGGGTGTTTTTTTTTTGGGGGGGGGGGGTGCTGCTTATACAGGCCTTAGCTTCCAGGCAGGAGAAGGTGCAGCTGCCGCTTATGCTTTTGTGGAAGTGGGGCGTGTCGGTGATGGAGAGGGAGGCGGAGCATAGTTGTTTGCAGGGTTGGTGGAGGTTCAGTCTGCAGTTGAGGTAGGCTGTTTCTTTGTTGTGCCTTGCCTTGTTGGCATCTATCAGCAGTTTGAACTGGCACCTTTTTTGGATGGGGAGCCAGTGCTGCGCTCTAAGGTGGGGGATTATGTGGTCTCTTCTCGGGAGGTCAGGATGAGCCTGGCTGTAGCATTTATGATGGTTGTAGTCTGATGAGTAGTTGTGAGGTGCTGCCTGCATAGAGGGAGTTTCGGTAGTTCGGGCGGCCGGTAATAGGGGCTTGGGGTTTGGTGCTTCTGGTGTTGGTGAGGAGCCATTTGAATGTTTTCCGGAGGATGCATAGGGTGAGGAAGCAGACTTAGGAGACAGTGTTCATCTGCTTCTTCATGGTGAGCTTGTTGTCGAGTATGATGCCGAGGGTCTGGAGTGTGCTCTCTGGGAGTGGGCAAGGGGCCCAGGTCTGCTGGCCACCAGGAGTCATCCTGTATCTGCCCTAAACCTACTGGAGAGCTTGATTTCAGTTGGGAGGGGGGCGAGCCCTTGACACCGGCACAGGCTTTAAATCAATGCCGGTGGCGCAACCCGGATCTGAATAGAGAATTCTGCTCCGAGTACTTTGTTTTTAGAAAACTTGCACGATCGCTGTATTTGTAAACTCACATGTTGAATTAAAATGAATTTGAATTTGATTGTATGTACCTTCCGGCTGGTGAATAGGTCACTCTCCGCACCTGTCCTTAACCTATAGGAGAGCTTGATTTCAGTTGGGAGGGGGCGGAGCCCTTGACACCGACAGAGGCTATAAATCAATGCCGGTGGCGCGAACATGCAGTGGATGTGTGCAGCGAGCGCGCCAAAGGCACGCCTAAGACAAGCCGGTCTGCGCCCATCCTGGCCAGGACCAAAGCATGGTGCATATAACTATGGTCAAAATTACTCGTACACAGCAGCTAGCCTCAAAAACATGCCACCAAACCATCTGCAACTGCTTGAATCTCACATGAAGCAAATGCTGCAAAAGTTAGAGATCCTTAATACTAATCCTCTTCCTTTCACTGACTACCCAGAATTGGGTGGGTAGTCTATGGGCCTTCTATTTAATCTAGCACTGCTATACATAAATTGCTAGTCAAAAACCTCAACATTATGTACCTGAACATGCGTTCCTTGGTCAAGCATCAGTTAGAAATCTGTAACATATTGGTCACCAAAGTGAGGTTCTGTGAGAATCGTAACGACGTTTTGGGCTTGTTCGAATATGGACGAGTTTGGTATCTACGAACCGCAAATGACGAGTTCGGTAGGTGTACGCGTTTTTCGTTACACTACCTGAAAGGGTTCGTCTTATTTGTGGGTTTCTCCATTTGAACCCTTGGGTTCCATTTTAGATACAGCATCCATTTTGTTTCTTGCCCTCACGTAGTCGGCGAACGGACAAATGTTCGCTTGATGACCCTGGGTTTCCCAAGCTCTTGCGGAAGATGCATATTCCTTTGAATGTGCCTTTATGACTAGGGGGATGACACGGCAAAGGACAGATGGCTCCGCTCGAGGCTCATCTTGCCGTTCCGGTCTATTGTTTCAGCCTTGCATGCATTAGGCTCGAATCCTTTGATCCTGTGATCACGCTTCTGATATTGCCCCTACACTCTTTTCAATCTGTTGTTTGTCTTTGTCTTCCTTGCACCTGTTTCTGTCTTTTCTCTTAGTTTGTTTACAGCTAGAATGGAATGTGCCTACTGGTGGGATAAACGTGCTTTTACAGTTGGGAACCGGCAATGTTACTGTAATTATGTTCCGGGCTTCTGAAAACATGAATGCAGTCCTTTTGAAGTTTATTGTAGGAACTGAGTTGTAACCTTTTGTTCGCCATGTTGTGCAATGACGAAAATTAGTATAAAAGGAGCGATCCACTTTTGCAATTCGAAGCACTCTCAGAACCTACACTCTGTTGTACTTCTAGCGATTTCTGTATCCCTGCAGTAAATAAACGCTGATCTTTGACGCCGAAGGAAGTGTCCCGTGTCTCTGTGATTTGTACGCCGGAACAGGTAACCCACGAAGGTTTCAGGTGTTGTCCCCTGGCACCGCTAGGCCTTAGAATAGCCCAGTCCTTCAGTTGGCGCCCACGTGGGGCAACATCAGCGGTACCGGTCCAAAGCCTGACGATCGTGAGGAACTTCGTGTGAAATCTCAGAGGAAAGGTGCACCCCGCTTCATCGATCCTGTTGTCGAAATAAGTGGTCCGAAGATTTTTCCCGCGAAGATTCCCGCCTCCTGACGGCTGCGACGGACTGATGCCCTGACTGTCGACCTGTTTTGGCGCCTGGCGTAGTCCTTTGTACGGCGAGACGTTAGACGGGCCTTCCTGGTGACGCCATTGTTCTCTCAGTTAAGTATTTTGTGGGTCGCTCCCAGTCCTTAGGTTAACTCTTTGGTTAACATTTGTTGCTTCGTATTATGATACTTGGTTGTTGTTGTTGAAACTTGGTTGTTTGCATGGTTCCATTGCATTTGTGGTTCTTAGTTTTGGTTCTCTCCTTTGGGTTTTTATTTGCCAATTGCAATTGCCAAAAACCGAGGGTCTCGTATTTTTGCGAGGATATCGTAATTCGATAACCCTTGAAGTTTGTAAACTCGGTTAGTGTGCACGATGCCTGGCCGTAGTATTTTGTTTGGTTTCCTTAAATGTTGCAACACGGATTCCCGGTTAGAGGACTCATATCCGATACCTCCAGTTGGAACTCCGATTTATGAGTTCTATAGTCGACACGGAGTGGGCCCTATTGTATATAATGAATGTTGGATCCGTTATACGAAAAACGATGGTGCCCTCAGTTGGCCACCCCATGGTAGTTTTGAAACTGAGATTTTAGATAATCTCGAAGCGAAATTGTTTAAAAAGAAAGCTAGGCCAGCAATGTTTGATTCCTTTCGGTTATGGCGCAAAGAGGCCAGACAGAAAGAAATCAAACAGATTAAGAAAAATAAGAGAGACGGTATCATTACGATGATGCAAAGTGCAGAACAGTATCAGTGAGACAAAGAAGAGAAGGAAAAGGATGTTTCTACCAGATTGCATCGTATGGCGGTGGATAAATGTTATCAGGTTTTACCGTCAAGTTCTGAAAAGAAGGGAGAAGAATCGAAAGAGGATCCCTTGCTATCTTATTTATTAAAGTCACCACCTCCTTATGTACAGGGTACTACACCCCCTGTAGTTCCTCCTGTTCCTCCGCCTGTTGTTCCAGCGGCTGCTGGTCAGCCTGTCGTTGGTCCTGTTCCTCCGAATCCCCTTGTTCCTCAAGTGGGCCCTGCTCCTTTACCTCCCCTTCTCCCTACTGCTCCTTTGCCTGTACCTTTCCAGTCTATTGTTACTACTACTCCTGCTGTCTTGGCTACTCCTACTGCTCCTACGTTTTCTCCTAATATCGTTGCTCCTGTTCTTCTTTCTTCTACCCCTTCTGCTCGTAGCCATATACCTAATACTGTTGCTACTCTCTATTCTCCACTTTTCGGATCGTTATTCGAATCCGATGTCTCTGAAATCTCCCAGAGACGAAGCCAAATGCCTGGTGGTAGGGAGAGTGAGACATTAGTGACTATGGCGCGTAGGTGGATTAGACATTCTGCTAAGTACACTCCGCGCATAGTTTTCGATACGTTTTCTCAGTTTAATGAGCCCACACAAAGATTCGTGTTCGCAGAGATGTGCAAATCCTTGAGAGAAGAGTGGGATAATGATGACCTAGATAACGTACCGCCCGATTTGACTGAACTCCAGAGTCAGTTTTTGAACGGTATGATTGTAGGCGGTGATGTACGACGTGCATTAGAGCGTTTGTTAGCTTTTAGATCTACAGTGCCACCACGAGTGTCGTTTGACGACGACTGTGATGATCCGAAAGCGAAATCTGGTCAGTTTCCTATGCAAGAAGTTCCCCCAGTGTGGATGCCAGGTGATGCTGCTGCTAACCCTGCAATTCCGCCACACTTCCAGAGAGTTTGGATACATCTCCCGTGGAAGCGATCAGAAGTTTTGCAGGTGAAACAATCTTTGCCTGACCCCCGGAAGAATCCGGCAGGTTATTATAAGGAGTTATCCCAACTTGTGGATGCTTCTATTATGAACCTTGCTGATATTGATATGTTGTTTGGTAATGTAGTACCGCAACCAATTTGGGCGAAAATTCGTCAAGAGAATCATGCAGCTGAGTTAGGTGGTGATTGGGCTGCTCTTGTAGCGGCTGACGGACGGCAAGTTGGTGGGTCTAAGCCTGAACAGTTAATTACGGATCTGCCCCAGAGAATCATTACGCTCATGAAAACGCTTATGCCAGCGATGAGGGTGAACTGGGATAAATTGTCTGCTTGCAAGCAAAAGAAAGACGAGAGTGTCTCCGATTTCTTTACTAGATTTGAGGAGGCATTCATCGATCATAGTGGTCAGGATATGAGCACTGAGGGAGGTCAGCGACTGTTTGTCGATAAGTTTGTGTTAAATATGTTGCCTGAGCTATGCAACAAATTAAAAAATTCTGAAAGTGCATGGGCTGTTTCGACCACAGCTCAAATATTAGCAACGGCTCAATATTATGAAAATAGAGAAAAAGAAGAGAATGATCGTGCAGATAAGAAAACGAAAGAGCTAAAAACTAAGGTCTTATTGCAGCAAGCGTATCCTCCGCGCTCGAATCAAAATGACTCACAACAGCAATATCGTCCACAAGCGCAGCCTTCTAGGATGCAGTTACGCTCTGACTCTTCTGCATCCAGATCTATGCTTGGGTATAATCAGTGTGCATATTGTAGGGGTGAGGGCCATTTAAAATTTAATTGCCCTGTTTTACGTGACCGAACGGATGGTGTCTCGAGTCGAGGAGGTCGTGGTGGTCATCAGCAGGCCTCTCGAGGTAGAGGTTGTGGCACCTCTCGAAATCAAAACGAGCGTTCTGCTCCTTCATCGGACACGGACAATTGTTTTGATCAGCGAAATACATCGTCTGGTAGATCTGCACAGTATCATGTAGATGACTATTATGTCGAGCATGAGATTGGTGCAGATGGCAATTACTAGGACAGCCACAGACAAAGAGAGGGAGTAGTATCAGTTCCGGTTAATCAGAGAGGGCCTTACATTGCAGTTGCCACATCGGGCGTAGTTGAGCCTTTTCTGTTGGACACTGGTGCAGCGAAAAGTTCCATCATGCATTCGAAACTCCCTGGCGCACCTTTGTCTGGCTTAACAAATGTTTCCGTTGGATTCTCTGGTGCCCCGGTTAGCAATCCAGTTTCTAGCCCTTTGTCCCTTACGATCGGGCCACGTGAGCTAGAGGCTGCTTTGATTTTAACTACTGGTTGTGGTGAGAATCTTTTGGGTCTGGATTTGTTGAAGCGGTTATATGCGACTCTGTATTGCTCTCCTACGGGAGTGGAGCTTACATTAGGTCAGAGAGTGATCTCTCCTATGTACCTGTCAACTGATAAGCTCCCACCGGAATTGAGTTCCCTTCCTGAGTCTTTATGGGCAAGAGGTCCCAATGATGTGGGCCTACTGGACATTCCACCTTATGTCGTCCAATTGAAATCGAATGTGCGATTACCACGTATTCCCCAGTATCGTATCTCTCTTGATGGCGAGCGAGCGCTCTTAGCGATCATTTATGATCTGATCGGAAAGGATGTCATCGAAGAAACTTGGGGAAATGTGTGTAATAGTCCTGTGTTACCTATTTTGAAACGAACTGACCCATCCAAGCCGCCTGTGTACCGTTTTGTTATTGATTTGAGAGAAGTAAACAAAATAGTGATCCCACAGTTTCCAGTGGTGCCTGACATTACAGCTTTGCTGACCTTGATTCCAGCCTCTGCCTCCTGGTTTTCGGTAATTGACCTGAAGAATGCTTTCTTTAGCATTCCGATTGCTGAGGAAAGCAGAGATCTATTCGGCTTCTCATTAGGTGGTCGCAGTTTTAGGTTTAAACGCGCACCTCAGGGTTACTGTGAGAGTCCATCGATCTACAGTCAAGCCCTTAAGAGTCAACTTGATGCGTTTGTGTTACCGGCTGGTGCGGCCTTGATTCAGTACGTTGATGATCTGTTAGTGGCTGCTGACACTGAGCAAATTTGCAAAACTGCTACAGTATCGCTGTTAGAGCATGTATGTGACTTGCATCACAAGGTGTCACCTTCTAAGCTGCAGTATTGTTGTCAAGAAGTAACCTATTTAGGTCACCTATTGTCAAAAGAGGGAAGAAGGTTGACCCCAGAAAGAATTGCAGCGATTGCTCGAATGACTGTGCCAACAACTCAGAGAGCTGTGCGTGCCTTTCTAGGCATCACGTCATACTGTAGACAATGGATTCCAAACTTCTCATTGTAAGCGAAGCCATTGTTAGCTCTCACGTGCAAGGATGTTCCAACTCCTTTGCCATGGACTGAAGAGTGTCAGAAAAGTTTTTCTGAATTGCGTGTTGCGTTGTGTTTGGCTCCTGTGTTAGGTACTCCTGATTACAGTAAGCCGTTCACACTATATGTTCACGAGAGAGAAGGTTGTGCGTTGAGTGTTTTGACACAACAATTTGGCGGCAAACAGCGTCCATGTGCATATTTTTCTTCGACTTTAGACCCAGTAGCTAGAGCGTTGCCGAGTTGTCTAAGGGCGACAGCGGCAGCTGCGGTGTCCATTCGACAGTCCGCAGGTCTGGTCATGGATAATATCCTTACAGTGATGGTTCCGCATGCAGTTGACACTCTCTTGAATCGAACGAAAACTCAACACTTGACGAGCGCAAGGTTGTCCGGTTATGAGTTGGCACTTTTGGCAAGTCATATACAGATAAAACGTTGTAATGTAATGAAAACACTCCATTGGTAGATCCCGATGGTACTTTGTATGTTGATGGTTCATGCTTCAAGTTGCCGAATGGCGATGTGACGACTGCGTATGCTGTAGTGTCGTTGAGTACGTTTGTGGAAACTGCGAGATTGAGTCAGAATTTAGCGCAAGCGGCAGAGTTGATTGCGTTAATGAGAGCGTGTGTTTTGTCTAAAGGGAAGCGAGTGAATGTGTTTACCGATAGCCAGTATGCATTTGGCGTAGCGCATAGCTTTGGTCGATTGTGGAGAGAAAGAGGATTCATGACGTCGCATGGCACGAAGATCCAACACGGACAGCTCGTGAACGATCTTTTGGATGCACTTACATTGCCTAAGCAGGTGGCAATCATTAAATACAGCGTGCATCAAAAGATTACGGATGATGTTGGTCGTGGTAACGCGTTTGCGGCTGAGATTGCTAAGGAAACGGCTAAGAATCTGACAACTCGAATGTATGTTACGAGTTCAGTGAGGTGGCCAACGGAGACTGGTATGTGTGAGGACACAGTTGAGAGTGTGAAAGCGATTCAGAATGAGGCCACCGAGACTGAAAAGACTAAGTGGAAAGAAAGCACGGGGAAGTTAAATGTGAATGGATGTTGGGTTGATTTGTCAGAATATCAGAGATGGATGTTACCAGATGCGTATGTGCTTGCCGTTGTTACTATGGCCCACGGCATGTCACATATTAGCGTGAAAGGTATATGTAAGTTGCTGTCTCCTGTATGGAAGAACAATGGGATTGCTAAGTGTGCTGAGAGAGTGGTCAAGAACTGTATTGTATGTTTGATGTATAATCCTGGCAAGGGCACCCCCACTCCACCTGGTCATTTTGCTCCTCCTACATGTCCCTTTGAAGTTATCCAGTTGGACTTCATCCATATGGAGAGATGCAATAACTTGAAGTGCGTGTTGGTTGTGGTTTGTGCGTTCTCTAGATGGATCGAGGCCTACCCTCTTAAGGATAATACTGCCCTGTCCACAGCAAAAGTTCTACTCAAGGAATATTTTCCCAGGTATGGAATGCCACGAATCGTATGGTCGGATAATGGTAGTGAGTTTGTGGGAAGTGTGATGAAGAGTGTGTGTAAGGGCCTGGGAATCCGTCAGAAATTTCATAGTGCCAACCATCCCCAGTGGGCGGGTTTAGTGGAAGAGTACAATGGTACTCTGATACTGAAACTTGCCAAAATCCAAGCAATCATGGCCTGATGCACTGCCTCTAGCTCTCTTATCGACCAGGGCGACTGTGCACTCTCGAGTAGGGCTTAGCCCATATGAGATTGTGTTCGGCCGTCCTGCAAACATTTGGGGAGTTCCGAGGCCTAAAGAGTTTGACAGTCTTGAATATCCAATGTTGATTGACTATCTTTATGATCTGACTGCTAAATTGAGTTTGATTCATCAACAGGTTTTTGAAGCTCTACCAGCACAAACAGAGGGTCCTGGTCATCGGCTCCAACCTGGCGACTGGGTGGTAACCCGCAACTTTGGGAGAAAGCGTAATCTCGAGCCAAGGTTTGTGGGACCCTACCAAGTTTTGCTGGCAACAAGGACTGCAGTTCGGCTGGACGGCAGGAAGCATTGGGTGCATGCCACCCATATGAAGAAAGTCCCGCTTCCTTTACCAGCAGATCAGTGGGTGAAGAAAGGATTCGCCTCAACGGAGACCGATGACCTTCCACGCTACGTGCCATTCAGTGATGCTCAACCTGTAGACAACGATTCAGTTCAGCCAGATACACCTGTTGAATTGTTTGGAACTGTACCTTTGTCTTCAGCATTGGAGAATTCAAGTTCTGAACTGTCATCTGAACAATCGAATACTGTTTTGCCATCTAAACCGTTGTTTGAAGAGCAGACCTGACCTGGAAAAAGTCGATATTTTCTTTGATCGCGTGACAAGGACTAATAAAAAGTTCCTTTTTGTTTTTAAATTCACATTACCCCCTCACTGTTGCTATGAACATTGTGGACATTTGCATTTTTTTTTCCTGATTTTGGAATTCTTGTTTTATACAATCCGTGTGTTCCTCTTTTGTGCAGCTAGGAGACTTATATTAAATTGAATGTTTATTTGATTAAAACCTACCATCTGGGTTGGCCGTAGGGCCGTGCGGGTACCTACTTCTGTTTAGCAGGTTTCTGACACTAGGTCGGTCACTTTTGTTGGTTTCTGGGAACTCCTGGGAATCGATAATCGCTACTCAGAACTAGGTGCGTCAAGAACATTACGGACGGTCTTTAGAGGATGGAGTTCTCTAAGCTGTCGGAAGTAGAGAGGATGTCGGCGCAAAGATCCAAATTGCATAAGATTTTGCGAACAAAATGTTTTTTGTTTCAGGTTTTCATGTTATTTCTAACTGTTTCTATGCTACTGGTGGGTGGAGTGTATTTTGGGATTCAGTCATTATTACCTTCCACTCCACCTACTTCTCCTTCTCATGATTTGAATTCTGTTCCCACTATTTCTCCACATTCCTTTCATCTTCTGCCCCAACATGAACAGGTTAGACGTGCGGAATTTATGAACAATTCCTTTGTCCAACTTCTGCATCAGCATCAGTTGGTGATGAACACTACCAACTGTTGGGTGTGTGGGTTAATGCCACATACCATGGATAACGGTATTCCGTATTTGGTTCTTGTTATGTTATGTTATGTTATTAAATCATTTATTGAGCGCACTAACACTGATTAGTTTCTTGGCTTCCCTACAGCTCCCAGGGATCAACTCGAGCATTCCAAACTATGTTCCGTAGTGCACTAGATTCCTACCCCCGTCGAGAGCCACGCTCAACAGACCTTGGTCCTGGCCCGTACCATAAGTCTTTGGCGATAGCGATTGCTGATCTAGATAGAGATATTTTTGATCCCTCGCTTATTCCAGAGGAAGAGGTGCGAGCATACAAGGATCTGAGTGAGGTTGAGTATAGTATGTCAGTGGGTGATAGACAGCTTAAGAGCTCGTCTCCAATCTGGATTGTACCCCACCTTGGTCATTTCTGCCTGCAGGGTCTTGGTCGAAATCCGAGAGCTCAGCTTGGGAAGAGTGCTTGTACTGAAACATACGTTTTACCGATGCTCTCTTCCCCCGTCTTCCTGACTGCCAAGGGTACCTATTTTGTATGTTATGATCTCGCTTATACGTGGTTGCCCCGTGATTTCTCGAGCACATGTTATATTGCGAATCTTTTGCCACCAACTTTTACAGTCGCCTCAGACTATCACAAGACTAGAGTTGTGAGAGGCGTTATTAGCAAAGAGGACACTGCCGGTCAAGAAGCAGGAGACTTCTTTAAGGGTTTCCTGCCATTTTGGGGACCTATGGTTAATAGTAGGAATCTGAGACAGTTGACTCGTGTGGTAGAATCGACTGCTAACATAACTGCAAGTGCTCTTGGTAAACTGACAGCAGAGCTTCAAGCGGATAGACTTATGACGTTACAGAACCGTATGGTTCTAGACGTTGTACTTGCAGATAGAGGTGGTGTATGCAAGGTGATCCATTCGAGCTGCTGTATTTTCATACCTGATAAGGCTCCAACTGTTTATCAAGGCATTTCGAAGTTGCATAAAATCTCTGAGTCCATACACGTGGACGCAGGTGATTGGACGCTTCTAGGATGGTTTTGGGGTCTGATGTCGACTTGGGGTTGGAAGATTCTGATGATTGTAGGGGTTGCTGTGACGTTTCTGTTCACGTGTTGTCTTTGTGTGCAGTGTGGTCCAACCTTATGTGGCCTCTGTGCTACAACGTGTATAAGAAGGCCATCTATTACCAAAGAGACATTGATGGATAGAATAATGTTCCAGCAACAAATGAACGATCTGATGAATATCGATATTGATTCCGAATTCGACTAGTGCTTGCCTACATGAGGGCAAAAGGAGCGTCTGAGGTTCTGTGAGAATCGTAACAACGTTTTGGGCTTGTTCGAATATGGACGAGTTTGGTATCTACGAACCGCAAATGACGAGTTCGGTAGGTGTGCGCGTTTTTCGTTACACTACCTAAAAGGGTTCGTCTTATTTGTGGGTTTCTCCATCTGAACCCTCGGCATTTTAGATACGGCATCCATTTTGTTTCTTGCCCTCACGTATTCGGCGAACGGACAAATGTTCGCTTGATGACCCTGGGTTTCCCAAGCTCTTGCGGAAGATGATTATTCCTTTGAATGTGCCTTTATGACTAGGGGGATGACACGGCAAAGGACAGATGGCTCCGCTTGAGGCTCATCTTGCCGTGCCGGTCTATTGTTTCAGCCTTGCATGCATTAGGCTCGAATCCTTTGATCCTGTGATCACGCTTCTGATATTGCCCCTACACGCTTTTCAATCTGTTGTTTGTCTTTGTCTTCCTTGCACCTGTTTCTGTCTTTTCTCTTAGTTCGTTTACAGCTAGAATGGAATGTGCCTACCGGTGGGATAAACGTGCTTTTACAGTTGGGAACCGGCAATGTTACTGTAATTATATTCCTGGCTTCTGAAAACATGAATGCAGTCCTTTTGAAGTTTATTGTAGGAACTGAGTTGTAACCTTTTGTTCGCCATGTTGTGCAATGACGAAAATGAGTATAAAAGGAGCGATCCACTTTTGCAATTCGAAGCAGACTCTCAGAACCTACACTCTGTTGTACTTCTAGCGATTTCTGTATCCCTGTAGTAAATAAACGCTGATCTTTGGCGCCGAAGGAAGTGTCCCGTGTCTCTGTGATTTGTACGCCGGAAGAGGTAACCCACGAAGGTTTCAGGTGTTGTCCCCTGGCACCGCTGGGCCTTAGAATAGCCCAGTCCTTCAAAAGTGCCCAATATGCTTTTTTCTGGCGGAAACCTTGCTCACAGAGGGATCTTCTCCTGAGATACTAGCTGCACTCCCCGATAATTATTCTTTCTCGCAAACTAATAGACCGTCAGGGAAAAGGGGGGGGGGCTGCGGTTATCAAAAAGGTTTTTCTTTCACCATCTTTCCCTATTTTGAAATTCCTGCAGTTGATAACTTAGTCATCAAACTGGATCTGCACAACAATACACTCATATGTATAGTATTTTTTAGACCTCCTTCAGCGATGCCTGACTTTCCGAAAGTCTTAGCAAATAATATTGCAAGCTTGACTACTGATTTCGATAAGGTCTTTGTCGCTGGAGATTTTAAATATTGGGCTAATGAGACAGACGAGGGAACCAGCCGCGGCCTGTAGAGGGAGTTCCGTGGGGCAGGCAGGCGGGGCGGGTGAGGGGCAGGGTGGGGGGTGGTAAAAACTCGAATATGAATGATTGCAGGTAAGTAAACAATTAAATTAATAAAACGAATTTTGTAGCGCACCCTGCATCGCATTTTGCATGAGATATGTTTAAAGTGCTACTTGTGTGCGTGGCATAATCAGTGCTGCAGGCCCACTAGTAATATTCAATTTACAGGCCCAGGGCACAGGTAGTGCTCTCTTCTAGGGACTTAGAGATCAATTTAATATGCCTAATGTGGATAAGTCAATCAAACCATGTTTTAGGGGAGAAGCACATGCACTTTAACAAGGGTTGGTAGTGGTAAAGTCCTCAGAGTCCTAAGGCCTAAAAAAAGAATTCCGCACAATTTAAGGGAAGCAGGCAAAAGGTTTAGGGGAAGACCACCCTAAGGCTGCTAGGTCTAACATCAATGAATCCTAAAGCTGCTCTCATGGTGTTTGATATTGGAGAACTTGTTTACTTTGCTGGCCAATTGGGTTTGATACTTTTAGTATTGGAACACCTAGGTGTTTGCTGCATTTAAAAAACATGTGGTGTTTCTTTTAGAATGATATATGAAGGTAGTTGAAACTCTTTACTCAGGACCATTAGAATGTAAAGTAGTCAAGGACCTTAGGCTTAATGGATTACAATTGAATGGCTTATATATTGAAATGTGCATATATTTTGACTCTGGTGTTAATTGACCTGTAGGATTAAATATCTCCAGTCTGCTCATCCGCAGGTGGGTGTGGTACCATATGCTACCAAATTCCTATAGGCAGCCATCTGGATGAATAATCGACTATTATCTACTGCAAAGCTGTTATTTTAAATAGGATTTACCAAGCTATAGCTCTTAAATACTAGGATCCACTGGTTGTTTATCTCCCTAAAGTGTATATGGGTGAGAGCATTGCCAAACCAGACTAGTCTACAAAAGTCAGTGGGATCCTCTTTTCTACCAAAGCGGCACACTGGGAGACTTTCCATCCGGTGTTGTTTCTTCCTTTAACCCCTTCCACGCTCATGACGAGCTGGGCTCGTCATGGCGTAGCCTCCTCGCACGCTGATGACTAGCCCAGCTCGTCACGTAAAGTGTGGTTTTAAAAAACTCAGCACAGGAGCGGAATTGCGCTAGCGCGCATGCGGTTAAGAAGACTCTACCTAATTTGATCTGTAGATTACCTACCCTGCATTTTTTGTGGCTTTTTCAAAACATTCGGGGTGGGAGGATAAACTGGTGCCTTGTCCATGTGATAACGTGGCAGTCCAGAGCACTGTGCACTTTATGCTATTTTGTTCCCTCTATATGGTACCAAGAGGAAGGTTTTTTGTTCCGATTTTAAAAGAAATGAGGCTGTGCTCCTATATAGAAGAGTTTTATTATCTATCCTCTTTGCCCTCTTATAATATATATATTAAGGTTTCCAACTTTATCAAAGTTGCTTTGGCGATTAGGAAACCGTATTAGACCTTGCTACTGAACCTGATTGGAGTAATTTTTTTATATATAACCCAAAGCACTGATGTACCTTTATGGATGGAACCGTATAATGAAATTATGATGAGTGCCCTGTAAAATAGGCTGTGCATTTTATTAGAGGAATGTTTTAAGGTCTATATTTCTCCCGCATTTATATAATTAATGTATGTGTATGAACTGTTTACTTGGCTGCTTTTTATATAGTTGTTTGAAATATAATCAATTATGGCGATTTTATGAATTTTTATGGTCCTTGTTCAAAATCAAATAAATTTATCTCAACTTGATTGATGAGATAGGTATGAAATGTTCATTTTGCTGCTTTGTATATAGACTTCTGAATTAATAATTTGTTGTGAACGTTTTTATGAACTTTTATGGTTTTCATTTGAAACCGAATAAAGTTGTCGTGACTTGCCTTGACCTGTATATTGTTGGAGGCCGGTTTATATGAACACTGAATTTGGTGAGGGACTGAAACAAGTTTCTTAAACATAAACTACATTTTAAACTAAGCTTATGTGTGATCAGTGACTCCATGTCATCAAGGACACAGTGTTCCACCTCTGGATTTATATTTCAGAATCTGGGAGTTGAGGACTTAACTCACTACAGTTGAATCAATTAGAACTTCGAACCGCATTTCATTTATTTGTTGACAGTAAAGCCCATGGCCAAAGCATTTTCTCATCCAGCATATCATCTGGTGGCTCTAGTTATTACTGAGTGTAACCGAGGACCTGCAGTCTCTGCAATGTAAGGAGTGGGGAGAGGGTGGTTATGGAGATTGGTCTGTCCCTCAGAGGGTATTTGATTCGGACTAATGTGTTTGTGTGTCTGTGTTGTTGCCATTTCAAATGCTCTTCCCATCATTTAACATTTCACCACTAATTAAGATGTTTACTTGGAGAATACTTAACTATATAATGTGATTACTAAGGGGCAAACGACATTGGTTGGGAACTGGAACCGAATGACCTCCTGTTGTCAGTTCCAGCCCAGCAAGAAGGATGCAATCCTATTCTTTACAATGGGACCATGCATTCCGAACGGAATGCTTGCTCTCATTGCAAAGAGCAAAGGTGTAGTTCATCCCTGCACCCCATGGAAGGTACCTTAAAGTGCCTGCCACCCGGTGCAAGGATCAACAGGAAGGCACCATAGGTGCCCCCTAGGTCGCCATTCGGAGACCTTGCACTGATGGGGGTCCTGATGGGGGCCCCCAAAGTAGGATTCCCACAGCCTTTCTGTGTTGGAAAGCCCAGCACAGAAAAGCTGAGGGAATCTTCCATCGGAAACCCTTGGCCAGAAAGAGCCACCCAAGGGATTGATGGAGGATTTCCGAATGGCAGCTAGGCTCTCCGGGCCCGTCGGAGGCCATTCGGAAATCCGGTTCGGATTCCTTTGTGACCAAACCCATCAAAATGGGTCAGTCAGAAAGGAATACAAACAGACGATTCCGATGCAGTCGGAGCAATTTCTGACCGCATCGGAATCGGCCCCTAAGAGATTAACTCGGGCATTGCTGGTTGCAGTAAAAGTGCAAACAGATTTCTTTATAAAATCCTTTGCTTAAATCCCATCCTGCCCTCTGTTCATCTGGAAAGGATTAACATTATTTAGTACGGATGTTGTTTAAATTATAATTTTTTTTGCCGGGCTGACAAATTATTGCTTTGTGATGTCACAGGAACCAGCAAGGTCGAGCTAGCTTGTAAAACAGTACTGGCTAAAGGGTCTCCAACCTTTTCTGTAACAAGAGCTATTTATGTTTAATGAAATCCTCCTGAGCTACTAATATTATAAGCAATGTAATAGTTTCACATCAGACAAGATTATATTAGTGGTCACCATATGCAGAGATTACCAGCAGTAATCACTCAAGTGAATCAAGCATTGTTGTCAGCAGTAATGGGAAAATGGTGTGTCAAAGAGAATGTCTTTATACTGTCGGTAATACATGACAGTCATTGCTGCAATGACCCTAGCACCATGTTAATATTATTATGAATAAGTCTGAACCCCTTACTAATATATTTTAGAAATGTAACCATTGTTCTCAAAACATCAGCTTATGAGCTCTTAAAATACATATATTTTCATCTCGATTAATTATTTTTCATATTTTTATACATATATAAATCAACTAAGGAAACACTTCTAATCTGAATTACTAGGCTGCATACAGGAGAGCTATGTACAAGTAGCTGGAGAGCTACAAGTAGCTCACGAGCTACCTGTTGGAGAAGCTTGCAAGAATATGAATAAAAATATGTAGAGAAAGTAACTGCCATCCCTAACTATTGTTATATTTTCTTCCATTACTTTTAGCGTTTATTTTAGTTTTTGTTACAGTGCTGCAATACTTTCAGAAGATCGGGGGAGCGGTGTTCACTAAAAGGTTCATTAGATATAAAATTGTTATAATTAGTGGGACGCTAGAGGTTGGCATCAATCATACTCCAAGCAGCTCAGACACGTAGAGTACTTGATTGTAATGCATTTTTAATAGTATGAGGAGACACGTGGTAAAAGACGAGGGATTTTGATACCGAGATGTCACATTAATATTTAGTAATGATCTTTGCTATATTTTTTTATGTCCACTGAAATTAACCGTAAGAGATATTTTTGGGGTTGACATATCTTTCTTTTCTATTCCTTGTTGGCAACTATGATAAATAATCGAAACTACGTGCCAATTTTCGAATACTTATTTATGTGAATAACTATGCCCAAATAACTCGCGCGGGATTTACAGTTCATGCATTAATTCGTCGCGTGCACATATTCCAGATAGGACTGCTTAGTGCAGGATATGCATTCTGAAACTTGTAGTGCTGATTTTATAATATAATCCACGGTCACTACAAATCCCAGAGTGCATAAGAAAGAAACCTGCTCTGGGTGGGCAACTCACACCATGAGTGGAGAAACTGGAAACGTACTCAGTTGTTTACTATTACACAATGGGGGCTAGCCATTTTGGATGATGGCGTTTTGGCTACATGAATGAAGAACTACATTTCCCAGAAGTTACATGTAATTGGAAGACGAGGGAGCTTCTCTACGCCTCACAAGAACCAACCAACCTGTGGCCCTTGTTTCTGAAAGTAGAGGTACCGTAGAAAATAAAAGGTACACCGGGTTAATCAATTTACGTCAAGGAAAACAAGCAATGAGATTCGAAACATTTACAGACAGACAGTAAATTGCTACTGATTAGGATGCTTTCCTGGCTGCGATAAGCGACAAATTGAATCCAGGCGGACAATACCTCCGGCGACTTCGTTTTACTGAACACGTGTGAAATGACCCCCCTGTGAGACCGACAGAGCAGGCCTAAAACAGTCTCCACCTTGGCCCCTGGCGGCACCTCTTTGGACAGCCGTCAGCGGTCACTGTGATACCGCTGGGAAGTGAAGGAGAGGGGGTCTGCTCGGGGCCCTGGAGAAGCAGGCACGTGGAAGACCTCCGCTGATATCACCCTGGGAGAGGTGTATGGGTCGGCTTTATCTAATGCAGTGCTTGAGGGCTTCTTATCGAGGCACTCGGAGTAAAAGCTACAGTTTATTCAGGAGGACTTGAGTCTACTTGGCTAAAACACATACTTGAGGTGGGACGGGCTGTTCCAGCCTTGATGAAAACAGTTTGGAACAGATCCAGAAATTGAACACTGGCTTCCAAAGCAAGGAAGGAGCTAGAAAACAAAACATCCCCTCCCCCAGGGCACAAGGCGGGGTAGACGCGGGTAGACGGCGTCCACCCACTTATTTTACAGGGTGGACGCCGTCCACCCTGCCATGAAATTGGGCCCCATTGAATTATGCTGAACTTGTCCGTGGTTGATTTTCCAACACCGGGGCATAATTGACTGCACCTGCACGTTTTCTGTTTTCCTTTTCCAGCAGCAACGTGCAGGCAGGGAAGGGGCTTTGTTATTGTACAGTCTAGGAGGGGCCGAAACAAAGGTCAGAGTTAATGGGCCATAAGGCCTAATTTTGTTCTGATACAGGCTGGCAGCATACGAAGCCTCACACCTAGATGGAACTGCAATGGAGGAGAAACAAAAGGCACAAAGTTTATCACTTCACAGGTACTTAAGAGAGGCATGGGTTTGACTTTGTTCAGCTCCTGTATATAAGAGATACTCATGCACTTTAAGAATGTCAAATGGTGATCTGTCCAGATGTTTACACAAACAACATTTTAAATATCACTATTTTGTTTATGTTCTTTTGTAGCACTACTCTACCCAATGCAGGGTGTCAGAGCGTTTTGCATCACATACACATTATATGACAATAAATCATGTGTGTGTAGATCAATGTACAGGATGTGTTATATAAAACTGTGAGGGTTACACGGTGTGGGAGTCACTTGTCCTTTATAGCTCACTGCGCTATATTAGAAGGATTACAATTTATAAACTACAAGTAATAAAATGTTCTCTGTGTTAGAATTCAGTAACCTGCGTACCTAACTACATAAAATAAAAATGTCATCTTTATGTTAGATAATATGCTTTGAAGGAGACAAATTAACCCTCTATAGAACTTTGATTCAAAACTGGGACTAGACAAAACATAGATCTATCTAGTCAATGTGTTCACCTCAAGTTTCATCTTACCATTATTATTGTTTACTAAGATTTACTGGGCACATAGAGAATTCTGTAGCAGGTGCCTTAAGCCCTTACGATATTTTAAAATGCACACTGTGCAAGCAGTTAAGTGAAACAGATTTACTGCAATGTTTTTCCTTGTTGGTAATTTCTTTGTGGCAGAGTTAAAAGTGGCATAATAAATGTATAAATTGAGGCCCAGATTTTTCATCAGGATTGAGTCTCTTTTTTGGCACAACCCTTATGCAAAAATCTCCTTTCTTAAATCTTTTAATGCCCTCAAATGTGCTCATGATAGACCTGCTAAACATTAGGTGTAAAGATCTGATGTCACTTCTTATGCCACTTCCTGTGATGCACTGCCGTAATGTCATTCGCCATGATGTCACATGCATACTGCCTTTACTTGGTTAGTTCCCCCACTTATTTTTTTAGGACTTCTGCCCTGCCCTTCCCCTACTTTCAAACACATCACCGTACATCCCTGGGTGAAAAATGAATGAGCGAAGCATACAACCCTGGCCCTTTAACGGTACCCTCTGGAACTCTTCCCATGTGTTCCTTTCTTCTTTTTTCTTCTTTCCATCTTTCTTTCCTTCTTTGCATTTTTCTTTTTTTTTCTACTTTGTCGGACTCTCAGTTTATTAGCCTCTTGCTTAATATTATCGTTGTACTTTTAATCTTTTTTCTTAGTCTAACCATATTTGGTTCCATGGCCGCCCCTAAGCCTCCAGCCCTCAGCCCCCACTCTATATGTGCAGTGTTATTTATTAGTCTCTGTCTTGTTACAAGTCCCAGATCAAAGTTAAGAAGGGTTATGAAGAATTATTTAATCTGTCTAAGGCACCCCCCACTAAAGCTTGTATGGCTGGTGCCTCACTACTCCCTTATTTCAAAGTAATCGGAATGCCTAAATAACGTAGTATTGCAAGATAATATGGCCTATTCACAAAACACTCGCATGGTTATAATTAAGTAAAAGAGTTTTCCTACTTTTCGGATTCAGGAACTCTGGAGGAGTTCACAGGGAAAGATACACCTGGACCAAGTTTTCATGCAGATTTCTTAGTAAATCATGTGATTTCTTTGTTCAGAGTGCATTCCTGCAGTAGTTCTCTTTGGTAGAGAACTCTGCACAGGAGGAATGGTTTACCCCATGCCAATGCACATTCTTTTCTCCACAGGCGAAATATATTTTCCTGTGGAGAAACCCCTTCTCCCACGCCCCACCATATCTGTAGGTGATCCATTTCCCATCTCACCCTGGAAAAGGTTCTGCCCGCCCTGACTAAAGTAACAAGCATTGGTAAAGGTAATAGGTTTCACCTATGTGATTAATAATCATTTTGGTTGCTGTGTTAGCTTGGTGAGCAGTTGTCTAATGTAAGTAACTGAAATTCCCTTAAAATGTTATGACTAGTTTATTGAAAAAGGCAATATATTGTGCATTTACTGGTGGTACTATAAAGCGGAGAGATTGGGTAAATGGCGGAAGACAAAGAAAAAAACATGCATCTTACAAGCATGTTTGAAATGTGTGTGGCCACAGGGACATTAGGTGAATGGCGGAGGACAACCAAACAAGCAGAGCGTATGCGCTGTGCAGCCAAAATCAAAAAAAGCTGTGCTGGTAAAAGACACCTGAGCTGGCAGCCAACATGTGGCCAGCCGCAGTACCTCTGCAATATTGCAGGTCTCCAGGAGGATTGAGAATGGCTTGAGCTATTTTATTGAGACTCTCTATTACAGCCAGTCTTCTGTCCCATTCTCTTTACACAATGTGCATCCTTTCACCTTCTTAAATGCAAGAGGGAAGCTCTTGCAACTCCTTTCTCAGACCATCCTCTGAGAATTTACAACATCATCCACATATACTGTATAAATGATGATCGAAATTGGAAACTGCAGTTGCCGTTTGGCTGTATATATTTTTTTTTAACCAGCTGGGCTATTATTTGCAGTGTTTAGTCACATGATAACTCCTAATTCTATCATTGATGCTATCAATGAGCTCAATGCTGAACCCATTAATTAAAACCCCAAACCACATGCTCAAAAATGATAAATGTGTGCTGAGTTAAAAACCAGAAGGAATCAGTAAATGTGCCAAGTGACCAGCCAGTCAATGGCATGTATACAGAGACCGCTTAGACAACGTAACTACAATAACCAGCATGCAGCGCTAGACAGACCGAGCAACAATGGTTCCACTTACTGTCTACTTCAAACGAAAATAAAGATATCTAATGTGATCCTGTTGCGTGTTTATCTAGGGTCCTGATCGATACTGTGACCTTATGCCCCTATTCGGCTATAAATCCATTTTATTCCCTATATTGGCATAACCGTTCAAGTGCGATATTCAGAAAGTCATCTCTGACCTCACACGAACAGAGCCACGTTCAAGGATATCTCTCTCTGCCACTTCCTTTGCGACCAATTAGTGCAATGACAGAGCAGAAGTCACTATCTGATATTCCTAGATTAACACTCCGAGTTCTTCAACAAGATAAAAACTCAGCAAACTGGGAAATCCCCCTTGCTATGTTTTGATTATTAATAGAACTCTAATGAGCAACTGATAGCTATCACTTCCTAGTGATATCTTTAATTGACGTCTTATGTCCAGCAAACTTGCGTCAAACCCGGCACCTGTCAGGTATAAATACTACCAACGTTGCCTTAAGCAATGAGAGCTGTTGTGCACCCTGTTGTGCATACCGTTGCTGTTGCCGAGCACTGTAGCACTCTGTCGCTGCAGCCTGCTATCCCTGTGGTGGTGAAGCTACTGATACCATTATCGCTGCTAAAGCGCGAACGATGGTGCAGTACGCTTAGGAGCCGAACAGACGTCCCTCTGTGAAGAGCCTAGCAGATCCAGCTGCCCGCGGACGCTGTCCCCCGCCTCCTCCTCTCGACGCGCTGAAGAAGAGCCGCTGCCTTTCTCGTGCAGAGAAATCCAGCTCCGGCGTTTCCGGTTTACCCTCGCGGGTGACAGGGATATCGAGCTTCCCCTGAAGGAGATACCAAATCTCCATCATTCTATTCAGAGGTATGGTGCTGACTAAACCCTTAAATGAGAATTCTTGAAACAAACCTTGGCAAAACCAACTTAACTTAAAGCTACTTACTTACTCCCCTTTCACGTGTTAGGCTTAGGTCAGGCACACTGGGGTAGGCTTAGTTAGAAGCACCAGTTGAGTATTTTAGCCTATTGTATATATGACTGTATATATGTTTTATTACTTTTAACCATTGTATGGCTAAGAAACCATATCAATGATTTTACAGTATTATTTCGCAATACTTATCTTACTGTACGTACTTTTTATCATAACAAGTTTTGCAATTGTGGCAATACATTTCTCTTGTACGAGAAGAAAGACTGTTCAATAAATGTTAACCCTTTATTGACAAACGCCCGTCTCTCTATTCTCTACATCTCGTGAAAGTAAACTGCACTAGACTGACTGAGTGAAATACATGTCTATTGTTTCACACGACCCTAGAGATCGACTCTTGATCTGAGGAGCAAAGTTGTCATGTTGCACGGTTGTTGGAAAACTGAATCCCTTCTTGTCTGTGCCTGGGAAGCTGATCACTTCCTATACAGAGAAGAAAGTTTCCAGTGACCTCTGAGCTAGTTGGTAACACACCCAATTAAGTTTAGCATAGTCAGTGGAGGCCTGGAATATCCGCAGTTCCACGTCGATACTACTGTTTATGTTATTCCAATGCGCAGGGCCTAGTGGGAAACTAGGAACTACACTACATGGCGCCCAAACGTTTGGTAAGGCGATAAACTAACGCAAGACAGATAGAGTAACTCAGTCGTGCCTATTTCACACAGACCCCTTTCTCCCGTAAATACTCCAATAGACGTCTGGAGTGGGTGAAAGGTTAAAATCCGCCTGACCTTAGTAGGAAGAGATTCCTATGTAAAGCTCTGGTTTATTCAACGTTGAAGGATACAGTGTTCCAAAATATTGTGCACCTAATCTTTGTCTCCTTGGAGACCTACTCTGCAAACTTCGCATCTTAACAAATGTCGGTAGAAAAGAACGGAACCTCTGGGGCCGCAGTAGATGCGACTCAGCAAGGTCCCGAATACACAGACCCGGATGCTATTATCATCCCGGTCCACTTAAGAAAATCTATAACTTTAAAACTTATAGAAAACGGACTGACACCTCAAGGTGGTACAGTAATTTTCGTGATAGAGGCTCACGAGTATCGGCAGACAGAGGTATTCTATTCATGGATAAACTTTCCAGCGGTAAACGCTAGAACAAAAGAGTTTCACTATTACAAAATAGAGAAACCTCCGGAAGAGTACGCTCCTTTCGAGGAGATTGAAATTCCACTTAAATTTCAAGAGCACTTGCTCTGGTTTAATGGCGCCCTAAAACACAATGATCACATAACTAGGCTCGGTCCTCTAGGTAGACCAGGAGCCACGTGGCCGGTTCTAGCCAGCTACACACCACATCCTGACATTGCAAAAATGTCTAAGGAAGAGCTGTTAGCACAGCTCAAAACACTAATAAAAATACATAGGCAATTAGTCCAATATGTAATGCGGACCGCAACAGTCCAGCCAGCTGTTAATACACCACAGCTGACCCCTCATCAGGGGAACACAAATAAAATTACACCACAGAACATACAGTCATGTCTTGGTAAAACACCCGTAAAACGGGAACAAATTCCTTTCTGGTTAGCACAGAAAATCACTCAAATAGAGGCAGTATTTCCTGATACTACCCCTATTGAGAAACACAGAATCTTGACCATCTGCCTTCCTATGGGAATCGCACCACACGTGGAGGACTGCGACACTTGGGGTACAGTCTTTGCTTCCATTTATACAAAAACACACGGTGTTCCGTCTATGGCGGTAATACCAGAAGTGCTAAAACAGATTCAAAATGAATTCGGTCCAGAGCCCGCTTTAAATCTAGGTATGAAATTACTGAAAGACTTCAAGCAGGTCTCGGCTATATTATTAGCCAACATAAAAGGAGAAGCAGCATCTGTGGCGATTCGCCAGAAGGTGAGGGAAACAGATATAACAGGTGGAGAAGTGTGGCTCAATGGTTAGAGCGGCAGACCTTGATGCAGAGTGCTGGCCAGGGACCAGGGTTCGGTTCGGTTCGATTCCCGCCTCGGCGGGATCGGGCTTAAATTCCTCTGACTGGATATTCTCGCCTCAGTGCTGAATCTAAGCATGGGCCCCACGCTGCAACTCTGGGCAATAGCTTGCTTAGTCTCCACAACGGCCCCCGATACACAAGGGATGCCTGGTTTCACCATGGGATGCCCAGGAGTGGACACCTCACAAGGAAAAGCCAGGAGGGGTTCCCTTGTGGTAGGAGTACAAGCGCCGGGATACTTACGGGTGACTGTTCGCGCTATACAAATACAACACATTTACATTTACATTTACATAAAAGATCCTGTTGAGCTTGCAAAAATCATAGAAAAATGCTATGAAGAATTAGGTAGAGACAGCTTGGGTGGGAAACCAGTAAAGCCCCAACTGCTCGAAAGTCCTGAAAAATTATTTATTAAAAATAATTCAAATAATCCTAAAAAGAGCTGGGATGGAAATAAACAATCCACTCCCAAGGAAAAAGTTTTCCAGTCCAGAGGAAGGTCTCCTCGACGGAGGGAAAGAACTCCGACTCGAGAACACCAGTCTCCCCAGAGGGAGTCCTCTGAGAAAAGATATAACCTTAGAAATAGGGATAATCTGAAAAAACCTGATAGATATCAAAGTATTGATACACGTCCCTCTCGATCTTCTCCACAGAATTCGGAAAGAAGAGGACGGTCAGACCCAGGAGAGCACACCAAGTCCAAAGACAAGGAACCTGCTCAAAATAAGAAATCTCAATTTCAGAAAGAGAAGGTAGCCAGTATTAGAGTAATCAACCATGCCGAGAATACTGAGGACACAGTTGAAAAACGGGGAGTGGGCATTGACAATGTTGGACAGTGCAGCAGAAATCAGTATAGCGCGCAAGATCTTGATGAGTCATCTGGAGACAGTGGACACGAATGAATACATTCAGGTTGAAACTGCCGACACCAGACTTAGCGAGCCCCATAAAATATACGAAATAACATTGCGTATGGAGGGTGATAAGACTAGGAAAATTAAGGGTCTATTTTGGGATAAGCTCTCAAAAGGCTATGATATTCTGTTAGCTGAAAAAGATTGCCCCCCGGAGTTTGTCAGGGAGTGCCCTCGTGGCGAAGAAGTGATTATGCCTGCCTTCTCGAATCACATTCCGATTCACAAAAAATACACATATGCAAGGAAATGGGCAGTAGCCCAGGCACCTGCATTGTATAAAAATCATGTATGATGGGATGAGGACTCTTCTCCTCACAAAATCCAACTAAAAAGTGAACCAACTGCCCAACGGCAGTATCCCATAAAGCAAGAAGCTAAAAAACAGGTCAGGGAGATCTTAGATCAACTTGAGTACCAGGGGGTGATTGAAACATGCACCTCTCAAATGAACAATCCTTTGTTTCCTGTCTCCAAGCCAGACAATTCATATCGTCTAGTTTTGGACTACAGACATCTTAATACATGTTGTAAAACTTTTGCAGTACAAAACTCGCATAGTGCAGCCCTAATGAATAATATAGTTAGGAAAAAATATAAAACGACATTAGACATATCTAATGGTTTCTTTTGTCAAAATATTGCACCAGAAAGCAGATATTTGACCGCTTTCTCCGCATTTGGGTCGCAGAAAAAATTATGTCGACTCCCACAGGGATTCAAAAACAGCCCAGGACTATTCTCAGCTAGGGTAACAGAGTTACTACAAATCTATGATGATGAGGCATTATCTTACGTAGATGATATCTATCTCACAGACGACGACTTGGATACTCACTTGAAAAGAGTGAACACCATTATACTTGGGTTCGCAGCAGAGGGTTACAAATTCAACTTTAAAAAGTCTCGAATTGCCCATCTGACAGTACTATTCTTAGGGTACGAATTATCAAGTGAAGGGAAAAGCCTAGCGGACAACTTCTTAGAGAAGTGCGCTGTACTCCAAGCTCCAAAAACGCTGAAGAATTTACAATCCATATTAGGTTTTCTGAATTTCGGAAGAACTTACATTCTAAATTACGCAGAGAGGGTTAAACCTCTCTACGAACTAATTAAACCTGACTTTAAACAAATCAATTGGACTCAAAAACACACGGAAATTTTGAGATCACTGCAAACAGACATGTTAGCAAAAACAAAATTAGATACACGTGACAACACACGTGATCTTGTAATCCGAGTCATCCCATGAAGATGCGGATTCACGTACCTAACCTCTAATGAGGGAGAAAAGGTACCAATTTCAATTAAATCTCACTTGTACACACAAGCAGAAAAAGCATTCAGTCACACAGAAAGAACTGTGAAAGCAGTGCAAATCGCATTAGCAAATGAACGAGAACTAGCACACGGCAAAAGGATTAACATCCTCACAGCGGAATCCGCCTTCGAAGCGCTATTCAGCCCAGTAAACCTGCCTACAGTGTCACTGGATCCGAAATGGATACAGTGCATAGATTCTCTAGGAGCGCAAGACGTGAAATACTATTTCGCCCCACAATACGAAGAACTGAATGATTTAGAGTATGAAGAAGAATATCCTCTGCCAATCGAAATTCTGCCTCTCCCACAATATGCCTGTATAATCTATACAGATAGCTCTGTACAGCATTTCAACGTAGAGAGAAAATCCTACGATACAGCATGTGCGATCATTAAATGTCGTTGGCTGTGCGGTAAAATCAGACCGAAAGTAACAAAAACCGAATCAGTAAAGTACTGTTCGGTTCAGAGAACTGAAATTAGATGTTTAAAGATGGCGCTTGAAAATGCAGAACGCGAATTCCCGACACTTATAGTGTGCGATTCTCATTTTTGCGTCAACTCTTACAATAACAAACTGCAGAGTTGGATTGAAAACGACTACAAAGATGACACAGGTGCCACAATAAAGCATACATTGCTCTGGAACGAGGTAGCTCTTTTAAGTTAAGAACTACAAAATTCTCACGTGATTCACGCACAGAGTCTTCAACGTGATGGCGTTCACGTTGCAGGGAATTCATTGGCTAATACAGCCACCGCGGATGCAACTAAACCGGCTTCCGTAGCCACAAAAAAGTGTACAGAAAAATACATAGACGGGGAAACCATGCTGGCAGTAAAAACGACCGTAAAAGGCGACTGTGCAGCACTACCCGTAAACTATCCACTCAATTATGCATACATAATCGATGCAAACTCCGTTCCTTTTGCTCGAATCCCTGGAGTGGGGGACAGAGTAATTCCAAACAGGAGCAGGAGGGGCTTCCTCTTACTGGAAGCACACATGGGGTTGGGTCTGAGACACCAAACAATCAAAGCCTCTCTGAAAGAATTACAATCAGCGTACTGGTGGCCAGGAATGAGTATAGATATCCAATGTTTTGCTCAAAATTGTGAAGACTGCAACAGAGATCACAGTAATGAACAGGCCAGTGTAGTTTCAGGATCCCTGCTAGACAGCATAAGGCGGTCTATCTGCGCAATCAAAGAAGAGAAGCGCGTCCCAGTGTACACCATTAAGATGAAAAGCACTTAAAAAATGAGGCCCCAGCGCTCGGCTGACGCTAGAACGGTTATAAAAGATTTGAGAGTCTTTATCGGCACATACGCAATTACCACGTTCCATTCTGACCAGGGTCCTGCTTTCAGCTCTCGAGCCTATAAGGAGGCCATGGCCAGCATGGGAATTGGGTTGCGGTATTCTTGTCCGTCGCACCCCGAAGGGAATAGTGTGGTAGAAAGAAAAAACCGTGACATAAAGCAATCTATAACAGCGAAGGTATTAGGTTCAGGCGCTGGGTGGGTCAAACATTTAACAAGTGTCCAGACTAGTCTTAATAACATGCCAAGAAATTCTCCAAAAGGTTTCAGCCCATACGAACTATTGTTCGGAATTAGAATGCACGTTCAGGACCTCGATAGTCAGATGTCAGTGGTACAAGAAGAAACAACGCACTTTGATGTAAAGGATCGTTTGGCTGTTTTACAGGAACTGAACGAAACAAGAAAATCCTTAAGCAACACAAAGTTAAAGCAACAGCCACCTACCACTGACGAGGCACCACCAGCAACAGCCCCAGCAAGGCCTGTCTGGATTCCAAAGATTGGGGATCTAGTCAGAGAAAAGATCGCGGTTAAGAAGGAATTTGGGCCTTCTTACAGAAAAGCAGTACCTGTCTTGGCAGTCACCGGAACAAGATCAGTTGTGCTACCGCCCCTTGCTGGTAAAAAGGAGAACAGAGTCGTGTCAATCGATCTGGTAAAACCACAAGCATGTGGCCTATAATCAACAGTAGGCCCAGTGGACTCCCAAGAAATAACAGAATACCCAAACTTGCAACAATCCAAGAGGTTCAAACTGAAAGACTCATCACATTCGATCAGCCTGCAGTGCACAATGAAGGACTATGCAATAATGCCATGGAACTCGTGCCTCTTGAAACACAGATTGAAACAGTTCGTCAAGAAACAACACCAGTCTACACTAATGTGGCATCAGAAAGTGCTACCGAGAGACAGATTGAAAGAACAATCCCATCAATTGACAGAACTGCCTCTGGTTATTTCATCAACTTCGACAACTTCTCTGAAGATTTAAACGACCCCGAAGTGATGCCAGCAACAAAAAAGTATTCTAAAGAAAATACAACAGGACTCCTTCAACAAATCAAATAATTATATCTGGATTCACCGTTGATTGAGCATTGGATTATCTCAGGGGTATTCATACTCCTACTATGCCTAATTTTAGTTTTAATTTTAGGAAAGTTTATTACAATTGAATGGACACAGCAAGTCAGAACATCAACCTAGTCCTGAAACCACACAGATCATCACACGTGAAGAAAAGAGAACTGTCAACAGTAAATGTCACAGCAATTCCAATACCTGGTGGGGTTGTATGGGAGAAAACAGACTATGAGATCTATGGTCCGGTAGAAATCCTGAAGTATCCTCATCAACTAAAGGTTTCCTTAAGTGACTTTGTAAAACCGAGTACATTCTCTGATGATTGGGACTTTAACAGTATTAATGACATGATGTCTGATTTAGTAATGTCAGCTAGATTCACAGATCATGATTATTTACAAGGTTCATCTAGTTATGAGCAGTTATTCTGTTATACCCACTATGGGGATCACTACTTGCATAAATCTGCACAGCCTAGAAATGTTTTTATGTATAATCAATGGGAACATTGTGCTACACCACCTAAAAGCAGTTCTAAAGCATTTTTTGAGAAATTCAAATACTTCTCAGGGTTTAACACCAGTAATGCAGAAACGTTTTATTACAAACTGTTAGTTAAAACAGGAATGAAAACAATGCTGACAAATTCTAAATTGATATATTCAGAAGCATTTTATGACAAAATGATGACATTTGGTTTTGATTATTGGAAAAATAATATTGAAACGAAAACAATCTGGGGTACAAAAGATTGGCAGGTGCAAGGCATTGAAGCACTATTTAGAACCTGCATGATACCAGAACAAATGTTGTTTTTAAATGACACAATACACCAAACATCTTGTCTTGTCCTAGCTAAGATCAAAGACCTTAAAACACCGTCTATACCAAAGCCAATACCTGAAAATGCAACTGCAGATATTGAGTTAGACGTAACACAAATTTTAAATTTGAACAGAACACATCCTGATTGGAAAAAGTGGTTAATCTGGCCTACTGACACAAACAGCTGTCAAGATAGATTCCTGAATAAAACACAGGGGTTAAAAATGACCAGATTAGACTCGAGATATTCCCAGAGACAACATCCAGGGATTATAACAACATACAGTGTAGGGAAACTCTGCCTCGAATGGCTAACAACATCCACACTGGCTGAAATTAAGCAACACTTATCTTTACTAAAAGAAGGTGCTGATTTGCGCGATTTCATTCTTGGGCCACGCAAACAGCGTCAAAAGCGTTTCATAGCGACCAGTATCTATGCTGCTTACAACGAGGCTTGAAAAGTCAAACAAATTGAAACTGCTGAAAAAATACGAGAAATTGATCGTATTAATTTGGAGAAATCACTTTCTGTAGTAGACAATGGGTTAATGACTCTGTCTTCCAGAATATATTCGTTGGACAATATTGTATCCTCTGCCTTTGATGTGATAGACAGAGATTGCTAATGTTACAACATGGCCAGTCTCAATTACGTTCTATTATAGAATTAGGCTGGACGCTGCAAAATCTTCGTTCAGGCTATGTGCCTTGGCGTTTAATCAACACAACGTCATTATTTTCCAGTTTTAACCTTACTGATAAACAGATCAGTTTGGCACAGAAAGGAGCAGACTATACCATCCTGAGCATCGAAAGACTCGAGAGATTACCATTGACAATGTCAGAGAGTCCTGTCATTGAATGGATAATACACGGAATTATCACAATTCCGATAACAACTTTCCGATTTAAAAAGTGCCTTGAGTACATACCTGCTGGCCAGTATGAACAATTGGGTAAAGGATATGTAAAATCTGAATGGAAATTACCATACACTCATTCTTGCTATAGTGACAGCGACAAAAATGTATTTCTTAGTGGTAATAACTGTAAACATTCACTAAGTGGTATACTTTTGTGTCAGGGTATTAATTTACACGGAGCATGTGATGGAAATTCTAACAACCTTTCATGCCACCAGCTAGTCACACCTGCAACTCAGATAGAGCCCTTCTTTATGCAACTCGCAAACGGGAGTTACATTCTTAGAACGATCACAGATGTTGTGGCCTCGTGCCAGGGAAAAGTTATCTAGTAGAAGTAACATCCATGGTCAAATGCTGTATGCAAGCATTGTTTCCGAGTGGGGCTGCAGACTCAGTGACTCCCATCTGGCCTCGTCTGAATCTCTATTCTATACGAATTGATACTTTAAGGAAAGTTAAATCTGTACTTTTACAGACAACAGTGCCTATAACGTCATCAAAAGAGACGTATGATCTTCTAGTTGCAAGGACAGCTACTGAAGTTCATGACCTTTTATCAACAAATTGCCCCGTGCATTTCGTACAAATGCTAAGCCACCTCCTTAACATGTCTAGTGCCACAAGCGTCCCAGGCATATTCAAGACAGTCTTTACGGGACTGCTAACGCCTTTTCAAGCAATTTTGGGAATCGTTCCTAATTTTGTGCACTCTGTTTTTGGCGGCATACCATTATTTTTGGGACTTGTAGCAGGGATTTTATTTTTGACCCTCCTACTTCGTTATGGCAAGCCTCAGCTCAGACATAGCTCCCATGGGAATGGAAGAGACAATCCTAGCAATGCGCTACCGGGACAGGATAACTAACGTCCTCGGATTGGCCAGGCTGAGAGATCTAAACATGACCTGGTTCCTTTCATTCAGACCTGTATGGCAAAATTGCATTTTACCTGTGCTACGATGTATGCTTTGCGGCGATGAATGCGTGTTGGACATCTGTCTTTCACTTCCATCAGCAGTACCAATGGACGTCGATACTTTGCTCAGTCCAATAACGGCTCATGCATTGTGTTGTCCCCAGCGGCTACCAATCCTGATGACGGCATTTGTGGAGACTCCTGTGCTACAACCAAGCGGTAACAGTGGAGCGAGTGACAAAAGCAACATCATCCAGGTACAACGTTCAGTGAGCATTACTGATCCTGCCTTCGATGACAGCAATCATTCTGACACTTGCCAAGTTACAGCGCTATCAAATTTGGTTGAACTGTCACCTGAATTTGTAGACCAATTCTTTGCGAGCCTGTCTGATATGATGTTCCCACCTATACAGAAACAATAACTTTAAGAAGCTTTCCGACACACAGCGTTCCCATGAAACTCTGAATTCGGCCTTCACTTCTAGTCAACAAAGACTGCTAGCAGCGTTGGAACTCTGTTTCCCCGTTCAAGCATTAATTCTCTTTGGATTGGATATTTTTCAAATATTGACCTTTTTTTGGCACAAACAAATCTTTGCTTGAGGTGAAATCTATTCTTAAAGAACAGAAGTTCATATTTCTATTTTTTACACACACCTAGAGACATAACAACTTACATTAGCCTCTAGCACACATTTTGCAAATGCATTTATATGTGATGATTTATCTCGCCCTTCTTCTGTCAGAGATACTTCATGTGTAATTTTAATGCATAATCGTTCATTGATTTCACATGCCATAATTTTTGAATGATTTCTATGCTTCAATAACGTACAGTACCTAAATTCCATGTATTATAAGTACGCCTATTTCGAATGCATTTATGTATTTTGGGGTGGGCAATGTTACACATGCATCCTATTGCTTTAGTTTTAGTAATTTGATGGACATGTAAACGTGGAGTGGGTGTTGCGTGTTTATCTAGGGTCCTGATCGATACTGTGACCTTATGCCCCTATTCGGCTATAAATCCATTTTATTCCCTATATTGGCATAACCGTTCAAGTGCGATATTCAGAAAGTCATCTCTGACCTCACACGAACAGAGCCACGTTCAAGGATAACTCTCTCTGCCACTTCCTTTGCGACCAATTAGTGCAATGACAGAGCAGAAGTCACTATCTGATATTCCTAGATTAACACTCCAAGTTCTTCAACAAGATAAAAACTCAGCAAACTGGGAAATCCCCCTTGCTATGTTTTGATTAGTAATAGAACTCTAATGAGCAACTGATAGCTATCACTTCCTAGTGATATCTTTAATTGACGTCTTATGTCCGGCAAACTTGCGTCAAACCCGGCACCTGTCAGGTATAAATACTACCAACGTTGCCTTAAGCAATGAGAGCTGTTGTGCACCCTGTTGTGCATACCGTTGCTGTTGCCGAGCACTGTAACACTCTGTCGCTGCAGCCTGCTATCCCTGTGGTGGTGAAGCTACTGATACCATTATCGCTGCTAAAGCGCGAACGATGGTGCAGTACGCTTAGGAGCCGAACAGACGTCCCTCTGTGAAGAGCCTAGCAGATCCAGCTGCCCGCGGACGCTGTCCCCCGCCTCCTCCTCTCGACGCACTGAAGAAGAGCCGCTGCCTTTCTCGTGCAGAGAAATCCAGCTCCGGCGTTTCCGGTTTACCCTCGCGGGTGACAGGAATATCGAGCTTCCCCTGAAGGAGATACCAAACCTCCATCATTCTATTCAGAGGTATGGTGCTGACTAAACTCTTAAATGAGAATTATTGAAACAAACCTTGGCAAAACCAACTTAACTTAAAGCTACTTACTTACTCCCCTTTCACGTGTTAGGCTTAGGTCAGGCACACTGGGGTAGGCTTAGTTAGAAGCACCAGTTGAGTATTTTAGCCTATTGTATATATGACTGTATATATGTTTTATTACTTTTAACCATTGTATGGCTAAGAAACCATATCAATGATTTTACAGTATTATTTCGCAATACTTATCTTACTGTACGTACTTTTTATCATAACAAGTTTTGCAATTGTGGCAATACATTTCTCTTGTACGAGAAGAAAGACTGTTCAATAAATGTTAACCCTTTATTGACAAACGCCCGTCTCTCTATTCTCTACATCTCGTGAAAGTAAACTGCACTAGACTGACTGAGTGAAATACATGTCTATTGTTTCACACGACCCTAGAGATCGACTCTTGATCTGAGGAGCAAAGTTGTCATGTTGCACGGTTGTTGGAAAACTGAATCCCTTCTTGTCTGTGCCTGGGAAGCTGATCACTTCCTATACAGAGAAGAAAGTTTCCAGTGACCTCTGAGCTAGTTGGTAACACACCCAATTAAGTTTAGCATAGTCAGTGGAGGCCTGGAATATCCGCAGTTCCACGTCGATACTACTGTTTATGTTATTCCAATGCGCAGGGCCTAGTGGGAAACTAGGAACTACACTACAATCCTTGCAGAAGAACGCTGTGATGGCTGGTCGTCAAGTACCAAACCTTTAAGAAAAGGGGATAACACGCTCGAGGTCATTACCGGATATCTACAATTATAACAACGTGCACCAAAATTAATTCCCGTAAAGTGAAATGAGTGAAAACGTGGCTAATACACAGATTAACTGTGTATGGCTCAACATGGCCAGGAACAATGTGTAGTTAAAAACTCAGTCCTTCCTAAAATAGAGTGCAGCAAATTAATCAGCAAACACTAGACCAGTCGACTGAATGAGTAAGCAAACATAGAGCTGCACGTATAACTATGTCATATACATGTGAAAAAAGTCAAGACAAACCATGTAAAGTCCTACCTGAATCAGTGAACTGCAAGCCCCCCAAACAACACAACACCAATAAGTCAGTGAAAACGATGTTACGCGATTATAAACCACTCTGTGACATGACATTACATGTTCAATGATTAAAATTGAAGAAAGAACCGGCATGACCTGGCTAATATAGAAGAAATTGTCAGGAAACAAGTTTGGAACTAAAAATGAAATGTGGCTAAAGAAATCAATACTCTGTCAGATATACGCAAGTGCAACACTCTCCAGTTTAAACTTAATTTAACAGTCCAAATGATGCTCACAGTATGATTCTCGATAAAAACAAACTCGTGGGTGATTCAGTACAACAGTACTCTTGTTGGCACAAATGTTACTCACATTATGTAGTATGCGAGGGGGTTCGAGTTGAGAGCTGTCGGTCTATTTGCGCAAGTGGTGTGCAGGTGAAACACAAAAAGGTACTGATGTAAACAGTATTTGGGTCTCTGGAAACTGGTAAGAGCAAACACACAAGGTGAGAATAGGAAATAGCACGCTACAGCCAATAGAAACCAAGGAAAAGTAAGTGGCAAGCACAGACACCAGTGGAAAGCAAGGGGGTAGGATATAAGTAAGTAAGATATATATAAATATATGTATATATACATATATATATATATATATATATATATATATATATATATATATATATATATATATATATATATATATATATAAGCTCAGTAATCACTTTCCACTTTTTCGAAAAAGGATTCAAGCACTCCGGGTGAGGTGGCAAAGTGTATTTACGCCAACAGCAACAGTGAATAGACAAACGCGTTTCAGACCGAGTCCTTCCTCAGTGTCAACGGTATGCTGCGCGCGGCTCTTTTTGTGTACGCCCTCACAGAAGGTGAAGACGGACTCAAGTGTAAATACAAGTACATCTTTGAATATATTAGAGCGCTGGTAAAACATGACAGCCATTAATTTATACAACATAAATGCATGGAAAGTAATATTCGTGTTTAGGGGAAATCCCTATTGTAACATAAAGTCATCACTATAGGCTAATAACCACTGCCAGTCAAAGCTATGATCTCGCCGTGTATCGGCATATCTCTGGCATAATTACCAAAACTGCGCTCAGAAACGCCCAACAAATCTACATTACGCGGTATACATTCAGAGGTGTCAAACACAATCTAGCCGTGTATCGGCATATCTCCGGGATAACTTTCAAGATTATTCATATATGTTCCCAACCGGAGATAAAACCAATAATGAAATGGATTTACTCTAACTACAAAACTGGAAAATAGGAGAGAGATATTGCATATTTACATATTACATATTACCATGGTAATCAAATGAGTTATCAACTGCACAAATTGAGAAACACATATTAGTCAGAAACGCACTCTAAGCTCATTAAATATTAAATATTAAATATTTGGACAAAAATGAATATGCCATCCTAAAAATCTCTAGAGGAGACAACTCATGACAGTATCTAAAATCATGAATCACTTAATACAGTTTTTCATGTCCCTCAGTTATCTAGGATATCGTATTAAACCAATCAGATTAAAAACATAATTCGAGATTCATTTTCCTAAATGGACTGTCAGTTCTTCCCCTATGTTCAGCCCTAGGGGACTCTTTGTCTGCAAATCGATAATATATCTGGATTCCAATTTCCGGAGATTCAACAATCTGTCTCCCCCTTTAGGATTTAAAGGGACATGATCAATACCAAAGTAGCGAAGCAGTTCCCTATTACTGCCATGCACTTTGGCAAAGTGCCGAGCCACAGGATAGGTTATATCCTTGTTGGTAATTGCTCGCTGATGTTCCAGTATTCGCAGTTTTACGTTGTTAATAGTGCTCCCAATGTATTTTAGTCCACAGGGACAAACCAAGCAATACACTACATAGGGTGTCGTACAGGTGATAAATTTGCTGATGGTTTTGGGTCTCCATAGACCTGGAACACTATACATTAACGTGCGTCTGCTGTTCTCACATGCCCGACATTTCCCACAAGGAAAAAAAACCCTCATGTCTTTCAGAGTACCACTGGTCTTAGAATGGGTAGGCATTAAATGACTCTGAACAAGACTGTCTTTGATCGATTTTGATTTCCTGAACGTAAGCAATGGTTTAACTGGAACATCATTTCCTATGATGGGATCGGTACGTAGTATGTGCCAGTTTTTCGTGAGCATTTGTCTGAGTTTATTAGCCTCATCTGAATAGGTGGTAATCATGCGAAATGTACTATTTATTTCTGAATGCTCACTTCTTTTAGAGACTTGTTCAAGAAGATGTTTTCTAGGGATTCTCATTTCTTTTATAAAAGTGTTGTCCAACAGGGCTTGGTCATATCCCCTGATCAAAAATCTGGCAATAATCTCTTTTGCTGCTGAGATAAAATCTAATTCCAGAAAACAATTACGTCTCAATCTCAGCAGTTCGCCGTAAGGGATGCTGCGGATCAGGCTTGGGAGATGACTACTTCCAGCGTGTAATATGCTGTTGCCGGCTGTCGGCTTCCTATAGAGAGCGGTTTCCAGAACTCCCTTGCTGACAAAGACCTTCACGTCGAGGTAATGTACCTCAGTCTTACTTATGTCAGATGTAAATTTCAAATTAATCTGATTATTATTGAGATCTTTAATGAATTCCTCTGCTTGTGTGGTGGAGCCCCTCCACACTAAGAAGAGGTCGTCGATATATCGATGCCAAACTACGATGTACTTAGCCCATCGCTGATTTTTACCCGCTAGGGCAACCTGCTCCTCCCACCAGCCTACGAAAAGATTTGCATAGCTGGGGGCGAAGCAGGTTCCCATCGCAGTTCCACTTATTTGCTTAAAGAAATCATTTTGGAACAGAAAGATGTTATTTCTGAGACAGAAGTTCAAACATTCTACCAACATCTTACCATGTTCCATGTATTTGGCTGGTCTTTTATCCAGAAAGTATTTCACAGCCTCTACCCCTTGATTGTGTTGTATACTGGTGTAGAGGCTAGCAATATCTAGGGTAAACAGTACGTATGTTGGATCCCAAACAATTTGATCAACTTGTCCAATAAAATCTTTAGTGTCTTTAACATATGATTTTAAATCAACCACAAAGCGAGAAAGAAAAGAATCAATGTAAATGGACAAGTTCTCAGTAAGGCCCCCCTTAGAGGAGACAATTGGTCTCCCCGGTGGATGCTGAAGGTCTTTGTGCACCTTAGGTAATTGGTAAAACGTAGGAATTATGGGTTCAGGATTCCTAAGAAAAAGGAATTCATTCATATCTAACATGAGTGTGTTACGCCATTTATTCAAGAGATCATGATAGGCCTTGATGCTTTCCACATATTCTTCTTTATTTATTTTTTGATCGTTTTTTGCATCTTGAAGCTGTCTCAACGATTCATCACAATATTGATCTCGTGTTAAAAGCACAACATTCCCCCCCTTATCCGAGGCTTTCACAACAACCCCTTCATTTTTGCTCAATTTGGAGAGAGCGTTGGTTTGTGCAATAGTTAGATTGTTCCTTCTTTTGTTCATCTTGTTGGTTAGGAGTCTGTGACTCATAAGATCTTGTGCAACGGCATCCGCAAAGGTATCTATAGCATCGTACGGCATCTGGGGGTTAAACTGAGAGGGTGCTTTGAAATCCGTTAGGGGTGATTGTTGTTCAATCCCTTAGGCCCTCATTGTTCCGATGGCTTCTTCAGAAACCCCATCCAATTGCTCAGTTCTCAAATCTTCCAGCGCTTGTACCGTGTTAAGATCCTTGACGGTAAGTACATCTGTCGGGAACACCGTGATTTTCTTTTTTGTGTTCCTAATGTCACCAATTGGGGGTTTTATTTTGTGGAACTTGTGTAAATTGATTTTACGAGTAAATTTGAACAAATCGATGCGAGTTTGGGTATATTCAAGTCTGTTATTCGGGCAAAAACTGAGCCCTAATTCTAAATTATCCTCCTCTTCTTTTGTTAGAGCCTGATCAGTCAGGTTAAGAATCGTTAGATTGGATCTACCATCTGTTCGCTCTCTTCTTGCGGGTATTTTGGGCCATAGTTTTGCCCCTTCCTCTTCCTCTGCCAGCCGCCTCGTCGGGTTCTCCGTCGCTTTCGAGTGGCTTGGTTTTGCCACCTCTCAGCCAGGTCTGGCGAATGAGGTTGAATTCCAAGTGAAAAGGGTTCCTTCTCCCTTCACTTCTCGGTGCCGGTCTTTCATCGCCTGATTGTTCTTCCTCCGTGGCTGAGGACTCCGATGTAGCTGGTTCAATGACCAATCTGGTATTCTTCATCTTATTGAGGGCTTTTCGTGGACCATCAAATTTCTTGGAGAAAGTAAGAATTCTTCCCTGAGCGTAATCCCGCTCGTCTCTTTCAAACTTCTCCTGTTTCCGCTGTCGTATTTTTAATTCATATTTAATCAAGCGCTTTTTCATATCATCCCGCAATTGTGTTTGTTTGGCTGAGTCAGTTTCTTTGGCTATTTCACTCTCCAGGGAGGCAATTTCATCCATCACTTTCGCTCTATCGCTCCATGCGAATTTGACCAGTAAATCGATCATGGCTTTACATGAAGCTGCGGTCAAATCTGCCCATTGCTCCAATAGCATGGGATTGGGGCTTTCATACGCAGGTACTGTATATATACGAAGCCCCCTGGGCACTCGATCCACGTCAATATAGTTTTGTAGTGAAGTAGCCTCCCACCATTTTCTTATCTCTCTTTCACTACATCGTTTAAGTTTGAGAAAGAGATTTTGTAGGGAACTGCGTGATACATTTCCCCCACCTCCAGTATCCGGTACTGTAGAAGAATTCGGCGCGCGTTTCTTAAAAACGTCTAGTGCTGCTTCGCGGCGTTCCTCTTCATCACACATGCCGGTCGGCTTTGGAAACCACGGAGAAGCCTCCCCGGGTTAAGCCACCAATACCCCCTCGCCTTGCTGCTCAATGGGCCCTCGCAGTTGCGTACGGCAACAGACGGGAGTGTAGAAACGGGAATGGCGACTTACCAGCGTCTTCTGTTTGCATCAGCCGGGCGCCCGTCCGTTAACTCCTCGCTCTTCTGGTCCGTGTTCAGCGGTGCTCCCGATAAACGTAAACTCAAGCTCCGTGCTACCAGGGATCTCGGGGCACTCGTCGGCGGGTGCTATAACGCGCTGGTAATCGCGTAACACATAGAAGCTCAGTAATCACTTTCCACTTTTTCGAAAAAGGATTTAAGCACTCCGGGTGAGGTGGTAAAGTTTATTTAAGCCAACAGCAACAGTGAATAGACAAACGCGTTTCAGACAGAGTCCTTCCTCAGTGTCAGCGGTATGCTGCGCCCTCACAGAAGCTGAAGACGGACTCAAGTGTAAATCTTCGTATATATTAGAGCGCTGGTAAAACGTGGCAGCCATTAATTTATACAACATAAATGCATGGAAAGTGATATTCGTGTTTAGGGTAAATCCCTATTGAAACATGAAGTCATCACTATAGGCTAATAACCACTGCCAGTCAAAGCTATGAACTCGCCTTGTATCGGCATATCCCTGGCATAATTACCAAAACTGCGCTCAGAAACGCCCAACAAATCTACATTACGCGGTATACATTCAGAGGTGTCAAATACTATATATATATATATATATATATATATATATATATATATATATATATATATATATATATATATATATATATATATATATATATTAACAATGGATTTCACAAGCACAGCGCAAGCAGGTGAAACCTAAAAATTCAACCATTTCTAAGCTGGAAAGGGCAATGTTAGTAGTTTGTGAATACCCAGAAAAGTACTCTTTGTCAGAGTTCACAAGGTTCCATGGCTAGCGATGCATTGGAGCACCCAGAAAGGCCCTACTTCCAACAACTTGAGTGGTGTTTACGGATGCAGAACTATGAAAGGGCTTATGCCTACTAGTAATCCCTTTGTGGATTCATGGCAGTTATAACTGAGATAAACGTGGTTGTAAAATTATGTTTACAGGCAAATTTACTAGGTGCAATCATTTGAGTTGCCTATGCTTAATTTACGTACAATTAAAAGTAGGAGAGACGTGGTGATGCCATGTTTCTTGCATTATCATAATCCTGTGTTATCATAATTGTGCATGTTGTAGGCCGCATTTTTATTTGCACCTGTTACTATAAACCTGCTTGCTTTTGTGCCACACTGTCCTTTCACACAGAACCTGCATATGTTTTCATGTTATATTCGTTTCCTGACATTTAGTCTAAACACCACAGATAAGTTCAAACAAGAATGTCCCTTGTTATACTCTCTGGTCAAGCACTAGCACATAGACACAATATTAGGACTCAGCTGCTGTTTGTGAGCACACATGTGTTATCATATAACAGAGCATAAGAGTTTAAGCAAAAGCACACACAGCTAAGGTACTGGGGCAAGACTGCTACATAAGCTGAGATGTAGAACGTCCATCTATGAATGATAAGGTACGGGGTTTGCCGCTAATCCCATAGATCTTTTATGTATCATCCAGTTTCAGCAGAAAGGGAGGGTGGTTTAGGATATTCTGTCTTATAACATGACAGGGATTTTTTTATGGTATATGGTTCATTGACCATGCTAACAGTATTTTAAGTATGCATTTGTTTTTTTAATTTTGGCACAATAGTTTAAATATATGTTCTAAACTTCCTTTGTGTCTTTTGTTTGTTTTATTGTGGATGAGTACGAGTGAGAGAGAGAAAGAGTGGGCACTGTTACCGCAATCCCTGAGAAGGTTGGGAGTGTTGGGTTCTGGGGTGCCATTTCACTTGTCACTCTGTTAGGGTTAGGATGGCAAGTAAGGAACTATAGCTTATAGGTACAGAGGTGGTATGGTGACTCAGTCCCTACTTGACGATGTTCTATGGTCCCAAGCATAGTTCTGCTCCTGAGCAGAATCCCTGCAACACCAAAACCTTGGCAGACCCAAGGGTGCACGGTTAGGCAATGTCTTAGATAGATGAGCTACACTCACAAATGCAGCTATTGCTAAGTGGCTTTGATGAAACACACGACAGGAGCACAAGATTGTTTCCTGTTTTGATAGTAAAGTATTTATCTTTGACCCTCAAGTTAATTAGAAATTTGAGTAGGACAAATGCGAGAAAACTATTATGGATTTCTCCACACATTTGGTTTGCACCATCATAGTTGCCTCATCATTCCTACATTTCACACCTCCACAATCACAGTCCCTCCATAATAACTCCTGTAGTTCACTCAACCACTGTCACCCCTGATTCCTCACTCCTGTAGTTCACTAATCCATGGTTACTACTGTGTTATCACTCCTGCAGCTCCCTCCTGCACCGTCACTTCTGCTCCATCACTACTGCAGTTTACTCCTCTACTGTCACTCATCCACTATCATTCCTAAAGACTTCAGCTTAGAATGGGGTGTTTCCTTTATGGAAACAAGTCTTTGCCTTGATTTACATATGCTATCTTTCATAAGGCAACATTCACATTACTAATTGAACAGCTTGATGTATATTCATGCATACCATATTCAGGTGAATATTGATTTCATCTAATTGATTTGATTGAACGATTGTAACTAATCTGCTAGTGGGGACATAGCTATTTTTTGGAAACTACCTGTTATGTTGACTGTGTCTGTGTAGCCCACCACGTTCCGCCGCGTCCATTGTGGGCGTTTGTTGCGGAGGGTGAGGAGCCCATCACTTCCGGGTCAGCAGGAAGGAGGTTAGCGGTCTAGTCTCTCCGTCCTGCACCCAACTTAATGAGGGGAGGACAGCGGCCACGCTGTGGATACAGGTCTGTCGGTGGCAGAGACAGACGGATCCATTTGTAAGGCTAATACATTGGTACTCGGCAAGAGCGCTGTAGGAACTCCCTAAACTTTTTAAATACTCCTTTTTTATTTTCACTGCTCTAACTGTTAATCTGCTAGTGGGGAATAGCTGTTTTTTGAAAACTACCTGTTATGTTGACTGTGTCTGTGTAGCCCGCCCCGTTCTGCCGCGTCCATTGTGGGCGTTTGTTGCGGAGGGTGAGGAGCCCATCACTTCCGGGTCAGCAGGAAGGAGGTTAGCGGTCTTGTCTCGCCGTCCAGCACCCTACTTAATGAGGGGAGGACAGCGGCCGCGCAGCGGACACGCGCCAAAGGCAAGCCCGTCTGCACCGGTCCACGGCGGGACGGGGCCAGGGGCTAGAACCCCTGTCCAAAAGCCCCCAGATGGACTAAATAGACTCCAGTACTCTAAAGAACAGATGGAACGCCTTTGTCCACCTATGAAGGAGGCCTGTAAGCATAGACTGCAGGTGGAATGGATGCCTCACCGGTGTTAAGTCTGCCTCTATAATCCACTGGAAATCCAGGGTCTTTGTGAGGGAGGATGAGACACTAACCATGATTCAGGTGAACTGCCGCTCCCTAAAAAACATAGATTAGAAATCTTTGACCTACTAGTCGATCACCAGCCGGATGTGCTCTTAACGGAGACCTGGTTGGATGGGGAGTCTGCCCCGGAAATCCTGGAAGCACTCCCCCATGAATATGGTCTGCTGAGATTAGATCGTGGTATACAATGAGGGGGGGATGGCATTGGTGCATAAACTGGAGGTGATATGCACCCTTGAATCAGTGAGCCTCACTAATAGTGAAGCAGGTTTCTTTTCAATTAAAACCTCTCCCAACCTGACTATAAATGGCTATCTTATCTATCGCCCACCAGGGGTGACCTCGCAATTTTTAGATAGTCTGGTGGAGGTGGTGGTTCAACCTGCTCTACATTACAATAGGCTCCTAATTTTAGGGGATCTTAACTTGCACTTGGAGGATGCAGGAAATAAGGAAGCACAAGGGGTGATTGCCCCTCTGGAGTCATTCATGCTGAAACTTCAATCTTTGACCCCTACCCACCAAGCGGGCCACCTTCTTGATCCTATTTTTGCTAACTGGGATGGAGCGATGGTACAGTCCCCTATCAGGGTACCTTGGTCAGCTCATTATCTGATTCAGTTCTCTGCATTAGGTATGTCAAAAAGGTCTACACAAACTAGACCGGTGGCGTACAAACGAAGGAAATGGAGGAAACGTAATCAGGCAGCCACGGAGCTTGCCCTGAGGCAAGGTCGTCCCCCGCTGAGAAAGAACTTAGATAAGGCTTGGAAGGACTGGCTGACCAGGGCACTAGATAGGGTGGCGCCGTGGATGAACAGTGCCCCGGCGAGACGCACTAAGACGGCGCCGTGGTTCAATGATGATTTAAGAGCAGCCAAGTCTGCATACAAATGTTCAGAGCACGCTTGGCGTAAAAACTACGGTACGACTCTTAAGTTGGAATATAAGAACAGTCTGAAAGAGTACCATGGTCTGATAAGGAAAACAAGAAGAGCATTTTTAAATAAGAAAATTGAGCTAGCAGAGAATTCCTCTAAGGAACTTTTCTCCATATATAAGGAGCTCACTTTACTTAGCAGAACACTGGCTCCGGATACCTACTCCAAGGAGGTTTGCAAGGCTCTCGCGGACTACTTTGTGAAGAAGGTTGAGACCATATATTTGTCTTTTCCGACGGGGGCCGGTGAGGTAAAAGCAGGACGAGCTGGGAGAATGAGGCTGATGGAGGATAAGTGCCTAAACCAGTTTGTGGTCCCTGTCCAATCAGAACTGATGAAAATAGTGCTGAGTATCCAGTCAGGCTCCGCAATGGATGCTGCTCCGCCTAAGATCTTTAGGAACCAGTTGGAACTCCTTATAACCCATATAAGACGTTTGGCAGAGCTATCCTTTTAGGCAAGTTATGTGCCACTTGGTTGGAAAATAGCTCATGTAATCCCGATTAAAAAGAGGCCAATCTGAACCTGTCCCATTTGGACAATTTTTGCCCTATTTCTATCTTACCTTTATTTGTCAATGCCCAGATAGTGAAATATATGAATGAATGTCAACTTCTCCACCCCTCACAGTCAGGCTTTAGAGCCAACCATTCCACGGAATTGGCTCTGCTTTTCTCTACAGAGCTGCTTCGAAGGAAAGTAGATGAAGGGCTGACGGCTGCCTTGCTGTTGCTGAACCCTACTGCTGCATTTGATACCGTCTCGCATCCTTTACTACTCGCCCGTTTAAGGGAGGCAGGGGTTGTGGGGCCGGCTCATGATTGGCTGTGTTTGTTCCTTGCGGATAGAAGGTTTCAAGTCTACTGTCCCCCCTTTAAATCGGAATCTCGGTCCATAAAGCAGGGGGTTCCGCAGGGCTCTGTTCTGAGCCCTACTTTATTCAATCTCTACATGGAACCCCTTGCGAAGATTGTGGAAACCCACAGGGTTGAGATTGTGTCCTACGCGGACGACAATCAGCTGGTGGTAACCCTATCTCAACTCCCACAAGAGGCGGCGGCTAACTTCTCTGCCTGTCTAGCGGAATTAGCAGGCTGGATGAATAATAATTGTCTCCGCCTCAATGGGAGCAAAACCGAGCTTCTAGTGATGAGGAAAACACCATCAATTAGGTCTTCAGCTTGGTGGCCACCTGAACTAGGGCCCACTCCCAACCCCTCCGAGCAGGTGAAAAACCTGGGTGTACAATTGGATGCCAATCTCTCCTTTAAACATCATATTAGAGGGGTTGCAGGCAAATGCTACAGCATTCTGAAAAGTCTTCACAAAACCCTGGACCTACTCCCTGTTACTGGGAGGAAAACGCTAATACACACCCTAGTCACCTCCCATCTGGACTATGGGAACTCACTGTATATCGGTTTGAGTAAGAAAGGACTGCATCAACTTCAGTGTGTTCAGAATGCGGCTGCTAGGTTGGCATTGAATCTCCCCCGGAAATCGTCTGGGAGCCGTGCCTTAGCCACCTTGCACTGGCTTCCCATCTGGGAACATATTCTATTAAAAACTATATGTATGGCACAGCGCATTACGCAGGGAAAATATGCTGACCATGTATCCTCCTAAGCGGCTACTGAGATCCCTAGGAAGTATGCAATTCCAGGTTCCGCGTATTTACAAAGCACGGATGGGCGGCCGCTCTTTTAGATACCTAGCCAGTAAACAATGTAACGCACTTCCCATTTAGCTCCGTATGGAACCGTCTGAGGTGAGGTTCCGTCAGAAATTGAAGACTCACCTATTTCCCAAGTAGTTAGGCCCGTGGGCCGGTTGGCCCCCTCTTCTGCTCCCAGCCTGACAGTTGTTGAAGCTCTTTGATGGTCTGTATCTGCAGCGCGGGGACACACTGATTTAAGAGTAACCAGACGCTTTACAAACTTTATTATTATTATTGATATTATTACTTTACTAATCCGTTAATAAACCTTTATAGTTTTGTAATCTACACCGCTCTGCCGTTAGTTGTTGTGTTGCAAAATCTGCTTCACTGTCAATGATTTGTGATTTCAGCCTCAGTTCAAGACAGAGATCCCTCTGGATGGACTGAATGAAGTTTTGAATTTGCACCAAGTTAGAGTGGTGCAAGTACCATTCTTATCTTATCCACTATCAACATCATCTCAAACCCTCCTTACTCTTTCTTAACATATTGCTGTGCAATCAACAGCACTTGTATATAACCTAGCGATATTTGTACGATAACATACTAAAAAATCTCCTTATAGCTTTTCCTAAATAAGCAATGCTTCCCCCTTTCAAAATTCTCCTTTTGAAACCGCTTGGAAAACATAACATTTTCACATTCCGTTTGTAAAGATGTCAAACGTTTCTATGTACTTCAGCAAATATATTTTTGTAATAAAACCGAATGAAAGAATATTGATTATTGTTCCTAGGAAAGGGCATAGTCTCAGCTCAGAACTTATATCATTAACTGTTGCAAAAATTCTCTGTTTCTGTGAGTTAAATACTTGAACATTTTATGTAGTGACTAATTTAGTAAATAGGATTAAAATATGTACAGTTGTGAGCATAAATTGAGCATGGATTAAGTTAATTGATTGAACCTATGTGAATAAGCTATTTTCACATAAAGCAAATTACTTTGCAAAATGCCATTGCATAATGTGCAAGCACTAGTGGTGGCATTCTTCATAATACAAATCCACGTCATAATACAGAGGATTGAAAGATAAGAAATATTTTTAGAGAGTGGGAAGTCGTAAATGTGCTCATGCTATCAGTATTTGGCAATGCGTTTAAAAATAATCTCAGCGTGAGTTGTGCTTCCCAGCATGCTGTCTCTGGCATTTGGCAGCCTTTTTGAAGTTGTTGAACATGACACTATAACTATTACCATTCCCGAAAAGACAAAGGTATTTTTTTTTACACTGATCAGATCACATAGAAAATCGAGAAGCACAAAAAAATAAATCAAACATTAGAAAAGTCAGTAGGTCTCAGCTGTAAATGGCAGATGCATTTACCATTGCTTTTTGTTTGGCATGCACATGATGACCCTTGATTGTTCTTTCATATATTAAAGGCACCCAGTTCCAAGTTGGCTGCCAATGCGTACCCAAGTATCGAAGCCCATACACGTGTGCATTGCGATGCATGCGCTAGCGTACAACGCTATGCATACATATATATGAGCTATATATGAGCTATACATATATGCAAAAAAGAAGGAGAGAACTCTGGGTAGTTCTCCAACGTAGGCGGAAAGCAGCTCCAGTTAGAGCACTCTCAACACCAGCGACACTCTAGAGTGCTCACCTCAAATGTCTGTTTTTCTATCAAAGTCTTTAAGCATAGAATTAGCACAGTGCCATCCACGCTGAGATAGAAAAGGACAGAGTGTTTTGCCATCTCTACAGCAAAGTCTTTCAGCATAGGACTAGCACAGTGCTGTCCTTGCCGAGTTGTAAAATGACAAAAGCCATTTATCACTCCAGGCACAGTATTACAGCTTTGAATTGGTAAAATACCAACTCAAGCCAACCTGAAATGAGGAAAAGCAACCCCTGACACAGTGTTTCGCTCTAATTAGAGCTCTTCAGAGAGGTATAGCTTTGTCCAGACACAAGGGAGCACCCAGTATAAGTCAAAACAAAACCCTTTCAGGCATAGAGTGATGCATAAACTAAGCAAAAAAGAAGAAAAGAACTCTGGGTAGTTTTTAAATTTAGGTGGAAAGCAGCTCCAGTTAGAGCACTCTCAACACCAGTGACACTCTAGATCTTCTCACCTCATATGTCTGTTTTTCTATCAAAGTCTTTAAGCATAAGATTAGCACAGTGCCATCCACGCCGAGATAGAAAAGGACGAAGTCTTTTGCCATTTCTACAGCAAAGTCTTTAAGCATTGGACTAGCACAGTGCTGTCCTTGCCGAGTTGTAAAATGACAAAAGCCATTTATCACTCCAGGCACAGTATTACAGCTTTGAATTGGTAAAATACCAACTCAAGCCAACCTGAAATGAGGAAAAGCAACCCCTTACACATTGTTTCACTCTAATTAGAGCTCTTCAGAGAGGTATAGCTTTGTCCAGACACAAGGGAGCACCCAGTATAAACTACCAACTCAAGCCAACCTGAAATGAGTAAAAGCAACCCCTGACACTTAAAGACTTTGCTGTAGAAATGGCAAAAGACATTGTCGTTTTCTATCTCGGTGTGGATGGCACTGTGCTAATCCTATGCTTAAAGACTTTGATAGAAAAACAGACATTTGATGTGAGCAGATCTAGATGGTCGCTGGTGTTGAGAGTGCTCTAACTGGAGCTGCTTTCCACATAAACTTGAGAACTACCCAGAGTTCTCTCCTTCTTTTTTGCATAATTTATGTGTCACTTCATGCCTGAAAGGATTTTGTTTTGATATATAGCTATTGTTAATTTACAGAACTGGCCCAATGGATAGAATATTTAGAAAACTACATTTAAAGTAAAGTAAAAAAAATATCTGTTGTTGTGCTTCTCCTTTTTCTTAAAATGTTTAGTCCTATATTCCTACTCTACTGTGTCTACCCTATCTCCAGATCTACGGTGAGAATCAGCTTGGATGCCTATGTGCCCTGAGGTCCTCTGATCATTGCCCCAATTTTCTAATCAATTTTTTATCTGTCCTTTTATCAGAATGTCAGAATATCTGATCACTCTTAAATTCCTACCTTGATATTTTGTGCAGTTCAAGAAGGCTCAACGTGTCAGTCGAACAGTCATCTGATTCATTATCTTTCTTCGAAAAGTAGGTTCAATCGGAAACTTTGTATTTTCAATGTAATTTCCCCTCCCTCTTGGATCTTCTGCTCCCTGTCTATTCTAAATTGTCATCACTAATTTAGTCTTTGGTTCTCTTGATCTTCAGGCTCTTTACTAATAGTCGCTGGGCTAGTCGATTTAGATAGGATCCTTTTATTTTTACTTTTAGTTTTAGGCAATTTTTAGGTCGAGCATTCGAGACCTCTTGTACATACTTTAGTATATACTTATATGTGTATGTACTTTGTGGGCTCTGGAGATCAGCCCTTGGACTTGTCTGCTTCCACTTAGGGACTTTTATTTCTGTTCAACTGCCTCTATTTAACTTTCTTGTTAGAAAACGACTAGCAGAGGTCAGTAAAATACTAGAATTGCTTCCTGCTGAGGGACTTTGTTTTTTTATTTTTCTGGCAACTGTCTTTCGTTAACTTTCTTGATAGAAAACGACCAGCAGAGGTCAGTAAAATACTAGAATCACTAGCATTTTCTAGATTCCAGTCCATAGAAATTGTCTTCCACGAGTACCCGTAGACAATAATATTTTTTTTCATATCTTGTAGTTTCAGTGATATGACCACCGAAGGCCCTTATTTTACATTAAAAAAGAGCTTTGGACTATACCATTTCCTGCTGAAAGACAATATTTCTTTCCATGTATTCCCATACCTGGTGTGTCACACAGTTTGGTGCTTACTTTTCCTCCATGCTAAAGAACAGTAGAGGTTTCAGCACCCAGGCAAATGTGCTGCATAGCTAAATACATATAGTTCCCAAAGGCGAGACCGATCGCTTTGCAAATGCGTGTTCTTCATGGTGCACTCTCCCTTCAGCTGTGCTGGTTATTTCTGGCTCATGAGACGCTAGTTCATCATCGGATGCAGGGGCTTTTCGTATGGTCTCTATCTCTTTCTCTCTGTTCTCTGATCCCAAGGAGCTTTCTTCTCACTTCTCTGATTCAGATCTCTAGGTGTTTCCAGATTCTCATCATATTCGGAGTCTTAGCCTCTGGTCATGACTTTAGATTGTTGCTTATGATTCTGCTCCCTCACGCTGTCCTTGGCTTGACTTGGACTCTGAGTGGGGCCGGGGATTCTTGAGTTTGCCCACTTCTTCTGATACTTCAGAGATTTAAAATCGAGGTGGACTTGAGAAATTATTGAATGTTGGGTCCCCTTCCCATCTCGCTCTCTTTGTATGTGAAGCGTGTATCTAGTTGTTCAAGACTGCACATTTCAAGGCAGTGTTGGTGATCAAGATAACTGTGTATTGCCCTCTCCAATGTTCTTCAAGACCTGACTTGAGAACATGTTTTCTAAATGAACCCAATTTCCCTGGTTCAAGTCCTGGCAAGGGGCAGTCCTCACAGCTAGTGTCGCTATGTCAACCTGTTGAGAGATCAACTTCACCACATTAGCAAATCCCTTACTATACTTGAGAACTAGGTCATCTGTGATATTCACAAGTGCAGCTGCTGGAACAGAGGGAATTCTCATTGCTCTCCCTATTAGCACTTCATGGGGGCAGAGTCCCATTCTCCTGCATGGAATGCTCATGAGTACTGATGGAAGTGCCTCTGGCCATTTGAGAGATGTAGAAGTGTACGCCTTTGCTAGCATTGCTTTGATCTTTCTGTTCACTTACTCTACAATAGCAGAGGCTTCCAATACTGTCAGAAGGTCTCAACCATTCTGTCTTGACCAACATAGGTGAAGCCATGCAGGTAGCCCGGAGTCAGGGAGAACTGGTGTCATGTCTTTTAGGATAGTCCCATTGATGTATATCTAATTTTTACATACATTGTCCCATCCTCACGACAATAACAATTCTAAACAGGTGACCTTTTACCTAGTAGCTTTCTCCTGTCTCCTCAACACCAGGCTCTAAGTATTCTATCATAATCCCTGTACCTGACGTACATAAACAGGTGCCCATGGACAGCAGACTTATTCTGTATAAGGGTCACCACTTTTTTCCATCTTTGGCCAACAGCCAGCTGTGCATGATCACACTTGTTTAGAAAAGCACTGGTGATTGCTGTCAAAACATTCATGATTGTTTTCAAAACATCCATTATTGTTTTGAAAACATATTTAATCTAGAAAAAAACCCGGTAGTGACTTTAGTATAAAAGACCCTCACCCCCCCTACAAATTAGAGGAGAATTCCTTCCAGACTCTGACGGAGGTCCTGCATGCCAAATCTTTGACACACAGCAGTTCGACATCCCTTGCAGGTTGTCATCCTCGACGCAGAGACGAGGTCCTTCATTCGAAACCATCAGGTGAGGGGACTGGTTCATCCCTAGGGGTTTCTTGGCTACAGATACACATAACTATACGCATATACACCTACACATTCAGGTTAGGCTCCGTACATTCAGGCAAATTACTTAGGGCGCGCATTTAAATAATATGCAAGTGCTACTGTTTTTATCTGAACTGCTTCTGTTAATCTTATTGGGGTACAAAAGGGGGTGGTGATGGATGGAGCATCTGAATCAATCAAACACTCAAACCAAGTCAAAAGATCTGGGTTTAATCCATCACCGTTCTTTAGCCCACTCTGCCACCCCAGTTCAGTCATGGCTATATGCAAATCAGTCTGACCCTGTGCCTCATGGGACCAGTCCAGCCCGAACTGCCAAGCCATGTCTTCCCTGGACCGGAAACAAGCTTCCGAGGACCGGTTTCTGGCATTCCAGCCGTCTTCAGCCCGGCTTACTTGAATCCAGTGGCAAAGTGAGCAAGGGACTCATGTCTGAGCATACCCTGCCACACTTATGGCGGCCAAAAGCGGTACAAAAGGGGGTGGTGATGGACAGAGCATTTGAATCAATTAAACACTCACACCCAGTCAAAAGATCTGGGTTTAATCCATCACCGTTCTTTAGCCCACTCTGCCACCCCAGCTCAGACATAGCTAAATGCAAATCAGTCTGACCCTGTGCCTCGTGGGAACAGTCCAGCCCGAACTGCCAAGCCATGTCTTCCCTGGACCGGAAACAAGCTTCCGAGGACCGGTTTCTGGCATTCCAGCTGTCTTCAGCCCGGCTTGCTTGAATCCAGTGGCAAAGTGAGCAAGGGACTCACGTCTGAGCATACCCTGCCACACTTATGGTGGCCAAAAGCGGTACAAAAGGGGGTGGTGATGGACGGAGCATCTGAATCAATCAAACACTCACACCCAGTCAAAAGATCTGGGTTTAATCCATCACCGTTCTATAGCCCACTCTGCCACCCCAGTTCAGACATGGCTATATGCAAATCAGTCTGACCCTGTGCCTCATGGGAACAGTCCAGCCCGAACTGCCAAGCCATGTCTTCCCTGGACCGGAAACAAGCTTCCGAGGACCGGTTTCTGGCATTCTAGCCGAGCCGTCTTCAGCCCGGCTTGCTTTAATCCAGTGGCAAAGTGAGCAAGGGACTCACGTCTGAGCATACCCTACCACACTTATGGCGGCCAAAAGCAGTATAAAAAGGGGGCGGTGATGGACAGAGCATCTGAATCAATAAAACACTCACACCCAGTCAAAAGATCTGGGTTTAATCCATCACCGTTCTTTAGCCCACTCTGCCACCCCAGTTCAGACATGGCTATATGTAAATCAGTCTGACCCTGTGCCTCATGGGAACAGTCCAGCCTGAACTGCCAAGCCATGTCTTCCCTGGACCGGAAACAAGCTTCCGAGGACCGGTTTCTGGCATTCCAGCTGTCTTCAGCCCGGCTTGCTTGAATCCAGTGGCAAAGTGAGCAAGGGACTCACGTCTGAGCATTAAAGTTAATCTTATTAGCACTATGGTAGAAATGTATCTACTATTTACTATATTGGTACTGGCAATCTTTTTCATATGCTTCTGTCTCCTGATTGTCACAGCACATATGTTTTAAACCAGCCTGTCGCAGGACGAATAAATTCTAATTGAAACAACCTAATCGCCATCCTGTGTATTTTCTGAGAGAAAGCAAGCATGAGTGTCTGAGCGAATTGTGCTGTACTGTTTTCCACGATCCCTGAGGAATCAGGGATATCAAGTTCAGTGGTTGGCAGAAACCGCATACACCACTGTAGAATACAGGTGGGTGGTAGTGGCACTGTAGAGCTAGCTGGTTTAACATCTGACATATCCTGTGGGGCTGTCCAGAAGCAGTTACGACACCAAACCCTCAGTTTAGGTCATCTCAAACACGCAGGTCCTGGGGGACTCCTATGAACTATACAACACTGGCTTTCCTTCGATTTACACCCAAATATCACTGGCATCCTTCACATAACCCGCCTTTTCCCAATTGGCTTTCTCCTTTTCAGGGGCTGCAGTTCTCTCACATCATACTGGCTGTCAGTGTAAATGGTGACTCAATCCATCACAGGTGTAATAGGCTTTAGTAAGAACAATAAGATCAGCTAGTTGTGCAGAAGTTACACTGCACAGGTAGGATGCTTTCTTAACTCTACTCATGGTACAGATGGCATAAACTGCTCTTAAGATGCCACATCTATCTCTCAAACAAGAGCCATCAATAAACAATGTATGAGAAAATGTGGCAAGAGGAACATCCAATATGCCTGGTCACGATTTGGTGCATAGGTCGGTGACATAGATGTAATTGTTGTCAACATCATATTCACTGTCGTCATTGGGGGTGAGCAAAAGAGTAGCAAGATTGAGGAATCGCATGTCCTCTATGACACATTTTTTGTAGGTAGAATGATTCTCTCATAGCAGGTTAGGGGGCTATTTGTCAGGTGTTTTGTATGTGTACGACTAATGAGAATTTTAATGGAGTGGGGAACCATTACAATGAGTGGGTGACATATCACAATAACTTTGGTCTGTTTGATACTAATGCTAACCGATGCAAGTGCTTTGAGACAACTAACCCTGGGCGTAAAACTCCACTCTGCTCACTGAGTTTGCGGAGTTTTGACAACTCCACGTTTCGGCAACTCCGCGTTTCGTATAGAACGCGTGGTTGCCAATATACTCCGCAATACACAACGGAGTGGAGATTTTTGGGTGTTAGCGTGCCCAAAATGCATTTTCCCATGCGCTGAAGCAATTTACTGTTTGCCCGCAATCGCTGATGAGATTTCTGAGCCATTTGTGAGCACCACAAGATTTTCTAGTCGGCCACATGGTGCCGTGGGAGTTTGCGGGTCCTAACATGTTATTCGTGCACGCAAGCAGAGTTCCGTAATCCCGAATGCGCAGGATATACCGCAACTGCAATCCGGAGAAGGTTCTCTCCCCGAGCAGCATCAAAATCTATGAAATGATGATTTGGAGTAAAAAAAAACTCCTCAAATTGACAATTGGCTATAGTTTTTTTGTGCATGGAGTCCTCTTTCTTTTTTTAACTTTTTTTTCTAGAGGAAGGAAGAGTCTGGTCAATGCCCATCTCACCTCACCATAAAAAAGTGCACAATTATGGGGTGTGCAATATGAAATAATAATGTAAGCAAATGTGGAGGTTAATCATATGCAGACATTTTCATGATGACATGTTGTCTACTTGGATTAAGGAAAACTTAATGCCCCGAACTGGTTATTAACTATTATGACATTTGCTGTGCAAGTAACAATCAGAACTCGCTGTAAAACATGAGTATGCTAATGGAGCAGTCATCAGCACCCTTCTACTACACACGTGGATGGGTAAACTGTCAAAACGTCCTACATATGTGGGGAAATCAACGGTGGTTAAGTGAGGGTATTTAACCCGCTAACGCTCTTCAATCTTTGCTTAGCCTCGTTTACCGGCACCACTTGGCTGGCTCCAGATCCTCATCGGCGGTGGTCCCTGTGGGAGTTCTTCTTCCTGGATCTGTCCTTCTCCAGCTTCCCTCTCCTTCCGGCGGGTGTCCCTTACGCATCCCCTCTCCTTCCTGTTCCTCGGTTGGCTACCACGGACCCTGTAAATGGAAACACAAGAGAAAACAAAATTATCGGACCTGCTAAAAATTAAATCAAGGTAAAATAAATGCGTCACCGGCATTTTTGTGATTGAAAACTTTGCTTTCTTATTATGCGCTTAGAGCTCGGATCATTTTAAAAGAGTGAAACAGCCGTGGTGCGTCCATTGGGGCGTAGGGGCATAGCCCCACCAGCCACATGGACCCGCATCGCGGCCGCCCGCAGCAATCCTATGTAAATAAAATTACATTGCAGCTGCATTGCAACACCATTCAGTAATCAGATTCAGCCGCCGGGAGCAGTGGCCAGGGGGGGTGGCCTGCTGCAGCTTGAGTGACAGGCTGCAGCAGACCGTAGTGCTCAGTCCCGCTGGGGAACTTACAGTGCGCATGCTTGGGATAGTTGGCAACTATCTCAAGCATGCACACTGCAAGTTCCCCAGCGAGACCCATGGGTACTTGTTCGCCATGCCACAGCCTGGGTTTACAAAGGGTGACGGGGCGAGCAGCAAATGTGCCCCCCTAGCCAATCCTGGCACTGTATGCAGCGCCAGGATTGGCTGGTCCACCTGGCAGCATCCATCATTGGATGCCTATTGTACTGTGAAAACATTAGCATACCTGCTAATGTAGTGACACAGAAGTGAGGAGGCGCTCTGCGGATAATAGTGAGGGTACTACACCCTGTTACTCACAGATACTGTGTGATCCCTGCATCCGGACAGACCCAGCCCAACTCTATGACCGCAGCGGCCGCTGGAGCCCAGAGCACACCACTGTGCTCACTGTTTTAGCCGAGACTCTGAAAAATGTTCATGCCTGGGCGGCATGTTTACTGCGAAAGTCGTTGAGGCCACAAGGCGGCTGTAAACCGAATTGCTGCTCGTCAAAAAGTAAGTGTCTGGCAGAGCCCCTTGTGTAGCTCTCTGTGACAGACTGCCGGGGGTGTGATCCAAGGGCCTGGCAGGTAGCGTGGCACCGACCCGGGCTCGGCGGACCGCCCAGGGTATAATAATTTATTTTAATGGTGAGTCAGTAAGTCGAGTACTACACCTTTTTAAAATAATTATAGTGCCCTGGATCCCGGTAGTGACCTGTGTGTCAGTCAGCCTGAGGCTTGCCAATTAATGGTGTCTGGTGCCGATCTGCGGTGTTCGCTTATCAGCTGTGTTGACTGAGACTGTTAATTTTAATTTGGGCAGCTCATCTGTGCTGCGGGGCAGGTAGTTTTGTTCCGGCTGCGGGGGCCGAATTGGAAACGAACTAGAATGTGCTTCATACATCTCCTACCCGTTTAAAAGAGTTTATTTAATGAGTGTCCTCTGCGGATTCAAGGATCAAACTGAAGTGATATTTTATTTTTTACGCAACGTTTTTCCTTAAAAATGGGATCTACTGGAAGTGAAAATATTGAACTTTTTCATCAAAGCGAAGAAAACTCTGAGGCCAGATGTGATGTCACCAATTCCATACTTCCTGGAGATGAGGTAAGCGGCGCGGCACCTGCTCTTTAAATAGAGAAATGTGTGTTAACGTTGAAGCGCCGCCGGAAAATTGTCTTTCCTTTCCCTCAATGGATTTTAAAAGAACACATACTGAATGTTTCATGTGCTTTTTCACTGGTCGGTAATTGTGCGACGACGGCTAATGACGCAAGAATACACAGCTTTTTAGCTCTCTTCTGATGGAAGTCTCACTCCTATCTCCCCCCCCTTGCATTTGATTTTTAAAGGATCCAACCATTCCATGAATGGTCTCATATTATGTTTCCAAACTCAGGCAGGCGTCATTTAGCAAAGGAACTTTCTCGAATTTTAATCGTTGGTGATACTTTTTGTTGTTTGGCTGGTTGAATAAAACTATACCCTTTTCTTCTATGTAGAGGAGACCTTTTAGGTTGATGTGTTTTGGGAAATTTTCCTTACCCATGTTCAAATGAAATTTCCTGACACTTTGTTTAATTTAAGGTACATGACTGTCCATGTGTGTGAGTGTGTGTGTATGGGTGGTAGGAGGGTGTGATTCATTATTTCCCTGCTGTAAAAGAGCGTTAGCACAGATGATTTTTTTTTTCTTCTTTCCTGTCTAGAAAGCCTGTCAAAATTCGGATGATGCTGCCCCTTTTCTACTGAAAAAACAGGCTCTAATAATTTTTCCACTCTAGAAAGGCACATTATCAAATTACATGTATTTCTACTGTTGGGAAACTGCCTGCAAGAGATATTTGAATGCCCACCAGTCTTCAGCCATCAGACCTATCCACTCACTGCCGAAATCGTCTCCGCCAGTGAGTGGATAGCTCTGACGGCATACTTGCCTCTAAGCAAGCGGCACTTGGTTATTCCCCGTGTCCTCCCTGCCGAGAGTTGTTGTCGACTATTGCCGACCCAGGGGTCGGTCATCTAAATTCAGGTACCACACTGTTGGTTTTAGGTTTGGTTAATCAGGGTCACATTACCAGACAACCAACCACTGTGTAGATAGCTTTTTAGAACTTTGGTCCTGACGAATTTCCACTGGATATGAGGACCTTTTAGACAAGAAACATGTTGACCATTTGACTTTGCGCCATCCCTGAAACATTACTTCAGCAGTGTGCCACCCTGTTTTTAATTGGGTTGGAAGTCTTGCTGATTAAATACATTTTTTGCAGTCATGTCCCTTTTTAAATCACCTCTAAGAACACTCACTTGCATCACATCCATCTACACACAAAGGCCCCATACCCACAAGGCACCCAACTGCACTTTGGAATAAAAAATCTCTGGCAAAGAGCCCATCATAGGGAGCCTGTCAGGTATTGCAGCACCAACTTGACAAGGACACCTATGATAAAGCATGACACCCTGCTGGGTGTGTGAGGGCCTTAATTTCAATAGGAGAAATCCTCCATTCCTCCTATAACGTTTGAACTGTGGACCACCCAGTCCTGTGGTCCTCTCCCTCTCCCCTTCTTAGGAACTGCATACCTTCTTGTATTGAGTAATAAGACAATCACAGATCACCAATCTGTTTTGATTATTTTTTAGAGTACAGAGTATCAGTAAAATGGGGGTGGGACATCCTGTCAAGAAAGAGCTCTGTCGCGACCGGGGTCGGCGTCTCGTGTAAGCCACCTTGTGCCCCAAGCCGTCCTCCTCGTCTCCTCCACAAAATATCCTGCTGGGATTTTCTTTCCCTTCTTCTATAAGCCCTGTGTTTTCATATTGACATTAGTGCATGCGGACAGCTGCTCTTGTCTGTCACTGCAGCCAAGGTAGAGAATTCCTGAATATACTTAGCCCCCGGCAGGGCCTGCAGCAGCCGGGGTCGGGAGCTGCGAGAAACGGGTTGCCATGCCAAGCCATGCTTTCAAAATGAAACAGAGACGGAGTGTGGCCCCCTGGTTCTAGGACACTCTTTTTGTGGGGTTCTCCATGAGAGACTTTGCATTCCAGTCCTCCAAATCCTTTCCCTGGCTGTGCTGTGCTCGGCAGAAAAACTTCCCAAAGGTGAGTGGCGCTGCACCTCTCTCACGTGTGTGTGTGTGTGATTCTGGAGCTAGATGTGTGGTAACAAGCGAGATCTGCTCACCTTAACCACTCTTTTTGAATATAGTGACTACGGACATAACTGTGCATGATGACGTTTTCGTGAAAATGTACGTTAATAACTTTGCTTGTACGGCGTGGCGTTCATTCGCGACGCCATGGATTGATAGTCAGGGTCAGGGTCTGATACCAACTTAGGAGTTTATTGAGCAGCGCTTAAAAACAACATGCATCGTTTTATTTGGCAATGACTTCCTTTTAAACATGTTAGGTTTTTGAAACCTGTTTATGGCAGAAAATGCATTTTTATTGCATTTTCTTTTGATGAGAAGCACAATAATGACTTGCTTTTGAGCTCAGTCGCTAGGGTTTTCACAGCGGCCCCTCTTTTATGCTGAGGGAAAGTATGAGCCCTTATGTTTCAAGGACTCAATGTTCTCTGTTTTCGGGTGCTTTGTTTTTTTTATATTTTTCTTCTGAGCCTCTCTTTGTTGAACAAAAACTGGCTTCAGCTGCGCACACTCTGGGCAAATGGGGTCATCTGTCTGTGGAGCACGAAGTGGCAATAGAAAATCATCCCTTTGAGACTGTTACTGTTGTTTACTGGCAGCTCCAGAGAAGGCAAAGCTGTGGACTGACCATAAATTAGAGAAGTAAGAGTTAGTTGCCACACATTGTATTGTCAATGATAAAGGCGCTGTTCCCATGAGGCACAGGGTCAAGACTAATTTGCATACGGCCAGGTCTAAACTGGGGTGACATTGTGAGCAAATAAATGATCGATTTAACATAGATCTCTTGACTGGGGGTGAATGTTTTGATTTGTACTGCATTCTGTCCGTCAATTGCGTGTCTTTTGCTTAAAAGCACTGGGGAACCATGGCTCAGTATCCTCCCAAGGTAGGTCAGCTCAGAAGGTTCTGCACTTCCTTCATGTATACAGTCAGATGTGCGAGATACATGTCTAGCATCTTTAATAAGGACACTGGTATTGTCATGACTCTTTGGTGTCTTATCTTGGGATGCACTCAGCACATGTCGTCGGTCATGGCTCTTTTATAACCAATGGCCAGGCAGCTTCATGGTTTTAATATGTACAGTTTTGTGAAACGTTGAAAGTTGGATCTTGGAAATTAAACAGTTTTTCATATTTTTGTTACCATCTTTCTCTTAAAATATCACTGTCAATGAATTCTGCTTCTCACTCAAAAAGTTTATATAAATAAGTTTATAAGTTTATGTAAATTTTGCTCTGTCATTTCCCTTTTTTGTCCATGTATGTTTCCTATTCCTCCCCTGTTTTTTGTTATTTGACTAGTTCATTCATCCTCTTTTGTATGGTTTAAGGGAGGGATAGTTCCACTTGTTTTTTTCTGCTTTAGAATATGCCGTAGAACCTTGCATGGTCATTCTGTGGTTATACTGAATAAGCAGCTACCTATGTTAAGCCATCTATTAATGTAATAACTGCACTTTCACAATTGGTTTATTAACCTTCCTGCTTTCTCAAATTTGCTTGAAAATGCACGATTTTCTTCTTTTTTTTCAAAAATTTCTTGAGGGGGTAACCCCCCCAAGCCCGCCTTTTGGGGTTCGGGCTCGTTCGCTGCGCTCGCTCGCTACGGTGCTGTATGCAAATCACTTTGCGCCTCACCACTTTGAAATGTCACCCACCGCCCCTGGAGTGAAACCAACTCTGGTGAATACTGTGACACTATTAAGATGCAGGAGAAAATCAGGACATACATTACAGTGAAGATTAACCGTAATTATGGTGAACTGCGCATCATTGAATAGTGACATTGGCATATTGATTGTTCACTTGAAAATATTTGTTGACATTTTGCACTCTGTGCAGCCTTTTAATTTTATGTACGTTTCTTTGAGCATATTTCCTTTGAGAGAGCTGGTAAATCAGAAATCGGCTGCAAGATCTGCAGATAGTAAGTTTGAATTACATATGTACTGACTAGAGGAAATGTAAAAGAGGAATGCTGTCAGAGTTATAAGTCTTGATTTTCTTTATAGAATGAACGTTCTCCCGTCTTCAAAAGTCAATGGTCAAGGAGATTATATTCAGTGAACAACGTCTTTCAATTGTATAAACTACCTAGCAGTATTTGGTATGATATTTAATGTGTATTACAGAAAACATATCACACACTCTGAATAATTCATGTGATTGCATACATATATCTTATTTTTCTTTGATGGGCAGTTATACTAAGATGGACAGTTTTTCTGAACAAGAGTTTCTGTGGTTTCTGTTGAATTTAAACATGGATGGAAATGGATTGAAATACAAAATGTGTTTATTTTGTGGTATTTCACATTTTTTTCATATGTGTTAATGCCTATGTTGGATGTCGGTGGTTGTAACTTGCAAACCTTTTTAGCCCTGTAGATTTTCATTTTTTGGCTTTGTTGCATTAAAGTTGTGCTGTTGTTTTGCATGCCTCCTTTGTCTGGCCACTGGGTGAGTGAGTTTTCATTGCAATAGTAGGCCAGCATTTCCCCTGGTTCCCCATGTGGCCTGGGGCCATTTTGTAAAGTCTGTGTCCATAGGTCTGCTTGTGTACATTGTTTTCCAGGCCTCCTGCTTGTTGTGCCCATGTGGCTGGTGGCCATTTTGTTAAGGCAGTCAGTGTGCTTTTGCCACAGGCCTCCATACCTTCTTTGTTGTGGCCATGTCTTCTTGCTGGTTGTTGTTTTGCAATGTTTGCACACACTTTTTTCTTCTTTTATTCAGCAAACATGTAGCACAGTTCCATACATTCTCTCCATGCTTTTTAATAAATTTACAATATTGATTTGAATTGATTCACTAAGTGGCCTAGTCTGCCAATGGGTTTTCAAGCCAGTAGGCATAGAGCTACTCATGGGTGCATAAAGCAACTATTTCTGTGGTGTCTGTTGAATTTAACATCATTTAGGCTATGGATGGCATTGGATTCAAATACAAAATGTGTTTTTTGTGGTATTTAACTAAAGTTATTTTTATGTGTGTTAATGCTTTTGTTGGATGTGTTTGGTTGTTGTAACTTGCAAACCTATTTAGCCTTGTGAATTTTCGTTTTTGGTATTTTTTCATTAAGGATGTGTTTTTTAGCATGCCTCCTTTGTCTGGCCAGAGTGTGAGTGTGTTTGTATTGCACTAGTAGGCCAGCAATACATTTGCCTAGGTTCCCCATGTGGTGGGGGCCATTTTGTAAAGTTTGTGTCCTTAGGTCTGCTTGTGTTAACTGTTTTCCAGGCTTCCTGTTTGTTGTTGTGACCAAGTGGCTGGCGGCCATTTTGTGAAGGCAGTCAGTCAGTGTGCTTTTGGCATAGACCTGCATGTCTTCTTTTTGTTCTCAAATGCCTTATTCTTGTTTGTTGTTGTTGTTGATAAACCATGTGGCACTGGCTGACAGCCATTTTGTGCATTCAGCCAGTGTGCCCCTTTGCCATATGCTTGCATGGATGGTTGATCAATGAGATAATAGCAGCTTACGCTTGAGGGTCATTTTTATGTATAATTATGATTATTTGTTTTTGTGTTTGTTTATTTTGATTTCTTTTTTATTTTAATTTTTTTATTTTCCCAATTCATTTATTTTTTGTTAAAGTATTTTAAATGTTTTAATATTTTGTTACATTTTTCCAAAGTTTAAAAAAAACATTTTTTCTGCAGTTTTTTTCCAGTTTTATTTCAGTTTCATAAGTAACATTATTTGGCATCAATGAACAACTAACCCCATACTGTGTGACATTCACAACAGTACAGGGATTGTTACACTCTCATTTGTCAGCTGCAGCTCCCTCAGTACGGCAACCCATGTGATGCATTACACAATGTACATAAAGCAAACTGTTACATTTGTATTTGCTGTTCTTCTTATCTATCCTTCCTAAGTGCACTGTACAGTATACCATTAAAGCTTTTGTTGTTGTCAAAGTCTCACAAATGTTTACACTGTATTATTATTTTTTATAACTAATTGTGACCACACACTATAATTATGCCACATTTCACTGATGCTTCTTACTTCTTTGCTTTTAGGTGCACAAGAGGAGGATGAGACAACATCATCGATAGTACTGCTAGACAGAACGCCTGCGCACAACGTGACATGTGACCACAGACATCTCTTCAACTTGTGTGAAGCTAAGTGCTTCTGCTAATTGACAGCTTCAAGATGGCCCCAAAGAAGAGAGGTACCAGTACCAAGAAAGCCAGTAAGAAGAAGGCACTTACCACCACCGGTATGTCACCCAAGACCTTATTTGGGAAACCAAATATTATGCTTGCAGCAGGGGTGTCCCGGGGGCAAGCTGGGAGCTGCACCCCTGCATCAGCGGACCCACCCTACCAACCTAGAACCAAGACCATGTCTGTCTCAGAGGCAGCCAGTATAATCAGAGCAACGCCGACGAAGAGTAGTGTTGAAATTGACTAATCGTTATCGCAAAATAGTACCCAATCAATGCAGGAAACTCAGATAAGTGGACAACAACAGCCGCAACCACCAATAGTAGTTCTTCCCAAAGTAGGGGCAGATCAGGAGATCAAGCTTCCTGCTGAGGAAGAGGAGCAAGCCACTCTTTCAGAAGATCCATTGTCTTTTTAGATCCCCAGAAGGAAAACGGAGGGTTATTCCATCAACTTCTTTTCCAAACCCCCCTTCTGATGATCTAGACACCACTTGGATCCATCCTCAGTCTGAGAGTGGGACACACCATGAGACAAGGCTAGGGAAAAGGAAGTTTCCTGAAAGCCTTAGAGTTATGGAGGTAGATGTAGAAGAGGAGGATGATGATGAGCCAGTCATCATGAACATTAGCCCCACCCCAATGGAGACTGACCTTACCCCATCCCAAATTGCTTTGAGGAGGGATGTGATACCTCAGATGCCACCAACACAGATACTACGAACACCACATCCAGCTGCCATATTTACAAAGTCCCGGCAGCGACCTACATCCACCTCAGTAGAAGCATGTACTGCAGAGAGTCAAATGTCATGTCCACCTACCAGTTAATCTGCCATTGCAAGTGACAACAGCAGCGTCAGAAAGTTGACCTCCCCGGTTTGGGGCTTCTTTTCGGTTAGCAAGAAGGAGGTGAATATTGTTATATGCTCCATTTGTGGAGCAAGTGTTAGTTGGGGTAAGCTTGGCACAAATTATGTTACAAGAGGCCAAACAACCCATCTGAGAAAACACCACTTGAGCCAGTGAGAGGTACATCTTAACGCCCAAAAAACTGCAAGTGTTGTTGGTGGAGGGGATGAAAAGCTGAGCAGGGAATCAGAACCGATCACAGTGGAAGGTGAAGAAGAGGAAGGCATTTTCTCCAGTACACAAAGCAGCCCTGTCCCCAGCAGAGCAGTGGTATCGCCCACATCATCATCATCATCAGCAACATCGCAATGGCACAAGTGTCAGGTCGCGACACAAAGGCAAGAGAGTACAGTGTCTACTGCACAAAAATGCGCATTGAGCCTACCAATGTTGCTCTTAAGAAGTCAATCAAGTCACCTGCATCAGTGGCACCAGAAAAGAAAAAAATACATGCTACCATTCTCAGCATGTTTAGGCCGAAATACTAACGCAACCACCCAACGGTACATTTGAACAAGCGAAGCTGGCTAAAATATTAGCGCTGGACCTCCTCCCTTTTTCTTTTGTGGAAGGGGTGGTTTTTCTTAAATTTGTGGCAGTCAACTGCCCGGAAAAGAAGGTTCTCAGCAGGTCATATTTTGCCGGAGTTGCTATTCCAGCGCTACATCACGACTTGCTGGAATTGATTGAACAAGCTTTGCAGCAGAATGCTGTTCACACTATCCACCTGACGACAGACATGTGGACTAGTTGCCAAGCCACTGATGTAATCACATGTGCATCTCTGCACACTGGATCTATTTTATGGGGGTTAGAGAAAAGATATCCGCAGGTGTTGACCTGCTGAAATTTTTAATGGCACTCGGAAGCATGCAACACTAGCCATGTTCATCATGAAGAAATACCATACTGCTGCAAACATTTTGGAGAACTTTAACAAAAGAGATATTACAGCTGAATTCAAAGAAAAACATCAAGGAAACAATAGTCACAGTCCCTAAAAGTTCAAGGATCAAAGCCGAATAATATGTAAGATTTAAAGTCTGATAAATGCACCACAATCCTGTCTCTGAAATACCAGTCCCATGTTGCATTACGTTACCTTGTGCTTGCTCACTCCTTTTTGCATGTTTTAGTCCCTATTGACACTCACTTTGACGTCTTCAGGCTGCTGGATCAGCTGCCACGCTTGTCTGCAGTCGCCAGGACTCAGGATTAAGGAAAGTGGACTACGTCAATTTGAATCTCGGGACATAATAGCCAGTAACACAAAAGTAAAGTTCTCAGTATCGAAGGCCAATTTACCTATACAGGTTCCATCAATACTTGACGGATCCAATCGGAACCATCAGATCATCAGATTAACGCACAAGCCCACACAAATCCCTTTCCCCTGTGAATGCTGATTTACCAGACCAGGAGAAGCATAGTCCCTAAATAAACTTTGGTGTTCCTGTGGACCTGTAGGTCTTGTAAAGGAAAGTTCAATAATGCCTTGTCTTTAATATACCTTTAGGTCTCTAAAAACGACAGACAAAGGACTTAAGTTTAAAGATTTATTTCAAAATATTCAAAGTGAAATGGCAGAAAATTGAAATTAAGTGATTAAGGATACAGTTGATGTGCTAAGCCCAATTACAGAAAGTCCTGAACTCCGGAGATTCAGAGATTCACCTCCTAAGAATGGAGACATGGCTACTCCTCACATCATAAAATTGCACACTTTCATAGGATTTTAGACAAAAGGTTCATATATTCACTACATTAGTACATGGTTCTCAAGCTCATAACTAATGTATTAATTAGGTTAACTGATCACGTAAATGTGTGAAGTGCCAACATGCTAATATGGTGTCTAAGATACAATTGGTGCTCACATAATGTGCCTCCATCTGATCACTGTTCATTGGGGCAGGTGTCTCTTCCCCTAAAAAACCTAACTGGTCACAATCCCCAGTAAATAAAACCACTGGAGGTCTAATGCCTACAAAACGTAAGCTTTGACACATCCCCTCGAAGCAGAAGGGTGGTATCGGGACTAGATAAAACCTAGGTCTCCCTAGCAGCTCACCCTTTATATATGGACTTTGGGGAACCTATCTTAACTGAACACCATATCCCTAGGATAAGAGGAAAGATTTGCTTTAACTTGATCCTTAAAAATAGCCAAACGTTCCACCAGTCGGATGACCTAGTCATCCGATCTGCATGACCTAGTCCATAATGGCTTATATTCCTTCTTTAGCATGGTCCTCCATGGATGGTCTAAGCAAGGGCAAATGCACAGGATGTGTAGCAGTGACTCATTTGACTGATGGCACAAATGGCATTCCATAACCCGTTGATCTTTTTCCTGCCATCTTATTATAAAAACTAGTTTGGGAATTTCTCTCCCAACCTCAATGACATACATTTCTGTTTGATCTTTAGGGAGCAGGCTATTTACAAAAGACAGAGGTCCTTTTGGTCATTGTAAGATTTCAATGCCAACCACCCATGTGAACGTTTGGCTACTGCTCCTTTGTCCTCTAACTAGCTTTGCAAGTTGATACTTTTATTTGCCATCCTTCTGAAAGCTTGGGCCAATGTGCCCAAAGACCAAAGATTACACAGCCTGAGATTTCTTATGGTATCCTCAAGGTATTGTTTCTAAGCACCCATTCCTCTTTCGGGGTTGATTTCAGACCAAACCAGGCTAGCTAGCGAGCCCTCAGTGGTAGATCTCAGCTTGTGACAACATTTAACAAATGCTCCATGCCAGGCCAAGATCTACCTTGTCAGCCAGAACTCCATCCTGATTTGTGCAGGTGAAGCTGATCTCTTTTTTATACATTTTTGTTATGATGTATCTAGTGGACTTGCGTCTGGGCCTACCATAATGTCACCTTCATATGAGAGGGAGGGAATCAGTCTTGCCTTCATTACCGCAGCCAGTGGTTAGAAGTTGTACCCCCCAAAGAGGTTTTGCCAAGGTTAGGATTGCTAAATTCATGGCTAAGGCTATTTCTCTGATAGCTTCCCTTTGTGGATCAAACGAGGCCCTGGAGTCTATCTTAACTCCTAGATAGGCGTATGCCGATGTCTCATATATCATAGCTCCATTAAGATGCAATTTGTGTTGATTTAGGGTGGGATGATTTAGGGAAATGGCTTTAATTTTCTACTGGTTAATCTCCAAACCATTGTCAAGAGATTGATGGATCTCTGCAGACCTACCTTGAAGTTACTAATCAGCAGCAGGTTGTCTGCATGCAAGATGTTTGACAGCGGGATGCCCCAAGATTTGGGGTATGTGATGCCAACTCATTCAATGCTGGAGAGAGGTCCAAAATGAATAGATTAAATAGGAGTGGCACATGAATGAAAGCCAATTGATGTCCTCACTTCTCTTGACAGGTGGATGCTATCGCTAGCCTTGACATAGGTAGCCATATAAAGCAGTCTGTTTATCTTTAAGAGGTTATGTTGCATTCCCACTGCTGGAGCTTTGCCCATAGTTTTTCACTTGGGACACTGTTGCATGCTGCCTTAACAAAACACATATACAACTGCATGCTAGTGGCCTTTGCTCTACTTAGGATTAGTCCTTCAGCCATGAGGTTAGTGAGCGTACCTTGCTCCCTAGTGAATACTGTCTGGGTCAACAGAAGTCTACCTGTATTCGACACCCATGCCTCTAGATCCAAAAGCAATAGTGTTGAGAAGTACTTGAGTTCTGCATCCAGTACTGCTAATAAACGGTCATTGCCTGGGAATTAGGCGCTCCTCCTTTAAAATGTGTGTGTATGATTGAACCTTTCCAACTTCCCTGAATAGATCCATCCACCTAGATGGTGTTAAACATGCCAACCCAAAAGTTGGCCCATCAAAAGGTATGCTCTTTGAAGACAGCTTGAGGTAATCCATTCAGGACTGGGGCACAGTTTTAGTAACTGAAGAAGCCTTTTTTGCCCATAAGGTTTCTTGTTTGTTCCTTTTAAAGGGCCATAATTCTCTTCTCAGGGTCTTTCTCTTCTTTCGCAGTGACTGCAGCAACTCTAAATCCTCTGGGGATTGCCACAATTGCCTAAGCATTCTGTTGATTTTGACTTTCAGCAGGCAAATGGACTTTGGCATGCGCTCCCTGTTATTTGCACCTTAGGCTGGGTATTTAGATGTTAGATAGTCAGCAAGGTTTTCCCAGAAAGTTATCGGATTAGGTTCACCTTGAACAAGTAACCTAAGAGTTTCTAAAGCATCTTCCGCTAGGTTTTTCACAGAGTGCACAACCCCTGTTACAGCTTTCCTCTTTGAGTAGATGTAAGTATTTACTAGCACCAACGGCTTGCCTGGTTGCTGAGCCCAGCTATGCAGGGTTCAGGCCAAAATCCAAGTTTCATCCCTTTTTAGCTCAATGATTTTTGCAGGCAAACTAGAATTGACATAAACTGACAGGCTATTCTTTGCTCTTCCAAAGAAGCAACCATTCGGTGCCAGTTTGTTGTGCTCTATAGACCCTATGAGAGGAATGATAGCTTTGGTCCATGATTCTTGAATCATTATTATATCAAATGTGCTGAAAAAATTTCACTACAGAGGCATCTTCCATTTTTAACAGCAGGTCTCCGGTGTTCCTTGAGCAGATGGTTAAGCCGCCCCTTTCCTTGGCATTGGGGCGGTTGCTATTTAATCTTTAGTGGTTGTCTTGGACAAGACTGAAGGCAGCCAGCTCCAACCATCCTGGATAAAGATGATAAATAGTCAAATAAAAACAATGGGGGATATTCTCAAGAACATTTGATAATCAGCACAAAATAAGCATAACACAACATTGCACATCGCATTCTATCGCGGGAAAACAACACTGTATTAATGGCATATTCACAACAAGGCGGTACCATGCGATAGGCTCACGATAACACATCAAATGTCCACATTAAAACCAATGTGATGCTGAATAAAAGGGAAACACCAACGCAAAAATAGTAGTGATGAGGCCAATCGCTATACAAACATAAGCGATAACCAGCAACAGGCCTGCGATTCCCACTCATCAAGGCGGGAAAATGCTTCATAAAAGCAGACTAAAAAACACTGTCAGATGACAACGTACGAGCACAACCCCACAGCCGTGAACAAATGGCTATTGTCCCGCATGAGATAGGCATCTCATCACAAACTGTCGCAATGTACATTGACATGCATTCTGTATATAACCTGTGCCAATGCGGAAACATACATGGGACACACTGTGAAACCGCATCTCCTCTTCACATTGCAGGGGGGACAATTAACACCCCCTGCACACAGAAGTGCGATGTCTATGTTCAAACATTAATGAAAGCATGCACTAATGTAGCGGCAGGGACTCCCCCTTACGTACATGTTGCCCATGTCGTGGGCCTTGAGTCTCAGGGTGCATCCCTGCATCATGGCGCCACATAGCAGAGCCTAAAAGAAGCCCTGTTGTCACTTGTAGGCCACACATTACAGCCAAAATGGAATGAATTTGGACACCTGTGAAACGCCGAAGATTGGGATACTGTACCAACTGTGGCACACAGAACTGCCAGTTGGAATATGTGACACCCTAAAAAGCCTCACTGCACAGAGGTAACACACCCACCATCCATTAACAAATACCAAAATTGTTAGCACTACATGTCGCACCCACACTTGTCTGACTGATGTGCTTGTTCAGATGAGTGACATGCACGCAGGGAATGGGAATTGGAATGCATTTATTTTCACATGCTGTTCCCTTAGTCATTCATCGTACTGTCCCATGATTGCTAAGGATCGTCACAATGTGGCATCAACATGGGAAGAAATTGTCAATGATGGTGCTCCTACGTCGATTCCAGCTGCGGCTGCAGAGGGGTGTGGTCCACGGGCACCATCTTCATCACCATTGTCCGGTGCATCTGGCACTCGTATCCATGGGCCGTTGCTGCGTACACATATGTTGTGCAACATACAACATGCACCTGAAACGTGATTTAAACACGCTAAATGTGCGCTCCACAATGCCTCTGGTGCGTTTGTGGGCCAAATTGTACTGCCTCTGGGCCTGTGTGTTCGGGGCTCAGAGAGTTGTCATCAGCCAAGAGCAGAGTGCAAATCCTTGGTCACCTGTGACAGTGCAGAGAGACAAGAGTCAAGACTACATACTGCATGATGTGTTGGAAGGCTCACTGGTTCATTGCTGTGTGATATGTGTGACTTAGTGATTCCTGTATGACATGAACTTCCAGTTGCAAATGAGCAGCATCAATGTGTATTACGTAGCCTCACTGCTAGTCCTCCCTCCCCCGAGCATAGTCACTGGTGTGCGCAGCGTGGTTGCATCACTTGCACCCTTACGGCACACCATTGTCATGCCTGTCTGCGCATGTACACAAGCCTGACGACGACACAGTGATGATGTGCGCTGAAGGTGGCCAGCCACATGTGTTTCAGCCGATTGTAAGGACAGGACTGGCAAAGATGTAGAGCACCTGCCTGGCTGAACTTGCCATGCGGTTGAGTGTGGACATTTGGCACATGCTGCCCTAATAGCTACACACACAAAAGTTGGCATGTGTGATCCCTGACCCGAGCAGCCATGCCCTCCCTCATGTACCTCTTCGGCCGAGCCCGCACTCCGGAGGCATGCCACATAGCAACATTGTCCATTGCGGGACCAGTAGCGCTCGCATTAGTCACTTCCTTCTCAAGGCCTAAACTTAACCACACCCAGACCCATATGTGGAAGAGCCACACCCCTACGCTGTACTGTCATACGTCTGTCCACTCCGCTTATGCTTACAGGGAGGTACGACACGGCTACATGTCCCGGTCTACCCCACTGGCTGCCGTGACATGGTTGAGACTGCTGTACACAGCACAATGTAATGTGGTATGGCCTGGGGCCCTCATGCATACATAATGACCACATGAACACACTGAGTGAGTTTGTGGAACTGGCTACGGACACGTGCGCATGGCCCCTTTTATTGCCAGGGTCACATGTATAGTGACGCCTGTGCTGGATGGGTGTTGGGTCGTGTAAGCCAACCCTCAGGGGTCGGTTGGTGCTGGCACCAACCACAACAGTGATCAGACAATCAGCAGAACAAGGTTCAAACAGCAAGGGTACATTACTTGCGCTGAACTGAGGTAGGGTCCTTGTCTCTCGTCGATGTCCAAGATGAATGTCGCAGAGGGTTTGCCAGGGACAGTGGAAGGAATCCTTCCAGGGATTGATGCAGAGCGCAGAAGCAAGCAGAACAGGCAAATGGCGGAGTTGAATGCTACAGACTCCTCTTTACCACCAATTCAGTATCAGCTTCATGATGATGAAAACAACCCCCAGTCCATGGACTCAGATGCCACCAAAGTTCAAACAACGAGTGCCCATGAACTTAGGGGCATAGAGTCACTGGCACCAGGGCTGAAAGGGGATGCAGTCTGCGATGAGGCCTGTACAATGATATGAACTCTGCCATGACAAGATCAAGACTCAGTTCCAATTGTGTGACCTACTCAACTGCAGTGTGTCCCACACACAAAAAGGTAATTTGATGACCATGTTAAAATGTATTATAGATACATAGATGATCTATTTATTATGTGGGATGGATCAAAGGAGCAAGCTATGAATTTTGTCACTGAAATCAATAAGAAAGATGTCAATTTAAGTTTCACTTCCACTATAAGTAATCTTAAAATCAACTTCCTTGATGTTGAAGTTTACATTAACAAAAACAAATTGGAAACCAGGCGTTATAGAAAGGAAACTGCGAGTAATGGGATACTACCTTTTTCCAGTTTTAATCCCCGACATCTTGTACACAGTATCCCCTATGGGGAAATGTTACGCTTAAAAAGAATCTGCAGTAACCAGAAAGACCTGGTTTTAAGCCCAACAGCAAAGCAAGAAGAGATTTTTGGCCAGAGGGTATCCCCTCAAGACCATACAAGATGCCATTAATAAAACTCCTAACTTGGTCAGAAAAAGAACTTTTAATTCCAAAAAAAATCCAGAAAAGAGATCCAAACCAAAGATCCTAGCCCTGATGACTTGAGACTCATTACAACCTATAGCGCCCAAGAAAAATCCATTAAAAAAATTGTTTATTAAAATTGGGCTCTTGTTAAAAGCGATCCTGTAATAGGTCATGAGCTCCCAATGAAACCCAGTATCACCTAAAAAAGGGCTCTCCCAATGCACAACAGCCTAGTTTCCAGCAGTCCTGAATCTTCCAATTCCACTAACTGGTTGACTGTTCTCAATTGATTTACTAAGTGCAAGTCTTGCAAGACATGTCAATATGGTACGAACATAAAAAGGGTATTGCACTGCTTTCAGTGAGCAAGAGGTAAAAATCAACAAACCCCTCCACTGCAAAACTGAATTTGCGATATACGTACTTGAATGCACATGCCCACTCAAATACATAGGTAGTACCAAATTACCAGTGAGCAAAAGAATCTTGCAACATATCAGGGTCATTAACAATAGCGACCCCACTTACCCTGTCGCCAGGCACTTTCTGGAAGTCCACATTAACAATTTAAAGGACTTCTCATACTATGTGAAAGATGCCATACTTAAGACTAAAAGAGGCGGTGACAGAGAGTACCAGCTGAGAAAACTTGAAACTCGCTATATCCTTAATATGGATAGCAAGTCCCCAGGAGGGCTCAATAACACTGAGGATTTATACACTTGTTTAGGAATTGGCTTGATCTGTCCCAAGACACCGCACATTCTTTTACCAAGCTGAATATTTGTATTATTTTTAAGCTTTCATATAATATCTGCATAGTTCCATTTACAGTATTTACTTTGTCCGATAACTAATCCATCTGTGTTTCCAACTGAAAAGCTTTTTTTGAAACCATTGGGACTCACACTTATGATGTAAATTGAGGCTGCTAACCCACTCGAACCAGTAAACATAATGGTTTTTTATTACACTACACTAAGATGCACTTTATGTTTTAGCACACAAGTTTTTTTATTCATTTGTTAGATAAATAGGACAATGGGTGAATTATGATATATTTTATGGTATCACAAAGCACTTTGTTGAGGTTCATTCAAAACTGAAGGTTGCATACTTTCAATTACCGTTCATGATGTTTGGCATTTATGCAATTATGATTCTGTCAAAATCAAGGATTGATCCTGATATTGTTTACCTTCAATTAATACCTTTGTATGTTCCTACAGGGAAAATAATGCCATTTTAAAGATGTGGGTATATATTCATGTTTTTTATAACATTTTAAAACTTTTTTAGATGGTTCCAATGACATTTTAATTATTTAATGTTGAACTATATTTAAGGCTATTTCTTAACCCTTCATCAATTGTGACTATTTCCTTTTGATTTAGAAAAATATTTATTTTGGCAAGTAACATCTAATACGAATGGTAATTACTTGTGCATTCTGATGGAAAAAACTGAGATTTGCTTCAGATAATGAAAGTATGTGAATGTTTCTTCTAGTTTCATTACACATCATCAATCACGTGCAAAAGTGTAGCAATTTAAATGGTCTATCAACACTCATGTGATCAAGGTCCTTTGAGGACTGAAACACGTAATGGCCGACATTAAAAAGCAATCTTAAGCATGCAATTATGGCTCTGTGTCTGCTTTACTGAAAAGATTTTTGATGGGAGGCGAAAAAGCAGTTCCTTCCAGAGAGAGATATATAAATATATATATATATATATATATATATATATATATATATATATATATATATATATATATATATATATATATATATATATATATATATATATATATATATCAAAACAAACCCCTTTCAGGCATAGAGTGACGCATAAATTATGCAAGAAAGAAGGACAGAACTCTGAGTTGTTCTCAAGTTTAGGTGGAAAGCAGCTCCTGTTGGAGCACTCTCAACACCAGCAACACTCTAGATTTGCTCACCTCAAATGTCTGTTTTTCTATCAAAGTCTTTAAGCATAGGATTAGCAAAGTGCTATCCATGCAGAGATAGAAAAGGACAACGTATTTTTGCACTCTATGCCTGAAAGGGTTTTGTTTTGACTTATACTGGGTGCTCCCTTGTGTCTGGACAAAGCTATACCTCTCTGAAGAGCTCTAATTAGAGCGAAACACTGTGTCAGGGGTTGCTTTTACTTATTTCAGGTTGGCTTGAGTTGGTATTTCACCAATTCAAAGCTGTAATACTGTGCCTAGAGTGATAAATGGCTTTTGTTATTTTACTACTCGGCAAGAACAGCACTGTGCTAGTCCTATGCTTAAAGACTTTGCTGTAGAAATGGCAAAAGACTTTGTCCTTTTCTATCTCGGCTTGGATGGCACTGTGCTAATCCTATTCTTAAAGACTTTGATAGAAAAACAGACATTTGAGGTGAGCAGAATTAGAGTGTCACTGGTCTTGAGAGTGCTCTAACAGGAGCTGCTTTCCACCTAAACTTGAGAACTACCCAGAGTTCTCTCCTTCTTTCCTGAACATATATATATATATATATTCACTGAAAAAAACATAGGTTTCACACCAGTTATAGTTAGGAATTAGCATCTAAAAAACGGATTAAATTCACTGAAAAAACCATAGGTTTCACACCAGTTATAGTTAGCTGAAAATTTTACTGACATAAAACCATTGAAATTCCATGTTATAGTTAGTTGGACTCACTATAACTTGCGCGTGTAATGCACTGCTGATAACGTCACATATTACATCACTCATTACATGGTCAGTGACATCACTCATGACATCACTGATGACACCATCCAGTGAATGTGTGTCTTTCTGAAAAATAAATATGTTTTCTATATGTATATGAAAAAGGTCGATGGAAGAATAAATGTTTAAATAAGTATCTAAATGGATGTTTTTTTTAAAAAAAATGGATTGGTTAACTGGCTTATTAAGTGTATCTTAGTGAATACATATATTAGCGAGTAATGTTTAAATATTTAAATATATGTATCAGTGTTTCACTTTGTGTATAAGTGGCTGCATGGGTTGGTGAGTACCTACATGTGTGTGTGTATATGGGTTATTAGATGTTTATTTTAGTATCAGTATGAATGTCTGTATGATTTGGTGGGGCTATTACTTAGCACATAGATGCATCAATGACTGATTCACTGTTTGTATGTGTTTTGAAGACAGCATATGTGCAGGACTGTAAGGGTGGATGAGTGTCTATATGTGTGTGTTAGTGAGTGAATGACTGTCTCACTAGTGTCTTTATCAGGAACGACATATGTTTTAATCTAGTATATGTGAGTATTGATGTTTATAAGTGAGTATATGTGAGAGTGAGAGATTGTAAGAGTTCCGGTTTAAATAAGTATGTGTTTCTATAAGTGTTTGTTTAAGAGAGTAAGTATGTGTAAGTTTCCTTAGAAGTAAGGTGGTAGTGTGTTTATAGATGTATATGCAAATAAATGGATGTTCAATAGTTTATTTGCATGTGTGAGTATGTGTGTGAGTAACTTTTGGATGACTGTCGATGTGTTACAGGATGTATAGGTGAATCACTACATATGATGAGTGAGTATATGTATGAGTGACTACATAGAACTGTTGGTGAATTAGTGGATGTGTATATAAATGGTGGAATTTCTGAATTGGTTGTAACTGGTATGGGTTTTTTTGAAAAATTTTAGTTTCTATTTTTGAATATGTGTTTCAAGGGTTACAGTGAAAGGAGGTCTGTCACTCTGTCACAAGGATGGTGTCATCAGTGATGTCATGAGTGATGGCGCTGACCATGTCATGAGTGATGTAATATGTGACGTCATCAGCAGTGCATTACATGCGCAAGTTATAGTGAGTCCAACTAACTATAACGTGGAATTGCAATGGTTTTATGTCAGTAAAATTTTCAGCTAACTATAACTGGTGTGAAACCTATGGTTTTTTCAGTGAATTTAATCGGTTTTTTAAATGCTAATTCCTAACTATAACTGGTGTGAAACCTATGGTTTTTTCAGTGAATTTCATAGGTTTTTTAAATGCTAATTCCTAACTATATATAAGGCCCCAAACATATGTTTTTTTCTTTGAAGTTCAAAATTTGGTTAATAGCAAATGTCTATAGCTATGAAATGTATTTATATATATTTATATATATTTTGTATGTATTTATTTCTATATTTTATATGTATTTTAAACATTTTTTTTTTGACCCTGGAGCGCCCCGGAGAGCGTAGTCTTTTGAAGCGCCCCGGGGCGGGCTCCGGAGAGCATCCCGTTAGCGCCAATGTCACGAACGAAAACATCATCATGTCGTATCGCGTAGCCGCGTCCGCGTGATACGCACGGCGTAAGCGCACCCGGAAGCACTCGAGCAAATACGATCGCGCAGCGTAAACTTCCAACGCTCTTACGCGACGCGACCCGGGCGCGCCCGTGGGCGCGTCGCGTAAGCGCGTCGGTCATGTGACCTGAAAATAACACTTTTAATTGGTGCAGAACACTTTTACTTTCATAATGATGAAATCCCTGGTCTTGTGACCTGAAAATAACACTTCTCATTGGTTCAGGCCTTTTTTTTTTCCAAATGATAAAAGACCCCACCTTTTTTCCTTATTCTGACTTTGTCCTTTGACTGAGGAAGACCTGATTGTACCTCTCTGTACCTTTTGGATCTATAGAATGGCTTCAGTAGCAGCAGCAGCTGGTGCATCTGCACCACCACCACCACCACCACCAAGAGGGCCACCACAACAGTACATTGGTGGTCAAGAAAAGGAGGAGGAGGAAGAGGAAGAGGAGGAGGAAGATGGCTGCCTGAACAAAATACCCCATACAAGCCCAAGTCACAAGTTTTTTTCACTCCCAGAGGGAAAAAAGAAAGTGAATGCGGCAAAGGTGACTTGCCTTATCTGTAAGGAACAACTCTCAAGGGGCAACCCAAACAAAAAGTATTCCTTTGGTAACAATACCATGATTCGACATATGATCCGTAAGCACCCTAACAACTATTCTCGTGCAGAACTCAGGGAACTGGTCAGTAACCCCCCCCAGTCATCAAGGACCACCTCCCAAAGAAACGAACCCACTTCATCAGGACCAGAAACATCAGAGATTATGCCTTGTATTCAGCAACGATTTGCTGATTTAAAATCACTTGTACTGCATGTGGCAAGCTTATCGCGTATGGTGAAAAGAGCGTAAAGCTCATCGTCCTTGCAGGTGACAATCACAAGTACCCCAAAAAGAAGTAATTTTTTTCTTTTTTTGTTTTTTGCTCCAGTTGAGCCAGTTTCAATTCCCTTTTTTTTGTTTCTCTCCCTAAAAAAACAAAACAAAAATATAAAACTGTTTTGAAAAGCCAGAAAAAGTACAAAATGTTCAAAAAACATTAAAAAAAATATAAAACAACAAAAAGAAGAAAAAAAACTGTTCTTTTCAGAACTACCTCCAATTCATAAAAAAAAGGCTTCATTTTTAAAAAAACTCTGTCATTCTTGTTTCCTCATGGAACGGTCCCCGGTGCGCGTACCGGGCACTCCCCCCGCGCAAAACGAAAAAAAAAAAAAACATTTATTGCCCCGCGGGGCCCTTTTAAAGCCCCCACATCAAACCTAGGGGGTCAGGGGGGTCTACCCTGCCCCCTTATAGTAATTTCCTCCTTTGTTTTGGCCACCTCTTGTGTCTCGATCCTACCGAGGACTGTTTCGAATGTTTACAGACACCCGAAAGCCAATCAGATTTCCGTGCGCACCTCGCGTGTCGCACCCGGGGCACTCCCCGGTGCGCGTACCGGGGCGCTGCCATAGATATATATAATTTTTTGAACCTAAATTACTCAAAATCCACTGGAGCACATATCTTGAGACATAGCAAAGGCACATCGGGCTTCCAGTCCCTACAATTTTGCCATATTTGGTGAAAATCCATTCAGCCGTTCGGGCTAAAAGTGAAATCGACCGCCCTATGGAAATTAACATGGGGAAAACGCATTTTGGGACCCCCCTTTTATCTCGGCCCCCGCTTCACGAATCCCCCCCAAACTTTCAGGGAAGGACCGGAACGCCGCAAGGCCATTTTGAGGAAATTTTCAGTCAGATTCGTCAACCGGCGCCAGTTATTCCAAATAGAATTTTGAGATTTAACATTGAAAAAAATCCTAACTATAACTACCTACTGGCGACCGCCAGTAGGTAATATATAAATATATATATATAACTGTGGGAGATGTAGTCAGGATTCCAAGACTACAGAAGGCGTGCATAAAAACAACAAGGGGCGGAGCTCTCCAACCAATGAGGGAGCAGGAGGAGACACTTTATGTGGAGAGGTTATGGCGGTACCTGTGTGGAGGCATCTGACGAGGCGAAAGGTCGCCGAAATGCATAATGCCCAGTGTCCACATTAAAGGCTCTCAATAGGATTCCCCCGTGTGTGGCCTCTCACTTCTTCGTAGTGAAGGTGTGTTTTGGATATATATATATATATATATATATATATATATATATATATATATATATATATATATATATATATATATATATATATATATATACATTACCTACTGGCAATAGCCAGTAGGTATATATAGTTAGGATTAATTCCCTATGGGATTTCTGAAAATTCTATGTCTAATAACTTTGGCGTTTGAGGACGGAATCGGCTGAAATTTTCAGGAAAATGGCATATTTTGTTTGTGAGCAGCCCCTGAAAATTTGGTAGAGTTTCGTCAAGGGGGGGCTGAGAAAAAAGGGGGGTCCCAAAACGCGTTTTTCCCATTCATTTTTCCATAGGGCGGTTGGACTCACTTTTAGCTCGAACGGCTGAATGGATTTGCACGAAACTTGGCAAAATTGTAGGGACTGTTAGCCCGATGTGCCTTTGCTAGGTCTCAATATATGTGCTCCAGTAGTTTTTGAGAAATTAACGTTCAAACCAAGATATATATCTGTAACAGCGCTCTGGGCAGCGATCCGGTCCGCTTACTTTTCGCGAAACGGAACTTTGCGCGCAGAAAGCTGATTGGCTCTCCGGTGTCTGTCAACATTCTAAACAGTCCGGAGCGGCCGCCATCTTATCTCTCGGTAGGATCGAGAGAGAAGAGGTGAAAAACGAAGGGGGAATTTATTGAAAGGGTGCAAGGTATACCCCTCTTGACCCCCTAGGATTGTTGTTGGGGTTATTAAAGGGTCCCGTGGGGAAAATAAAAAAAAAAAGATTTTTCACGGTAGAAGCGTTTCCCGGGCCGCGAACTGGGCCGCAAACTGGTAGCGAAACGGGAATTCGCCATTTTGTGCTTCGTTTTAATTGTTTAGAGACAAAAATTATCGCCGCACATCGGCCACAATGCATGAATATCGTTGAAAAGTCAGCGATATTCATGCATTATCCAGCAAATGCTCTTAGCCATGTTATCCACCTTCCATTGGATAACAGAAAGCTGATTGGCTCTCCGGTGTCTGTCAACATTCTAAATAGTCCGGAGCGGCCGCCATCTTATCTCTCGGTAGGATCGAGAGAGAAGAAGAGGTGAAAAACGAAGGGGGAATTTATTGAAAGGGGGCAAGGTATACCCCTCTTGACCCCCTAGGAATGTTGTTGGGGTTATTAAAGGGTCCCGTGGGGAAAATAAAAAAATATATATTTTTCACGGTAGAAGCGCTTCACGGGCCGCGAACTGGGCCGCAAACTGGTAGCGAAACGGGAATTCGCCATTTTGTGCTTCGTTTTAATTGTTTAGAGACAAAAATTATCGCCGCACATCGGCCACAATGCATGAATATCGTTGAAAAGTCAGCGATATTCATGCATTATCCAGCAAATGCTCTTAGCCATGTTATCCACCTTCCATTGGATAACAGAAAGCTGATTGGCTCTCCGGTGTCTGTCAACATTCTAAATAGTCCGGAGCGGCCGCCATCTTATCTCTCGGTAGGATCGAGAGAGAAGAAGAGGTGAAAAACGAAGGGGGAATTTATTGAAAGGGGGCAAGGTATACCCCTCTTGACCCCCTAGGAATGTTGTTGGGGTTATTAAAGGGTCCCGTGGGGAAAATAAAAAAATATATATTTTTCACGGTAGAAGCGCTTCACGGGCCGCGAACTGGGCCGCAAACTGGTAGCGAAACGGGAATTCGCCATTTTGTGCTTCGTTTTAATTGTTTAGAGACAAAAATTATCGCCGCACATCGGCCACAATGCATGAATATCGCTGAAAAGTCAGCGATATTCATGCATTATCCAGCAAATGCTCTTAGCCATGTTATCCACCTTCCATTGGATAACAGAAAGCTGATTGGCTCTCCGGTGTCTGTCAACATTCTAAATAGTCCGGAGCGGCCGCCATCTTATCTCTCGGTAGGATCGAGAGAGAAGAAGAGGTGAAAAACGAAGGGGGAATTTATTGAAAGGGGGCAAGGTATACTCCTCTTGACCCCTAGGAATGTTGTTGGGGTTATTAAAGGGTCCCGTGGGGAAAATAAAATTTTTTTTATTTTTCACGGTAGAAGCGCTTCACGGGCCGCGAACTGGGCCGCAAACTGGTAGCGAAACGGGAATTCGCCATTTTGTGCTTCGTTTTAATTGTTTAGAGACAAAAATTATCGCCGCACATCGGCCACAATGCATGAATATCGCTGAAAAGTCAGCGATATTCATGCATTATCCAGCAAATGCTCTTAGCCATGTTATCCACCTTCCATTGGATAACATGGCTAAAAACCGCTCTGTGCGTGAGCTTTTTTTTTTTTTGCTGCGTGACGTTTGTTAACGTTCGATTCGATGGAAATCAGGAAGTGTTGAACACCATTTTGTCACTGCGAGTAAATATTTTGTTATAAATGAATCCTTATTGATAAACATTGTCTGCGCCATCTTGCGTTTTTGTCCAATGCCACAATTTTGTCGTGCACAGCAGCCATTTTAGATGCCTTGACCAGGGCCACTCTCTGCACGCCGTCGATTCTCAGCATGGCTCCCCACCCTCGCACGCATCTCCCCCACGCAATGGTCACCCCCGCTCTCTCTCTCATGCATGGGCCATATACTTCCCCCATCTGCGCTGCTCTTCTCTGAGAATCACACCCTGTGCCCGTTCGACACCTCCCTTTCACCCTATTCACTACCGCACCCTCTGACACTTCTCTTCCTCTGTGTCCGATTGTCCAGGCCGGACCTAGGCTATCACCTAGCCCTGCGGATGTAGTGTATGGCTCCAGCTGTAGAGTATCCAGACATGCCAACCGTCCCGATTCAGGTGTGAGACTACTGATTTCAGTGCTAGTCTTTCGTTTCCCGATTCCTGCAAGGAAAAACCCGGGGGCATATTTCCAACAACTAGCGGTAATTTTTGTCTCTAACTTGTTTAGAGACAATAATTATCGCCGCACTTCGGCGAATTTTATCGCACATAAACCTTGCTATTAGCAAGGTTTATCGCAAATGCGATAAAAAACGGCCGCATTGCATGAATATCGCTGAAAAGTCAGCGATATTCATGCATTAGTCAGCAAATGCTCTTAGCCATGTTATCCACTTCCCATTGAACAAGCGCATGGTCTTTTAAAGATTTGTGAAGTACTCGGGGCGGCGGTGTGTGTGTGTCCTCTTTCAGGAGCGGGCGGGGGGGCACTGGCAGCAATTTGCAGGCCAGGCAGTGTTCAACACGTGCATCACCCTTTCTCTGCCTGCTATTGCGCTCCATGCTTCGGAAAGGTAAGAAAAAGAACGTGCATTTGAGTTTGAAATGTCCGATCTTGTAGCAGTACACTTGCAAAGCCCACACATGACAATAACCCGATTCAAGGCCCCATTCACCCGATTTTTAAAAAAAATATAGTACTCCAAGACAGTTACATTTTAAAACTTTATTAATATTTAAATATAACGAACGCAACAAAAACTGTAAATATATTTAACCATTTTTTGAAATTAACCAGAACTATAACGATAACAACAACAACAACAATAATATAACTTTTATGCCTAAATTACGCAAACATTTAGCTAATCTGCTAAAGGGGGGAGTCGCCATTTCTTTACAATAATCAATAATGAAAAATCCACATCAATAGGGTTGCCCGTTTTGTCGATGCAGCACTATAGTGCAATATACACAGCACCTGGGGTGTCAAGAGTGAACAGGTCTTTCTTTGTTCCTTAAGATGTTATCTCCGAGAATGCTGATGCATTGGTGTCTGTACACTTCTTTGTCAATTCTGTCAAGATGATAACTGCTTTATAAACAGACGATATCTTTGTTTCATCATTAGTGTTAAGTGTGTCTGAAACTACAGTGCCCTTCTGTTTTTTTTTCTTCAGGCTCTACAGAGTTTTGTGTGTTGTTCTTTTGAGCGACAATTATTCCAGAGGTTTCAGGTTCACTTGTTTTGTTCTGCAGTGAGTTAACAGCTTTAGAGAGTTCATGTTTATTTGCTATGTCCTGCTGTTCGTGAACTGCTTCAGAGACGTCAGCCTCATTTTTTATGTTTCAGTAGATCCTGGACCTGCCCGGCCGCGCCCAAAATGGCGCCGGTGTAAATGGGACTCGTAACTGCTTGTTCTGTACTGGTTGCCCAACCTTGATATCACGAGATACATATGCAGTTTTGAAGCACATGGCGGAGGCTTGTCTGCTGTAGTGGGGCGCCCCTTTATCGTTTCAGTCGCCATTCCGCCCGCTTTTGCTACACTGTGCCTCATCCGCCATTCAGCTGTTTACCGCCCGCTCTTACGGCTACAGCGTCTCGCTCACCATGTAGTTGAGTTGCTCCCACTCTTGCGGTGCAGCGGTAGGCGGCTTCCACAGGACTCTTAAAATGGCGGCCGGCTCTTCGGATTTGGGCCTGGTCCAGTAAAATGGCCCTGGGACACCTTGGAACTCGGACGCTTGTCTGCCAGGGCTTGGGTTCCATTCTCGAAAGCGTCCCCTCAGCCTTGAAGATTGTACAAAAGTCTTGGGCGCCCTCGACTCCCGCAGGCTTCCGGTGGGGAGCGGCTGCCATGATTGCTTGCGGAATGGCCACGACGGAGCTACGAGATGGTGCTGCTCTCATGGTGACGCCAGCTTCAGTCTGAAACATCCAGAAACAAGGTGGGGCTTTCATCGTTTGGGAAAAAAAAAGTTTTAATCCAATGAAAAGTGTTATTTTTAGGTCACATGACCTAGTCTTACATAATTAGGAAAAGAAAAGTAAAATGAACCAATGAAAAGTTTTATTAACAAGTCACATGACCTGTTATGCTTACGTTACGCGCTGCGCGGCGCGCTCTGGATCGTTTCCGGGAAGCTGCGCCTTGCGCACCGGAGCACATCCGGGTGCGCTAACGCGTCGCGTCATATGACGCATTACGCGACAATGCAGGTGCAGAATATAGTCAAAATGTCTCCACCAACCAGCGGTCGGAATTCCACCGCTTTCAGCAGTCCAAAAAGTTCGGTCAAATCTTAAGAGCGGGAGCAACTCAACTACATGGTGAGCGAGACGTTGTAGTCGCAAGAGCGAGCGGTAAACAGCTGAATGGCGGAAGAGGCACAGAGTACCAAAAGCGGGCGGAATGGCAACTAAAACGGTAAAGGGGCGCCCTACGACAGCGTGTCTTCAGGTGAAACGGATTGTGGGACAAGGTCCAGAATGAAAGATTCTTCAAAAGGGAAAAAATTCCGCCGGACCCCGGGAGCCGGCCACCTATGCCGGGGGCGATCTCAGGCCTCACCAGGGCAACACGACTTGGGGAGGGGGCAGGAGCCAAGCGCCCCCTCTCAGTCCGTGCCATCTCACCGCCCCTCGGGAGCCTCCGTCAAGCGGTTTAGGGAGGCACCGTATCACATTGTTTTCAAATGGACCCCACTTACTTTGAATAGTGAAGCTGCAGCAGGTGCAAATAAGGTTTAAACAGTGTTACAAGAACTGCTTAGAACTCTGAAGTATGGCACTCAATAACCAGGACTTATGCCATTTATGTAAGGCAGTGACATGGAAGCAACTCAGGGACAAAAAGCATGAACGAACATTCACGTATGAAAATCTTATTTGGAGAAGGGGTAGAATCCAAACGCCCCCTGCCAGTTCGCGCCACTACACTGTATGTGGAAAATCTGAAGCCATCATTCTACAAACTCTCAACGCTTGTTATCAGTGCATGACTTTCATGCTCGATCGATTGAGCTAGCCGGATCGGGCAATAAAAAGTATAAAATAGTTATGTAAATAGTTATTTAATAAAATGTTTTATTCTGTTTCTTTGGTGGTGTGTTGTGTATATTTATAATATTTGCATAGGGTTTGCCGTTATTTTGGGCGGTGTGGGTGGCGGAGTCGAGCTGTTTTGCAGCCCTCATGGTGTGGAGCTCAGTTCATCTCACTATTTTCGTATTTCTCAAGAAGGGTTGTTCCTAATATTTCTATTTTAGCGAGGTCAAAAAGAGATCCAATTAGTGGCCTACTGATTTTGCTCGATTACTTTTATTTTTTTACACGATTTTTCACTATCTGCAAAGACTAAACAGAGTATTGCGACTTTGTGCTTGTTTGTAAATAGAGAATGATCCAAAGAGAACCAATTCTAAAACAGTAAATGCTTGGACAACAATCAATCAAATGGAGAGACAAGGAGGCACGACGGATTACAACGGGGGTAAAGGCCTGCGTTAACTACCCTTCAGTATCTGCAAAGAGAGAGTACTACTAAGGCAAAAGAGGGGAGGGGGGGGGGTGCAGCGTTCAAAGCACATCAGCGTGCATAAATACGAAAATGTTTTTATCTATCACGTACTTGACATTTTAAAGCTTTTCATATTTGCTATTAAAAAACCAATGAAATTCACAGAAAAAACCATAGGTTATAGTGGATATATAGTTAGGAATTTGCATTTACAAAACCTTGAAAATTCAATGAAAAAACCAAAGGTTATAGGCCATATATAGTTAGGAATTAGCATTTACAAAACCTTATTTTACTCGCATAAAACCATTGAAATTCCATATATAGTTAGAAGCGCTAACTATATATCGCGCACCCGCAATCCACTGCTGATGATGTCACATATTACATCATTCATGACATGGTCAGTGACATCACTGATGACATCACTGATGACATCTCAAATGACATCACTGATGACAACTCAAATGATATCAATGATGACATCTCAAATGACATCACTGATGACATCACTGATGACAACTCAAATGACATCACTGATGACATCTCATTTGTCATCACTGATCACATCACTCATGTGATAATACAATGAACCTCTTCAGACTCTAATATAACCTTACATACACTCAGTATAAACAGACACTCACAGACTGTCAGTCATCCATGGAGTTACTCACACACCTAGTCAGTCATGCAAAGAATCAATCACACCTCCATTTCCTCAACTATACAGTTATACACATCTTACTTATTCAAACATATAATAACACATATTTACTCTCTTATATAATCCCTGATACAAGCTCACAGTGATCGATACAGCCACTCACACATTCACTGGCTCTTATGTTCAGTTATTTATATATCTCAACTCTCACATGTATTGTGTTTTACATACGTACTTACTTGCTCATGTAGCAATGAGAAATCCATTCACTCACCAAAACACCCATGCATAGTCAACCGCCCATATAGCTGTTTCCACATGCACTCTTGAACTCATACTCCTAGTGAATCAACTGCTTACACATCTATGTACAGAGTCACGCACCTCCCAGCCACCCACACACACACTCAGCCTCCCATTCAAATACTTGGGCAACCAATCAATAACCCATATGGCCACTCTTATAGCTACTGATCAACACATGCAGCAGCTTACACAACAACAAACATACTGATGCACAAATTAAGACAGTTTAGTCACTAACCCATGCACTCAGTGAGACACATTTAATCACTCACTCATACAGTCAGTCATGCACCTACTAAATTCTTCATCCAGACACTTATACATCCACTCATTCTTCAATATGTGAAACATATTTAAACTTTACAGACACATACAATCATTTGAGTTGTCATCAGTGATGTCATTTGAGATGTCATCAGTGATGTCATCAGTGATGTCACTGACCATGTCATGAATGATGTAATATGTGACATCATCAGCAGTGGATTGCGGGTGCGCGATATATAGTTAGCGCTTCTAACTATATATGGAATTTCAATGGTTTTATGCGAGTAAAATAAGGTTTTGTAAATGCTAATTCCTAACTATATATGGCCTATAACCTTTGGTTTTTTCATTGAATTTTCAAGGTTTTGTAAATGCAAATTCCTAACTATATATCCACTATAACCTATGGTTTTTTCTGTGAATATATATATATATATATATATATATCCAAAGAACTCCGTTTGCTCCTTCCGAATTTTGCCAGAAAAACGAACATGGACCCGCTCAGGTAGTTTGCAGTCTTTATTCCATGTGCAACCCAATCACCGCCATGACGCGTTTCGGGCCCTCGAGCCCTTGATCACATGACGTTGTAAATTAAGCACACACATTCACAGACCCACTCAGACACTCATACACCCACTCTCAGACTCCCATACACCTATTCACAGACCCACTCAGACGCACACACACGTACCTATTTAGGTACTCACAGAGCCACACACAACCATCCACAGACCCACATAGACACTCGCATGCCCATTCAGACACTCTCATACACATTCACAGACGCACTCAGACACTCATATGCCCACTCACAGACCCATTCAGACACTATCACACCCACTCACTGACCTTCGCAGACACTCACACACCCACTTACAGACCCACACAGGCACTCACACACCCACTGAGAGTTCCACACACACACACATTCATACATCAACTCACAGGCCTGTACAAGCATATTTGATATCTTCTGCTTTGTACTGAATGTGTGCTTTGGGTTGTGGAATTGTGACGGATCTACAGAGTACAGTAAACATTTCAAAAGAATGTTTTAAAAAGAAAATTATTCAGTTTCTGATAGAGAGTGGCTCTAAAAATAGCCTTTATGTTTATGGTGTGTAGACACTAACTACACATGAAAAACATGATACAATCCTTCAAGTTGTTGAGGAATACCCTGTTGCCATTCTTTGTAAAATGAAAAAATGAACTCGATCATTTCTATATATACCATCCATATCAAAGAGTAAATTGTTGTTCTATATGGAGCCCATGTTGTGGTCTCTGAAGAATGCAGAAACAGTTTTATTGACATGTTTCTTGGATTTGTCTATCAGTGGACAGAATTAATTTGACAACTTCTACTTCTGCCTTCGGCAAATGTTGGAGAACGCCAAGGTTGTGTGTGGGAAAAGTACCATTGATATGAAGTATTCTTCCTTAAGATTTCCAGAACAACTCCTGTAAGGTGCCTAGGTCATTGCTACCACAGTGCACAATCATGAGCAGTTGATGTTGGCAGTCCACAATGTTTTCAGCCAAAGGCAACAATTGATGCCACTCTGGCCAAATCTACATCAGGTAAACCCATGTCCCTAGCAATGCCACTCTCTCTGTCCCACAATACCCACATTGAGGAGGCAAACTGGAGTAGCACACAGGAGAAGGAATGAAGCAGGATGAGACAGTTTTGAGGACAGCTTCTAAATAAAAAAAAGAAAATCTTTGATTGGATGTTGTTAATATGCAGGTAGCTTAAAGTAGGTAATGATTTTGAGAAAAAAGAATTTACTTCGTGATTGACTGTGGAGAAAAAAAATGTTATGCTGTTTGGGATATGCTTAGAATTCTAAACAGTCAACCACACCTGGTACAGTTCATTTAAAGGTAATACGGTGCTCAGAGAAAGGTTTAGGAACTTTGACCTAGTGCTAGCAGTCAGTGTTCCAAATGGTTCCTATGGAAATGGAGCCAAACGTGTGATGCTTCTTCACTATATCCGAGAATGCAACTACAGAAGCCATTTTTACAGCAGCAGGCATGTGGCATTTCGCATAGTGAATAACTATGTCACTCAATTCTTCGCAGGCAGCTGGTATTGTAATGACTGTTGCTGGTAACGGATCTCCTAAGGCTGCTGTAGAGGTGAACTGTTCTGCTGCACTTTCTCCCGCATCAACTGGTTGTAGATCCTTTCATGAATTGTTTTTTAGTGCTTCCACATGAAAATTGTCACATGTGAATACTTCTTTGCAGTCCCCCAGGATGACTGCTTGCCACAATTACTGTACTGCACATATTTAGCAGTAACCTTCTTTCCATTGAAGGTATTGTGAAATGCTTTCAGACATCATTTTGTGTGCTTGCAGGTGGTGTATCTTCCTCCTCATCCTCAATAGGTTCTGGATGTTCATCCAGGACAGAAGTGAAATCTTCAGCCATTTTATCAAATTATTCACAAAAGTGAACAAAAAATAGAGCAGCGCTGCTACCAAATCCTCTTTCTACAGAGTTTACTGGAGGAATAACTGTTTTGGGATGCAGTTTTACATGTACATGGGATGTACCCAATCAAAAGACACGGTTTGGGTGTGTCATCAAACAAATTCACAATTCCATTCTGTGGATTTGCCAAGTCAGAAAACTCCAAAACCAAGAAAACTTCTTCAAAAACAAATATATGGTGCCAAATATATACTTAGAAATATGTTCACACTGATGTAATTCATAAAAGTAGAAGGATGTACATATTTAAAATAATTTTCAAAACTTTTGGCCAATACACAATTTGAAATTTGCGGATACATTGCAATCAAGTGATCAGGAATCAATAAACAGAGTTCTTGTAGTCCTGGGTATATTTTTGTACCTGCTCAAGTACTGTCGTACCAGAAATGTTTTACAAAAGCATTATAAATTTTGCCTTAGGTAGATATTTTGTTTTCACCTCTTAAAACGTATATAAAGTATGTTTTTTTAGAAAAAACATCTACAGTTTAAAAAAATGTAATAAATAACAAGCAAAATAAATTGTTGTATCGTTAATACTAAAAATAAACCCTATAAATTAACTTAAATCAAAAAATAAATATTACAAATATTACAAACATAATACTTATATATAAATAGAATTTGAAAGACCTTTAAAATTCACTGAAAAAACATAGGTTACAGGAATGTTATAGTATATGGACACTTATGGACTCACTCACAGACTGACTCACACATTTATGGATTCACTTGTAAACCCACTCAAATAATCGTATACTCACTCACAAAACCACTCAGACACTTACTCAGACACTCATGCACCCACTCAGACACCCACTCAGGCACTCAAGCACCCACTCTCAGACCCACTCAGACACACACACCCAGTGAGACACTTATGCAGCCACTCCTAGGTACACTAGGACACTCACTCATACACTCATTGAGATACTCATGCACTCACTCACACACCCACTGAGACACTCATGCACTCACTCACACATTCACTCCCAAAGGTTACAGTTTACAATTCATATTGAAAAAACATGGAAATTCACTAGAAATAAAACAAAGGTTACAGGAACGTTATAAATAGGGAATAGAATTTGAAAAACCTTAGAAATTCACTGAAAAATAAAGGTTACAGGGACATTATAGTTAGGATCAGAATATACATGCCCAAAACTATAGAAATTTGGCAGTGTAATTACCTGAGCTAACTATAACTTTCGCCCCCACAATGCACTGCTTATGACTTCACATATTACATCACTCATGACATGGTCAGTGTTATCACTGATGGCATTCAAATTACATCATGGATGATATCATCCAGTGATTGTGAATGTTATCAAATGTTTCTGAGTGTTATACATACATACTAAGGTCAAATAAACCATGTAAAGGCACTTCCATTAGTACAGTTTTATTTTCATGCTGAACTTGATGTGATTCCATTCAGCCCTATTTTCTGCATCAGAGAGCAAATATGTGTGCGGCTAGTAAAGAGGGAAATGTCCTTTTTGGCATCCCCTCTTTTTCCCCTTCGGTATGTTAAAAATAGTATTTCTAATTACTAGTATAGAAAGAATAGCCATTTAACCCATGCTGTGGCTTAGCATATATCTTTAAGTCTCAGACATCAGTAATGTAATTTGAGATGTCATCAGTGATGTCATCAGTGATGTCATTAGCGATGTCACTGACCATGTCATGCATTGTGCATTTTAACATTACCCTCCAGAAGGCCTCCAAATTGTGAATGCTCAGTGATTTTGCTAATCTGCTGTCGCTTCAAGCTCCGGGTCTCCAGGCTTTCATGGCCCCCCCCCCTCAGGTCGTGTAGTCTTCACAGCCGGACTGCCATTAATTTAATGTTCAAATGTACAATGCTTGTTGTAGCACTGATTCTACTGGAGACAGAGCAAGACTGACAGGGACTACATATTGCAGTATGAACATCAGTTTAACTCACCTGTTCCGAGCAACTAAAGGTCAATTGAAATAATTGAATATGAGGAGGAGAATGGTTTCAGATACGCTGTGTGCACCCTGGGATCCTGGGAGATGTGTATATATATATATATATATATATATATATATATATATATATATATATACATATATATATATATATATATATATATGTGCAAAAAAGAAGGATAGAACTCTGGGTAGTTCTCCAGTTTAGGTGGAAAGCAGCTCCTGTTAGAGCACTCTCAACACCAGCGACACTCTAGATCTGCTCACCTCAAATGTCTGTTTTTCTATCAAAGTTTTTAAGCATAGGATTAGCACAGTGCTATCCACGCCAAGATAGAAAATGACAAAGTCTTTTGCCATTGATACAGCAAAGTCTTTAAGCATAGGACTAGTACAGTTCTGTCCTTGCCGAGCTGTAAAATGACAAAAGCCATTTATCACTCCAGGCACAATATTACAGCTTTGAATTGGTAAAATACCAACTCAAGCCAACCTGAAATGAGTAAAAGCAACCCCTGACACATTGTTTGTTTCGCTCTAATTAGAGCTCTTCAGAGAGGTATAGCTTTGTCCAGACACAAGGGAGCACCCAGCTCCCTTGTGTCTGGACTGCTTAAAGACTTTGCTGTATAAATGGCAAAAGACTTTGTCATTTTCTATCTCGGCGTGGATAACACTGTGCTAATCCTATGCTTAAAAACTTTGATAGAAAAACAGACATTTATTTATGCGTCACTCTATGCCTGAAAGGGTTTTGTTTTGACTTAGTACTGGGTGCTCCCTTGTGTCTGGACAAAGCTATACCTCTCTGAAGAGCTCTAATTAGAGCAAAACACTGTGTCAGGGGTTGCTTCTACTCATTTCAGGTTGGCTTGAGTTGGTATTTTACCAATTCAAAGCTGTAATATTGTGCCTGGAGTGATAAATGGCTTTCGTCATTTTACAGCACTGTACTAGTCCTATGCTTAAAGACTTTGCTGTATAAATGGCAAAAGACTTTGTCATTTTTTATCTCGGCGTGGATAGCAATTTGCTAATCCTATGCTTAAAAACTTTGATAGAAAAACAGACATTTGAGGTGAGCAGATCTAGAGTGTCGCTGGTGTTGAGAGTGCTCTAACAGGAGCTGCTTTCCACCTAAACTGGAGAACTACCAAGAGTTCTGTCCTTCTTTTTTGCATAATTTATTCGTCACTCTATGCCTGAAAGGGTTTTGTTTTGATATATATATATAGCGTCATGGCGGACTGGTGCTGGGCTAAATACTAAATAAAACATTTGCACCAAACTACGGGTCTTGCTGGTTCCTGAGTTGTCTGATCGGCTGACTGCTGTATGCTGCCTAGGAGCGCCACGTACCTCATATATATATATATATATATATATATATATATTTATATTTATATATATATATTTATATATATATATATATATAAACACCTCGCTGCCACTTTACCTCCAAGGAAAACGAGCGCGGACCCAAGTAAGTGCAATTATAGTTTATTTGCCAAAATCTGCCATGACACATTTCTGCCGAACTAGCGGCCTTGATCACATGACAAAACTTAGATTATACAACAGCCTTTTAAAGTGCTAGTTCAAACGATTGACATAGAAGACATATTTCCCCTTAAATGCCTGGATAAACTATTACATATTGGATACTATATATAACCGTAATCATTGAAAAATACATAAGTATTTATTGTTATAGAAGACATATTTCCGCTTAAATGCCTGGATAGACTGTTACATATTTGATACTATATATAACTATAATCTCTGCGAAATACACATTTTTATTATACATTATGGATATCCATAATGCCAGTTTAAACATATAGCTACCTAAATACTAATCAGATAGTCCCCTTTCTGGTCCGTAGTTTAAAATAAGTGACTTATGATAAGTGCCCCTTCCAAGTGTGATGAAAACAAACAATGAAATACATTGAATTAAAACAGGTACCTGTCCTGACCGTCACTAAGAATCAAAGTTCAGAACATCAAATTACTGATGATTCACAATGTATTAGGCTAAATATAATGGACCAAATCCGTATATTGACTCTAGTTCCATTACTTGAGGGCCTAAATTTATGACCCTACAATATTAATGCCCCACATATTTCATAGAAAAAAGTGACGATGTGCTACAGTACCTATTTCCGAAAAATGCCAGGATATCAATAAAGTGCTAAATGCTGGGAAACATTAGGTTTGGGGCTGCAATCTATATAGAACAGGGTGTGTGGCCTGTAAATATCATATGCCAAAAAGAGCACACAACATACAGCTAGAAAGTGCAAATTCAATGGGATCAAGGGAATCCAGGGGATGCTCATAACTATATCAATAAATATATCACCAATGTAACAAATAACAGCTGATTCCCAATAGGACACATAAATTGATGACTATGTGTACTGGGCCAACTGCTAAAATTCATAAATATAAATATAAATAAAACCCCGCAAGATGTGTTACCTTATATATATACAGAATATTTAAACCGATTCATCACATTTCACAGATTATAGATCAAATTCACAGTGACAATTTTATACAATTTTATACAAATTATTCATAAATTTCCTAAAAAACTCTCCTAGAAAAATCCATTGATAAAGAATCAATTCATAAAAGCGTTGCAGGTCCTCAGCGGTATTAACAATGCCTGGTTATTTCGAATCAAATTCCAGTATAAAACTTGTTTCCAGGCGCCTCAATTTGGCTTCTCTATCTCCACCTCTTTTCAGTAAAGGAATTGCCTCAATGACATATTATTTAAAATTTCTATGATTACTGTCATGAGTTGCTTTAAAGTGCCTAGCCACTGGGTAACTAGGGTAACTATGGTCATTGTTGGATATGACCCGAATATGCTGTAGAATTCTTTTATGAATGGCTAGTTTTGTACTCCCTATATATTTGAGTTTACAACTTCATTCCAATACATAAACAAAAAAATCTGTTTTACAAGTAAGTTGCTGTATGATCTCCTGAGCCTTAGTGGAGAAAGCAGTTGTATAGGAATGCAGGCTTTACATGTAAAACATTTAAAAACAGCCTTTCTAGCCGCGAGCCACATATCCTTGTGAAGTTCTTCTTGTCTATTACTTACCAGCATAATCCCCACACCTGTAGTTTTCCTAAATGTTATAGATGAATCAGAAGGTTCTAACCTGCCAATCACCGGATCATTTTGAATAAGATGCCAGTAATGTCTAACTATGGCCCTTATTTGCCTTTTTTGTCTGGGGTACGAAAGAATGAGCCTAGTGGGTTGTTGGCTTTCAGTTTCCTTGTTGATATCCCCACTTGTCTTTTTGACCTTGTATGCTAATAGGTCATCACATGCCCAATCCCTGGACCTGGTTATAGCTGCATCAACAATTTCTGTTCTGTACCCCCTGGCTAGAAACTGAGCCCGGCTTTCTGCTTGTTTAATTCTGGTGTCCTCATTGTCACTGCAAATGCGTTGAATGCACAACATCTCCCCATAAGGAATACTTTTTATAAGATGGGGAGGATGGGCACTCGACGCATGCAATACCGTGTTTCCGGGCGTAGGCTTTCTAAAAAGGGTAGTTGATAAAAGGTTATTTTCGACCTGGACCTGCAAGTCTAAAAAGTCACAGTGTCACTGCTGATAGTAGATGTGAATTGCAAGTTGATGTCGTTGTGATTGATCTGATGAATAAACTCAATGGCGCTTTCCTCACTTCCTCTCCACACTATAAATAGATCATCAATCAACGCAGCCAGGAAATAATATTAGTATCATAAATACCTTCATATTGCCGCATGAGGACCAGCTTCTCCCACCAGCCCATAAACAAACAGGCATAACTGGGGGAGAAGCTGGCCCCCATTGCTGCTCCCTAAATCGGCTGGTACATTTGACCATTGAACAGGAATAAATTGTTCTCCAAACAAATATACATATTCATATACCGTTAACATAAACTCTTTAAAAAACAAACTGTCCTAACTAAATAAAAAAATAAACAACTTAAATTCAAGTAAAAATAGTTTTGCACATTCAAAATATTATAATTTTAAATAAACAAAAATATAATAATATAAATAAAACAATATCAAATAAATTATCAACTGTAAAACGTATAATAGTCCCACTACAATTTATACAAAACTATGTAAATTATGAAAATAAATATATAAAAAGTGTACTACTTCCAATTCACTCCACTCAACAATAATAACGCTGGGTCAAACATAACAAATCTCTCTCTAGTAAATAAAACAGTAGTAACAGCATTGGATTGAGATAGATAATATTTACTATACCCATTCCAGCCAGTACAATAGTAGGAAAACTGTTGGAGTGCAAAGGGGTAAAAAGTACTATTCCCACTCAAATCACTACAATAGTAGGGAAAGTGTTAGATTGTGGAAAGGTACAATTTACTATTCCCACCCTAACAAGTGTAACAGTGGGCAAAGTGTTGGATTGTGGAGGGGTAAAATGTACTATCCCCACTCCAGTTAGTACAAAAGTTGGGAACGTGTTGGATTCTGGAGGGGTGAAATGTAATATTCCCACTCCAATCAGTGCAACAGTAGGGAAAGTGTTGGATTGCAAAAGGGTAAACTGTACTATTACCACTCCATTCAGTTCAAAAGTAATAAAAGTGTTGGATAGCACAGGAATCATTTTTACTATTCCCACTCCATTAAGTGCAACAGTAGGGAAAGTGTTTAATAGCGGAGGGGTGACATTTACTATTCCACGCCAACCAGAACAACAGTAGGTAAAGTGTTGGTTTGTGGAGGGGTATTATTTACAATTCTCACTCAAATAAGTGCAACAGTAGGGAAATTGTAGGATAGTGGAGGGGTAAAATGTAATATTCCCACTCCAATATGTGCAACAGTGGGGAAAGTGTTGGATAGCAGAGAGGTGAAATCTACTATTCCCACTCCAGTAGTTCAACATTAAAAACACACAAAATATCTTCAACGAAAAACATTATTTTAAAAACAAAGTAAATAAAAAAAATACAAATATGTTGAAAAATAAAATATAAATATATTTAATACAAAAGAATTAAAAAAGATAAAAACATAATACAATGTTAAATATGTATCACAAAAGCCTATATATATTATTATAAATAAAATACGAAAATAATATGCATACTAATATTTGTATTTAATCATTATTTATTACCAAAAACAGTATTTATTACATAAATGTAGTTACTTTTATTAATTGCTTAAAATTAATTTACTTCTGATACCCCTGTAAAAGTTCAATTAAATAACTAATAGTATTTAACAACTAATGATAAGTTAATCAAAAATAATTTACTCCCCACCTGTTACCCCTATAAACTCCACAGCCTGCACCTAAAAATATTTAATTAAACAGTTAATGTTAATGTTAATGTTAGTAGGTATTTGTAAGCCCTCGTACGCCCGGGGGCTTCATGGCGCTGTAGAAAGGAACGAACGCAAAGGTCACAGAAGAGGGGGAGCAGCTCAGCAATGCGCCTGAGTGAAAAGCCAGGTTTTCAAGGAATGTCTAAAACTGAGGATGTTGTCATTCAGTTTCAGATGAAGGGGAAGGGAATTCCAAAAACCAGCTGCAAGATGGTCAAAGCAGCTGCCTCCCAGACGTTTCCTCTTATAAGGTGGGACAGTCAGAAGGGATTTGTGGATAGACCGGAGGTTACGGGAGGGAATGTATCTCTTAAACATGTCTCTGATGAAAAGGGGGCCAGAGTCGTGCAGAGATTTGAACAAGATGCACCCTGTTTTAAAAGCCACACGCTGCTCCACGGGCAGCCAGTGTAACTGTTTCAGGCCGGATCTAACAGACTGCCTCTTAGAGAGGTTCAGGAGGAGTCTAGCAGCCTGATTCTGAACCAGCTGAAGGCGTTTTAGCTCTCCAGCTTGAATGCCAAAATAGAGACTGTTAGAAAAATCTAGTCTGGACAGAACCAGGGAGATGACAATCTGAGTGAGGGCAGCTGGGGAAAAGAAGCTGGCGATTTTCTTGATTTTCTTCAGCTGGAAAAAACTAGCTGAAACAACTGCTCCTACTTGTTTTTTGAGAGAAAGGTCCTCACTGATGTGTATACCCAGACTCTTAACCGAGGAAGACTTGAGTGGAGGGGCTCCCATACTGGAAGGCCAAAATCTGGGGTTCCAAGTAAGCGCACTCCGTCCCGGCAAGACCAATTCGGTCTTGCCAGGGTTAAGTTTCAGATGACTGCAGTTCATCCAGTTTAAAATGTGGGACATAGTATTTTGAAATTCAACCCCAGCGTCCTTGGTGTTTAAAGGAAAAATGAGCTGCAGATCGTCTGCATAGTTGAAAATTGTCACTTTGGCCCTCCTAAGGGAGTACAGAAGGGGACGTAGATATAAATTAAAAAGCAAGGGTGATAACGAAGAGCCCTGCGGGACTCCACAGGTAGCAGGTATGGTGGGGGCAGTGAAAGGTCCCAGTCTGACAGCCTGAGTACGCCCAGTGATAAATGATCGAATCCAGCTCAGTGCCAGGCCCCTGAGACCTGCCTGCTCGACACGGTCGACCAAGATGTTATAGTCGACCGTGTCGAATGCAGCCGAGAGGTCCAGTAACACCAGAGCCTGATGTATTCCTTCATCCGCATTCCGTCTCAGAGTGTTCTGCACCGAGAGAATAACCGCCTCAGTAGAGTGACATGGGCGGAAACCAGCCTGATTCGGTGCAAAATACTCTGATTCTTCCAAAAATTTGGAGATGCTGTTACAGACATGAGCCTCCAAAAGTTTGGCACAGTAAGGCAGCAGGGATATGGGCCTGTAATTTTGCAGGTCCTGCGCGTTAGCTCCTACTTTTTTTATCAAGGGAATGAGAAGGGCTTTTTTAAAGTTTTCGGGAACTTTACCCTGAGTGAGCGTACCATTCAATAAAGAAAGTATACCCTCAGGAATACTAGTTCCCACTTCTTTCAAGATGAAAGGGGGGCAGATGTCATCAGGGGAGCCTGATTTAACTTTGGCAAGGAGTTTGAGCAGCATAGTGCTGTCCACAGGGGGGAGCGAACTTAGGGTCGCAGTATTGTGAAGAGTGTCAGTCAGTAAGAGCGGAGACTGAGTGATGGGGATGCTTTGTTTGATAATGCTAATTTTACCAGAAAAAAATGAATTTAGGGAATTGCAAAGCTCCTGAGTAGGAGCTACCGGGAGAGACGTTCTATCGCTAGCACTCAAATTCTCAACACAGTTAACATAATTATCAATTAATTAATTGTTATTTTTTTATTAACATCTAAATAATAAATAAGTAAAAATAAATAACGTTTTCCACTATAAACCCCACAAGCAGCACCTAAAAAAATTATTACACAATACAAACTATTTCCAATTTATTAAATAATATTACTTGACAAATAATTATTAATTAATTAAAATAAATTACTTCCCACCCTTTACCCTGAAACTCCACAACCTGAACCAAAAAATACACATTTAACATAATTAATTATCAAATAATTATATAATAATAATTAACAATGAGTTATTAATTCATTAAAAATACATTACTTCCTCCTTTCCCCAATAAACACCACAATTCGCACATACAATGAACCCCAAAAAATTCAAAGAACAATTAGCACAATTAAATAAATATTAAAAACAACATAATCATTAATTTATTATAAATAAATTGCTTCCCACCCTATGCCCTTATAAACCCACAAACCGCAACAGAGCTAAAAACCACAAAATGTAATTACATTAAACGACAGCATATACATTTAAAACATATGCTAAAATACATTACGATAATTAAGAAACTATATTTTAAAAAACTATTTTTTTGCAAATGATATTTAGGACTTCTATATTTTTAAAATCGATATTACTTATCTTAAAATCAATATTCTTGACATAGATGTTCTTGCTGACGATATTTCCACATCACAATATTTTAGACTCGATATTTTGATATGGGGATATATATATTTTTAATATTCTCTCTGAATACCTGTGCAGTAGCCATCTTTGAATAACATTTTGTAAAACGAAAAAGAATACATTCAAGGAAGGCCACTATTTATGTGTGCATCTCTGGAAGCCATCTATTCATGCATTTGCAATAATTAACACAATGCCATTCCAACATGGCCTGCTCGGACGCATACACGGTTGCTGCAGCTATCTGGGATGGCAAAAAGCATCGGCAAGCCGACGGGTTTTAGAGCCAAGACCTATTAGCTTTACAAAGAATTGTTAGTTTATGTTCCTGCTTGTACAGCCTCTGAGACTTGCGGATACATGGGCAGTCAATGAATAAGCCTAGCAAAGCAACTACAAATGCACAAAACAATTCTGATTCCAAATCTGTATTGTGTTGTCTACCTGCTATTTTACGACTGCGAAAGCTGCAGCCAACAAGCTGTGGTTAAGCCCGCTGTAAAATGTGCTGTCTGTCTTGGCTACCCTTCCGGGAATTGTTTTTATGATTAACAGAAATATTTATCAGGTAATGATTTGAATTTTACATTGTAAAAACATTGACTAAGAAAAAAGTACAAATGACGTGCCACCTATCCAAAAGACGCTATTCCTGGAACTGATTTGGACGTACACAGAGATGTCAAAACTTGTTAATGAAAGATGCTCATTTTTGCGTCTTTTTTCTCTCTTCCTTTATGCTTCCTTTATTTCAAATACACAAGTTGCAATCCTGCGGTGAAATTAAGCAATAAGGGACCTTGCCTTTTATAACTGTCATATCATTACATATGGTACAACGCTCAAGAAATATGATCCTTCCCAAATAACTTTTTCATTAGTATTCACTTCGTAAATGTAAGATATGCAAGGAATTCTTGCAAACAGACAACTATTTTTAACAAGTGAAATAAAACTAATCCATTCAAATGTTACCTTCCTGTAGGGCTAGCAGAATTACTATGAGGGAGCAGGGTTTTCTACGTCTCAATCTTTAGTGTAACCTTTAAATAACCCCCGCCTCCGTGAACCGGTAGTGACGTGTCACAGCATTGAAACGCAGAGCGGAGTCACGAGGCAACTTAGGCCACCGTGGTCCGAGAAGCCTGAGCCCAACCCCAAGCCCAAGCCACAGGCGCAAGCTCCGCGGCCCAGAGCCCCGAGAACACAGTGGAGACCAGGGAGAGGAGCGGGGTGGGGGCCGTTTTTGGGCCCCTGGGGGCCGTTTTTGTTACAGGGCCGTTTATGCAGCATAGCTGCAAAATCGGCCCTGCAACAAAATCGGCTGAAAAACGGCCCAGGTAAAGAGCTCAGACCTCCCCCACGTCACCCACGCCCGCCGACCCGGGGGCCAGCTGAGCACTTTGCCGGGGCCAGTTTTGGTTCCCAGTCCGGCCCTGCTTGGAGACACATTGTTGAGTAAGGCACTCGGGAAGCCGAAGAGAGGCTGCAGAGAGGGCACGGCCCAGAAGGGGCTGGCAGGCATTCTCATGCCGGGCAGCCCTCTGGATGGGGGCCTTTTGTTGTCTTTTACTGTTGTGTGGCTATGCAGTGCAGGTTTGAAGTACAGGGGACGCACAACCTTGACGTACTAATTGCCCCGGGTGAAAGAGTGAGCCGAGTGACGAGGGAGTCTACCTCAACGACACCTGCACCACCTAGTCCAACATAGCAACTCATAGCGCCACCTGAAAACCATCTGAACTCTGCAGGACAGAGTTCTGGTCTCTGGGGGGGCCCGGGTCATAGGGACCCTGCCCCTTCGCTCTACCCTATTCTTTTATGGCTCTTTATACCCTGGGATACCAGGATCCCACCCAGACCCCCCCTCTTCTACTCTTCTTTTCTGTTGTGCCACAACTAAAGCTGATCGAGTGGGGGCAGTCTAAGCAAATGTGAAGGACACAAGTGGGCTAAGGCAAAGTGTATAGTTCTGTTGGGGGGTTGGCTCAGGTATAAGGGTAAGCGAGGTGGCGGTGATGTTGGTCCTCACAGCCCTAGCATAGCGCCAGAGTTGGGCAAAAGCAGTTGTGATAGGATTCTTGGCGTGGCTTGTACTAGTCCGTGAACTCCCCCGCTCTATTACTTCTGCCCCCCAGCACTTCCTTACATCTTGTGACCATCTTACTTAGCACTGTCCAGCAAGATCCACAAGCTGAGTTCAGACCCATGCCAAGCGCCTGCCTTAAAGACCTACCCCATGCCCAACAGAGCCCAAAGAAGCAAAGTCCAAAATCTAGGAAGAAAACTCCAGAGGGGCCAATCGGATGTCACCAGCATCCCTAGTTCCACATACCAGGCCTGACTCACAGAAAGGAAACAAGCCAGACCATACAACCCATTTTTATCTGGGTGGAAACTATCCACAAGCTTTTCCTCTACAGACACTCAATCGCCATAGTAAAAACGAAGGGCTCAGTGTCAAGCTAACTGCAAACTGGGCTAGTTCCAACTTCTTTAAGATCCCCAGACGCTGTGAGTGGGCAAACCAGAACAAAGGGGACTCAGACAGGGGTCTGCCCGAAAAGGCCCAAGCTCATCCTGAAAGCCAGTGAGACAGCTTTGCACCATAGTCCATGCAACATTGGTGACAATTACCTGCCCTGCAAGGCAAAATCAACTGAATTATTCTTCCAGAAGGGCAGGTGTTCCCAAACAGAATCTCCAGATCCATCATTTTAAGCATCCCCTGTACACTCACTTCCAGCCTCACCCACAGAGTCTACCCAAGCAGAGCTGTGTCCTTTGATCCCTATTTGCCCTGCGTCATACAGGGACATCTCCGTCATTGAACTGTCATCAGACCATATACTAAGTGCATCACTGGAACGCAACCCAAAACCAACAACAGGATAATGATCCCCACCTATCGCAAAGGCTGGACACAAACTTCAGTAAGCCACTAACAGCCTTAGAAATCAATATTCTTTAGCAACCTCAAAGTTGTACCTCTGCACTCCCAGTAAAACTTTGGAGACCCAAACAAAGGAACTATCCAAAGGAACTCCTGGGCCCTTAAAGAACAATAGGGTGCAGAAATCAGCCCCAAATCCTGCAGAGGAAACCGTGCTGCTGGAGAGAAGCAGGCAGGATTAGTTAGTAGCATTTGACAATGAGATCTACCTGGGCACAAGATCTCAACAAAGCACATCCACCCCAAAGACAATCTTTGGAAAACACACTCAAACCTCCACATTGAGAGATGATTGGTCACCTCCAGCCCAGAATTTCAAGCAGACACGTCTTCAGACACCCTTCTTCTCACTGACATAGACCACTGCTGCCACTGGGCAACCAGATCAACTCAGTGACTATAGATTTTGCGCCTGCCGAAGGCCAAGCAAACACAACTCAAACCATAGCTTCTCAGTCGGGTAACACAATCACTTCAGCTACTGTTGCCCTTTTTGCCATTGAAGGTCAACAAAGTGCAAAACCAACTGTAGCTGTCCAGCCGGCCTGCCGGGCTACTTTATCCACCACCTCTTCCGCAAGCACCAGATAACCCTGGAGTGCAATTACTACTGTCAGTGACAATCTTAGTGAACCGACTCAGGCGCCTAACTTATGGAGTAGACCACTATCACAAAGATCCAAGAAAAGGATGAAAAAGGTTTAAAACAAAGCCATAAAACAATGACAACTGGCATCACAAAAGCTGCCCCAAATGCAGACACATGCTGCATTCAAATGCCGGCCAACATGTATCCCATCTTCCGGGGAATTCCACCCCCAAGGAAGATACCGAATAGGGGTAATACAAATCAACCTGAGGAACCACGCATGCCTTCCTACCTGGCACCAGGGGACTGGAAAAGGGCCTTTTCAAACAGGCATCCAGGATACTCTCTCCCAGTCTCAAGATTGACTAAGGAATAACCAAATAACAATAAATGCCTGTCAAAAGCCATTACAATCTCATAAAAACCTCAAATTTCATTCAAAACTCCAGACCAGGATAATGTGACTATCTATCAAACTGTTGCAACTCAGCACCGGGAAGGGAAATCTGGGGCTGAGTATATTGCCAGCCCCATGAGTAGCAATAGCTTCACCAACGAGCACAGATTTGAACGAGCAGCAGCAAAATTGATTGTTACACCCCTCTATCATTCCGAGGGCCAACACAACATACTAAACCGATCTAACCAGCTGAGACCGGTCCAAACCATACAGCAATTAGCAAGAATATCCATTGAAGATATCTTGGCAGTCAAATTTAGAACATTGATAAATAGCCTAAATGGGCCTACATCAACAATTGTAACATTTAAATCCTCCATACTAGTTGCAGACATTCTGTCCAGCAAGACATTGTTGGACGATGGGGGGATAGAGATCAGGGACCCTCTGGCCCAAAAGTTCCTGCACCCTCCGAAAGAACAAGAAACTGTTTAAGGTCCCAGACCCATACACACAGTATTCTCAGGGGGGGCGGAAGCTCACACCTTAACCTGACGTGTAACGAACTGAGGATATCATGCTCCTTTGGCAACCAAGTTGGCCCAATAAGGGGAAGTGCCTTAGATCAAACTGGAACTCTGAAATAAGGAAATGACTGTAGTTGGCTATCTACAACACTTATGAATAATGTTAGGAATCATTCCTAATCCAAGGCAGTTACTCTCCACAGTCTTAACCCAAGAGCAACTCTTGCATAAGCCTCATATTATGGAATGTAGCAGGCCTAACAAAGCTACTAAGGTCCACAGTCGCAATGTCCTTCATTCAGCCCACTGACCTACTCTGTTTCTTGGAAACCTGGATCAGCCAGCTCCATCACAAAATCATAGGCTATTGTGACTTCTTTTAGGCAGCTGTAAAAACCTGTATTTTGGGAGACAGTCAGGAACACCAAACTTATGTGAGCCTTGCCTTAGATTTGAAAGAAGGCATCTTCAAACCTCATGATGAAGTGTTCCAAATGCTGTCCCTGGAAGGCCTGCAAATATATGGCCAGAGCGTGAAGATCCTTCTTGTCTAGGAATATTTTAACTGATTGTGCCCAGTAAGGCTGACTCAGCTCTATGGCTCACTTGAATCCATCCCGTATGAATATACAAAGCCGGAAGTCATCATTTGCTGCAATTTCAAACAGCGATCCCTTGGTACAGACCCAAAAACTTGACAATGGGATGTGTAACTGAGAGTTCATTAGCCATTCAGTCTAGCATATATTTGAAAACAACTTGTCAACGCATTCATTAAAAAATCCTTCAAGGGAAAAAGCACCTTGGACTATGTGATCACCACAGATAGGATCATGGATGTGGTAGCAAGATTTAATATCTTGTTCAGCAAGTGACCATCTTCTACTCATTACTTTCCTTAAAGACAGTTCCAAAAGTCTTAAATACATCAGGATAATAGTTGATTCTCTGGGTGAGGAAAGAAACACCTTAATCAGAGGGATCAAGGGGGGCCCAGTGAATGTGCAAAAACTCAAAGTCAGAGAGTCAACCAGAGGCGTACAGCTCAAGACCCTAAGTGGTGAAACTCTCTTGGCCAACTGGGACTCAGTGGTCAGTGAACTACACAGTGTGTTTGGTAACAACTCATGCTCCCAATTTGACCCTGCCAAAACTCCACATAAAGTAATCAACCCTCACATCACTGCAAGTAAACTGAGAGTACGCAGGCTCCAAAGAATACAAGACAGGGACAGAATGGCTACATGTCTACTCACCGATGAGCAAACCATTTCAGGCTGATCTGTGGAGGTATCTCAAGAACAAAGCATGCCCTGTAACAACACGGGTTAATGATCTCCCTGAACCCAAATGGATGGCAAATGTTAGAAATATTTATGCTGCTGAGAGGGCACCAGACGAGGACCTAGAGCCTCAAACTGACAGACCTGAAATTCTGTACCAAGACCCACCGCTGTTGGGGCCCGATATCTCCAGATTTCTGAAAACACCAGCGCTACTGGCGAACCCGGCCAAAAGGCATAACTGCAGCCATCTTCAAAGAGGATCTTGTGCTGTGGACTGCAATACCATTTCCCCTCTAGCAAACTTGTCAGTTGACTGCACAGGTTCCAGAGAGCTGGAGGGGTTCTATCCTGACTCCTATTCACAAGTAGGATGACAAGGCAGATCCGTCCAACTACCGCCTCTTTGCCCTATGGACATTGAAGCTAAGGCCCACGCATCCACCCTACTGAAGGAACGTGAAGGATGGACAGGATCTAATGAAATAATCGCATTCACACAATCAGGTTTTAGGACAAAGTGTGGAAGCACACTGGACAACATTGTGGCCCTTTCTTATCTGTCTCACATGGCAAAGAGTAAGAAGCAACTCCCACTCTTCGCCTGTTTTATGGATTACTCTGCAGCCTTTGACCGGGTAGATAGGAGCAGTCTATGGAAAAAGCTACGATGAGGTGGCATCCCGAACAGATTGCTTCTAGCTATTACATTTCTATATACCTTCTCCTGGGTCAGAGTCAGGTTAACACCTACGACCTTCTCTAGGAAGATCATGACTGGCAACGGCCTCAAGCTAGCTTGGGTTCTTGCGCCCCTCTTATTTAATCTTTACACTGCAGAAATGAGTGCTGCACTGAAACCTGCCAACCTTATCTTTCTGAAGATCGGCAAAACCAAGACAGTTTTACTGCACTACGCGGATGATGTCATCCTCCTGGACCATGCAAGAATAGGGTAACAGAGCCTTGAATGCATTGCACAATTATAATAACATAACATGTTTATTTGTAAAGCGTACGTTTACCCGTGGACATCTTGGTGCTGAATGACAGATGTTTATGGTCCAGTTCATAAACTTTATTAGTTTTTTTGGTAAACCATAAAAGTCACACGCACAAAAAAGTACAACATATTTAAAATACATGAAAAAGGTAAAACTAGCCAATGGCAGCTGGCCCACATGCCATTCTTAAAAGAAACATTATCAATTTTCACCTGCAACAGGGCAAGTTTCCTATTTAGGATACAGCTCCAGACCCCAGCTGTAGGACAATCATTTTTAAAAGTGCATTTTGCCATATGTTAGTGCAAAGCTTTCCTGGTTAACAGCAACGTGTAAACAGGGCATGTAAACATTTGGTAAAGTGCATAATAACTTTTCACAGTAACAGGCAGGTTTCAGTCAAAAGTAGTTCATTTTCCTATGGTTAAATGACATTCAGGTACAACTATTTGGGTTTCAGCCATTACATACTACCTTGAAAGCAGACATTCTTATAGTGCAATAATGCTGTTTTAACAACTCCAGGAAAATGTAAATATGAAATATAAAATCCTCGACGGGTTTCAGGTAAATATTTTAAAACAACCTCAGAGGGTAAAAGACAAAACAACATTTAAAGTAAAGGAGACCCATTATTTTCCGACTACCCTCCTTAAGCGGATTGCAGCAGAAATAAATCTATATTTCATTTCGCAATATATTCTGATTGGAGTAGTCAGTTATAAAACAGGGCTGCCCTATATTTTCTGATGTTCAGAACCCTCAATAGTGGTAAAATTATTTCCCTGCATGGTTTATTGTATAATTAGCAGAAGAAAAGAAAGTTCAACATATTCTGGCTTCTATTACAGTCACAGGGGCATGGATCCAGATGGGTGTCATGATATGTGTGGCTGGGATATGAGACCAAAAAGTGGGTGATGCCGAATCTGAATCTAGTAAGGTAAAACATTTTAAATGACTAAAAGGGTACAGAAGATAGGGCTCAATTCCTTCAGTGGTAATCAAAGGTAAATTGTCAACGACCTGCTTTTTACTGCGCTCCATATAGTCACTGCATTCACTTAAAATATTTAGAAAATCTCTTTTTAATTGGGATTTCATGATAGAAGTGATAAGCTGAGGGGGTATAAAGAGATCCCGCCTCCCCATGTGAGTCACCTGGGTCTTCACATATCTGAGCCATGGTATTTTGTGTGCATGATCACAGTTTAAACAGTCTTGAATTATCTCCCGGTTGAGAGCCAGCTCTTCGTTTACCCAGATCGAGCGCCAGAACATGATTGGGGCAATTTGTGTACAGTCCGCCAGAGGGGTTAGCCCCAGGTCTTGAAGGCAAGCTGGTTGGGGGACAGTAATCTTCTAAGGAAGATATTTTCCGACCCATGTAGGATGGACGAGTTACCGAATCCCCACGCCCCAGCTTTGTGCAGAATCACGGCACAGCATTGGGCGGTGTATATGTTAATGAGGGACTTGGTCTGTCTGTAGCCGAGTTTCCTGGAGAACCTGAATACGGCCTAGAGCGTTCTATCGAAGCTCCTCTTCTTAACCTGTAAGAGGTGGACCCATGAACCTTTTTGATCAAATGGGATACCTAGGTAGCAAAAAGTTGACACCTGGAGTAATTTTTCGTTATTAATAAAACAGGGTCTCATTTTGCCAATAGACTTTTCCCACCACCATGACCTGTGAGCTGACAGTGCTGGCCTGCAGACCCAACTCACTCATAAATTCAGTAAATCTACTGAGAAGGGTCTGCAGACCCACACCTGTTCTTGAAATCAGTACACAGTCATCTGCATATAACTCCACTCCGCCTCTGTTCCAGCTACGATCACTTTCGCAGACTGTTAAAGACCTCTTTGTTTCAGTCAGCACTTGAGTAACCCCTCCACCCCTGCTGCCGTTATGTCAAGAGCGCCATGAAACCGTTGGTGAACGTGCGCTGTATAAATATTTTTAACGTAACGTAACGTAACGGGGAGGCTTCCCTGCCGCACCCTTGGAATGTCAATCGCCGTTCATTCAAGAAACTCTCCAAATCATTTACATATAAGCAAAACAGGAAAGGGGATAACACACGTCACTGTCAAACACCACTGTTCCTTTTAATTAGGGCTGATAATTCTCCATCCACCCCATGTCTTACTCTGCCCGTAACATTCTGATGCATTTACGCTGAAAAGTCCATACCCAACATCTTTTGCCATAAATTCCCTCACATCACACAATCAAAGGCCGAAGTCAAATCCAAGAAGCCCTGATAAAGATTTGTGTTTTTGCAAAAGTATATTTGCTGATTACCAAATGAAGATTGAGGCATTGCTCCACCGTGCCCAGGCCCCTCCTGAAACCATATTGGATGTCTGAAAATGTCCCTCTTTCTGCTATCCAGATTTCATGGCAGTCAGGTAAAACCCTGCCCATCAACTTGCAGGTGGTGTCAATCAGTGATATTGGGTGGTAACATTTGGGGTTCAACCTATCTCCCTTTTTAAAAATGGGTACAATTATTGCTGTTGACCACTATTCTGAGGGACCTGTAACTGTAACACAGCATAAAATGTTGGTTAAAATTGGGATCCAAAGGTCAGGCTTTGCCAGAAAGGGATCAGCCGGTATGCCATCGGGACCGGCAGCCTTGTTTTTCTTTGTCAAGCCTAAAGCCTTTGTAACTTCCTGGATTGTCGGTGGATCTAATTTTCTAGCAGCCCCTTTTATGTAGTTGCCATATTCTATAGTGCCAGTCGCCCCCCCCCCCCCATTATTATAAATTGCATCAAAATGATCAACCCACTTTTTTGAGGAGAGTGTGACATCGGTGTTGTTATTATGGTTATCTTGAAATAAGGGGTATAAATGGTCTTCCAAAATAGACTACTATTCTTAGTGGCACTGGCTTCGTACAGCCTCTATTATGCCTCCTTCCTGACAGTCTTCCTGCAATCTGCTAGAGATTTTTTATACTAGTGTCTACAAGCTCTCACCCATACTAAATCTCTGGACTTTTGTTTTAAAGCTTCGACGAGCTTGTTATGGCTTCTTGTACAATCATAATTGAACCATTTAAACTGGTTGTGGTCCATAGGCCTTCTGTCACATTTAAAAATTTAATTTAAAGTGAAAAGCTTTCCCAAGACCACCTTAGGGTTCTTAGATGCCCATTTGCACGAGACTCTTATTTCTATGATGGATTAAGGAAGACGCTACTAAGGGCAGATTCTTAGTTTGTGTTTCAAAGTGAATCGCTGGAGGAAAGTGGCTGCTTAAAAGTGCTTTTAAAACGGAAAAATGTACCGACTTGGGGTTGTAATAATCAGAATGAGCAATAAAACCAATGAGGCTTCTCCGACCACAACTAGTATACGTAATTTTTCCTGCCCAGCCCCCGAGGTCAAGTCTATAGTTAAAAAGAGAGAATATTTAGATAAAATAGAGTTAAAAACATTTCCACTGAAGTGTGTTCAAAATGGCCTTGGCCCTCATGGCAATCTTCCATGTGGGTACATACAGAGTCCTTTGATGATGTGCAAAGTCTGCAATTAAAATCCCCGCCCCATAATATTATGTAATCAGTGTTCAATTCCATAATATGTTTACTAAATAATGTTTCAAGGCTAGCAGCTATTTCTATATAAAAAGGAATAGAATTGTTATGATAAAAATTTACAATTATGAATGTGACATTTATTTCATATGTGGCATTAATTGAAAGTGTGGAGAGTCCAGGTTAGAGGAGCATATTTTGTTGCCCAAAGTTGTTGTTATTAGAGTGAGCAAGTCACCTCGGTCATGTCCTCCACGCGAGCGGACAGCTGGTGTGTCAATAGATATAAAGCCATCTATATGTATCTTCTTGCAGGTCCACGTCTCTTGGAGACCAATAATGTCATAGCTTTTTATAAAATCTAACCAGTCATAATTTTTCACCTTGGACCCAAGCCCAGCTACATTCCAAAACAGGCAACTGAACCTATTGCCCTCATGTGTAATAAGACCAGTCTCTCTGACTGCTGGACTGTTGGTGCAACTGGTCGGTGCAACTGGGTGGCACCTGTGTGACCTTCTCTATTCTTGATATATTTATATTATTTGTGACCATACAAGGGGACGCCAGGGGCAAGGGAGTGGCAATGTGTGCCTGTCCCAGCCTTGTTGGCACAATCTTCAACTGGAGTAGTCCCCTGTGTATGTAGTCAATCAATTTGCTAGAGGGATGAAAAGCAGTTGTAAGTTGGAATGGCAAGTAGCACCGGGACACACCCATTAACAGAAGGCAACTGCAGGAGGATTTGCCTAATGGGCCTATAGAAGTATCCCAAAGGTACTGCCTCAATCCCTCCTACCATCAGGATTCTCTATCCAGAATACAACCTACCATGCACTTGTTTCTAAAGTTGACCATGATACAATTACCAGGGGTCTCTTTTGGATGATTGCCTACCCAGGACATGCGTCGAACATTATTTACACTCCCATAGAGTTCCTCACAGCTAAAACAGTCTGTAGATTTTTGGAGCCAGTGTTTTTCCTCAACTTAATGGTACTAATTTTATCGACCGCAGAAGGATTTGAACCTGTGACCAGTTGGTCAAACACAGGCCTCTACAGTGTACTCATTTGTCCACTATGCCACCAGTCCCAGCACAATTATAATATAGCTAACAAAATGGCAGAAAATAGTTCCAAGACCAAAATTCTTGTCTTTGGACACCAAGTCAATAAATCCAACTACTGGTGGAGCCCGGGGACGTTACAAAGCAACTGAGACATGCCACTACAAAAGCTGAGGCAATCATCATCAGCATTGTGTGTAAACTGAATAAATCTCTGGAAAGCCTGTCCATTGGTTCAATAAGATGGATACTGGCAGCCAATCTATTGCCAACGATTACTTATGATCAAGAAGCTTACCCAGGTCAGTTTTACGTACCCTGGACAAATATTAAGTCAAAGCTTACAATAGAGTTGTCAGCCTTCCTTTGTATCTTTGGAGCTGCTTAAAAAGGCTGGAATTTGGATTGGTGGCCCTGACGTGGTTGAGAATGGCGACTTTGCCTATAACTCTCAATCAACACCCTTCAAATTAATCAAGAAGTGTTAAATGGCCAGCAGCTCTTGTGCGCCATGCTCATACATGCCCTAAAAAAACAATGCAAAATGCTGAGGCAAGGGACATGGACAAGCTTAAAAACTTGAGAGTTCTGCACACCATGGGGCTGACATATGTTAGCGCACAATCGGATTTTCTCAGACCGCAAACCTATTTGTCAGGCGCAATCTATAAAGGCTGCCTAAAACAAATCTTTTTTGCCAGCTTAATGGGCCTACAAATCAAGGAATTAAACCCAAGATGGCTATCTCTTATGGAGAATTAAATTTGCGACTCTGTAGCTATAAATATGAATCTTTTACCCACCTGCTTTGCTGCTGTTCCGCACTTCTTACACCACACCGCCAACTATTAAAATCACTCACTATTTTCCACGGTGCCTAAACTTGTAATGAGGCTGTAAATCTGGTGTACAGCATCACGTAGCCGGTGGAACTGGCAAAATACAAATACATTAATAATATAAAACAGAGCAGGGGCGTGGCTTGGGCGGCAAGGGGAATGGCTGCCTGAATCAGCCGCTCTGAAAAAACGGGAGGAAAAACACCAAATCCCACGACATGCAGCGAGCAAAATTTAGAAAAGGGAACAAATAAAAGATCTCTGCACCAGCAAAGGAGAATCTGCGAGGCTCCCTCAAGCAGTCCGGAGTTAAGAGAGGAGGCGGAAAATGGCGACGCAGTGACTAAGCCTCTCACGAGAGAGACCAGGACCAGCACCACCACACACATGGTGTGCCCCATCGTTCCACCTAGCAAATCGCGTAGGGCTTGACCACCTATCCCCCGCCCCAGAGTATTGATGCTCCCAAGTGCGAGCAAAGAAGACAGTGGGTGCCACAAGGGCACAGAGGGGGAGGGGTGACAAAACCCTGCGCCCGGAACCTAAACCACCCGCAGACCTCTGCAGAGAGAGCCAAGGCCTCAGCGGGTTCATATGCGCCTTCACCGAATAGAATAGAAGGAAGGTCCCCCACGAGAGCGCACACACGGCCACCACAACCGGTGCCCAAGCCCGCAAAACAGAACTGAAACTGGGCTCACAGTTAACGCAGAGTAGCGCTGCTATCTTAACTGAACCGGACAGAGGTGAACAGCGGGAAAGTGCCACGCCCGGCGGCAAAACAACAAACGACCAGCGCATAATGTCACAAGCAGCCTGCACAGGAAATAACCACCACAGTACCAGATGAGTAGACTCGACACGCCGAAGATCTCACGCGTGCATCTGAGAGAGAGAAGAAACAAAACTGAAAGCTGGAAGCTTTCTCGGAAAGAGCGCCACCATTTCAACACATAATCAGAGCCACACATGCACGCAAGCAGAGAATACAACCGTCTAAACATAGCAGGACAGTGCCGTCAAGAGAGTGTCACACGGGCATTAACCGATACCCGGGAATATAAGCGTAAGCGACCTGAGGGTGCTACCACGGGAGGTTTCGCATAGACGCCAACTTGTGCTCGTGCCCGAAAGCGAAATTGAAACCGGGCTCACAGACAAAACAAAGAAGCGCTGCCATCTTAGCTGCGCTCGAGCAGAGCGAACAGCGTTCAGCGGGAAAAGTGCAGCACTCGGCTACAACACTCAATCGTCCAATGCACAGCGCCCCAAGTAGCAGGCATAAGCCCTAACCATCACAGAACCAGGTGGAAGGAACAGGCACTGCAGAGGGGACCCCCGTGAGATCACGCAATGACTCGGGGAACGAAACTGCAACCTTCTCAGTAAGAGCGCAGCTAATTTAAAACGCTAGCAGAGTCACTCACGCACAGAAGTGGATGGAGCATGCCAAAGAGACAAAGAAGAACTACCACAGCAGGGGGCGAATAGAGGGAGCATAACTGGACGGAAGGGCAGCTACCAGGTTTCTGGACCGCGAGCAGAGCATACTAGCTGTCAACATCGCCACATCGTCTAATCCAGTCACGCAGGGCAGCGAATAGTGACCTACATGTAACGTGAGTGACACTGCAGCTTAGCCAGACTACACTCTGATGCGCCCAAGCAATACTGCTATTTCACTGTGTAACCCATTGCTAACCCGGGAACCAGCGGTCAGTAAGCGACGAGGCCCCACGGCTACTGTCAAATAACCTAGCCACCACTGGCCCGAACCCTGCACGCAATACAACGCAGCACAAAGGAGGTAGTCATCTCATAGAGCAGGGGGGGACATCCTGGAGCGTCAGGAAGGAAGTATTGCAGAAGCAGAGAAGCAAAATCAAGCCACAACAGCCAAGCAGGTCAAGGGCCAAGGAAGGGGCAAAACAAGAGAGCGGAGCTCTGAGTCAGGAGGAGACCAGTACATAAACCAGGGAAGACACACACCGGAGGTGGCGCTCCCACAGACAACAAAACGCTGTGACGAGCAGTGGGAGGAACACTCAAACCCCGCAGAGTCCCACCACAGCGACCACACAAAACGCTGCCTCCACCTTGCAAAAGAAACACCGGCCTGTGCATCCTCGAAGGAACCACCTAAGCGGAGTTTAAGACAGCAACAAAGGCCCGTGGGGGAAAATAAATCACAAACGGCCACCAAAAAGAAGGGGTTAGATTTGAACTCCACCAGGCAAGGAGAGGACTAACAACGATGGCGGGGAATGAAGCAAAAAATCAACAACAACTGCAAAAAAGAAAGAAAGGGGACATACTAACAGAATCTCCGATCATGCAAAAAACAGACAGGAGCAGTACACTCGAGTCGATCCTCAAAAAGTAGCCGAGGTCCACAACCTAGTAAAAATGATGAAACAGTCCTCCGAAGCGATAGAGCTATAACTGTCAGCTGTAAGAGCTGATATCCACGCAGCAAATAATACGCTCGCGGTAGCTGAACAGTGAATCAGTGACATAGAGGACGCAGACCAGCACATGAACAAAGAACTAAAGGCTCTCGCTATGGCAACAAAAGCGCTACAAAAGCAGACGTGGAGTTGGAAGACCGCAACAAAAGGGGGAACATAAGAACTCTGGGGGTGCCGGAGGGAGAGGAAGACAAAACAGGCTCCTGCCTTGCCCTCATCGAGGAAATGAATCCAAAAATCACGAATATCAAATTCGACCAACCTTTAGAACTGGACAAAGCCTACAGAGTTCCAGTATTCAAAACATCTGCAGCGGTGGGACCCCGCCCAATAATATGCAAACCGTTAAGATCACATCACACAGAAGCCATTTTACCCAGTAGCAAGGAAGAACCAAAACATTGCATGGAATGGACAGAAAATAATCCCGTCACAAGACTACTCATAACCAACAGTGGATATCAGGAAGGGTTTTCTGGCTCAAAGAGACGAAATGAGGAAGAGAAATATCCTCTTCTCATCTGCTGGCCCTACGAGATTCCAGATAAGCGACAAAGGAAGGACACATGTCTTTGATGACCCGAGGGCCCTCACAAGATATCTGGAGGGTCCAACGCAACAAGAGATGGAAACATCACAAGCAACAACAAGCAAGAGAAGAGCGTCACCGGAACGGACAGGGGAGTAAGCATATAGAGGCCGCCTATGAAAACAAAGGCTGCACCAAGTACAGAAACCAGAAAGCCCACTCAGGAATATGAACCAATGCTTCCTCAGAATACACACAAGCTACCTCAGACGCAATGTAAGACTGTCGTGAAGTGTCCAAAACAAGCGACGGGACTCAGGAAAACCATAGCTAAGGCTGGGACAACTAGAGGGCAAGAGACAAGACTCAGGGAATCAGCCACACCTACCCAGGAAAGGATCCACAAAGGAGCTAAGTTTATCTACCTCAAAACTCAAACAAGTGCAAAAGGAGACCTCACCCTGAGGTTCCGTGACAATTGTAAGTGGTGCTTTCGACTCGCACGAATATGGTCGAGTCTGGTATCTATGAACCGCAAATGACGAGTTTAGTAAGTGGGCGCAGTTTCGCTGTGCTAACTTAAACCGTTCGTTTGTTATGTGGGTTTTTCATCTGTACCCACGGGTTCCATCTTAGATACGGCATCCATTTTGTCTCTTGCCCTCAAGTAGCCAGCGAACGGACGCTGTCCGCTTCGCGACCCTGGGACTCCCAATCCATGTGCGGAAGACACATGTCCTTTGTAAATGTCTTTATGACGAGGGGGATGTTACTGTAAGGCAGATGGCGCCGCTCAAGGCTCATCTTGCCGCACGGACTTATTGCCTCAGCCGTGCATCTCATTAGGCACGTCCCTTTGATGCCTGTATCTCGTGTTTCCCGATACCTCCCCTTTTACACCCTTTCCGATCTCCTCACTGTCTCCGTCTTCCTCTGCACCTGTCTTTGTTCCTATTTCGATCTGTTTACTACCGATTGGAATGCACTAATGTTGGGAAGATGGGTTTTTACAGTTGGGAACCGCCAAATGTTTCCGCAATTATGATCCGGACCTTATGTGTTTCAAAGTGACCAAAGCGACCCCTCTGGGGGATGATGGTGGGAACCGGGTTGTAAACCTTTGTGTATTATGTTGTCTTATGGGTAAAAACTGTATAAAAGGAGCGATCCACAGAACCAATTTGAAGCAGTCTCCCCAAGTTGCACGTGTGTTGCTTGTCGTGACTTCTGTGTTCCCTGCAGTAAATAAACCTTGAATCTTTGACGTCGAAGGAAGTGTCCCGTGTCTCTGTGATTCGTACGCCGGAGCAGGTTACCCACGAAGGTTTCAGGTGTTGTGCCCTGGCACCGCTGGGTCCTACAGAACCCAGTCCTTCAGTTGGCGCCCAACGTGGGGCTGCATCAGTGGTACCAGTCCAAGCCCGACGATCGTGAGGAACTTCGTGTGAAATCTCCGAGGGAAGGTGCACTCCGCTTCATCGATCCTGTTGTCGAAATAAGTGGCCCGAAGACTTTTCCCGCGAAGATTCCCGCCTCCTGACGGCTGCGACGGACTGCTGCCCTGACTGTAGACCTGTTTTGGCGCCTGGCGTAGACCTTGGTATAGCGAGACGATAGACGGGCCTTCCTGGTGACGCCATCGATCTTTGAGTTAAGTATTTGTGGGTCGCTCCCAGAATTCTTGGTTGTGGTTACTTAGTGGTTGCATGGTTCCATTGCATTTGTGGTTCTTGGTACTTTGTTGTGTTGTTTGACGACTGCAGCCGCCAAAAACCGAGGGTTTTGTTCTTTGCTGGGACTTGGTAAATCCCGTAACCCTTGAAGTTTGTGAAACTCGGCTAGCGTGCAAGATGCCTGGTCGTAGTACTTTGCTTAGTTGTTTCAGACCTTGTGGTGTGGATTCCCGACTGGAGGATTCGTGTCCGATACCTCCGGTTGGAACTCCTACTTATGACCTGTATAGCAAACATGGGCTAGGCCCGATTACCTTTAACGATTATTGGATTAAATATACAAAGAAGGACGGCGACCTTCGTTGGCCACCTCACGGTAGCTTCGAGGCGCCGATCTTAGATAATCTAGAAATTAAGTTGTTCGAACGAAAATCAAGGCCGGCCATGTTTGATGCCTTTCGGTTGTGGCTCAAAGAAGCCCGACAGAAAGAAATCAGACAGAATAAACGTAGTCAGCGAGATAATGTTGCTACCATAGTTAAGAAAGCTGAGCAGTTCCAGCGTGATAAGGAGGTTAAGGATAAGGAAGTGTTTGATAGATTACAGCGTATGACTGTAGATAAATGTTATCCCGCTCTGCCTACGGAGTCGGAAAAGAAGGAAGAGGCAGTTGAGGATCCCTTAATGTCCTATCTTATGAAGTCGCCACCTCCGTACGTACAGGGTACCGCAGCTCCTGTGGTCCCTGCCGTACCTCTTCCTCCGCCTGTTCCTCAACCTGCACCCGCTCTTCCGACTGTTCCTGCTCCTTTGTCTGTTGCTATCCCTACTGATCCTCCGCTTCCACATACTCCTGCTCCCGCTACTGCTCCTGTTTTGTTAACTCCTGCTGTTGCTACGGTCTCTACTCCTTCTCTTGTTAGTCCTGTGTCATATCTTTCTCCTTCTACTCGTAGTCGTAACTCTCCCCTTGCGGCTAGTTTCTTTCATTCACTCGGACCTGTGCATGGGTCCGCTGGTTCTGATGGTCCTCAGAGACGTAGTCAGCTTCCTGGAAACAGAGAACGCGTTGCGCTATATAATATGGCGATGGGTTGGATGGTAAACCCTCTTAGAAATCCACCCCGTGTTGTCCTCGAGACATTTTGTCAATTTAATATAGCAACCCAGAGATATGTGTTTGACGAAATGTGTAAGTTCCTGCATGATCAGATAGCGGCCGATGCGCCTGACGAGGTGCTGACCGCCCTGTCTGAACTTCGGCTTCAGTTTGCAAATGGACTGATAGTAGATACTAACGTTCGACGTGCTATTGAGCGGTTGCTATCTCTTCGCCCCGCTCCGATACCTCATGCATTGTTTGTTGAGGATATTGAAAACCAACCAGACGATTCTGGCCAATATCCTATGCGTGAAGTTCCGCCGGTTTGGATACCACCTAATCCTAATGCTCAACCTCCGACAACAGTGGGGCATTTCCAGAGAGTATGGATACATCTCCCATGGAAACGCTCGGAAGTGTTACAGGTGAAGCAATCTTTGCCTGATCCGCGCAAAAATCCTACAGGGTATTACAAGGAATTATCGCAGCTCGTAGATGCTACGGTAATGAATCTTTCCGATATCGATATGTTGTTCGGTAATGTTGTACCGCAACCGGTATGGGCTAAGATTCGGCAGGAAGATCATCAGAATGAATTGGGTGGTGATTGGAATGCCATTGTAGCGGCAGACGCCGGACAAGTTGGGGGTGCTAAACCCGACCAGCTGATTACTGCTCTTCCCCAGCGAATAATTACGTTAATGAAGACTCTTATGCCAGCTATGAGGGTAAATTGGGACAAATTGTCAGCTTGCAAACAAAAGAAAGATGAGAGTGTTTCCGCCATCTTTACGAGGTTCGAGGAAGCATTCATTGACCATAGTGGACAGGATATGGGTACCGAGGGTGGACAAAGGTTGTTTGTGGATAAATTTGTTTCGAACTTATTGCCCGATTTGAGCAACAAATTAAAGAATTCGGAAAGTGCATGGGCCGTTTCTACCTCAGCCCAGATATTGGCTACGGCACAATATTATGAAAACAGGGAGAAAGAGGAGAATGACCGTGCTGACAAAAAGACGAAAGAGCTGAAAACTAAAGTGTTGTTGCAACAAGCGTATCCGCCGCGTTCTAATCAGAATGCGCCCCAACAGAATAGATCGCAGCCGCAATCGAATCGGTCACAGCCGCGAAACGATTCCTCCTCCCAAAGATCATCGTTGGGGTACAATCAATGTGCTTATTGTAGACAGGAGGGACACATTAAATTCAATTGTCCTGTTTTAAATGAACGTAATAGTGGTAATCCGTCAAGAGGAGGCCGTGGTGGTTCGCAGCAGGCATCACGTGGTAGAGGTCGTGGTGCTCAGAACGATCGCTCAGACAACTCATCTAATTCTAATAATTGTTTCGATCAACGTGGATCGTCGCAAGGACGATCTGCGCAGTACAATGTGGACGATTACTACGTCGATCAGGGAACTGACTACAGTAATTACTAGGACAGCCTAAGACAAGGAGAGGGAGTGGTATCAGTTCCGGTTGATCAGAGAGGGCCTTACGTCGCAGTTGCTACATCGGGCGTCGTTGAGCCTTTTCTGTTGGACACTGGTGCAGCGAAAAGTTCTATCATGCATTCGAAACTCCCTGGCGCACCTTTGTCCGGCTTAACAAATGTTTCCATTGGATTCTCTGGCGCCCCCGTTAGCAATCCAGTTTCGCGCCCTTTGCCCCTTACAATAGGGCCACGTGAGCTCCAAGCTCCGTTGATTTTGACTACTGGTTGTGGTGAAAATCTTTTGGGTCTGGATTTGCTTAAACGTTTGTATGCAACTTTGTATTGTTCTCCTGCAGGTGTAAAGCTTACGTTAGGAGAGAGGGTTGTCTCTCCTATGTATTTGTCTCTCGATAAGCTTCCACCGGAATTGAGTTCTCTTCCTGCGTCTTTGTGGGCGACAGGTCCAAATGACGTGGGCCTACTGGATATTTCTCCCTATGTTGTTCAGTTGAAATCTAATGTACGTTTGCCTCGTATTCCCCAGTATCGTATCTCCCTTGATGGTGAACGAGCACTGTTAGCGATCATTTATGATCTGATTGAGAAAGATGTTATTGAAGAGACTCGGGGAAACGTGTGCAACAGCCCTGTGCTGCCTATTCTTAAACGTACTGATCCTTCGAAACCGCCTGTTTATCGTTTTGTTATCGATTTACGGGAAGTGAATAAAATTGTTGTTCCTCAATTTCCCGTCGTGCCTGACATCACGGCGCTACTGACTCTGATTCCAGCTTCTGCATCCTGGTTTTCGGTGATTGACTTGAAAAATGCGTTTTTCAGCATCCCGATTGCCGAAGAGAGCAGGGACCTTTTCGGTTTCTCTCTCGGTGGACGTAGCTTCCGGTTCAAACGCGCTCCTCAGGGCTACTGTGAAAGTCCATCGATTTACAGTCAAGCCTTGAAGGGTCAACTGGATGCGTTTAGGTTGCCGGTCGGTGCGGCCTTGATCCAATACGTCGACGACTTATTGGTGGCTGCCGATACTCAGGACATTTGCAAAATTGCTACGGTGTCGTTGCTGCAACATCTCTGTGAGTTGAATCACAAGGTGTCACCTACTAAACTCCAATATTGTTGTCAAGAAGTAACCTATCTAGGTCACTTATTGTCAAAGGAGGGAAGGAGGTTGACCCCAGAGAGAATTGCAGCGATTGCACGAATGGCTGTGCCAAAAACCCAAAGAGATGTGCGTGCCTTTCTAGGTATCACGTCGTACTGCAGGCAATGGATTCCTCATTTTTCATTGCTAGCGAAACCATTGGTGGCTCTTACGTGCAAGGATGTTTCAACTCCTTTACCATGGACGGAAGAATGTCAGAAAAGTTTTTCTGAACTGCGTGATTCATTGTGTTCGGCACCTGTGTTAGGTACCCCTGACTACAGTAAGCCGTTTACATTATATGTTCACGAGAGGGAAGGTTGTGCTTTGAGTGTCTTGACGCAACCTTTTGGTGGTAAGCAGCGTCCATGTGCATATTTTTCCTCGACCTTGGACCCAGTAGCTAGAGCATTGCCGAGTTGTTTGAGAGCAACTGCGGCAGCTGCGGTCTCTATCCGACAATCAGCAGGATTGGTCATGGATAATATGCTTACGGTGATGGTTCCGCATGCAGTCGATACTCTTTTGAATCGTACGAAAACTCAGCACTTGACGAGTGCGAGGTTGTCTGGGTACGAGTTGACGTTGTTGGCAAGCCACATTCAGATAAAACGTTGTAATGTTCTGAACCCGGCAACTTTGTTACCGATTAGCACAGAGTCAGATGAAGTAGCAGAACATGATTGCTACTTGAGGACTGAAGAGGAAACGAAAGGTCGAGTGGACCTTAAAAACACCCCATTGGAAGACCCGGATGGTACTTTGTATGTGGATGGGTCATGTTTTAAGTTGCCGAATGGTGATGTGACTACTGCTTATGCTGTTGTAACGTTGAATACTGTTGTTGAGACTGCAAGATTGAATCAGAATTCTGCCCAAGCTGCAGAATTGATTGCTCTTACTAGAGCATGTGTGTTAGCGAAAGGGAAACGTGTGAATGTGTTCACCGACAGCCAATACGCTTTTGGCGTCGCGCACAGTTTTGGACGATTGTGGCGAGAGAGAGGTTTCTTGACGTCGCACGGTACGAAGATTCAGCATGGCCAGTTGGTGAATGATCTTTTGGATGCATTGACTTTGCCTACGCAAGTTGCGATTGTTAAATGTAGTGCACATCGTAAGGTGACGGATGATGTTGGTCGTGGTAATGCGTTTGCAGACGAGATTGCTAAGGAGACTGCCCGGAACCTTAGCACTCGAATGTATGTGACGAGTTCGGTTAGGTGGCCTACAGAATCAAGTATGTGTGAGGACACTATCGAAAGTGTGAAAGCAATTCAGAATGAGGCCACTGAGACTGAAAAAGCGAAGTGGAAAGAAAGTACGGGAAAGTTGGATGCGAGTGGTTGTTGGATTGATTTGTCAGATCAGAAAAGATGGTTGTTGCCCGATGCATATGTGCTGGCCGTTGTGACAATGGCACATGGGTTAGCACATATCAGCGTGAAAGGCATTTGTAAATTGTTGGCGCCCGTATGGAAGAATGATGGTATCACGAAGTGTGCTGAACGTCTGGTGAAGAATTGTATGGTGTGCATGATGTACAATCCTGGCAAAGGAACCCCAACTCCTCCTGGCAGTTTTGCTCCCCCTTCGTATCCCTTTGAGGTGATTCAATTGGACTTCATCCATATGGAGCGATGCAATAACCTGAAATACGTTTTAGTTGTGGTTTGTGCATTCTCCCGATGGATCGAGGCCTATCCTCTCAAAGATAATACTGCTTTGTCTACTGCGAAAATCCTACTGAAGGAATATTTTCCTCGGTATGGAATGCCTAGAGTCGTGTGGTCAGATAACGGAAGTGAGTTTGTTGGAAGTGTGATGAAGAGTGTGTGCAAGGGCCTTGGAATTAATCAGAAATTCCACAGCGCCAATCATCCCCAGTCAGCTGGATTAGTTGAGGGGTATAACGGCACCCTTAAACTAAAGCTAGCAAAGATTCAGGCTACGACTGGTCTTTCGTGGCCTGACGCTTTACCTTTAGCATTACTGTCAACTAGGGCGACTGTACACTCCCGAGTAGGGCTTAGTCCCTATGAAATAGTGTTCGGCCGTCCTGCGAATGTGTGGGGGGTTCCTAGGCCAGGAATGTTTTCTGATCTTGAGTACCCAATGTTGATTGACTATTTACATGACTTGACTGCTAAACTGAGGTTAATTCACCAACAGGTTTACGACGCATTGCCGACGCAGACGGAGGGTCCAGGCCACCAGCTCCAGCCCGGAGACTGGGTGGTGACAAGAAACTTTTCACGTAAAAACAATCTGGACCCGAGGTTCACCGGACCTTACCAAGTGCTCCTGGCCACGAGGACTGCCGTTCGTCTTGAGGGGCGTAAAAATTGGGTGCACGCCACCCACACTAAACGAGTCCCCATTCCTTTGCCGGCAGACCCGTGGGTAAGGAGAGGCATTGCGTCTATAGAAACAGAAACATTGCCGGCGTTCGTACCTTTCAGCGACGCACAGCCTGTTGGAGAATCCTCAGCGCAGCAGAAAGGCACTGTTGAACAATTGTCATCAAAAGACTCAAGACCAGAACAATCAACTGATCAGCAGGACGCTGTCTCTTCAACGGATCCTTTGTTCGACGAGCAGACACGTCCTGGGAAACACCGATACTCTTTGCGATCTTGCACTAAGGACAAATAAAATATTTTGCTTTGCTGAATTGACAACTGCATTATCCCGTTTTCCGTGATTAGTTTTGAACATTCGTATTACTGTAATTATTCCTGTATGTATATATATTGAGCTTCATTCCTTGTACTTTTTGCTTCCACAGCTGAGAGACTTTGTTTTTGCATACATACATATTGTGTATTGAAGGCCGTAGGGCCGCGCGCGTACTTCCTTCTGGATAGTAGGTCTTGACGCTAGGTTAAAGGCCGTCGGTTCCTGGGAACTCCTAGGGATTGACTATTGCTACACAGAACGAAGTGCGTCAAGAAACGTTGCGGACGGTCGTAGGGAATGGCATTCTCGAAGCTGAATGATTTGGAGGGAGCTCGGGTTCATCGATTCAAGCTGCAGCAACTTAGTCGTACCAAATGTTTTATATTCCAACTGTTTGTATTGTTTTTGACTGCTTCTGCATTATTGGCGGGTGGGGTGTATTACACGATGTCTTACTTCTTATCTGCTACACCTACTCCTACTCCTTACCCTAATCTTACCTCTACTGCTTCTCCTCATTCCTTTCACATGTTACCGGAACACGAACAGGCTAGACGTGTAGAATTCCGCAACAATTCCTTTATTCAGCTCCTTCATCAGCATCAGTTAGTGGTTAACACTACTAATTGTTGGGTGTGTGGGTTGATGCCACATACTACGGATAAGGGAATTCCATATCTGGTGTTACCGTATAGTTCCCAAGGGTCAGCTCGAGCATTTCAAACAATGTTTCGAAGCGCACTGGGTTTCCACCCCATTCGAGAACCACGTTCCCCCTACTCTGGTCCTACCTCGTATCAGAAGCCTTTGTCGATAGCGATAGAGGATTTAGACAGTGATATCTATGATCCTTCGCTTATTCCTGAAGAAGAGATACAAGCCTATAGGGTCCTAAGTAGAGGTGAATATAGTGTGTTCACTAGCGAGAAGCAGCTTAAAAGCTCGCCTCCGATATGGGTCGTACCCCACACTGGTAATTTTTGTCTTATGGGTCGTGGCCGAAGATCGCAAGCCCGACTTGGAGCAAGTGCTTGCACTGAAAATTACATTCTGCCGATGTCCTCGTCCCCTGTGTTTCTGGCTGCCAAGGGTACATACTTTATCTGCTATGATCGTGCATATGCATGGTTGCCCGCTGACTTCATGGGCTCATGCTTCATTGCAAATCTGTTGCCTCCGACGTTCACTGTAGATGCCGATTATCACAAGACTAGAGTTGTGAGAGGCGTAATTAGCGAAGAGGACACTGCCGGTCAAGAGGCAGGAGACTTTTTCAAGGGTTTCCTCCCGTTTTGGGGACCTATGGTTAATAGTAGGAACCTGAGACAGTTGACTCGAGTGGTGGAATCGACAGCTAATATTACTGCCAGTGCCCTTGGTAATATCACCACAGAACTTCAGGCGGAGAGACTTATGACGTTACAAAACCGTATGGTTTTAGATGTCATCTTAGCAGATCGAGGTGGGGTATGTAAGGTGATCCATTCGAGTTGCTGCATTTTTATTCCAGATAATGCTCCTACCGTTTATCAAGCCATCTCGAGGTTGCATAAGATCTCCGAATCCATACACGTGGATGTAGGGGATTGGACGTTACTTGGATGGTTATGGGGCCTGATGTCGACTTGGGGTTGGAAGATTCTGATGATCATCGGGGTTGTTGTGGTGTTCCTGTTCACGTGTTGTCTTTGTGTGCAGTGTGGTCCTGCCTTATGTGGCCTCTGTGCTACAACGTGTATGAGACAACCACCTGTTACCAGGGGGACTCGATTGGACAGAGCTATGCTACAGCAACATCTCGATGGTTTGATGAATATCGAATATGATTCCGACTAGTGCTTGCCTACATGAGGGCAAAAGGAGCGTCTGAGGTTCCGTGACAATTGTAAGTGGTGCTTTCGACTCGCACGAATATGGTCGAGTCTGGTATCTATGAACCGCAAATGACGAGTTTAGTAAGTGGGCGCAGTTTCGCTGTGCTAACTTAAACCGTTCGTTTGTTATGTGGGTTTTTCATCTGTACCCACGGGTTCCATCTTAGATACGGCATCCATTTTGTCTCTTGCCCTCAAGTAGCCAGCGAACGGACGCTGTCCGCTTCGCGACCCTGGGACTCCCAATCCATGTGCGGAAGACACATGTCCTTTGTAAATGTCTTTATGACGAGGGGGATGTTACTGTAAGGCAGATGGCGCCGCTCAAGGCTCATCTTGCCGCACGGACTTATTGCCTCAGCCGTGCATCTCATTAGGCACGTCCCTTTGATGCCTGTATCTCGTGTTTCCCGATACCTCCCCTTTTACACCCTTTCCGATCTCCTCACTGTCTCCGTCTTCCTCTGCACCTGTCTTTGTTCCTATTTCGATCTGTTTACTACCGATTGGAATGCACTAATGTTGGGAAGATGGGTTTTTACAGTTGGGAACCGCCAAATGTTTCCGCAATTATGATCCGGACCTTATGTGTTTCAAAGTGACCAAAGCGACCCCTCTGGGGGATGATGGTGGGAACCGGGTTGTAAACCTTTGTGTATCATGTTGTCTTATGGGTAAAAACTGTATAAAAGGAGCGATCCACAGAACCAATTTGAAGCAGTCTCCCCAAGTTGCACGTGTGTTGCTTGTCGTGACTTCTGTGTTCCCTGCAGTAAATAAGCCTTGAATCTTTGACGTCGAAGGAAGTGTCCCGTGTCTCTGTGATTCGTACGCCGGAGCAGGTTACCCACGAAGGTTTCAGGTGTTGTGCCCTGGCACCGCTGGGTCCTACAGAACCCAGTCCTTCAACCCGCCAGCAACCAATCGAAGAGACAGGCCTGAATCGAAACCTAGGCGAGCCAACACCAACAGATTTCGGACTACATATCCGTTTGAAAGATAAAGGGGAAGGAAGAAGCAGGGGGGGTACAGGGGCTAACAAAGCAAAGACTCTTACCGTGTATGTATAAAAGGGACACTATGTTGCACAATAGATATCCCGATTCCATAAAGGGCAACTTGTTGGATAAAGGATACAAGACCACACTATAGAATATCTCCCGGCGAGACGGTTCGGCGATCTTGTCGTCGCACGTCCTACACACGAGAATATGTAAAGGGGGAGGGTAGGAAGGGTAGGGAGGGGACGAGGGGAGGGGGGAATGTTTGTCTTGTTTAATTGTCCTACTTCTATCCACTCTTTTCTATACTATCAACACCCAACTATCTCTACATATCTGCACAGGGGTAAACACTATAACCGAAGCATGCAGGAGGACCACAGCCATATATCCGTGATCCCATAAGCAGTGGTCAGCACCACCAAAGTACCTAGAGGGCCCAAACAGGGAGCATACGTGGACTAGACATGTAAGGGAGGGTATAGAACAGTGTGATCCAGCGACCACACCCCAGCACCAATGACGCAACCTGACAGACACACCCTGGCAGCTAACTTAAAGATAGTCTCCCTTAACGTAAAAGGTTTCAATCATCCAGTCAAAAGGAGGAACATTCTGGATTACCTAGCTTAGACCAAAGGAGATATTATTCTACAGCAGGAGACAAATCTATCCCTAGAGGACTCAGAGAGAATGAAAGCCAAATGGATAGACCAAGTAGCATGCTCACCGTCATTGGGGAAGAAACGCGGGGTGCTCACCCTAATAACTAGGAACTCCAAACTAACAATAGAAGCACAACACCACGACGATGAGGGGCGAACTCTGATAACCCATCTAAAAAGAGGGGAGGAAGACATACATGTGGCAAACATATATGGCCCGAACACAGACAACCCCAGATTTTGGTATGAGATCACGCGCAAACTAGAAAACATACTGCAGAACGATCTCATGGTGGTTGCCGGGTACTTCAACATCGAGCTTGACCACACTTTAGATAGACAATCACACAGCCACTCCCAACCCCCAACTACTCGCAACACATTGAAGAACATGTGCACCAGTCTCACCCTCAAAGACCCATGGAGACTCCAAAATCCTGACACTAGAGACTACACCTTTTACTCCAACTTGCACAATTTATACAGCAGGATAGATTACATACTGATCACAGGGACACACACACACCTAATAGAGGACACAGGCATCGCACCTAGCCTAGTCTCAGACCACTCATGCATCAGCTTGAAACTGAGTGGATGCCACAATGAGGACATCCCCATGGATGGAGGTTCAACAGTGAGGTCTTAAAAGACCAAGAAAAGAAATCCAAAATAGAAGAGGCAATAAAAGACTACCTTATAGATAACAACACCATAGACATGGACCCTAGGATCATATTGGATGCATTGAAGGCACAGTAAGGGGGACAATAACAAAAACATCAAAGCCAAAATCAACAAAAACGCAAACCAACATCTGACCCAGCTCGAGCTTGACATCAAAGACTAAAGAGAACACACGCAGGAGACATACAATACACAGCAACACTACAAGAACTCACTAAGAAGAAATATGATTACAATAGAATACTGAGCGAAAGAGCTGGGCTGTGGGTGAATAAATACAAGGCAATTAACCCAGAGTTCTTCAATCAGACACCGTCTCAGGGGGGGCGCGAACTCCACCCTAAAATCTCACCTTTGTCCTCTACTGTCCCACATTGGTGCAATTTCACCTGCAGGCAGAGGGGCACCTAGAGTCAAATTTCGTGGGGGGGAAGCTGATTCTTCAAGCAAACAGCAGAGTGGAGCTGCACGGTTGAAAACCATGAAAGCCTCATTAACAAGCAAAAGGTCTCTAAAAGACCTGTGAAGTACTCGGTGCGGCTGTGAGTGCGCCCGGGAAACTGTCTCATCCCGGGCTGCCACACATAGGGGGGGTAAGGGGGGCTAACCCGGTTAATTCCTACTTGTAAAATGCTTTAGCTGCAGTGGGAGGCAAGGAGCCCCCTTTGCTAAAACTGAAAGCGACTACTTCATAGCAGAGGAGACTCCTTGCCTCACACTGCAGATCAAATGAATGTCTGTTACTTGCTTTCAGCTTTAGCAGGGAAGGCTTCCTGCCACCCACTGCAGCTGAAGCATTTCAGCTCTCGGAATTTAACCCCGTCCAGGGAGGGTTACCTCTTCCAAGAAAGGCGACAATGTTGCTTTTTAAATTACACCAGCAGGAGCAATGATCACAGGGCTAAAAGGGTTTTTAGTTGCCAAAAGACAAATCCCAGTCAGGTGTTTAAACAGCCTGCAAATTGCTTCTCTTGACACTAAATATGGGTTATAAATAAAGAAGTATGTATCCATTTATAATGTGACTTTGGTGTCTTTGTTCCCTTTTATTATCAGTCAGTCAGTCATATATCTTTTATTCGGCTGCCATAATTTTTTAGGAACCATAAAAAGTACATTTTATCAAACATATTATAGAAAGAGGGCGGAGATAATTTTACCGATTTACAAACTTAACACTAAAAAGAAATACATTTTGGGTTCAAATCAGATGGGGTTAATAAGCAGTCTACTGATAAAGTGCGAGTGCGTTAAAAAACATATTAGTCATAGTTACACCGATATTTGATACACATTTTAAGAAAACCAGATACACATTTGGCATTAAATTCAGGGTCTAAATATTGCAGAGCAAGGAAAGCGGGACGACAGGATCTCAAACCCATATATAACAAAAGAGGGATGATCCAACGCTTTTGGGGAAGCTCATAGAATCTGCAAAATAGCGTGACATGGATTGTAGATTGTTCCGAAATATCATCGCAAGGGCACTTAGTAATAGATTTTGACCAATCTTGCTTTTTCGGAAAGGAAACAATGCGGAAAAATATATTAAAGCGAAACCGAGTCAGTAGGTGTTTTTCATATGCATTCAGATGATATTTAAGGTAAGGTTGGATGCCTGGGGCAGTTTGAACACTTAGGATCTGGGTATTAGAGGTCTTGATGATTTCTTGAGATATACGCAACTCCCTTAAATGAGATAAGCATAAAGTTTTTAGTTTTTTCCTTGAAATGCTTAACAGGGTTGAGGGCTCAGGGAAATGCGTCTAAATCCTTAAAAGGTTTGATCACATAGGCCAGCCAGAGGATTTTTAGCCAGTTGGCCAGGCCCAGGCAGTCCGTAATGAGTGAGCGGGTCATGTTACACTGCTCAGTGGTCCAAACTTGGTGCCATAAGAGAATGGGCTGGATTTTGATGTTGTCCGTAATGTAATCCATACCCAGCTCAATATGGCAACCGTTAGTTGGAGCACTTTGTGGACCTGCCAACATATATCTGATAAAGCCATTCTCTACCACCTGGAGAGCTTCTACAGTGGCATAGCCATAGCCCAAGACCCCTGCACCATAAACTGCCACACTATGGCATTTGGCATAGTATATTTTCAAAAGTTCTTCGGGAGGAGGCTTTCCCAGCTTTCGCGCATAGGCAACCAGGGCAGTTGTTGCTCATAGAAATAGTAATTTCCTACTACACATGGCCTGCTTCCAAGACATTTTGCTAACAAATAAAATACCTAGATAGGGATACGTATTGGTACATTCCAGCGTGGTTTTTGCAATAAAGATCAGTTTTGATTTCTTTGTCCGCTTTCCAATATGCATAACAAAGGTCTTCTTAATCTTAACCATCAAGTCCAAGGATGACATAAACTTGCAGTAGTTATTAAGGAGGTACTGCAGCTGGTTTGGGGTTCTTGCCATGATCACCGAGTCGTCCGCATACAATAAGGCGGGAATGGGGCGGTGATGAATTGTTGGAAGGTCCTGGCTCCCTTCCAACATGGCCAACTCAAGGCCATTGGTGTAAAGATTAAAAAGGAAGGGAGCCAGGACACAACCCTGTCTGACTCCCATGGAGACGGCAAATGATGTAGTAAGTTCGCCGTTCACCCTGTATCTCACTCTCGCCGAAGCGTCAGAGTATAGTTCTCGGAGAAATATAATCTGGGGAGGATCAACACCCAGTTCTGCAAGAATCAACCACAGTTTAGAATGAGACACACAGTCGAACGCTGCGGTCAAGTCTACATACACTAGATGCAGATTGCCATTCTTTGCCCTGGCGTATTTTCCAATTAAAAGGGAGAGGTTTAACGCCTGCTCTACGCTTCCCAATCCCTCCCGAAACCCATATTGCAGGTCGGTCATGAATTCATTTGCTGCAGCCCAATCCTGTAGACGCTCGAGGACCAACCGACCAGCCACTTTGCCAAGGGAATCAAGGAGGGAAATGGGCCTATAGCATGCGGGGTTATTGCGGTCTCCCTTTTTAAAAATGGGGAGCAGGGTTGATGTTGACCATGAGTCAATTAACCCTAATGATGTAGCAGCTTCGAGAACACGGGTTAAAATCGGTGACCATAACTCCAGATTATGGGTAAAGATATCTAGCGGTACCCCATCCGGGCCAGGCGCTTTGCCAGATTTAGAGGCTGACAGGGCGGTGATGATTTCGATATGGCCAAAAGCTAACTGGAGGGGGTAAGTTTTGGTAGTAATGGAGTCACCCACCCTAGCAATCCCACTCTCATTCTGGGTTAGATTTTCTCCAGAGAAGATTTTCGAGAAATGATTAACCCAATCCTCTGCAGTTACTGCCACTTCTATCCTGGGTGCAGAGCTTGAATCTAAGATAAAAGGAGATTTTACTCCTCGCCAGAAAGATGAGCTGTCCTTAGTATGGCAGCTCTCATGGAGTTGTTCCCAAAGGTCCTTTTTAATTACCTGTCTACAGTTCTTAATAGCCAAATTATATTCTTTTCTTAGTTTTCTAACTTCAATTAGATCTCTTATAGGGTTGCGCAAAGCCTCCTTTAAAGATGAGAGCGCCTTATGGCATTGGGGGTTAAACCAACCTTTCTCTAGGGATTTGTTAAGGTTTTGAGTGCGGAATAACTCCTCTCTAATTATTTTGGTAATCTCAGCAAAACTGGTTAGAATCAGATCCTTTGGAGACTCTAAGTCTAAACAGGTTTCCAATAAGGGGATCTTAGCTGTCAGTATATTCGGGTCTGCTTTCGACCATTTGACTGAATAGCTGTTCGACTTGGCTATGATCAGGGCTTGTTGGTTTAATAAGCTAGGAATCCTGGATTGTTGGGGTGTACTCTGAACTGTAACACACAGACTGTTTGAATAATGATCGCTACTAATATCCACACCCGTTACAAAGTTTGACAAATGTGCTTTCGTGTTATGTGTACTTAATATGTAATCTATAATGCTTGATATATCCCTTCCGTGGAATGTGGGGGAAAAAGCTATTGGAGGGTCTACCAGGTCATTTGCAAAACCCATCTCTAAGGAGAACACATGTTCATTTAAACAGTTCACAGCATTAGAGTGAGAAAAATGTGTTAGAGGGGACCCACATTCATCTGTAATACCGCACTTAACATTTTCATAATTGGCACACAAAGGAATATTAAAATCACCGCCCCAAATCAAATTAAAAGGGGAGATTAAAAATCTGATCCACTGCTCTATTAAAAAAACTGATATTTCATTTAAAACATTTACAGATTCAGGTAAAGACAGATTGTTATAGAAGTTAACCAAAAAATACGTAGACCCTTTCTTCACCGTTATTCTAAGTATTTGGTCATTCTCAGCTGTCTTCAGTTCAGATATTTTCTTGAGTATGAGGTCATTAGATAAATAGATTGTTAGTCCTCTTTTGGGTCTACCTGAAGAGGAAGGACGTGCGCTTGAGTGAAACGTCTTGTATCCCTATAAACGGATGGAAGAAATCAACCAAGTTTCCTGGAGACATACTATGTTGTGTTTTCGGAATGTTTCAAGTCAGGAATATTGGTCGATTTTGGTACGTAACCCTGCTACATTCCAATAGATCATAGTAAGGGTTAAGGTACACATTGGTTTGCTAGAAGAAGGTAGGGGAGCTTGGAAAACTTTGGTTACAGGGGAGGGGTCGGGAGAAAAAGGATTGTGCAATGGGTTAAAAAAAACATCCTCCACTGGGCATCCATCCGGGTTCTGGGATTTGGGGTTGCTATCTCGAGGAGAATTATAGGGAAGATCTTCTGAAATGGAACATCTTCGTTCTCAGCACCTATATTAGTTAAAGTTACATGGTCCTTCAGAGTCTTCTTGTTAAGCTTATCTGCAAGACAATCTACCCCCTCCAAACTCGAGAGAGCCACAAAACGGTTAGAGGTGGTAATATTAAAAATTGGGCCCAAGTTACTCCTAGGGTTCATTGTCTTTTGATTTTCAACCAGGGCTCTTGGGTAGAAATAACTTAATGATCGAGTAGATATGCCTCCCTCGTAGCTATCGGAATACCAGCCTCTAATGAAATTTGTTGCCCTATAGTCTTTAAAATTTATAATTACGTAGTCCCCTTGTACATCCTTAGGTCTTTGTCCCAACCATGATAGCCTCCTGACATTTAGAATTTCACCATCAATACTTGAGGGTAGAGGCCTGTTAACTCTTAACCAGTACATGACCTTGTTTTTCAGGGTCTGATAATTTTCAAGTTGTCCTGGCTTCAGCTCTGGAACCCCAGTTAATACTATAACATATAGTTCGGCTTCAGGCGGAAGGTTTACAAGCTGTGCGTTCCCTCTTGGGATTTTAACCGCCGTCCGCCTCCCCCCAAGTTTGTCATATGGCTGGCCCCTTTTATTTGTTTGCTCTAATTCTCTAGTTTCCCTATGATTTAAAATAGCAGGGGCTGGCTTAAGGGATTGAATGATAGGTGGATTTTCTTGAACATTTGACGTAGGCTAAACCCTATTTGGACGATCGCTAGGTTTAAGATTTTCCACAGGGGCAGAAGTATTCGGAGGATACCTGATTGTTGACAGTTCTCGGAGTAAATTCGTGTTCGAGATACCCGTAGCTTGAACTAACCCAAGTTGGTCTCCTAATCTCTTAACCCTCTCTACAAGAGGCAACAGTAAAGATTTCATCAGGTGCTCTATATTTCTCATGAAATCTTCCAGCAAAATCGAGGGCAGGGAATTTTGTTTAGTTTTGCTTTGTGGGTCAGCACTAGAGATTTTGGTGGTTATTGAGGGTTTAGGATGTTTTGCTCTGGAGCCTTTTTGTTTTTTTCGACCTTGTTTCCTTTTTATAGGGAGGGTTGGCGCTGGCATTCCAGTACTAATGGTCTTCGCTGGTAATTGCTCTTCAAAAGAGCTGTCCGTTGGGGAATCAATTGTGATGTTGGTAGAGTTACAAGCCCCCAGACTAACCGGACATTCAGATAGGTCTTGGAGCTGACGAGGGGTACCAATATCCATTGGTTGAACAGTGCCAAGTCGCATCTGAGATGGGGACACTGCTGTTTGGATAACGCCAAGGGAGGAATGTTTATTTTGCCACTCAGAGGATATACGCCGTTCAGCCTGCTCAATTTCACGTTCTACAGCTGAAACAGCCCTTTAAAAGAAGAGGAAGAACCCCCCACTGGCAATTTCCCACCCAAACTTGATTTCGCTGACATTTTTAAATAGAGAGCAAACAACAGTATGAGGAGATGATGAGTAAAATTGTTCACAAATAGGAATCAAGTTCAAACCTCGAAAGTTCTTACTACTGAGTCCAGTGAGGAATTTGACAGATAACGAAAGGGGGGTGGCCCAGCCCAGCCCTGTCCAGCCCCGGATGGCCACAGATGGTCCTGCCCTTGTCCCGGGCTTCTCCCGGGTCGATCCCAGGCCGATCCCGCGCGCGATCCCGCGTCGCGGACTCTGCCCTCCTCTTAAATGCTCCTCCTGGTGCCGAAATGCTGAGGTCAGCTGCCGCTGGGGAGTCTGGGATTTGGAGTCCCCACCTCCACTCGGCGGCCGCTTAGAGATGATGCTGCGGCAGCGGGAGGGGGGACTGGATGGCCCAAAGTTGCTGTTGGTTCTCGCTGGTCAAATTGGATGCCCAAGGTTATTTCCACGAGGGTAAGGAAAGCGCCCGCTCTTCCCACTCTGCCCTCCTCTTAAATGCGCTGATGACTGCTTATTTTTGTACCAACTGGGACATCAAAATAATGAGCTGGCAACCTTAATCAAAAACCGGAAGTTTGTTGCAAGATGAGTCCAGTATTTATTTCCTCCACCATCGATCCATGCTTAATGCCATAATAGCAATAGCAATAGTTTAACATATCTGAAACACTGCGCTGCCGTCAATAGCATGCTGAGTTACTGCAAGTGTCTGTGAATGCACCCTACATTCAGACAACTTGCCCCTCATTCTCGCCCTTCACTTTCATGCTCACCCTGCACTCACAGAGATCACAATATACTCACACTGACCCCAATGCACTCACACCATTCCCCCTGCACTCAGTGATCACTCTGCTCTCACAATGCACGTGCGCGGTTTTCCCTGTACCTCAACCTGCAGCCACACAAGCACACTACCCACCCTGCACTCATGTGACACCTCACTCACCTGTCCCCCTCACTGCTCAATCTGCAATCTCACTTAAACAAGCCCATCACTAACCATGCATTCATTAGTCCCACTATGCACTAACATGCACACCCAAATTCATATGGTCACCTCACTCACCCTGCAGTCACTCCACTTACCCTACTCTCACACTGTTGCATACCTCGCTGTGCACTCACATGAGCACTCCTGCCACCCTCACAGCACAGAGGGTTAATGTGCCTGCTACAAAGAAGCATGTATGCAGATCAAAGAACTGAGGGGCATATGTTCAAGGAGGTTGCGGAGTGAGGCGTTAGCAGTCATAGGTTAAGGCCTCTGTCCGCCACTTCAGAAATGGAGGGTTGCACCATATTTACAACAAAATGGTGCAGCCTTGCGTTTCCCCTGCACTGGCGCTACACTTAGCAGGGTAGCGCCAACGCAGACACCATTGCACCATAGTGCAAGGGTGCCTGCGTGCAGGGAAAAGATTGTTTATGTAAAGGAGGGGGACCTTCCTGTACATAAACAATCTTTAAATGCCATTTGTCCCACTTCCATGTGTGCTGCTTAATGAGGCACACACAGAAATCACAAAATGGATTTTAAAGATTACAAATACAAGGCATTTTGTTTTTTCCATCTGTGCTGCACAAGGCAGCACACATGGGTGAAGCAAAAATGAGGAGAAATAATGCATTTCTCCTAGTTTGGCCAGCTTAAGACCAGGTTTTTCCTGTTCCTAATTTTAACGCTGCCTCCCTTTTACGCTGACCTTGTAAATAGGGCGAAGCATCAAAATCATTGCCTGTTGCAGTGGAACATTCACCGCAACACCCACTCCCCACCCTTTCACGCTAAGCATAGCATGAAAGGGGGCCTTATTTACAAGGCAGTGTTAAGCCAAGTTAAATGGCTTAACTCTGCCTTGTAAATCCGGCAATGCCCCTATCGCCACCACAATGTCGTAAAAAGTGACGATGTGTATTCTGTAGGGGCTTGTACATATACCCCCGAGTATGATGAAACTATGAGTAGCACTATAAAAAAAATATATATGTTTGCCAGAAAGGTGCTATAGAGAGATGAGGTGCATTGTTGGTGAGCGGTAGTGAGGGAATTCAGGGAAAAAGAGGAAACACTCATTGTTTTGAACATTATTTGTCGGATATGGCCCGGGATATGCGGGTGGCGGTCGTTTATGTAGTGTTCCAGATTCCAGAAATTTCTGTCAGGTGAGGGGTGGGGCCCGACATTTAAAAAAATTCAGCTGGGGGGGCTCAACCTTTAAAAGTTTGAAGACCTCTGGATTAACCTATGCGAGGCGAACAGAGCGGGGAAACAACTAACCTCATACCTAAAATATAAGCAGAGAAAATTCACAATCTCAGCTATCACGGACACACACAGCAAAATTCACACAAAGCACAAACAAACCCTGCAAACATTCCAAGAGTTCTACCAAGACCTCTATAAGGAAGATCAAGCCCTAGATCTGGAAGAATATGCAGGTTATCTAGACAAACTGTGCTTCCCTAAAATTACAAACGACGAGGCACAGTCGCTGGGGCAGGACATAAATGCAGCGGAAATAGAGATGGCGGTCAGATCCCTGAAAGACAACAAGGCACCAGGCCCAGATACACGGCTGCCTTCTACAAAGCACTACTACCATCTCTGAGATGCCGACCATGAAAAAGGTATTCAACCACTGCGCTAATGAGAGACTAGTATCCCAATCCATGTCAGAGGCAAACATAATTGAGATACCGAAGGAGGACAAAGACCCCCCAAGAATTACAGGCCCATATCCCTAATTAATGTGGACTGCAAGATATATGCGAAAATTCTTGCAACAAGATTAGGCAACATTTTACCAAAACTGATCTCTAACTCACAGGTAGGTATTCTAAAGTCCCGTATGTCGCAAGACAACACTAGACTCCTTTGCCACATACTCGAAAGCACCTCCAAATCAGATGAACCGACGGTGGCCATTACACTAGATGCAGAGAAAACGTTTGACAGAGTTTCTTGGGACTTCCTCGAAGAATGCATGCAGACATTTAATCTGGGGAAGCATACACTTGGAAGGTAATGGCACTATACAGAGACCCCAAGACACGCATTGTAATAAATGGGGCAGTCTCTGGGCCCTTCGCCCTACAGCGTGGTACAAGACAGGGCTGCCCCCTATCCCCCTTGCTCTTCCTGCTAGTCATGGAACCTCTAATCAGGGACATCAAGGTAAACAAGGAAGTGAAGGAGGTTTGCATCAACGAGATGGAAGTAAAACTAGCCACGTATGCGGATGACATCCTCATTGTGAATAAACAACCAAAGAGCTCCATTGCGTCACTGATAGGCTCGATTGAAAAATGCTCAAACCGCTCAGGGTATAAACTGAATAAAGACAAATCAGAGTGCAAGCCCCTCAACATACACACCCACAAGGAAACCTTGGGTGAGTCGAGTCTGGCCTGGCAAACGGGGTTCAGCAAATACCTAGGGATTCACTTCGGCAATGACCTGAAATCGCACTAGACAATAATGAGACTCATCTATTAGCAAAGACAAAGACTCTTCTAGAGTCCTGGTCGCCCAAATTCATAACATGGTGGGGCAGAGTAGAAACAATCAAGATGATAATCACACCGATGGTTAACTACTTACTGAGCATGCTCCAGCTCATGCTTATGGATGACAAGTTGATTAATACATTTATATGGAGAGACAAAAGAGCCAGGAGAAGTCTAAAAAAACTGAGATAAGAAACTGGGGGGGCTGAATCTAGCAGACTACAGAGCCTTCCAAACCGCATGCATAGCAAAGCAGTCATCCCTTCAGGAATACACGCCGGTATGGCTACAAATAGAACGAGCCATCCTAGACAACCTCGAACCAATGGCACTACTCACAGCCAATAAACACACACACATCACTAACCCAATATTCAAGAACACAAAATTGGCCCTGCTCAAAATAGATAAAAAAATGGAACACAGTATAAAGGACTCGAAGTGGGAGTCCTTATGGGCGAATGACAAGATCGAATACAAAGGGAAGTCCCTAGCCATAGAGACTTGGAGGAAGATGGGAATCTCATTCAGCCCAACTAGAAGAGGGAGGCGACCCTACCACATGCAACACACTAAAAGAGAAACACAACCTTGCAGACATCGAGCTCTACAGCTTCCTGAAAATAAAAACAGCTCTAACAAAGGCAAACCTAGCCAAACACAAACCATCAATTATACCATATATGTCGAGGATCAAACGAGTAGGTCACCAAGTATCTCTCCTTTACAAACTGCTACGCCCTAGATCCAGCATAATCAATGACAAACCAGCAGATTCCTGGACAAAACGGCACCACAATGAACAAATATGAACTGGTACTCCTCTGGACCTCCCCCTCAAGGAACAAGATAACATCAGCTCTGGCCCAGACAAAATTATGGCTCTTACACAAAACATACTGGACCCCGGCGCGACTAGCATCCTTAGGCCTCAGAGAAAACAACTTATGCTGGAACTGTGAGAATGGAAAAGGGGATCTAGTGCACCTCATCTTCCACTGCCCTAAAGTTAAAATGCTGGGTTGTACACTAAGGCCAGATTTCTCCACCCTTGCCACAGTGTGTATAACTACTGTCCTGAACTCACAACAGGACAGGGATCCGCTAGACCTCCTGTTGACTTCGGCAGTCGAAATGGTGGTCTCCAAATGGAAAGAGACAGATAAGGCGACATTCAAGGGGTGGCTCAAACTGGATTACACACCTCAGAGGCGCAGATAACACTGCATTACGCAACTCACCCTGGAAATCAGCAACCAGGGGCATGTGGTCAACACTGGATGAGTGCTTAGGTCACTACGAGCACCCGTGAACTGTATCAAATAGGGCGGTCGCCCACAAGGGTCCCCCCGCAGACCAAGATAGAATCACAAGCATGTCACCTCCGCGCGCAACTCCCTCTTTCTTCCCTTTTCATGCTCCTTCTTTTCCTTTTCCTCACTTACCTTCACTCCTATAGTAGGACAGTAAAAAGGGGTGCATCCGAACATGTAAACTCTAACCTGAACCACTGTCATGCACAGCCACTTTGTGATGTTACCCCGCGATGGGAAAGCGATGTTAAATGTATGTGTAAAAATTCTTAATAAAATATTTTTAAATAAAAATAAAAAAAACAGAGCACAGAGAACGCAATTTCTCAAATATAGAGTCAGACCCCCTTGACCGAGTCATGTGTTCAGCCCACAATAAGAGCTCCAAAGTGGCTTAAACCCTGCAGACCAAAGACACAGTGCTGCTTTTCCCTTTTTCTGTGACTCTGTTTGCATGTACCTTTTGTTGCTAAAATTTAGGTCCGTCTAATATACCTAAGACTTTAGCTTTGCACCTTAATATTTGACTCACTGGGTATGTTTTAGCATTACCTTTCGGGTTTATTGCTTTTATGTATTAATGATTTATTTTATATTGTAAATTTTTTAAATTAATCATACAATAAAGACTTATATACTACAACGCCCGCCACTGGCCCCATGGCCCTTTGTTCCTCGACAAGGAGAAGTAAGCTACATAGCAATACATGATTAAAGACTTTTGTTCAGTCAATAAAGAGAATTATTGTGATTTAAAGTGATGTATTTTCAATTCTTTTAGTCTTTCATCTTTTTATTCATTAGGTATTATTCTTTAGATTGCAGCATTAAAAGTTAATATATTCCATCAATCGATATTTCATTATAGGTAGAACAACATGTTTGTTAGAATCACAGTTAATCTAGTACCAATTCAGCAAGCATGTTCTATAACTCAAAATTCCCTATTCTAAACTAAGTTGTAATAATGAGAGAAAAAGGTGAAGAGCTCTGATGCGAGAATCATCAATGTGCAAGCATAAAGCCTCTGTTTGTCAGACTGGAAAATATTCAGTCAAATCAACAGATATAAGGGAAATTGGCTCAATAACCTCTCATTTAAAGAAGTATAAGAAGCTCAGAGATGAGTCTCAAGCCAGAATGTTGAGAATATAATCCTACTCTACCTTATAAACACACACTAATATTAATACAAAACTTCTATGTTGCAATCTTATTTTCTTCCTCTTCTTCATCCTACAATAGAATATGAGTAAACTCCTGGGAATTAAATTTGCATAAACAACTACAAAATTGAAAACACTTTTAAGGCATTCCAATATAGAATATCACTCTTGGGAACACATGTAAAACAAATTTTTTTTGTGTTTCACAGAAGTATAGGAGTGATAGGCAAAATCAATGAAGAATCACATTTTAACGCACATAGCTAAGAATGAAATTTTTAGAATAGACAAGGAAACCCCATGATGTTTATCTTCATACAAATGATTATATACATTTCAATATTTTCCATTAGATGGCGTTCCTATGTTTTCATCTAATCAGTTAGTTGAGAGTGGGATCTGAGTTCAGAGATTTTTTTAGACAATACCTTGCTTTCTCCTGACATGACAAAAGAAGAACTGCAAGGGCCTGTGTTAAAATATGTCGAAAAAGCAGGTAACTCTAAAGTTACATTCCGAGGGGTGTTGCTCCAAGTTGCTCTGGCCTCAGGTTGACAATTTGTTTGTTTTGAGGGTCATGCAACAACCAGAGTTAAAAAATGAGTGGGCAGAGCCGTGTTTTTGCAGTTCCAAGCCAGAGGATCACACGTGTGCTGACTCTTCATTGCCTGGGGCCTTCCCTTGAACACAGCAACCAGGTAAGTACGAGTAAAGCAGCCGCCCTGGGTACAGAACAACTGATGACAAGGCCCTTACATCACCAGCCCGCAGTGCCGGATCACAGTGCCCCTCAGCTCTGCACCCTACCGAGCAGGCGCAAGGTCTCTGATGTCTGAGGTGCGCTGCTCTGTCCTGATCACATCTCTTAGCTCCTGGCAGCTGACATAGACAGCGGCCTCCACAGGTGCACAGCTCACCACCTGCGCATCCTTCAACTCGTACTCGCTGAGCATAATTTGTGGCTTTACTGCCCTGGGGCTGCATGCTGAGCTCCCCACCAGGCCACCACATGCTTCCTCCTCCTCCAAGCTAATCGAAGGATCAGACATATATAGAGAGGTGAGGTCTATTTTTAGGCCTACTCTTCAGTAGCACTTTCACACTTCTATAGTAGACAGGCCATATTCTTGTTGCACCGAACCAGCACCAGTACTGCTCTCTATGAGGCCTATTACGATTGCGGGTTTTCTGCATCCTCCGGGCTGGCGGAAGCCACCGTCGGCCGGAGGATGCAGAAAAACCGCAGCGGACCCACTAAAGACCCACCGCCACATTAGGATGGCTGGTGGGTCCTGGTTTACGTCCGCAGCTTTTCCACCGCGGTTGGCTTACAACTGCGCCGGAAAAGCTCTAATAGGGTGGCAGTGTCTCTCAGACACCGCCAGCCATATTAGGATGGGCTTTAAAAAATGCTTTTCAGCGGCGGGTTTTCCGCCGTGGAAAAGCATGTGGAACTTCACAGCGGGGGCCCGTTGTGGGCCCCCTGGCTGAAGGGGGGTGGGGGTGCACATGGGGGGTACCTATGGTACCCCCCTGCATTTGTATGCAGAAATCGGCAGGCACCGCACGGTGCCTGCCGCATTCTGCATACAAATGCAATGTATGCATTTTTACCACTGTGGCTGGTGCAGCTTGAAGCAGCATCCGCCGCATAGGTAAAAATAGAGAATGTCACCGCCATTGCGGAGGTTCCCTCATCCTCTATGGTCGCGGACGGACTCAAGTCCGTCCGCGATCATAATGGGCCCCCTATGTTTTGGTCACCATTTTTATGTACAAGCTGGGGTAAGGTACCAATATGTAACTATCTGAGTGGCTGTTTCTACGCTAGCAGTGTTACATGCTGTGTGTCATGGGTGATGATAGAAATTGGCTCTCTGGTTGGCAGAGGTATGCAAGTTGTCCAAGCAGGAACGACAATCCAAGTCAGGGTAAGTGTAGTACACACTAAGAGTTTACCTGTGCTCGCTCACCCTCTGGAAGCTTAACACTGAGACACACATAATCACACAGTAACACATTGAAAACACCACAAAAGTATAACACACCAGTTTAGAAAAATAGCCAATATTTATCAGAGTAAAACAAAACCAATCCGAGAAGTATCTAACTCAGAGTTCTTCATTCTGGGGGGCGCGCCCCCCTGGGGGGGGCGCGACCCCATCTCAGGGGGGGCGCGCAGTCCACTGTAAACTGACCTTTGTTCTCTTGGTGAACTCCAGTATGGCTGGAGGGAGGGGAAATCGATGGGGCACGAAGTGCCTATGCTTTTGTTTTGTTATCCCTCCCAGGAGGGGGTTAGTTCATAGAATGCTTCAGCTGCAGTGGGAGGCAGGATGACTCCTCTGCTAAAACTGAAAGCAAACCAGCAGACACGCTTTCGGTTTTAGCAGAGGAGACCCCTTGCCTCCCACTGCAGCTGAAGCATTTCAGCTCTTATGAATTAACCCCCTCCTGAGAGAGTTTGTTCTTCCTAGAGAGGAGAAGTTTCCAGGGACGTTTCAAGGCATGGGCGAGGTGGGCTCTAGGCCAGGGCCCCAGCCTTTCAAAGGGGGAGGGGTGGGTTGGGGGGGGCTGACTGAAAGAGCCTGCTCTGTTCTACAGAGTGTTGTCCTCATGACCTTGACATTTTTTTAAACTCAATGTTGTAAATAGCGTTTTTCTTATCATTCATTTTAATGTGTAAGTCTATTACAGACATTTTGCAGGCAAAATGTGTTTATGTGTCAAGCAACAGCTATATAACAAGTGTATTTTAGATCAATACAGGACCTCACATATGAGAAATGGGAGGGTGTGACAGAGATTATTTGCAGTAATGTTAGTGAACTGCTGTTGTGTTACATACTGAAAACACACATCACTATCCCTGAATATCAGATGTACACACATTTAGTATTTGAGCAAAGAAGGCATGAAAGATCTGAGACTGGATCATAAAATCAAAGTTGGTCCGACCCGTGTTCCCCCAATATACATTTGTCCCAGGGCACCCAAAATCCTTAAAACGTCCCTGAAAGTTTCTTTTAAAATTACACAGGTAGGCCCGCAAAATGCCAACCAGCCATGTGTTGTTTAAACAGCCTGCAAATTGCTTGTCTTGACACTAAATAGTATGTGTACTGGCCGGCTTTAGTGCTGGTGGAGCCTGGTGCGAGAATCGTTTTTGGTGCCCCCACACCCCATGACTGCCTCTTCGGATTCTCTCACTACCACCAGGCATATGCGCCATTCATAAGTTATTGCTTAACACAGCACCTCCCCATTAGGTTGGCGCCCCCTCCATAGGTCAGCGCCCAGTGCGACCGCACCTGTTGCACTGCCCTAAAGCCGGCCCTGTACGTATTAATTTGTAATGTTACTCTTCTGTCTTTGTTCCCTTTTATAATTGGCCATGAATCATTCAGGCAGCTCTAGAAAACAATTTAAAGTTATTTCTATTTATATTTGCTGTTCAAAGTATGCACAGACAAGTGCTGAAAATTCAGCTTTAGGTGACTGCTTATTTTTATATCATCTGTGACATCAAAATAATAAGCTGGCAACCCTAATCATAAGATTAGAAGTTTGTTGAGGGATGACCACAATATTTTCTTCCACCACCCTGATCCCTGGTTACTGCCATAATAGCAATAGTTTAACACATTTGAAACCCTACACTGCCGTCAATAACATGCTGAGTTATTTCAAGTGTCTGGGATTGCACTTTGTATTCAGACAACTCGCTCCTCATTCTCGCCCTTCACTTTTACCCTCACCCAGCACTCACACTGATCCTGATACACTCACACCATTCACCCACTTACCCTCCACTCACAGTGATCACTCTGCTCTGTTCACCCTGTACCTCACCCTGCAGTCACACAAGCACTCTACTCAACCTGCACTCCTGACACTTCACTAACCTGTCCCCCTTGCTGCTCAATCTGTAATCTCACTCAAATAAGCCCACCATTAACCAAACATTTATTACTCCCACTCTACACTAACATGAGCACCCACATTCATATGGTCACCTCACTCACCCCTGTACACAAGTATGGAAATGTCCTGCCCCATCAAGGTTTTTGTCCAAAATTACAAAAGGAGAAATCTAAATGTACTTCAATCCAGCCTTCCAGGGGCCCCTTGATAGGGACAAATCTGTTTTTGCCCCGATGGCCCGGAATAATTCCTTAACAGATTCTTGCAAATACGGTTTTGTTTAATTTCTTTTTAATGTGATCGATGTGAGGGAGTCGAGTACTATTTGCAGAGAAATGTGTTTGTTTCATGCAACAACCATAAAAAAGTGAACCATAAAAAAGTTAGATCCAAGCGGGTCCTCTCATATGAGAAATTGGAGGATTAACAGATATTATTCACTGTAAAATTATTGGGCTGCTGCTTTGTTACAACAGTGAAAACACATCACTATCTCTGAATAATAGATGTAATCGCTTTTAGAATTTCGACTACAGCACCTGTGCACCGTTAGTAGCCTGGCTAAATAGAGTATGGCAGAGCTGAAAGTAAATTATTAAAACTCAAATCTGTAGTGAACAGGGGCCCCCAAAATCCCAAAATAGTATTTGCCCAGGGCACCAAAAATCCCTAACATGTCCATGCCATCACAAAGTCTGTCAGACAACATTGCTCTGAAGTAAAATAGACAACATAATTAATTTATTATTAGTTTTATTTTTTTTAAACATAAGCCTGACATGTCCCAAACCCCCATTGCTTCAGGCAAGCAACTTATCGTACCACTAAGGAATTCTCAATTAGGTGTTTCTTCAGCGCCCTCTCTGCGGACTTTCAACTGTCTTCGGATCCATAACTGGTTGGTGGGAATTATATCATTATAATGCTGCCTAAGACGTTTTTTAATGATTTCTAGAGAAGATTTGTTTCTCGTGTATCAGCTCTGAGCTAGGGAGTGCTTGAAAAATCTGGCAACACTGTCTCCCTTACAGTCCCTGTCGTGGCTGAAAATGTCTGCAGAATATTCAGCTTTGGGAGAAACTGCTATCAAAATTCTCTTGCCTTTCAGCTTGTCCTATTTATGTAAGATTGGGTTCTCAGCACTTGCAATATTAAAGGCTAAGTATGGTTCAAGACTGGATGTGGAGCACAACCTGAGGAGGGCAGTAGCAAAAATCCATCCACAGATTGACCATCTCTGAAAAACAGGCACACCTGTCACATTTATGTTGGTGGTGTTATTATCAATCAATGTCCTGTGTAAAACAAAGCATTCTAGTAAAAACAATTTGCGCACATTTTATCTTTGAAAGTGGTGTTTTGAGCTGTGTAATAAGCCTCTGTCATTTCACCACACCCACTCACAAACCTGCAGTTTACTAAACACTCTTATTGTATTGAACATTATTAGCTGGATATGCCCGTGCGGGTTGATTCCAGACATTTCTGTCAGGTGGTGGGGGGGCCCAGCATCTAAAAAAAATAAGCTGGGGGGGGCTCAGCCTACAAAAGTTTGAAGAACTCTGATCTAACATATACCAGTCAAGATATGAATTTTGCAAAATTAAATCAAAATTCAGTGCTTAGAAGTCAATAGCTCCAACTGGGGCAATCTGGTCACGCTTGACCTAGGCAAATCCAAAATTTCAGTCGGACCGCGATGGAGCACTGGCCGGAAAATAAGTCACACACACTGTTGACAGCACCTTGGAAGCATCAATGATCTCGGACGATGTGTTGAAAAATGGAGAGGATGCTCTTTAACGAAGATGGCCGATGTAGGGTTGTGGTGAGCAGTCGCACCTATTCCATCTCCCACCTAGTACGTTCTATGGAGTGAGAATCGAGCAGGATGCTGTGCGCCCCTGATGGCCTTGTAACACTGGTGGTATACGGGACTGAAGGAGTATAACGCTGTCAGGAAGAAATTCTCCCCGTATGGACCGAGCTGGGTATGGTTAAAGGAAAAGTTTGCCAGGCTGATGAGTGCGGTTGGAGCGAAGAAGAAACAGCAGCAAGTGATTAAGATGCCTCCACGGAAGTAAGGCAGGAGAAGGGGCAAAAGAAGCTGAAGGATAAGTCCATCTACGACAAAGTCCAGTGTGGTAGCTGTAACGGGCAAGGAGGCAGCAACTGGGAGTGCGTCGGCATGGTCCCTTGGTGCAATCCGCAAAACTTTAGCTCCCCTCACGAAGAAGAAAGTGGAGGTGCTGGGCAAGGCAGGACAGCACGTCGGAGACTCAGAGTGTGATCGCTGACAAGGCAGGAAAAGTAAGCGATAAATTAAAGGGTAAATAAGATGGCATGCGGCAACCCATCTTAACGGAAGTATTCAACTCGAAGACGCCAGGACAAAGCGATGGATCGGAGGGAAAACTGGATGCTGGAAAGAACGTCCTCGAGGACGCCGTGGACGCACTGAGCACAGAGAGCATGGTTGCTAGGCAACGGCCTGGCCTCAGCTCAGTCTCAGAAGCTGTATCGTTGGCGGAGGCTCACACGGCAGGACTGACTCTTGGTGGAAAAGAGCCCGCTCCTGGCATGGTAGGCGTAGAAAACGGAGGGGGGTGGAGCTTGACTGAACTGGGGAACGCTGACATTTTGGGGCCTTAATATTGATGGAGGCGGAAATAAAATCCCCGAGGCAATCGGTCAGCACTTGGGGCAGCAGTGTTAGCCTGGCCAATAAAGGTAGTATTCCAAATAACATTGTTCGAGAGGTGTCGGAAAGGGGCGATGGTGGCTCAGTAGAAGGGGAGTGTTTATTTCCCCTTAACGAGGACTCAGAATCGGTCGAAACCAGCGAAGGGAGCTCAGAGGAGGAATTAGACTCAGGGTCTAGCACCTCAGGTAAAGAGTCTACACAGAGGAAAAGGGCATCTAAACCAAGGAGGCACGCCTCTGGGTCTCCCGCGGGCGTTGAAAAATTACTAGTCTGGGATTACTCTGCAACCTCTCAGGTTTATCAGGATGATAACAACGCTGTGGAAGCCCCCCCTGAGGCCTCACCCCAACGCGCTTCTTTTGAGCTGTTATTTCACACCCTTAAGCAGATGCAAGGAGAGGCAAGGTCGGAAAGTCGGAGAGCAAGACAGGCTTCAAAGAAAATCCAGAACACATTGAGGAAAATGAACAAGCTCTATGATGAAATAGCTGATAGAGTAACGGAGGTTGAGGAGCGAACTGGCAAGTTGGAGGACGATGTTGGGAGCTGGCAGTCATTCTCATTGGGAGCACTCATTGGGAGCAGGAGATATTGGCAGAGGATATGCTGTGGAAAATGGAAGATTTCAAAAATCGCCAGAGGCAGAACAATGTTAGACTTTTGGGTGTGGCAGAAGGGACAGAAGGGCAGGACACTAGGCAATTTGTGGTGAATTTGCTAAAAGGGGGCATTTCCGGAATCTGAGTAGCAGTGGGAGAAGGAGGTACAGAGGGCACAAAGGTTCCCATTCACGCTGAAGAAGGAACGAGGCGCTGGTGGCACAGGGGGGGCAGCCAGGAGGCCCTGCCCAGGGCAATTCTAGTGTATATAGGGAACTTTTTGTTGAGACAAGGAAATATGGACAAGGCGGGACCACACAGCAGGCGGTAATTTGAGGGCACCACCTTCTTTGCTAGGCCCGATTTTTGGCACGTCACAGTAGAAAGGAGATGGAAGCTGAGACAGATGATTGCACCTTTTCAGGCTCTAGGTTCAGAAGCGTACCTTCTCTTCCCTGCCAGGCTCAAGGTAATCGTAAAGGGGAGAATAAGGATGTTCATCAGAAATTAAAGCTCAGCAATTCTTGGAAGAGCTCAAAAGTCAAAAGGGTGGTTAATATGACATAATCATGTATGTGTATAGTCTGCTCTTGACGTTTTGTTGGTTGTAGGAATAAAGGGTGGTTAAGAATGTTGGTATAATGCCTTGGGGGGTCAGGTAGTGGGCACTTAGGGGACAGCACAGCGTAGCAGGGGGGTAGGAGGGAGAGGGATGCGATTGTAGCAATCCAAAGCGGCCACACATAGGTCACTTGACCTATTTGCTCGTAAGGAGGAGGGGGTGGGGGGGAGGGTGCAGGAGGGGTTGGAAGGGTAGGGGGGTTACGGGTGGCAAGGGGGGGTAAAAGGTACTCAAATTTATGGTGTATTTTGGTTGGTTCTGCTCATTTTTGTACGGATTAGTGTACAGGTTACACAGTACATAAAAGATAGCAATGGGCAGTTGCAGTATACGTTTAATGAACCGCTATCTCTACTGGCAGGGCAGTTGATGTATTCTAATGGCCTGTAGAATTGCCTCAATAAATGTCTGTGGGCTTAACGAAGTGAATAAAGACTTAGAGTGGCTGCATTACCTAAAACATTACGCTTGGATCTGGTTTGCCTCCAGGAAACCCATATAGAGGGAGCAAGGGTATATCTTATGGAGCAATTGGGGTTTGCAGTATTAGCAAACTCCAAGCAGGGGACCAAAACAAGGGGGGTGGCAGTCCTGGGGAGAAGCAGAGATGTGATTGTGAAAAGGAAGAAAGAGGATCAATGGGGGAGGTGGGTGCTACTGGAGGATTTCAAAGGAGGGATTATAATGCTGGTCACAATTTATGGATCCACGGAGGATGACCCAGATGTTTTTCAGTTTTTGGATGCTGAGTTGGCGCAGTGGCCTGAGCCAATTGTTTGTTGCGGTGATCTTATTTTACATGACCCCGTTAGTTCATTTGCGCAACCAGGAAGACAGTACCTAGGGAGGAAAAAGAAGACATACAGAGCACACTCAGATATGGTGTTACACAATTCTATGGGGGATCCCTGGGTTAAGTTGCATCCGTATATAGATGGCAGCACTTTTTTCTCAGCCCCCCACAAAGTTATGGTTAGGCTGGATTATTTTTTAATTTCTAATTATCTGATTCCTAGCTCAAAAATTGAGAGGCAACCCCGGATTATATCAGATCATAGTCCATTAGTACTGACAATAAATTTGGGCCAGGTCCAAAGAAGAGATGCACAGTGGTCTTTCGAACAAGCATTATTGCAGGATCAGGCATTCCGGGTATATATGGAAGCATGGATTAAGTGCTTCTGGGACATCAATAGAGGGACAGCATCACCGGGGGTGGTATGGGACGCCTTTAAGGCTGGGGTCAGGGGGGAGACACTAAGCTTCGTATTGTCCAGACAGAAGAAGGAGAAGGCAAAGGCAGAAGAATTATGTCAAAAGCTCCTGAAAGTGGAAGAAGAATTAGCAGTAGCTATACAGCAGCATTCCCCGCTGGATCAACACTTGCTTAGAGCAGAAGCCTTAGAAGGAATCGCCAAGAAAACAGCAGAGAACTATGTGGTTAAAAAGGAGAATGCATATGAGCTAAGTTAGAGAGTGGGCCATATTTTAGCTGTACGGACTAGGCAGAGAGTAGCTACATCTGACATCAAGGAGATCATAGACGCCAGGGTAATTCTGTCACTGATGCTGACCTGGTGAGGGAAGCCTTCAGGCAATTTTATACAGATTTATATGCATCGGACACTACCGTGGGGTCGGTGGAGATAGAAAGGCATCTTAGGGATATACTTCCCTCACTCATGCCCGAGGAAGATAAGGAGGGGCTAGACGCTATATTCCAATTAGAGAAACTTATTTCAGCTCTGGGTAGCCTCCTCTCGGATAAGGCAGAAGGCCCGGATCAGATTCCGGTGGAGTTTTTTAAAGTATTTCAAGCAGTGCTCCTAGTGGATATGCTTAACATTATGTTACAGGCACAGAGGGGGGAATCGATTCCTGAGTCATGGGGGGTGCAGATATTGTTGTGATAGCAAAAAAAGGGAAATCTCCGACGGCACCAGGCTCGTACAGGCCGATCACATTAATGAATGTCGATGCAAAAATATATTCAAAAATGTCGGCAAAGAGACTATCAGGGGTCATTGAGTGTTTGGTAAGCTCCTCACAACATGTGTTTATACCCGGTAAAGGCACTACGCAGCATGTTAGGCAAGTGGTTACAATGTTCGATGCGGCAGGTATCCTAGGAGACCCTATGGCAGCGTTGTTCCTAGACGCGGAGAAGGCATTTGATAGGGTCTCCTGGGACTACTTATGTCTAGCTATGAGGTGGAGTGGCATAGGTGAAGGCTATATAAAGGCTATACAGAATTTATATAAAGAACCAACAGCTAAGGTCAGGGTCAATAGGGGGCATTCTGCAACAGTTAAGATCAGTAGGGGGACTAGGCAAGTTTGCCCTTCATCCCCCCTGCTGTTTACGCTTTATCTGGATCCGCTGCTGCAATCCCGAGAGCCCGTCAATGAGGGTAAATGGCTGCATGGTAAAAACTTTGGCTTACGCTGATGATGTGGCCATTTTGACACCCAACCCGACACTGGCTATTAGGGAGGTGGAAACAGAGGCTCAGTTGTTCGGGCAGGTCGCTGGATACAGTCTGAATAGATCTAAGACAAAGATAGTGGAAAATAGATATTCTAGGTGCAACGATACAAGGGTTATTGGTTCGGCAGTATATTTGGGAGTGGCAATCTCGGCAAATCTTGATATTATGGTAGAGAATAATATGGCCCCACTAATGTCCAGGGTAAAAACAGATCTGGAGAGGATGAATAATTTGCATCTATCGCTTGTGGGCTGCACTAATGTTATAAAGATGCTGATCCTGCCCAAGGTTCTTTATTTTTTTTAGGTCCATCCCTTTATATTTTGAAGCTAGATGGTACAACGCATTGGAGGTAATTTTGGATACAATTATTTGGGTGCATGGTAAGACACGAAGGGCCTATAGCTTTATCTCCCTCCCGAGAGAAAGGGGAGGGTGGGGTGACCCTGATTTTTGACTTTATTATTGGGCAGCAGCCATACAGTATATGCAGGGACTGATTGGAGGTGGGGGTCTTGTCTTGATCAAAAAGTTACAAGCTTTTCCACTGAAGTCTATACAGCAGTCGTAGGGGCAGAAGCAGAAAATTGTTTTTTAAATTGCATTGCTTTTGGATACTTCAAGAGGACAAGGTTCAAGACGGTCAGCGCTGCTGTCAAGATTTGGAATGCCTTTTTAAAAAAATCAGGATTAGAGAGATACAACAGATACACTAGGTTGTATAAGAACAGGTCATTCCCTCCGGTAGTTTTTGCAGATTCAACAATGGCAGGGTGGGCGGACAAGAGGATTGTACAGATTGGTGATTTGATAGACTCAGAGGGGGTGGTACAGTTTGTAGAATGAACTAATAAATATGTCATTGACAGAAGGGGCTTCTTTAAATACCTCCAGCTCATGAGTTTTTAAGTAATAAGCAGGGTGGGCCAGCCGGATTTGGTAGGAATAAGATTCTGGAGGAAATAAAGCTTTCTGGGGATCGCACGATCCGATCCATCTATGCAAATTTGGTAAAAGGAAAATCTGATGACATGGAAAAATACTGTAACAAATGGGCTGAGAAATTGGGCGCTGCACCAGATTGGTTTCGAGAATCATTGGATCTGGGCCGTACAATACTTTGTTCATCCTCCCTACAGTCTCAGCACTATAAAACCCTATATTCACTGTACTTTACCCCAGCTAGGATAGCAATGTGGGGTGGCACTACGGGTATCTCCTGTCATCGTTGCAATTCTCTTGAAGCAGATAGCGTTCATATTTTTGCTACCTGTCCCCAATTACATACGCTGATCAGAGATATAGAGGGCTTTCTGGGTAGATCATTGGGTATACAAACAACACTCACTCCCACCTGGATTCTGCTGGGGATCTGTCCAGAAGTTGATAACACGCAGAGGGAATTTATGTTTATCGTAATGGCAGTGTAGAGTCTCTCCCCTGCCAAAAGAGACCATTCCTGAGGCGCCCAAAAATAACTCACAGAGTTTTCTAAGGATTACATTGTTTGAATTTGCATAATAAATCAGGGTGTGCCACACCACCTCCTATTAGTGTATAAGTTAACCATAGCTAGGGCTTGGCTGGATAAAAATCCTCCAGCAATGCAAATATGGTTGGCTAATCTGTAGGCAGCATATAATTTAGAAAAAAACATATATGCACAGAAAGGCAGGAGAGGGAGGATGTTAGGTCTGAGAATACGGGAGCCCGTAACTAGCTGGAAGGAGGGACTGGGTCTATATTGAGCTTGCTAAATCACCACACGTTTGCATTGTCATTACACTCTATTTTTTGGTGGTGGTGGTTATCGGTTTTTCTATATTATAGGCCCAGAAGGTTCGGGCGCAATAATACATTGTAATGAATATGATTTGTTATGAATTTGTAATGTATATGTATAACGTTTATGCTCTGACGTACTATGTAAAATGATACAATAATGTACAATGTGTGCCATACGGAAAATAAAAATATATTTTTTAAAAAAAATGGAGAGGATGCGTCACTGCCGAAGGCAATGCTTCAGTTCCAAAGTTGGGCAATCTCATTGATGCGTACGAAATGTTGAACCACTGTGCTGTAGGCAGTGCATTGGCGCAAAACCACAAGGGAAGGAAATTGTCAAAATCTGGACAGTGCATTGCAGATGTTGGCGATGCGGTGTCCGAGATTCACACAGCAGCGATGATTTAGAGGCATTGTATCGGCAAAGTTGGGTCAGCATTGTGAGTCAAGGTCGTTGTGTCTTGCATTCGCCGAGTGGTGTTCTCAGCTTCAGTGCAAGCAGCAGTAATGTGTTGATATCACAGGGAATGCGTTCGTTCCGAGCTTCAGTGTTGTGGGGTTGATTTCTTGGGTTGTTGCACTAACCACTCACTTCCAAGGGCCCAAGACTGGATTTTGCACTACTCAGCAGAGCAGGAATTACAGCAGAGGAGCCCTGGTACTGGAAGAAAAATACAGGTGAAGTCTTTGATATCTCTGAGACTTCAGAAACAGGAAGCAAGCCCAACAAGACCTTGAAGAACCTATTAGAGATGCAGAATGTAGAGAGTCAAGTCCAATCCTAACATTCCAAGGCAAGAAGCAACAGACAGCAGGTCAACACAGCAACACAGCAACTCCTGGTAGCACAACAACTCTTCTTCCTGGTAGAATGTCCTCAGTTCCAGGGGTGTTCTGAGTATATGGTGTCAGAGGTCCAGTACCCATTTCAGTTTTTGAAGTAGGGAGACTTCAGAGAAAGTCCGTTGTAGTGCACAAGGCCCTGCTCTTTCCTGCCCTGGCTGCATACACACTGCAGGGGGATATGCAACTCTTTGTGTGGGGACAGACACTGTCCTATTCAGGTGCAAGTGTCAGCTCCTTCCTCGCACTGTAGCCCAGGAAGACCAATCAGCCTGTTATGGGTCATCAAGCTATGCAGGGCACACCTAAGCTCCCTTTGTGTGTGACACTCTAGAGGAAATGCACAAAGCCCTGCTGATATCTAACCCAGATATGTATTTCAGAGGCAGGCTGAGGCACAAAATGGTTAAAGTAAGAAAATGCCAACTTTCTTAAAGTAAAAACAACAATTGATGGACAGAATGCAGAACAATGTCATACATTCACCCCAGTACAGAGATCTGGGCCTAAATCCATCGTTTTTTTGCACTCCACACCACCCCAGTTCAGACATGGCCATATGCAAATCAGCCTTGACCCTGTGCCTCATGGGAACAGTCCAGCCCGAACTGCCAAGCCATGTCTTTCCTGGACCGGAATCAAGCATCCTAGGACCGGTTTCTGGCTATCAGCCGTCTTCAGCCAGGATAGCTTGACTCCAGTGGTGTAGAGAGCATTCGACTCACGTCTGAGCATACCCATCCCACGTGGGGTGACAAATTCAAAAACAACAATTGATGGACAGAATACAGAACAATGTCATACATTCACCCCAGTACAGAGATCTGGGCCTAAATCCATTGTTTTTTTTTGCACTCCACACCACCCCAGTTCAGACATGGCCATATGCAAATCAGCCTTGACCCTGTGCCTCATGGGAACAGTCCAGCCCGAACTGCCAAGCCATGTCTTTCCTGGACCGGAATCAAGCATCCTAGGACCAGTTTCTGGCTATCAGCCGTCTTCAGCCAGGATAGCTTGACTCCAGTGGTGTGGAGAGCATGGGACTCACGTCTGAGCATACCCATCCCACTCGGGTTGACAAATGCAAAAACAACAACTGATGGACAGAATGCAGAACAATGTCATACATTCACCCCAGTACAGAGATCTGGGCCTAAATCCATCTTTTTTTTGCACTCCACACCACCCCAGTTCAGACATGGCCATATGCAAATCAGCCTTGACCCTGTACCTCATGGGAACAGTCCAGCCCGAATTGCCAAGCCATGTCTTTCCTGGACCGGAATTAAGCATCCTAGGACCGGTTTCTGGCTATCAGCCGTCTTTTTACTACGTTCTCATGTATATCTATTGACTTACCTGTGCTATGTCAACTATGTATGATGTGACAACACTATAACTCTTTGAAACTTTTCACTTTACCTTCAAACCTCACCATAACACTTCCCCACCCCACCTCCTCCTCTTCTGGGCACAACTAGTTCGGATATAGCAATATGTTGAAGTGTTTCTACAACAACGATGTATAGTTGAGGATGTGATTAAACAACATCTCTCACCTAAATAATATATGATTTGTATATTTATTTATTTATTGTGAATTGACTGTTTTGAATTATCTGTCAATATTGTATGTTTCTGCTGGGACCCTTGTCTCCCTGTAACAACCCAAACATTAAACAAGCAATGGCATAGCCAATAGGGCTCGCCTTTGGGACTTTATAAGTGTTTAGACATGCAGCACATTATCCTGGGTGCGGTGCCATTAGGGATTGAAAATCTTATTCTGAATGCCATGCAGAGAAAAAAATGCATAGGAAAACTGTCCGCTTACAAATACGGCGTCAGTAATGGCAAACAACTATTACAGAGGATATCTGCAATCCAACTGCGGTTCGAGGTAAGCTTGAGGCTGTGGCCATGCCTCGGTGCTAAGAGGAGCGGCAGTGGGGGAGCAACATGCTAGATTGGAAAAGGTCTAGGGCTACTAACTGGAGTGACCTCCAGAAGTATCCTTGGGAGATTGGAGGGGCTGGGGGGGAGGGCAGAGGGCGGGAAATGGCGATTGCAAAAGTCGCGATAGAAAGAAAGAAGAAACACAACAGAATTGCAAAGTGGTGCCAAATACAGTGGTAAAACAAGACAGGTAATCACAGGTATTCGAGGCTGGCAAGTTAGAAGGTGATTTATGAATCAAGTGCAATCATATTCTATAATACGTGTCTTCCACGTGAAATTGTATTGACTAACAGTACTCTCATAAAATATATATTCTACTTTTATTTCCATTTAGACAACTACGTTCAAAATGGTCTCTCTCTCTCTCTCTTTCGCTGTCCATTCAAATCTGTTCTGGTGGGATTATTTTATTTGTCCTCCATATTTGATTTAAAAAATACTGTATATTATTAAAAGGGAGAGAATGATTTGTATGTAATTGTGCAACTTAGAGTTGTGTGGCGGAAATGATTTGAGCCGTACATTGTGAAGTTTCTATAAAAAACCTTTGAGGTATTGAGCTTGCTAGTTCTGAACTACATAATTTGGATAATAGTCGTGCACAGCTGGATTTTAGGTTCTGGATTAAGGCGTGAACCGTGCTCCTTCGTATACTCCCTGCTTTGGAGTATGTGCTATATACTGAAAGACGCACTAGCACTGAACGGCACTAGTGTCACAAAGGGCACTGATTATTCGTGTGCTGGATCAACCAGCTATTTTCAATCAAAAAAGTATTCCAAGCTTAAAGTTCCTTGTTCATTGCAGTATTTTATTCAATGTTGGTGAAAAAATGACGCAGTCTAAGTTTTCTCATCAGCTTGAAGAAGCTTATATTAACTTCTAGATGGTTAGTATTGGCAGTAGGTACAAATGACGTGCCTTTTTGTAGGATATTCATCTGTATTTTGTTTAGATGGGTATCGGAGATGTTAATGACTAGGTTGTCTTGGTCTTCTTCTTGTCCTTCTTGGACATCATGTGTCTGGTTTGTGGGGGTTCCTTCTCCTTGGTCTGTTCTGTGCTTTCGTCTTGACCTCCTCGGTCGTCCCCTTCGTTGGGGCCTTCTCCTAAAAAAGGCTGAGCTGAAGTACTTGTAGTCGCTGTAGTTGGTGCTCTTGTGGGTCTTTTACCAGGTACATCAGAAGTGCCATCTGTATCTGAGGATGAAGTATCGGTCTGTTGGGTGTATGGGCGGTTTTGTCTCCTTTTAGCATATACTTCTGCCCAGCTATATACTTCATTTAATTTATAGTCGATGGTATCACGACGATATTTACGTAATTTTCTTTCATTAACCTCCTCCGTGTGTTTTGCCAATTGGGTCTTGGTATCCTCTATTTGAACTCATTTGACACGCGAACTTATTGAATGTAATTATCCCGCATGTTTATCTTCACGCAGGCTCGCTAGTTAATGCGTTTCACAAAGCATGAAATTGACTCCTTAGGTTCACTGAATGACATACTGTGTACTCGATGCTTTAACCATGGATTATAATATTGAATGGGCATTTATAGACGGGTTGTTTTAAATGGCTGCACCTGAAATGCATGTTAAGTTAATAATGCCAGTCATAGAATGTAAATGATTTAAATACTGTTATTGAAGTATAAATAGTGACAGATACCACTCCTTGTTTCAGAGAGTTCCCAGACGAAGGCCAGTGGGCCGAAATGCATTGGAACTAATGGATAGTTGGGAATATATGAATTGTTGAAAAAAACATATGAATATTGAATATTAACCATTGAATACCTTCATCGAAGTATGAATAAAATACTGCAATGAACAAGGAACTTTAAGCTTGGAATACTTTTTTGATTGAAAATAGCTGGTTGATCCAGCACACGAATAATCAGTGCCCTTTGTGACACTAGTGCCGTTCAGTGCTAGTGCGTCTTTCAGTAGTTCTGAACTACTGCAGACATATCTAATGAAATATAGATGACAGAAACGTGACTGCATCAATACTTCATTGCAGTCCCTGGGAGCTGTGTGTAACCTGTTTATGTCACCACAGAAGTGAAGAGCTCCACCGAATTGCTGGGAAAACCATTATGTAGCGCATTTGTTAATCTTCACATTGTCAACGAAGCAATTTTTTGGGGGCGGGGGGGGGTGACAATTCTTAAACTAATGTCTGGTACTGTGTCTACTGCCACAACCTTCCAAAAGGTAGAAATTATCATATCATTATAAGTTATTGACCAGCTATTGAAGATTAAATTAGACCTCAACAAAGCCCACAATGGCATCTTGCATTCAGTGCTAAAATACAATTTAGGTGCTTGTTTAGGAACAAAAGGTGCCATGTGCTGGCTAGGAGGTGAATTTGGTCTTTGGCACAGCTCGTGTTTGTTAATACAATACACCAAGCCTGTAAGTCTAACTTTCAGGGCACGTTTTCGCCTCCTCTGAGCAGTAATACGCGGCATGCCATACATTCTTCCAGCTCTGACAAGGACCTGTTTTCCTATGGAGCTGTTTGCATCACCTTCTGGGGGTTTGTGCGTCCCTTGCAAGCATTGCTAAGAGACCATCTGTTTCCTTGATAACTGCTCAGGCTGATGTTAAAAAGCTTGTGACGCCGTTTGGAACGTGCAAGGGAAAAGATACTACGCTGCCCTGCTAAAGTGAAACTACTGGGCTAACAAGTGGGAGGGGTGGGGGTAGTGCGAGAGAGCGATTCCCTTGCGGGAATGAGCAAACATATTTTGCCAAAGCTCGTTCCTGCAAGGGAATCCCCAAACGTGCACGCATTGCCATTGAAGGCAATGGAACGCGTGCACGTTTTACGGCGAAAAGTGAATCAATTGTAAACGGTCTTTTTTCATATGCAACGCATACGCGCTGCATAGGCGAGACCTAAAAACATACTAATGTGGAAAAAGAGCAAAGTCCAATAAAAACGTTTAGAGCTTCATTCTGAGTGCCTCCGCATACACCATAGGTTGATTTTTTCTCAGTTTTACTTTCCATTGTATGTTTCACAGCCTGAAATTGAATTCACATAGCACATACTACCCCTGACGATGTGTTGAATGTGGTATAATGTGTTAATGCTACTCATTTTTAACATACTGACCTGTATACTGACCTGTATAAGTCGAAATCCTACGATTTTTTTCATACAGGAATGTCTCCAGGCATTATCGGGTAAAACCTGTGTGTATACAAAATTCGAGATATGCTAAATTTATGCATCTTTTAGTAGCAGACCTGCCAGAATAAGGAGCACGAAACATGAAATACTGGTGGTAAATAATTTCTGAAAACAAGTTTTGTTTTAACCAGGAGGCATTTAGATCAGACGCTCTCAAAACTCCCAGCCCTCACTCTTAAAAGGTTTCTCGCAGTCACCAACGACCTGTCCACCCAGGGCACAATTTGAGTCTCAAGACTGATAAGCAGTAGGCCTCCTCCGCCATTCTGCTCACGGATGTAGCTATCACCGGTGCCGCTGGTGCACACTGGCACCGGGATCCAGGGCTGTCAGAGGCCCATTTCACCCCAAACAGTGGCCCTGATTTCTACTATCAACCCACAAGATACGGGCCTAATTTCCGTGCTTGCATTAGGGCCCTGGGAACACTTGCAATGCCACTGATTCTGCTGTTCAGAATTAAGTCGGTTCACTAAACGTTTTCATTGTACATGTCATTAGGCACGTGCTTTAATATGACTCTGTGATCAGCTGTATTGCCAGACCTCTGTTTGTGGCTTGCATGGCTCACAGGCCAAGCTAGACCGTTTGGCAAATTCTGCGCCTCGGATTGCTCGTTAATTGTGATAAAGAATTTCTAGCTGGTCCATTTCAAGTCTTTAATTAGGAACACTTCACTTGATGAGCAGTTTGTCTTGGGAGGACAATAGGCAGCATTATGTTGAATGATGGGGGGCGCAGTGAGACAGCCTGATTCCTGAAGCTGGTGCACTGGAAGCGCAAACCAGGCATTAATTCACAAATGGCGACTAAAATTATCTGGAAATACTGAAATTGCCGATTTCTGCGAACACTTCAGTTATTCATCTCCTGCTCGTGTTCTACCTTTCTATGTGTTGTTTCAATATCTGTGGCATTTGTTCTTCTACTAGCCCGCAGAGCTGCTCCATCACTATCGTATACACTTCCGGTTTTTTCAAAGATGTGGAAAATAAAATTGTGGCCTAACTGCTCCCCCAAACTTCCAGAGGACAAAGAACCTTGGGTCATATGTATGAAGCAATTTTGCAGCTGCAAACCCTGCAGTTTGTAAACGTAGAGGGTTTGCAACTTCAAAATTGCGTTTTTGGTGTCCATTAAAGCTGATTAGAGACTTAGCAAATCACAAAATTGATTTTGAAAAGGATACTAAACCGCAATTTGGAAGGGGTGTATTTAGGACATCCCTTCCAAATTGCAATTCAGTGTCAACTGTTTGCAGCTGCAAGAACGGTTACTAACCATTCAAAGTTACCTCAAAGAAGGACTAGTTAATTCGCAAAAAATGGAATTGGTCACCCTGGGACGCTTTCCCCTTTGTGAATGTTTATAAAAGTGTCTTGAGGAGTAAGCAGTAGTCAATGGGACCACTGCTAACTCTCAGTCACGACTTAAAAAAACCCATAAAGTTTTATTTTTAAGCAGCGCCATTTCCTTTAAGGTAAACAAGCTGAATTAAAAAAAATATACGTTATTTACAGGTGATAACAGCCATGTGGCTCTGCTGGAACCCTGGTCCCGGGTCTGACTTCTGCATCAGGGTCTGCCTCCTCTAACAGTGAGCCACACTAGTGACTAAACTGTCTGAATGTGTGGATCAGTATGTCTGTTGTTGTGTAAGCTACTGCATGTGTTGATCAGTAGCTATATGAGTGGCTATATGTGTTATTGATTGGTTGCCCGAGTATTTGTATGGGAGACTGAGTGTGTGTGTGGGTTGCTTGCATATATAAATGACTATACATAAGAGCCACTGATTGTGCGAGTGGCTGTATGGATCATTGTGTACTTGTATCAGTAATTGTATAACAAAGTAAGTATGTGTTAGTATATGTTTGAATAAGTAAGGTGTTGTGTGTATAACTGTATAGTTGAGGAAATGAAAGTGTGATTGATTCTTTGCATGACTGACTAGATGTGTGAGTAACTCCATGGATGAGTGGCAGAGTGTGAGTGTTTGTATAGGTGTTTGAGTGCAGATGATAGTGTTGTATTGATGAGTGACTGTATGTATGAGTGAATCTATGGGTAAATGATTGGATGTGTGTATAGACCTAGCAATCAGTGTGTGCGTATGTAGTAACTGGTATTGGTGTGTCAATGGTTTCAAGAATGGTAGTCTGTGTTTAACACTGGGTGTATCAAGGGTTATATTAGAGTGTGAAGAGGTGCATCGTATTATATCATGAATGATATCATCAGTGATGTCAATTGGGATGTCATCAGTGATGTAATCAGTGATGTCATTTGAGATGTCATCAGTGATGTCATCAGTGATGTCACTGACCATGTCATGAATGATGTAATATGTGACATCATCAGCAGTGGATTGCGGGTGCGCAAAATATAGTTAGTACAACTAACTATATAGGGGCAGTTTCAATGTTTTTTTAAATGCTAATTCATAACTATATATGACCTGAAACCTATAGTTTTTTCAGTCAATTTGCACGTTTTTTAAATACTAATACCTAACTATATATGACCTGAAACCTATGATTTTTTCAGTGAATTTGAAAGGTTTTTTAAATGCTAATTCCTAACTATATATGACCTGAAACTTATGGTTTTTTAAGTTTTATTTATTTTATTTATTTATAGAGTTTTGTATAGCGCGGACAAGACCCGTGGGTATCAGAGCGCTTAACAAGGAAAGAATAACATGTAGACATTATAGTAACAGTAAATAACAAAAAACATAGTTATGAGGTAGAAGGTAATGTACTGTATAGACATGTTAGATATATACTTCCTAATGTCTGTGCAATTAGCATTAGGTGACAAACTAGGCTTAGCTTGTGTCATGGTAATAGTCCAAGCATGGAGAGGTAGAGTTATAAGGTATTTCAGTGCATATCAAGGATAATATGGTTAAATAAATATGGTGAGGTAGTGGTTATATAGATTATGACTGTGAGATAGAGTTATAAGATCTCAGGTATGTGAGGTAGCAGTAACGTGACAAGCCTCGGCTTGACCATGAAAAACAGTCAGTTGTCAGCAATCGATTTTCCAATTTTATGAAGAGGACCACCCTTTGGTAGCGTAAATGATCATCCCAGTAATCTGTCGGATTCTCTATGTAGGGTATTTACTCATCAAGTGAGACTTCAGTTCCCGTTTGAATGTTACTGTGTTTTGAATTTTCCTGATGTTTGAGGTAGTGAGTTCCAGATTCTGGGGGCAGCTCCGGAGAATGCTCTGTTGTAGGTCTTTATCTTGTGGAAAAAGGCTGGTCGTAATAGGAAGTCTTTTGCGCTTCTAGTTGGTCTGTTACCTCCTGATAGCTTAAGTTTCTTGGCTAGGTAACTAGGCATGTTGTAATGAACCGCTTTATGTGTAATACAGGCCATCTTCATTTGAATTCTGGCCTCATAAGGTAGCCAGTTTAGTGCTTTCAGGTGAAGAGTTATGTGATCGAATTTCTTCGTTCCGGAGATGAGTCTAGCCGCAGCGTTGAGGCAGGCTTTTAGTGGAGCTGTGGAAGTTTTCGGAAGGCCAGCTAATGTGGTGCATCCGTATTCGATCCTCGAGATAATTAGAGATTGGATAGCCAGTTTTATATCCGTTGCTGAGATAAAGGGTTTCATTTTTCTTAAGTAATTTAAGTGGAAGCGGGCGCTCTTGGCCATTGAGTTAATGTGTTCTTTCATGTTGAGGTTTTCATCTAGCGTTATTCCTAGTGATTTAGCTGAGTTAACTAGGGTCGGGGTGCAATTTAGCGCCGTCACCAGTTTAGTCCATTCCTTAACTTCAGATTGGCTCCTTGTCAGTGAGATTAGCAGGAATTCTGTTTTCTGGGCGTTTAGTTTCAGATGGTTCATTGTTAACCATCGCAAGGCTTCCTTTAGTGTCTGGTTTATTCGGTCAATGTCCTCAAGGGAGGCGATCTTCATATAAATTTGCGTGTCATCTGCATACATATGATAGGATATCTGTGATTTTTGAAGGATCTCTGTGAGAGGTTCTACATACTAGTTGAATAGATCAGGGGATAACGTTGAGCCTTGTGGGACCCCGATTGTATTGGGGCTTGGGGAAGAGATTGCTTGGTTAACCTGGAATCGCTGGGTCCTGTTCTTTAGAAAAGAATTGAACCATTTCAGTATGTTTCCGGATACGCCCATCCTGTCTTGTAGCCTGGTCATTAGTACTTCGTGCTTTACCGTGTCAAATGCTGCTGACAGGTCGAGAAGAATCAGTAGGCATGTTTGATTTCGGTCTAGGGCCTGTAGGGCGTCATCGACAATATGCAGAATCGCAGTTTCAGTACTGTGCCCTGTTCTGAAGCCTGATTGGCAATCATCAAGTAGCGAGAACTTAGCGATGTGTTGGCTTAATTGGCCCTGCACACATTTCTCAATGAGTTTGGCCAGTAGAGGGATGTTAGTCACTGGTCGATAGTTATAGTAATTTGCAAGGTTTTTTAAATGCTAATTCTATTAGCGGATAACGTTTAAATATGTTAATATCCTTGTGGGACCACCTAAGCAGCCCTAGGGGGTCAGGGTGTTTCTACCCTGCCCCCTTTTTGCATTCTACACGTTTGTTTTTCTACTTCTTTTGTGCCTCGGTCTACCTAGCACAAGATGAATGCCAACACTTCCTGGTTAGAAGTGTTGACAGCCAATGAGCATGCTGCTTTCCTGTGAAAGGCATGCTGATTGGCTGCCACTGTCTGTCAACACTCCAAACCAGGAAGTGTTGGCAGCCATCTTGTGCCTCGGTAGAACCAAGGCACAAGAAAGCAGTGAAACAAAGGTGCACAACACGCGAAGGGGGCAGGGTAGAAGCACCCTGACCCTCTAGGCCTGCTCAGGGGGTCCCACAAGGACAATTTTTGTTTCAGAAAATCGCGGGGGTACGCGCTCCGTACGCGTACGGTAAGCTTACTGTAAGCTCACTGTACTCTGTACGGTGCGCATACCCCTGCAATTTTCTGTAAAAAAAAATGTCCTTGTGGGACCCCCTGAGCAGGCCTAGTGGTTCAGGGTGCTTCTACCCTGCCCCCTTTTTGAGTTCTACACGTTTGTTTTTCTGCTTTCCTTTGCCTCAGTCTACCGAGGCACAAGATGGCTGCCAACAATTTCTGTTTTGAAGTGTTGACAGACAGTGGCAGCCAATCAGCATGCAGATCATACTCGGGAAGGTACAGAGTACAGTAAGCTTACAGTGCACTCACGGTGTCCCACCCATAGATATATAATTTGGGAAAATTCAATTTTCTCAACAACTACTGGAGCGATTTTCACCAAATATAAAAAAGGCACTACTGCATACCAGTCCCTAGCATTTTGCCAAGTTTGGTGTAATTCCATTCAGCCGTTTGGGCTGTAGCCGTGTCTAAAGGTCCTATGGAAAATTGCATTGGGCTACCTTTCACATTCAATTTTTTCAAAAACTACTGGAGGTATTTACACCAAACATACAAAAGGCACTGCTGCATACCAGTCCCTACCATTTTCCCAAATCTGGTGTAATTCCGTTCAGCCGTTCGAGCTGTAGCCTTGTCAGAATGTCCCTAGGGAAATTAACATGGGGAAAACACGGTTTGGAACACCCCTTTTTTCTCGGCCCAGGCTTGACGAATCCCCCCAAAACTTTCAGGGAAGGAGCGGAGCAAAGCGAGGCAAATTTAAGGAAAGTTACAGGCAGATCCCTCAATCGGCGCCAAAGTTATTCCCAATTGAATGTTCGGAATTTCCTATTGTAACGAAGTCCTAACTATATATACCTACTGGCGACCGCCAGTAGGTAATATATATACGTATAAACATATATATTTATATATATTACATATTTATAATTTTTTTAATTTAAAATAAATATATATTTATTATATATATATATATATAAAAAACAAAACCCTAAAAATACCCCTGTACCCCAAAACCCTATCCCTCCCTGACCCCTAAAATGACCCCTGCACCCCAAAACCTAATCCCACCCTGAACCCCAAAAATACCCTCTAAACTCCAAAACCCTATCCCACCCTGACCCCTAAAATTACCCCCTACACCCCAAAACCCTGACCCACCATGCCCCTTAAAAATACCCCAGTACCCCAAAACCTAAATGCTCCCAATTCCCTAAAAATGTCCCCTGCACCCAAAACCCCTAACCCACCGGGACCCCTAAAAATACCCCAGCACCCCAAAACCAAAACGCACCCTGAACCCTAAAAATACCCCCTTAACCCCAAAACCCATCTTACCCTGACCCCTAAAATTACCCCAGCACCCCAAAACCTAAATGCATCCTGAACCCCAAGAATACCCCAGCACCCCAAAACCTTTAACGCACCCTGAACCCTAAAAATTCCCCATACACCCCAAAACGCTATCCCAAACTGACCCCTAAAAATACACTAGCAACCCATAACCTAAATGAACTCTGAAACCCCAAAAATACCCCAGCATCCCAAAATCCAAATCCATCCTGAACCCTAAAAATACCCCTTACACCCCAAAACCCTATCCCATCCTGACCCCTAAAATTACCCCTGCACCCCAAAACCTAATCCAACTCGGAACCCTAAAAATACCCCCTACACCACAAAACCCTATCTCACCCTGGCCCCTAAAATTACCCCCTACACCCCATAACCCTAACCCACCATGACCCCTAAAAATACCCCAGTACCTCAAAACCTAAAAGCTCCCTGAACCCTAAAAATACCCCCTGCACCCCAAAACCCTAACCCACCCTGACCCCTGAAAATAACCCAGCACCCCAAAACCAAAACGCACCCTGGACCCTAAAAATACCCCCTTAACCCCAAAAGCCATCCTACCCTGACACCTAAAATTACCCCAGCACCCCAAAACCGAAATGCACCCTGAACCTCAAAAATACCCCAGCACCCCAAAACCTTTAAAGCACCCTGAACCCTAAAAATTCCCCCTACACACCAAAACCCTATCCCACCCTGACCCCTAAAAATACACCAGCACCTGAAAACCTAAAACCTAAACCCACCCTGAACACTAAAAATACCCACTGCACCCCAAAACTCTAACCCACCTTGACCCCTAAAAATTCCCCAGAACCCCAACCCTATCCCACCCTGAACACAAAAATACCTACTGCACCGAAACCTCTAACCTACCTTGACCTCTAAAAATTCCCCAGAACCCCAAACCAAAACGCACCCTTAAACCCAAAAATACCCCAGCACCCCAAAACCTAAACCCACCCTGAACCCTAAAAATACCCCTGCACCGAAAAACCCTAACCCACCCTGACCCCTAAAAATACCCCATCGCTCCAAAACCTAAACGCAACCTGAACTCCAAAAACAACTCAGCACCCCAAAACCTAAATGCACCCTGAACCTTAAAAATACCCCCTACACCCCTAAACCCTAACCCACCCTGAACCCTAAAAATACCCCAATACCCCAAAACATAAACCCTTAAAATACCACTACACCCCAAACCCTATACTTAACTTATACTTACATATAAAAAATATATGCTTTTCCCATTCATGCATTTACAACGAATTTCATTGTAAAAGCATGCATGGTAAAAGAATTTAAAATGTAATGCCATGCGTTGTAATGGCATTGCAGAGTAATGGTATTTGCGTTGTCATGGTACTTGGGGTGATGGTATGCGGGGTATAAGATTTGTTGTAAAGATTGTTTACCGCGGCAGGCACCACTCTTTACTGCAAAGCTCTGGCTTGCGGAGGGCTGGATCTGTCCACTGGCAGTCATGGCAAATGGTAAGATGATGCAATTAGCTTTTCTTTCCAAAATAATACGAACAGCATAGCATGGTAAACAGAAGCTATAAGTAAAAAAATAGATTCATCCAGCACTCATAGATACGAGTGGCCTGGGGGTTATTTTTTGTATTAATATTTATTGTGGACTAGTCACCCAGCACTCCTGATCAGAGTGGCCTGGAGGTTTTAAGCGTAAAAATAGTTTCACAGAGTGCATATTATCTGAGTGGCCTGAAGGCACTGTTAAATGTAAAAATAGTTTAACCCTGCACTCCTGATCAGAGTGGAATGGAGGTATGTGAGCATCAAACTCATATTTTTTGGTTAACCACAAGCTTAGTGCAGGGGGGCTTCTTAACACCCCCTGCATCTGAAAGGAGTGTTGAGAGGAGAAAAAGAAAAACGGAGTAAAGCTTTTTCAATTAGGACCAGGATAGGGTAGCTATGAGACTAGGCCTAACTCTAGAAGAGCCCAGGAGGGCATGGGTACTCACAAACTTTCTCTCGGGGGCCAAATTTCCAGTGTGGTTTGTGTCCAAGGGACGCACCAGTGGGGCGGGGTCAGTGGAGGAGGGGGCGGGACTAGAGCAACAAAAAAAACTGACCATGAGGTTATCACTGTTCCCTGCAGCGGACGCCTTCGTCCACTAAGCCACCAGACCTGGCATACACACATCTCTCTCTCTCTCTCTATCTCTTTATCTCTCTCTCTCTCTCTCCCTCTCCCTCCCTCACTCTGTCTCCCTCTCCCTCTATCTCAATCTCCCTCTCCCTCCCTCACTCTCCCTCTCCCTCCCTTTCCCTCCCTCCCCCTCTGTCTCCCTTCTTCTCCCTATGTCTCCATTTCCGTCCCCCACTCTCCGACCCTCTCCCTCCCTCTGTCTCCCTTTCCCTCCCTCACCCTCCCGCCCTTTCCCTCCCTCACTCTCCCTCCCTCTCCCTCCCTTTCCCTTCCTCCCCCTCTCCCTCCCTCACTCTTCCTCCCTTTCCCTCCCTCTCCCTCTGTCTCCCTCTCCCTCCCTTTCCCTCCCTCTCCCTCCCTTTCCCTCCCTCCCTCTCCCTCTGTCTCCCTTTCCCTCCCTTCCTTTCCCTCTGTCTCCCTTTCCCTCCCTCCCTCCCCGTCTCTCTCCCTCCCTTTCCCTCCCTCTCTCTCCCTCTGTCTCCCTCCCGTTCCCTCCCTCTCTGTCATCTCACCCTGCCTGTGTGTGCCCGGGCTGAGACAGCTACCAGGCACACACAAACAGAGCCGCACCCGAGCACTTCACAGGTCTTTAAAAGACCATTCGCATGTTAATGAGGCTGTGTTGTATTTCACCTTTTAGCGCCGCAGCTCCACTCTGACTATGGCTGGCCCCCACAGAGCAGCAGAGTCCGAGAGTCACACTGGTAGATGTCTGCAAGGTCCACGGCCGCCCGGGAAGGCTTGCCGGCCGTTGACGCCCGTGGGCCATACTATGAGTACCCACGAGTTAAGGTAATTATGTGGATATATGAGGTATGACTGAGGTATGAATGCTGTCTGAATGAGAGAAGCCTCCGCTGCAGGAACGCATTGATATTGTCCGCATGATTGTCTAAAGGACAGAAACCTGCGCTGCCGAAACATGTTCTCATTATTTGCATTATCATTGTCTGTGGTTAAGAGGAGCCTGCTTAACAGGACCGCAGTGCCGTTGTGGTTGGCTTTTAAGTGTTATCTTAATCATCTATTTACATTGACATGCGTGCGCCGGGCTAGCACACCCCACCTTTTGTAGACTGCTTTTCTTATGTACCAGCTGCTCACCAAACCCTCGCATGCACTCATAAAGGGAACCCTCTAGTTGACATAACAAACACTCAACTAACTGTTGCACTGTTCACCCCGCTCTCAAAACACACATTTTTTGGGGGCACGTGTTATTATTTGTGGGTGCATAGGGAAATCTAGGGGATGGATGAGCACTCAAAATAAATTCTTTCTTTTAGATTAAGCTAATAGTAATAAAAGGGTGTTGCACTGCTGCAATGTGCTGACATCACATGCAGATTAAAACGAGTTGTCTAACAGGCTAAGAACCTGGGGGCAGATTTATGAAGGCCTTGCGCCGCCGGTGCGTCATTTTTAACATGGGAAAAAGTGACGCACCGGCGGCGCAAGTCTTTCATAAATCTGCCCCCTGGTTTTAGTGTGCACTGTTCCTACAGAACAAGTGTTCTAATTTGTAACCTTTTTGTACAAATATTAAATTTTTACAAAAATACAAATATATATCCTCTTTTATCCAGAAGATATTATTTGACAATAAATTATACATTATGATTTAATGCGCTTGTTGTTTACTTTGTTATTTTATCACAACATTGTGTATACAAATCTATCTTGCATACACAAAACTGTCTTAACAGAAAAAAATTGTTATGCATTACAAATATCTTTATATAAGAAACATCTTACATTAACATTTCGTTCATAAATCATCATTGACATGAAGAGCACTTATTTTCACTTATTTTCACAATAGATGCATTCATTATCTGCATCATAGTTTATATACACATATTTATTTTGCAAGTAATATTGTTTCAGTTGGCCCAAGATTTTAGTGGGAACCGTAATCCGAGAAATATTAGCGCTTACAACTAGCAGTTTTGTGTATACTAGCCCTGATATTATAGTAGATGTCTTCGTTTACAACCATACGCATGTTTTCCTTGTTCATGGGACAAGGCATTGCAATATAAATACACAATATATTCCTCGCATAATAAGTATTTGGTAATTGACTGACATTGTGTCCAGCGTGTAGGACTCTTTTTTACATGTATGCACAGCACGTAATGACGTCATGAACCTTTATTCGCCATCAAGTCAGTTTGTATACACTCGTTGGTATATATAGAATAGTGTATTTCGATGTGAGCACACAGTGCGTTCCTCGCATGGTTGGTTTTTGGTATTTGACCAGCGTCCGATTGGTAACACGGGCATTTGGGCAATGTCCGAGGGGCCGGTGTCCGAATGCTGCTGTGGGCCTCTTTTTTTAGCAGTCTGGGGTGGCCGTTTGGGCGCTGTCTCCATTGTTCGAATACAGCCAGCTTCCCAGTAGGTGTTTGAGTGGCCTTTCTACAGGCAGGTGAGCACTCATTTCCTCCGTTTAGCAACAGGCAAGAGGTGTCACTCCCTTTGTCTCGCTGGCCGGCCCATTAATGTGTGCACATACTGATTGGGGGCAGGGGGCTTGAGTAGAAGTGGCCTAACTTGTTTCACCACTGTAAAATAACGCGTGCATTTTTTTTACCCCCCTCCTAAAGTTTTTTATATGATCACGCCATAGTAGTGATTTGATGAGTGATTATGCGTGTCCGGGCCGATTTTTAATCCCAATCCAAACCTGTATTTGACTGATATTTGGTTTAGCGTGTAGGACTCTTTCCTATGTCTATACACAGCACATTATGATGCCATGAACCTCTATACACTATCGAGTCCATTTGCACACACTTGTCGGTATATACAGAATGAAAAAGCGATCCCGCTTTTTTGTTCCGTTCCTTTGTATACGTTAGGATATTTTGTGTGAATATATAAAATTACATGTTTCATACAATTCATACCGTGGCACGTACTAAGGCTTTTGTCCGCTCTCTATGCCGACGGGCTTACGGGGTTGACGGGAGGTATATTAAAAGAGGTAATCAGTTGATTATAGCGAGAATTCCTTTCGGCACATCTGATGGGACACGCATAACTGTCAGAACTTTTGAATCAAGGTAACACAGAGTTACGCACATCATGGATATCATGTCTATCTTTATACTTTTCATAACGCAAATATTTGGTTAATAGATAACATCTATTCGTGTTTTTTGGTTCCTCAGGTTCACCCCATTCGTTTAAAGATTGACACAATTCTAGGGAGTTTGATCTATTTCCTCTGGAGCACGCTTAACGGGCAGAACTGTTTGGATGAAGGTAACACGCAGTTAAGTACACCATGGTTACCTGTTTATCTATTTACCAGAACATCACCTCCTGAATGACTAAATGAAGGAGAACCACACAGTAGCTATATAAAAATATGTATTTATTATTATAACACTCTCTACTATCCGCCATATGAGGATAGAACACAAAGCACACAATACAAGAGCCATAGAATAATTGTAAGTAGAACAATACAAAGTGGGCTCCAGGGGGAGACCAAACCATGTACTAAAATAGTAGTAAAACAATCACGACTTTTCTAGACACAGTGCCTAGTGCACATAGACTCGCTGGGACCGAAAGGAACCACCCAAGGTGATGTCACGGGGAAACCACGGGGACCGGTGCAATGAGGAAAGATGAAAGCGTGCTCCATACAAGTCTATGGGAAAGTCGCGGTTGCAAAGTTAAAGTTTAAGGACCCTTCTAGGAGAACTTCGAGCAAACCCTTTGGAACCTAAGAATTTAGAGAGCCACCCACCAATGGATACCGTAGTACCCGAGTTACCTATCCCAGGGAAGCCGGGTGCATAGGTCTGAAGTGGTGTCGGAAACCTCTGTCGTTCTCTATGGAAGGGAGAGAAAAAGTAATGCTGCCGTGAAGGTGAAAAAGATGCGGTGGAATCCAAGCCTGGATTCTGGATGGAAGGAACCTGAAAGCAGAGGAAACAGAGTCACTTCAGAGTGACCAGGGACTCGGTAGACAAATGCCCACCGATGTTGTGTGCTTCAGGTGCGAAGAAGGGATGCTTGACTCTGCAGCCACGAGGACCAGGAGACATCGAGGATGACCAGGAGCCAGAGGTGAGCTGTCCCATGAAGGATGTTGAGTGCTGAGGGGTGGATGTCCGGCTAGAGCACCACCAAGCCTTGGCAAAAGCAACCCAAGAAGGTCAAACAGGTTATGGGGTAGACCAGCAAGGTCCATGGGACTCACCAAGCACTGGGGAATCAGGGCACATCTGGAGCAACCAGGAAAGCCCAAGAACAATCAAGATGACCCTCAGGAGTAACCACAGCCGAATGACCAAGAGTTGTGAGGGAAGCTCAAGCAAGATTGCAAAGCACCATCCCACAGAGCACTCAGTGTGAGGAGGCCGGAGTTCTTTTGTGTACTTACTCCTCAGAGTCAGGACTACACGAATTCCAATGCACAAGCTCGGGAATCAGCAACAAGCCTATGCACTTGCAAATGGATGCAGCGCACAGGGGTTTGGGTTACGGAGCCCCGACAAGGGATACTGGCCTCAAACTCGATGAGAGGGCAGATCGACCTCAGGGACCTTCAGGAACTTACCTCCTTTGTTGCTGAAATCTTCAGAGCCTGGGGGAGCTCTGGAGCAGCAAACTGGGCAGTAGCACTTTAGGTGCCTGCGAAGCAGGGGAGTGACTCCTTCACTCCAAGGGAGATTCTACTGCTGTCTTAAGTGCATCGCAGGTTCTGTACGGAGCCTGTATGGAGCAAAGGCACAAACTAAGCTTCGGACAGAAAGGGGGACAAAGTCGAGCCCAGTCGAGATCCAGCGAAGTCTAAGGTGTCCAGAGGGTCGAATGTCAGTAGTTTCTTCTTGTAGAATCTTGTCCACATTAAATCTAAAGCCTTACAACCAGGTAACCCTTTTGTACCCACGGGAGGGGGTTGGACGGATTCAGGGAACTCTCCTAGGGGAGGCGCAGGACAGAGGGGTGATAACACCCATGTCCTTTGTCCAGTTTGGCGCCAGAGCAGGAGCCAATGGCTCCCAGAACTGGTTTGAGCTGGACTATGCGCTGGGACACCAAATGTGCCCCAAGTGCAGACTTTCAGGCACTCTGAGAGTGCACCCATTCAGCCCTAATACACCAAACACTTCCTCTGTTCGGGCTTGGCTCAAGAGCAGGAAGGCAGAAGTGTGTCTCTGGCTGGCAGCAGCCATTTTGTGCTGTCGAGGTCAAGAAGGCTGGCACCAGGTAGACCAGTGACCCCACGAAGCTCGCTTCTGAAGGTTGGAATCATACCTCTCACACAAGTTACTGGTGTGGAGGTATGATTCCACGGTGTTTCATACCAAACACAATATGTTTCTATGCAGCCATTTTTCGAGATAGCATTTACCGCGGGTTATAATGCACCTCTACATATATATCTGGCTGAGTCACAGACAACCCGGGAGAATGGTCTCCAAAGGCTGCAGAAAGACTCTGCTCATACAGGTTCACCCTCTCACATAAAACCCAGAAACCTGCCTACAGGATTGGTAGGGATGACTTATAAGTTATAAGTGTAGTGACCATTAGATATAGTGAACCTATACCTAAAGTAAGTGGTGCAAGCACTATCTTACACAGGCTGCAGTGCAGTAGCAGACCTAGAGTTACATTTTGCATGGCCTCTCATGGGTGGCATGATACATGTTTCAGCCCATGGGAGGCCTCTGGGGTACTTATACCCTAGTTACATGGTGTACCATATACTAGGGACTTATAAGGGTACCCCAGTATCCAATCTGGAGTGTACCAAAGTACATGTATGTCAATTTAAGGGAGAAAGCAGATAGACTGGGGTCCGAATCAGCAGGATCCCAGTCATATTAGTCAAAAACAGGGAGACATCAAGCACAAAAGTGGTAAGAAGCAGATACTACTTTCCTACAACCCCTCCCTCAAAAAGTGCATTTTCGTGTGCATGTGTTATTCTTTGGGGGTGCTCTATATGTGAATTTGGGTCAAATGTGCCCACTCTCTGCTTTCTTGTGCCAATTGACTACTTGCTCATAACTTGCTTGTTGTCTCACTGTTCACCCCACTCTCAACAAGCTCATTCTCTTGTTGGCACGCTATTTTTTGTGGGTTGCTTCATATGTGAATTCTGGTCAATACGCATGCCCCAGTGCTGACACACTGTAAACTGCATCATTTTGCAGATCCCACTTGGGAGAAAATACTCGTCAATGCCCCGGGCTTATTGGTTACATTCAACTTTTAAGGATTGTCTCACCATCCTACGATCCCTGATAAACTCCTTTACAGGACAATACATATTGGCTAGGCTGACATTCAGAATATTGATAAAACATTAATAAAGAAGTTCCTAATGTTCTTAATCTCCCTCCTCCCAGGAAATAGCAAAATCACAGAGAAACTTGTGAATAAAAAGCTATCTCTATTCCTAGAAACAAACAACCTGCTCAGGAACTCCCAGACAGGCTTCCGCCCAGGCCAGGGCACCGACACCGCCCTCCTGGCGGCAGTGGAGAAGGCCAGAAGCATTTTAGACTCAGGAGGATCAGTGGCAGTGAACCTCCTGGACCTCAGTGCGGCCTTCGACACTGTCAATCACCAGGTCTTAATCCAGCGTCTGAGAGACACGGGAGTGAAGGGCACAGCCTTGAAGTGGCTTGCCTCGACGGCCGTTCCTTCCAAGTCTGGGAGAACGACAGCCACTCCCCTGCGGTCCCCCTCCGTTGTGGAGTACCGCAGGGTTCATCACTAAGCCCGACGTTATTCAACGTTTATATGTCCCCGTTGGAGGAGCTGGTCACCCCGTTCGGAGTGACGATTATCAATCACGCTAATGACACCCAGCTGGTGGTGAACCTCTCACACTCCAACCAAGAACCCTCCAATCTTCACAGCTGTCTTACGGAAATCCATGGTTGGATGAACACCTCAGCACTGAAGCTCAATGGGTCCAAGACCGAAATCTTGCTGCTTGGACAAAAAGGACCCTCCCTGCCACCAAACATCTGGCCTGCCTACCTAGGTGATCCCCCTTCTCCCAAAGACGAGGTTAAGAGCCTGGGTGTATGGCTCGAGAAAGATCTGACCTTCAGAGTCCAGGCAAAAAAAACGGCGGGAACATGCTTTGGACTCTCAGGGCATGCAGGAAGGTGCTCCCCCTGCTACCCCCTACCTCCCGGAAACTGCTGATCCAGGGCCTTATTTTGTCCAGGCTGGATTACAGCAATGCAATCTACTTGGGAGCCCCGGAAGCCACATTCAACACCTTACAAAGAATCCAGAACGCTGCTGGCCGGCTTCTAACTAACACCCCAGCAAGATCATCAGCAAAATCAGCCTTGAAGCAACTTCACTGGCTTCCAGTCAGAGAGAGGGTGGTTTTCAAGGCCCTCTGCCTAGCTCATAAACTCCTTCATAACAAAGGTCCACCAATTCTCAAAAATTTCATTATTCCATACACAGCTACCAGGTCACTCAGGTCAAACCAAGAGAACTTCATCACGGTCCATAGAGTGAAAAAAGCCAGGTCTGGTGGCCGCCGCTTCTCGGTAAACACAGCAAAGCACTGGAACAGTCTCCCTCACAAACTAAGAACTGAACCAAACATTCTCCATTTTAGAAAAGCTTTAAAAACCCTCCTTTTTCCCTGATCTCCCTTCTCTTCCGCTGCTGCTCCTTCTTGACTCTCTAGGTTCTAGCGCTGGGATGCTCACGGGTTACTACGCGCTCTACAAAAACCTTAAATAAATAATGGAATTCGTTTGGCTCCCTCCTCTTATGTGGACTGAAAGAAGAAAAACAATTGTGGGATTCAATTGTGTACCCATTTGTACCTTACGATTTAGATTGTATAAAAAACTCTGTTCCCTCTTGAGTAGACGTCTTATCATATATATAGCAATTCCCGGGCAGGGGCACCACAAGAGATTGTTACTCAAAAATCAAAACAATGCCAATTCTAATACTAGCTCAAATCCCCAACAAAAGTAATATAGAAAAAAGAGGAAAGTAGGAAACAATAAGTAAAAAATAAGTAAAAAAGAGACTTTTTAAGAAAAGAAGGAGATAATCCCAAAGAATGTTGGTCAAAAAAGTGTGGTATTCATGTTCTCTGACCTAAACAAGTCAACTAAACAAAGTTTTAATGCCTTACACCTTTCATTTAATGGCAGCACTTGTTTTGACCAAACAACAAGGTAACTTTTTAAGAAAAGAGGGAGATAATCCCAAAGAATGTTGGTCAAAAACGTGTGGTGTTTAGGTTCTGTTGACCAAACAACAAGGTCTACGCGTTTCAAACCCTATACTGATTTGTGGGTTATCCTCAGGACATGGGAAAGTGAGCTGAAAAAATACGGGGCTACCCAAAAAAGATGTTAAAACAGGCATTAAAATGTGCTTGGTGGACACCCAGAGAAAAATTGCTTGAAAAAAAGAAAAGAACGCCCACTGACCTGATGATCTGTGTAACCACTTTTTTTTCGAACTAATTTCCTTAAAAAGGTGATCAATCATAATTGGCTCCTGGTACAAAAAATACACACATCATGGGGCAAATCCCTTTTTGTCCTAAAAGAAATACAAAAGTGTGGGTAATTTAATTGTATATGCGGCTGCACAGAAACCCATCAATAGAAATATATTGAGAACTCAGCTAAGATTACCACCCATTACTGGACATCAAGAGTGCGGATCTTGCACTTGTTGTTCACAGACCATTGAAGGCGCACTTTTTAAATGCAATGGCAATAGATGGAAACATGATCTGTTTACGAACTGCAAAAGTAAAAATGTAGTTTATGGCATTATATGCCCATGTCCTACACTGTACATCGGTAAGACAACACAAGAGGCCAGACAAGGGATCATTCAACATATGTCAAGAATTTGATGGAATGTGGCCAATGCACCGTTAGTCCATCACTGGAAGTCAAAAAATCATGACATAAATGACCTCAAATGTACAATTCTGTCTAAAATTGAGACCAACTCCCGAGGAGGGGATATTGAAAGAATGTTGTTACAGCATGAAGCAATGTTGATTGTCAAATACAATACTGCGGTTGATGGTTTAAATGAATTGCCTGAGATTTACAACCTTTAAAGTCCATCACACTTGGCCTATTGAGGACATATCAATTGGCCACTGCCTACGGCTAGTCCAAACTGAGCATTTGGCCTTGGAACTAGTTTGGCGAAAATATCCGTGGAAAGTATCGTATGAGCTCTCATATATGAAATGCCACCACTGGATCATTTTTTCAAAGGGCGAGGGTAGAATTGTCATCGGCTATTAAAAGAATCTCTCCATTTTCAATCTTAAACAGTGAGGCTCCTAGTTCAATCAACAATCTTAGGAACACCATGCAAAAAATTAAAACTTGTTAAAATTTTAGATCATAGGTCGGATAAGTGTAAAAAAGATTGTCCGAGTTTGTTTTCCATCCCCACTACGGTCACTGAAGTACTAAGTGCGGTAATCATAAAGAAATCTGAATTGGCAAGTTTTGTTTCAACAAAGCGCCTTGCATTCAAATCGAATTCCTGCCGCTGGAGGACGTCAGGCGCCGCAGTACGTAACCAATGAGGTGATTAGATAAGACGATCGCCTTTGGTTTACAAGCAGCGATTTGTATGAATAGGAAGACGCGAGACAGGAGCGACACCGAAGAATACAAGGTAACGATATACCGTAAAAAAAAAAACTTTTTACGTCCCGCTTTGTGCTTTCACTTCAGATTACAACTTAGTGTCATTTTTACAAACTTCGTGTGCGCCATTCGAAGAAGATTGAATAGCTTCGAAGTGATTAAGAGGTATGCTTTGTGCCGCGTAGTGATATTAAGTCCCTTTAAATTAAGCCGGTGCTGTATTGAAAGCTTTTTTCGCCCATTGCAGTTGTCCACCATCCCTGTCAAGAGTAGTTCCTCCTGATTGATAATGGGCCAGCTGGGCAATTTCTAAAGGTAATAGAAGTCTGTTAATTTGCAGTTTGTCCTTTAAAAGTTGAAAAAATCGCTCTAATCGTAAATGGCATTCCGTATTTGTATTTTATTTTTTTATTTTTAGTTGGCTAAATTGAGTTCTTGAATAAAACCCGGCTGTGAAGCACCATGGGTGCCACCACAGGAAAACAGTAAAGGTACAGATGGGCATATAGTGGTCAAAGGTGTATGGGAATGTTTGGAAGAGACAAATGTGTAACACGTGCACTTTTTGTCTATTTTTTCAGCTCCCTTTCCTAGGTCCTGAGGATAACCCACAAATCAGTATAGGGTTTGAAACGCGTAGACCTTGTTGTTTGGTCAAAACAAGTGCTGCCATTAAATGAAAGGTGTCAGGCGTTAAAAATACTGTTTAGTTGAATTGTTTAGGTCAAAAAACCTGAACACCACATGGTTTTGACCAACATTCTTTGGGATTATCTCCCTCTTTTCTTAAAAAGTGACCTTGTTGTTTGGTCGAAACAAGTGCTGCCATTATATGAAAGGTGTCAGGCATTCAAAAATACTGTTTAGTTAACTTGTTTAGGTCACAGAACCTGAACACCATTTGTTTTTTAACAACATTTTTTTGGGAGTATCTCCCTCTTTTCTGAAAAAAGGCATTGTTTTACTTATTTTTTACTAACTGTTTCCTACTCTCCTCTTTTTTCTATATTACTTTTGTTAGGGATTTGAGCTTGTCGAAATTTATTGAATGTTGGATAAAATTTGTCTTATATGTTTTTTCATTATTAAGAAATGTAAATATTATTGTTTGGTCCATGTAAATGAGTGTTTTTTGTAATTCTTGTTATAAAAGAAAGGTGAATAATATAAACAAAAACCGAATTGAATAATAATAAAAAATAAAAAGCTTTACTAATAAATATGGTTGCAATCACTACGAGTGGCACGAGTGATTGTATGAATTGAGTGAATAAGTAGTATCAGTATTGGGATTGTTTTGTTTTTTGAGTATATAGATGGCCTAGCCTTGCTAATTAAGGGCCAGAACCCTGTATTGATTCTTCTCACCACAAGAGATTGAGCACTATTACCTGATACATCCAACACCAACTCCGGTGCAGTCGTTCTAGGGCCAACACTGCTCTTTTGTTTTGTGCTTTAAATAAAATACTGTTGCATTGCACACATGTGCTCTCCCTTCTGCACAATCAATTATTGTTATCCACTTTGTGCTTTACGTTATATCTGTGTTACTGAATCCTGCACCTCTGAACTCTACCCCTCCCATGTTCTCTCTCTTTTATCCCTTGCCTTTCTGTCTTGTCATCAGTCTCTGCCCACTGTTATTACTAATGTAAAGCAAAAAAATGATTTTACTGTAGCTGAAATGTTTATGGTTTTATGCATATGAAAATTGCTCTTGATTGGCATTGTATTGCCTGAGGTTGGAAAGTGAACTGCATTTCCCACAGAAGTTTTTAACAGCTAGCTCATGACAAAATACACCTGAGGACCTGCCCACTCCTAGCCCTGCCCATTCAGACCACCAGGGCTCCATTGAACGCCCACACCACCACCAACCAAGCTCAAACCCACGCCCCTCTCATGGCCCTTCAAGCCACATAAATGTGCATTCCTCTGGAGCACATGCAGGGAGCTTTCCCCAACGAAAAGGTATGCACCACAGCGAGCTGGACCTCAGCCCCTCTAGGGGCAGGTGAGGCATGGTGGCTATATGAGAGAGTCTTAGCTGTCTTAGATAGTGATCCCTCAAGCTTGGCCGAAGAAGGGAGCTCTAGCTCCCGGGGGTAAAAAAGCTAAGACGGAGCTGCAGGGGGCATAAGAGTAAGAGAAGAAGAAACACCCAGTGGGGAAATACAGGACGGCCTAGGGCAAAGGTAGGCAGATCCGAACAGTGAAACATAGTTAGGAGACTCAGCGAGGAGAGGAGAACTACCTGCACATTGGATGAGGAAGAGAGAAGTGAGGCCAGGTGCAGAGTGAATGGAGCTTGAATTGGATGATGAAATGGTACTCACCAGCCTAAGGTCACCACACAGTGGACCACCACCTCTGTCCTAATCCCTGAGACTTAGGGCAGTTTAGGAGATCAGGAGACAAGATCATCTGCTCCTCATTGAACCTCGATGCTCCAAAAATAAGATGCAGATAGCACACAGATGTAGCACCTCCCCAGAAACTGCAGCCAATGGCATGGCATGGGCACTTGGGAAGAGTAATAGCACCCCAAAGGAAATAATTGCACTAAAGGAAGGCAAATTCTATGTGAACCGTTTTTTTAGTTTGCTAGCCAAATGCACAAGGGGAGAGAGTGGGTATGCCTGGCCTTGGCCACAGGAAGGGTCTATTGAGCCAGGAGATGTGACCATGACAGAGGATTGCATTAGGCATGAGAGGGAAACCCAGATTGGGACTTCCTCTACATGCAGCAATGTCTCTTGAGGTGGGAAATATATGTCACAGACAAGTCCACCACCACTTAAATAGCAAGACAATTTCCTTTGCTTCAACCAGGGACTGCAGGGATTGTTTGTGTCCCTTGGGCCCGGATGGACAAGGAAGCGCTTAGGACTAAGCTTCCGTACCTACTTGAGGGGGCAGGGAAAGGAACACAGCAGGCATCACACTTGCTATAGGGAACAATTAAAAGCCTACTAATAGCATGATAGGTGACAAGACTTGTGCTTTGTTTGCCCTAGCTCGCATACCATCAAGAACCCTGACCAATACACAACATGATTGGGTAGTGTTCATTATAAATGCACAGCATATTTAGACGTCCCTGAGAAAAATGTTCACGACTGCCCGCACATAAAGGGACAGATGGCAGAGACTATTAAGCCTGATGAAGGGATAAACTATTACCTCATCAGAATAAAGGAAAAAAGGGCCAGGATACAAGTACAGCTGCCCAAGGAATTCTTATTCCGTAGGGAATGACACCAAGAGTGGGGGCCCCAGGAGGAGGAAGTAGGGACAGTCGAGGCAGTGGGGATCAGACCCACTTATGGGGTCTTGATGGCCTTTGACAACAATCAATTTCCATGGGCATGCATCATTTTCCTAGATTCAGGTCTCCACGTATGCGACATATCAGATGAACAACTTTTCACCGACTTCCCAGAACCCTCAACAATAGTCTTTGAAGATTCCATTGACCTCAGAGTCAAATTGCAGCACAGCACCCTGGCACCTGTCACCATGGCAACATTCCTCACGGATCCTCAAGGATCAAGACTTCCCACAGGTACCCCCACAGCTATGGGCAACTGATCTACATAACACAGGGCTCATCAACGCTACCAAACCAGTTAGGATCATACTCAGGAAAGGAGCCATCCTCACCAGAGTGAAACCGTATCCACTGTCCAGGGGAATAGAGAAAGGCATAGACCCCATGACACAGGCCCTCATCAATCCGGGAGTACTCCGTGCGGAGGTGTCACCCTGTAATACCCCCATACACCCCATGAAGACGGCAAAGGGGGGAACTTGGCGCCTAGTACATGACCTATGGCCCCTAAATGATGTAGTGGTACCAGACCCCTCCATTATACTAACCACCATCCCAACTGACACTGTTTACTTCTCAGTCATAGGTGTTAAAAAGGCCTTCTTCTGCATCTTCATTCATCCTGACAACCAGCATCTTTCGCCATTCACCTTTAGAGGAGCTTAACTGCTCTTTCAAAGGTGGCCTCAAGGGTATTGTGAACCACCACATGTATTTAACAGGCTCCGGAGGCATTACCTGTCCAACTTCCAATGTAACAGCACCCTGTTACAGAATACTGATGATAGCCTGATATTCAGCCTTACTGAACTGATATGAAGCCAAGACACTATATCCCTCCTCACTGCACTAGCAGAAAGAGGCTACAAGGTGGACAAGGAGAAAGTACAATACATACTACAGGAGGTCAGCTATTGGGGTCAGTTGATCTCAGCCTCAGGAAATGGGTCACACCCGAGCGAGCACACAGCGTTAGAGCAATGGCACCACCCCAGACAAAAAAGATGTCACAAACATTCCTCAGTCTCTGCAATTATGTCTGGCAGTGGGTATTCAATGGTAGCACCTTCATAGCCCCCTTGCAGGCCGCAATGAAGAATGCAAAGTCCAGTGGTACCCAAGTGACATGGACCCCTCAGATGCAGGAGGCCTCCACCCGATTAAAAGAAGAAATCACGAATGCACCCATATTTGGGCACCAAACTATTACAAGGAGTTTTACTCTGTTCTGCCATAGCGGAGGATACGTGATGATTGCAGTACTCACCCTCATGGCACAAACCCATCACGTATTACAGTATTGAACTTGACTCTGTAATGCAGGGATATTTCCCTGGTAAGCATGCCCTGCCCTATGCAGCCTTCTTGGTGAACAAAAGCACCCCCATTGTCATGGGGCACTCCTCACACTGTACACCGAGCATGCAGCATTTGTGATCATACAGAAAGGGAAAGGCACCTTGGCCACCAAATGAGTCTTAGGATATGAGCTGGTGCTATCCAGAATAATGCTCAACATAGTGTGGTGCCATATCGTCAACCCAGCCACCTTCATTGCCCTCGAAGTAAAAGAAGGACAGGAAGTCCGTAACTGCCCTGTGCAGGCACCAGACTAATCAGCCAGGGTAGAAGAAGACCCGATCCCCAACAGCAAAGTCATGTTCCTAGATGGCTCCTCTATCATAGATCAAGAAACAGGTGTTAGGCACACAGGAGCAGCAGTGGTCACAGGAGATAATCAGACATTCTCCGATTCCCTGCAAATCACAGCATAGCTGACAATACTCCTGTGCCTCTCAGCACAAGCATCCCAATTAGTGGAACTCCACTTACACAAAGCACAGGTGACACCATCATGGTATATTCCTAGCCTATGTTAGAACTACCGAACATTCCAGCCTTAGCAGAGGGAAGTGAAGAGGCTTCCTCAAATCTGATGGCACACCAGTAATGCACAGGGATGTTGTTGAAACTATTGGCAGTGATCAAGTGCACTGCACATACAGGAGACCACGACTTTATCTCCTGGGGCAACGTACTCGCCCTCTGGAATGCAGAGAAGGCAACCTATGGGACCACAGGAGCAATCCATGAGTTCCCAGTACAGCTGAGAACCAACCTTCAGAGGACTCCTCTCCACCTCCCGAACTGCAATACACTGACAATGCTAGGTTGTACTTTAGGGAAATACTGGAAGTGGCTCTCCCACATGAGCTAGTACTCTGGGAATCTAGGGGATGCACACAGCCCCCCACAATCTCATCTACAGCGACACATGCCCCTAAGCCTATTCTACACAGCCACGAACCTGCTCCACCTCCCGGCATAATCCCCTAAAGAGAGCATGCTCACTAACCTACAACTAGACTGGTTTATTCCCCATGTGGCCGAAATGATCTCTACGTACCTAAATGAGTACACAGTATGTCAGCTGCACCTGCCTAAACCCTCACTGAAGGTCATAACCTCATCTATCCTGAGACCATCTGGGCCGCTACAGGCACTTTGAAAAGATTTCATTGGCATGATTGACATATGTGCCACTTACCGATATCTAATTGTGGTGGCCTGCCCCTTCTCTTTGTGGATAGAAGCGGGCCACGACACACACAGGGATGCTAATACTGCAGCTAAATTTCTGGTTCAAGTAGTCCTACCCAGGTAAGAGGGTACGAGAGGTCATCCATTCAGAAAATGACAGGATTCCATGAACGAATTGTTGAAAAACATCTTTACCCAGATGGGCATAACCCACAAGCTGGTCTCAGTATACCACCCCCAAAGCAATGGCATAGTGAATCCCTCAACGGCCCACTAAAAGTCAAGCTCAGCAAACTGTCCACCACCATGAGTAAGAAATGTCTGCATTGCTTGCCCCGAGTCGTGTTCACTCTAAGGAACACCCAAAGCAGAGACCACCACTTGACCCCCCTTAAGCTGGTCAGCGATATGTCAATATGGGCACCAATACCTCAGAACAGAACCATACTAAGCGCAGAGTCCAGCTCCGAGACCCTAGGTAATGAAATGTATATAATCTCTCTGAATTGACCAAAGCTTGCAGATTTCTCTCTAAAAAGGTCACCCAAAGAAAGGCAGTGCGCACCTTCATTAACTTTCCCTACATCGTCCTGCAGCCCGGCAACTGTGTCCTAATTCGCAACTTCCATCGCAGGTGGAGAGACAGCAAGTTTGAAGAGCTGTTTAAAATAATCTTTTCAACTGCTACAGCTGTCACGGTCAAAGGGAAAGCGTCATGGATACACCTCTCGGGCATTCATTCAGACCCCTTGCTTTCACCACCACAATGGAGTTACCATTACAGACTTTTCTAATATGAACTATGAACACTTTAGGGACAGAAGCGCCTGTAGGTCTTCCTTCGACTTTGCGAACACTTTGTAGATAGAAGTGCTCACAGGACTCCCCCCAGACTTTATGTTGGCTCTTTCATACCCTGACTGAAAACATACATCTATGTATTCTCTTTTACTCTATGTGTTTTGATGATTTTCAGCTATGTATCCCCGAACAGGAACACGTCAAGTTTCAGCCAAGGTCACCAGGAAAAGTGGTCCAGCGTGAGCCCGGGGACATACAACTTCACCGCACACAATGACAGCATCCCACATGCATTGCAAAGCGCACTACTACTCAACACTTGGTATCAGCCCATGACCTCAGTGGGGAGTCAAGTATCTACCAACAGGAGGTTCTACCCAGTAAAACCTTGTGCCTGTTACACTTGTACCTACGCCGAATCAGAGTCAAAATCCAGTCCAACACAATAACACCACAGGAGGTAACAGTGAACCTAACCAAGTATGATATCATATCCAAAGCCCTTTACATCATGACAGAGCAGAATGAGATCCACTCCTAGCTAGACAAGATCAAGAAAAAAGGCCAGATACTGTACTGTATGGCAGTTCGGGCTGGACTGTTCACATGAGGCACAGGGTCAGACTGATTTGCATATAGCAATGTCTGAACTGGGGTGGCAGAGTGGGCTAAAGAACGGTGATGGATCAAATCCAGATCTTTTTACTGGGTGTGAGTGTTTGATTGATTCAGATGCTCCGTCCATCAGCACCCCCTTTTGTACCGCAGATACTGTATTGAAGCACAGGGCCTAAAACAAGCCCCCACATAGGTTTCTTGGAAGTCACCAAGCCCTCAGCCCATTGCAATAATGTGTCCAGACAAGCACCGACCTGTGGACCAAGGCTAGCCCTTAGTGGACCTGAAGTCATACTTATGAACAAAAAGTGTAACCCCAATGTTCAGTTCACCTGCAGGGCCATAAATTTGGAGCACAGAAATAACAACGGGTCCCATGGATGTGGGTTGAATGACACCCTAATGACACAATGCCAAGACACCTTATTTATTTATTTATTTATTTATTTATTTAATTTAAAGAGTTTTAAATAGCGCTGGCTACACCCAAAGGTATCAGAGCGCTTTTCATGAGAATCAACAATGTAACAGAAAAAGATCAACAATTACACAATGCATCAAAAAATAGGCAATACAATTAGAAGAGGAGAGAAAAGAGAGAGAAAAGCAGTGGAGGGGGCGGGGGAGGTGAGAAAGGGAGGATAAGGGAAGAGACAACAAGGAGAGACGAAAGGAAGTCTGTCTAAAGCCCACTGTAGGCTCTGAAAACTCACTGCATACCACTGTTTTTTGGGGTTTGGCCACTATATTCGTGTTGGCCCCTTTACATGCTTTGTGCCACACTGCCAGGTTCCATGTCATGCCATACACCCTCTCTGTCGCTGGTTCACAGCCCATTGGCTAGGTTAGGAACTCAAAGGCAGGAGGGTACACATGGATAGAGGGTAATTAGAAATCCAGAGTAGTCAGGAAACTACCAATGTATTCCTTGTGTTTTAGGGGGAAGGGGACAATATTTGTTAGGGTGAATAGCAATTGCAGGAGTATAACCTATAATAATGATATGTAGTGGGCACACCCTCCTTGATGGACTATTACTGGCAATGCTCAAGCATGCCTCCACCAAGCTCATCCCAGACTGGTGAGGGGTCTGCTCACTGGTCACCCTCTACACTCCCACCTTGGTCATGCCAGAAGAAGAACTTTCAGCACTGCATCACTACTCCATGAGCAGAGGCATGATGCTTCTACATCAAGTAGACAAAAGAAGGTCAGGTAAGTACTTTGGTGTGATATGCACAAATAAGTGTAGGAGTGTCAATCCCCTTCTTCACTGTGCAAACCATGGTCAACATTCAGTGGCTGCAGATCACCAGGGGGGAACTAATGAAAATGATGAATGCCACAAAAGTTGGCCTCAACACAATCAAAGAAGAAATATGCGCCATTCACCTCATGGTGATGCAGCATCATTATGTGCTGGACTTAATGAGCGCAGAGGAAGGGGGTGTATGCGCCAAAATAGCCGCAGCATGCTGTACCTTTTTCACCATAACCACCCTGGAAAACGGCGCGCAGTCAATCGCCATCCAAGCACAGCACAACCTACAGCAGGTAATTGTTAAAGAGGGAGTTGCCCTATACATTGAATGGATCACCGGCTGGTTTGCCTGGTTAAAAAGGTGGATTGCACTCCTATGGAAGGCCTTTTTACCAGTGGTTATAATATTGCTCTTGCTGTGCTGTATTCTGCAACTAATATGTGCCTGCGTGAAGAAGGCTACTCTGAAAATAGAGGGACAACATCTGGCTAGGATACCCAAAGCTGATGGAAATACGCACACCACAAGCTGGAAACAGGGAACTCCCACACAAAAGACATGGACCCAAACTCAAAGAGAGGAGGGAATGTTAGCATTTGATCATTTTATAAAAACGTCATGCGTTTAGGAGTCCAGCACACCGCAGAGCAGCTGTTGCTTGCGCTCCCAAATTCACAATAAAACACTTGTTACAGTTTCAGTGTCACCCTTTATCAGATAAATATAACACTGCTGCCCTCTGTCCACCCCTAGTGTTTCTTGTGATGAAAACACCAGCTATGGAACAGCCTCAAACACTCCTGGAAAAATGCAGCAGTAAATATCATATGGCCTAAGGATGTAATTCCTGAGAAACGAGTCAGATACACACACTAATAAACACAAACAAAGGCTCAGCAGAGGGCCTACATTTGGCCCATGGACACAATACCAGAGCAACCGGCCAGTTGCATTTATCAGATAAAGCCCAAACAATGCCTAGTAGTAAGCATCACCCTAGATTACACACACACACAACACACCTAGCCACCTCGACCACGTCAGAATGTGGCCTCCAGTTGGTATTTATATCCCCTTCTATCAGGCTGGGATCAAGCATCTAGCATGTAATTCATGGCCCACTGTACCAGTATTTCCTGCCCAAAGGGGGATGATCTTCACTTTATTGCACCTGCTGTACAGTATAAAAATGCCATGTACCTAATGCAAGTTGAATTTCATCACGCAACTGTAAGAGATGAGCCAGCTGTTCCCGACTGTTATTGTTTAATTAAACTTAAACTGTTCCTGTCACAGCTGCTGGCTCCTCGAGGTCGGAACGATGCTCAAATGGGGTCCACCTCCTGACGTCCCTGTACTCTGACTAGCTATAACATCCAGAGCACAAAGGCAGTCAAGCGAGGGAAAGGTAGGAGTAGGAGCAGCAGGGGTAGGGACACCTGTAACAAAAGAGGGCACACGTTAGTACACACTCCCCTTCTTCCTACTCTCCTGTACTGTTAACCTGACTCAAAACAGTACCTGATAGTTGCTCAGGAGATGGCCCCTTCCCTCATCTGAGATCCTTCTCTCATCTGAAATACGGTTGACCTAAGAGAGAAGAACGACAACTGTGTTACTCTTAGAACAGCATACCATCGGCCCCGTATTTATCCACAACCCAAATACCATATGTACCAAAAACACTCTCACAAGTTCCTTAAATAAGATCGGATTCTTCGACCTCTCAGTTCTCTGTGGAACAAATGGCCTCCTTCCCCATAATGCTCCAACAAAAGTATTCACAATGGTGGTCCGTACTTCCCTACCCAAATGATTGGTAGTAGAGAATAGCCCACTAAAATCTGGAAAACGAAACGCCAAAAAAAGAAGACAAAGTTAGCCTTACCGGCAGGTCCGGGATTTCAGAGTATCATCTCACTGCTTCTCCGCAATGCTATCATCGCGAACATCCGAACTATAGAACAACACGAGAGTTCTAGAAGGGGGCAATCCGGCGTCTCCTGACTCTCAGTTCCGTAACAAAGACCACCACGAGCAGTCTACTTGATGCGGCCGGGGAGGGGGCAAGCCAGCGTCTCCCAGACCAAATCTCAAGTAACTGACCCCAACACACTAGTCACATCGGTGTCAGCACTCCGCCGAGTGTATTATCCAACCGTTACCCGTGAGGACGCGGAGGGGGCAATCCTGCGTCGCCTAGCGCCTCACTCTAGCAACCACGGCAATACCAGCCGGTAAAATGCCACAGGCGTGCTGGCTCATCCGAGCAAGCACGCAAACTTCGCTTCGCAGCCACAAAGCTGGAACGGCAACACGAAGGCAAACAAAGAACTCCACCGGAACAGGGCGTCCGCTACCAGCAGACTCCCAAGGATGAATTACGTGCGAGGACCTCTGTCTCTCGTAGTGCTATATGCCTTCCTGGTCCTTCCCCCTACCGCTATGCATAATGGGAGATGTAGTCCTTCCTGATTATCCATTCGGCAGGCACATCCGTCAGACCCTGACAGTTCCTGATTGCCAAGCCTCTCTGTTCTCCTTTTTGATAGTCAGAACCTGCTTACAACATTAGCATTGTGTCTCAGATGGTGCTGCTTATCCTTTTCCTTTTTTTAAATTTCCTGCAAATGTTTGTCAACATTGGCAGCATAATGCTTGTCCGTTTCTATATTGCATACAAAAAATCGATGCATACACTAATTTAGCTTTTTCTTTTGATTGCAAACAATTTTTCGATTGATCGCAACCATTTATGAATTATATATCATTTACTAAAGAAGGCTCAGTCGTCACTCACATTTTGACTTAAAGTTCATTGACAGATGTACAAATATGTACAAAACCAAGAAATGTTACAGAATGATTAGATTAACCTTATTTCAGCTGTTTCAGAGTTATTCGCTCACAAAGGGCTAGATGTAGGTAATTCCCATTTACAGACTCTTAAATACCGAATTCTACCGATTCTGTATTTAAGAGTCTGTAAATGGGAAGGGGGCAGATGTAGGTAATTTTAAAATCTGAATTACCGAATCTGTAAAATTCGGTATTAACTGATTCTGTAAATATAGAAGCGGTATTTCCCATTGATTCCTATGGGCTTTGAAGCCCATAGGAATCAATGGGAAATACCGATTCTGTATTTACAGAATCGGTAAATACTGAATCCTGCAAGGGTGCAGGGGGTGTCACTTTGACACCCTCTAGCACCCCAAGTATAGGCTTGTGTGCAATGTGGCTCACATACATGCCCTAAGGATATGTCTGTGTGTCACATTGCACAGGTGTGCATGCACAGATGTGCATGCACCCCTGAATTCGGTATTTTACCACACAATAGGATTGTGTGGTAAAATACCGACTCTTAAGGGCCTGTGGCACTGTAAACTGTGCCACCTACATTTATAATTACAGAATCAGTATATTTATCGATTCGGTAATTTACCGATTCGGTAATTTTACCGAATTGGTAAATATACTGATTCTGTATTTTTCAGCCCCCTACATCTGAAAACCCTAATACTGGTCGGAAACGGCCGAAATTGGGCATTTCCGACCGGTATTAGGGCTCCTACATCTGGCCCAAAATCTCTTAAAGTAAAATCTAAGAATTATGCAAAAGTGATTTTTATGACTTGCTTAAATGTATGAAATGTTTAAATCAATCTGCCCACAGTCTTTAGCTCCCCTAAATTCAGATTCTTAGCTCCTTCTATTGATCAGATCAATCATCCAGTTCTATCAACAAAATCAGGGAGCTCCTTGGACCCATGCCCCCCCAAGGTCATGCACATGTTTCCAGAGCTGCTTAGCATCCAACTTCAGCGGCTACTTGCCAATATAATTCAGACCAACTGCTTCCCTAAATCCTGGAAGATGGCTTCCATGTTGCCACTTCTTAAGAAGCCCAATCTTGATCCTACCATCCCCACCAATTTCAGGCCAATCTCAAGAATCCCATTCCCGGCGAAGATATTGGAAAAATTACTGAATACACAACTCGCAGGGTTTGTCAGGGACTCCCATGCCTTAGATGTTTCCCAATATGGGTTCCGAGAGGAACATGGGACAGAAACTGCCTTATTGATGGCAGCGGAGGAAATCAGGGGCATATTGGACGTAGGGGGGAAGGCCTCCCTCATTTTGTTAGATCTGTCGGCGGCCTTCGACACGGTGAACCATAAGATCCTCCTAACCCGGCTGCAGGAAATAGGCCTACATTCATCAGCAATTGCCTTACTGGCCTCCTTCCTGGGAGAAAGATCTTTCTCGGTCCAGCTCGGTGAATTCACATCAAGGTCCTTCAGTTTGCCTTGGGGGGTACCACAGGGCTCCTCGTTGAGCCCTTCCTTGTTCAATATCTATGTTACCCCCTTAGCCAACATCATTAGAAACTGCGGGTTCATCTCACTCTCCTACACGGATGATACCCAAATAGTGGTGGCAATTTCAAGTAACACTACAGAGACTTCAGAAAGATTTAAGCACTGTATGGGCCAGGTCAGTCAATTCAATTCAATTCAAAATTTCTTTATTCGACTGAAAGAAAAATCAGTCATAAAAGTACAGAGAAAAAAGGTAACACATATATAAACAGTTCCTCACTAGAAACGTTAAATAAGAAACAGTGGGTTACAATGTAGCCTATCACAACTCATGCGGGAGCAACGGTACAAATCGTCAAGAAACTTATTAGCCTTCCATACTTTTCCTAAATCTCAGGGCTGTCTTTAAAAAATTGACTACGTATAAAGTGCTTTCACAATGCAACATTTTGAGATAAATTAGTGCAGGCCTTATTTGAACGAAATTCAATTTTTTAAAAAGAGGTTTTAAAATTTTTTTTCGAGGTAAGATGTAGTAGGAGCATATAAATAAAAAGTGCGCCAGATCTTGCGGAGACTTATTGTAGCAGCAAGCAAGCTGGCAGCACTTGTCCCCTATGGGCACCACTGGGCATGGCTAGCATCAGATGAAAAAGGTCAAAACGAAATCTGGTCAATAAAAACCGCTCATATCTGGAGGTGGCCCAGGATAAATAAGGTTCTATTTGGATACATGTTTTGGATAAAGTGTGACTCAACACACTGCCCTTCTTCAGTTCAGTCTCTTCCCTCGTCATCTGACGGGTCATTAGAAAAGTAGTCTTTACAAATGTTACGTCATATTTTGTTACTATCTGTGGTGTTAAGAAGAGGTCCAACCTGCCCAGATCTTGAAGGCAGTCTCGGATGTACTTTATCCAGGGTATCTTTAGCTTCCCGTCCCATGTGAGTGCTTCGGATAAAATATTCTGGGTAAAAGGTATTTCCTTATTCATCCAGCAGTTTAGCCAGCACAAGAGGGGGTTTACTGCAATTTTATCCTCTAGGAATGGAGTGCCCAGTTCCTCATGAGTGGAGAAGTTGGCCGTACTCTTCGGTAAACATAAAATTTGTTTTAAAAAGTTATTTTCTGTGGTTGTTAAATCAGACACTGGTAAGAACCCCCAGAGGTCGCTCCCATAGCAGGCAACAGATGTGCTTTTGGCATGATATAATTTCATTATCGCGACCACAGGTGTGTTACCCATCTTGCGAGCAAAGTCAATTATTGCCGCGTTGGTCCTTATTAAGTCTCCTTTCTTTTTCTTTAGTGCTGGTCCCCATGTAAGTTTACTGTCGAACAATACACCGAGGTAGGAAAAGGTTGTTGTATAGGGTATTTTTTCCCCGTTGACGGATAAAGGATAAGACTTCTTAGACCAGGTCAGTCATTGGATGCAGGCTAACTGCTTAAAACTTAATGGCGACAAATCAGAAGGTGATGCTCCAGGGGGCTGAACCCAACATCTGGTCTAGCAATTGGTGGCCCGACAGCCTCAGAAGATGTCCATCGCCAGTTGACAACGTAAGGAACCTTGGGGTCACATTTGACTCCAAACTCACCTTTAAGACCCAAATAGACAAACTCGCTTCCCCGGTATGGTACACACTAAAACTAATCAGGAAGCTGCTGCCATACATTCCACCCGGACACATGCAAAACCCTGGTCACCTTGCTGGTCCTTTCAAAATTAGATTATGGAAACGCACTGTACGCAGGCTTACAAAAACAGCTACTAGCAAAACTCCAGTGGGGGCAGAACGCAGCAGCCAGCTGGTTTTGAACATTCCTAGGTTCGAACCAGTGGCCCAAAAATGAGAGGTCTACACTGGCTCCCTATAGATAAAAGGATTCAGTTCAAATCAGCGTGGCTGGCCTAGAAAACACTGCATGGATCGGGTTTTCACTTCCTAAACTGCTGTCCATGCACAAAAGGTATGCCTATGAGTCAGCAAAAACTGCTGAATGATAGGATGTACCTCTACTGGAACTCGAGTTGTGATTCGCTCGTTCCTGACAACTCAGGCAGAAGGTGAGCCTTGAGTAATGATGGTGGCTCCATTGTAGGGGGCGAGGGGTAGTCTAATGAAGTGGCAAACTAACTGCTTAGATGTTAAACTGATATTATGTAAAGCTCTCTAATACCCACTTGGTTCCAGATCGTGCCATAGTAAACTGTCAATAAATAAAGAAACAAACAGAAAGATAAATAATGTTGCTAAAAAATCAGACATTTGAGGAGGACAGATTTAGAGAGTCTAGGGTGTTGTAGATGAGCTTTATGTAAAGCAGCAGCTCTCCATTTAAAAACTGGGATGTACCCAGAGTTCCCTAATTTGTTTTTGCATGAGATATGCAGCGCTCTAAACTTACAAGCACTCATTTGAGAGTGCCTCCTTGTGTCTGGCAAACCTATGCTTCTCTGAAGAATGAAAGATATTTTAGGAACAGGTTATACTTCTTGCAGTTTGGCCTGGGTGGTATGTAACCAATCATAAGCTGTACCTGAAATGGTAAAATGCGTTTGTCATGTTTCAGCTTATAATGGGTAGCGCTTGCTAACCCTAAACTCAAACAAAATGAACAGCGCTTATAGATAGATAGTAGATACTTAAATGGTCCTTATTGAGGGCAGAGAACAAACAGCGAACAACGCAGCAGTGCAATTACTGAATAGATATGGCCCAGCCCGCTGTCGCCTCGCTGTGTGTCCTGCTTCAATTGCCATTTCCTCTTGAGGACTCCTCTACCCGGGGCCGTTCCTTTCCTGGGGAAGGAGCACTGGGGCAGCAGCTACTGTGTGAAGCAGCCCCCAGATGGCAGGTGGGGCCCAATTCAGCTAGAGAGAAAGTTCAACTTGAGTCTCATTAGCTCCATCCAGAGATGTTGTTCATTTTATCCGCAGGGCTCACTTCAATAAGTGGGTGGTTTCAAGACAATATTTTATTCAAAACACAAAAAAGCAGAGTAGGGGGCCAAATGCCAATGTTGGCCAATGCTAAGCTTTGTAGGTTATCTGGGTTTGATGCAACGGATGCCCCTCTGTACTTCCTGTTATGTTGATTTAAAGCAAAGTATGGACAATCTTTTCCCGTTAGTGAGTATCTGCACCAAGAGCAAACGTACTATCAGTTATCACAAGTAATAATACGTGTTTACCTTTGAAAGTTTCATATCTCCACAGTACCACCCTTTCTTCTAATGTTTTATTGTGCAGCTCATTACATGAGTATTAATTAGGTTTATTTGGTTCTAGTAGTGTAGAACCGTAAAATCCAATGGGAGTGTGGTCACAGAGGACACTGTCATCTGCTTAATATAGACAAGGAGCTCGAGAAGTAGCACCCAGTTTAACCAGGAACAAATAACACATGGCAAACGTTTCCATGGAATAGACTGCCTTTGACATTACTTACATTTTAGTGATTTATTTTCGCTTGGCACATGCTCCATATTTAAGATGGGTATATGCCGTGATTTAGTGCGTACATTAAAGCTAAACCATATAGAGCAAGGTTTTTTCGGATAATTTGTTTCTCAGTGGCTACTACCTGCAATACCTGGCTTTTATTTAAGAATCCGTAGCATTCTTTAATTTGCAGTGTCTTCCCCTTCAATTTAACCTATCAGACTGAAGTGCCATTAGAATGGTTTGTAAAGGAAATTTCTGTATATGTGTGAGCTTCTGGTGTGTGTTTATGTGTGTGTTTGTGAACCTCCCTGCGTGTATGTGTGTGCATGTGTCAGTGGAGATATATTCGTGTGTGTGTTCATGTTTGTTTGTATATGTTTGAGCTTCTGGTGTGTGTTTATGTTTCTGTGTGAGTTTGTGCACCCATTTGTGTGTGTTTGTGTGTGTGAGTGCGCAAGTGTCTGTGTAAATAAATGTAGGTGTGTGTGTTTGTCTGTGTATCTGAGTGTGTTTGTTTCTGCATGTGTGCATGTTTTGTGTGTTTGTGGACACCCCTGTATCTTTGTGTGAGTGTTTATGTATTCTTGTGTCTGTATGTGACTCAGAAGCTACAGATCATCTGTACTCGGAGGGACAATATCCTTTGGCACAAGAAACGTGTAGCTTACTATATGCCTTGCTTGTCTTTTCACTCTTTCATGACAAGCTGCATTGGGTAAGGGAAGCCACTGCTTTGGCAGCAGACGGAGGCCCCTAGCCCCCTCTGCCCATCTTTGTCTGCCCTCCAAAGCACAAGGTCAACAGCTTCACCTCTGCTGCCCTCGTGCTCTTGCGTAAACTCATTTACAGAGCGTGCCTCTACCTTGTCTGCTGCGAGAGTGACCCACCACTCACTCTCTTTTGGGTGAATACATATTTTCGGCCATCCCACACTGCTCCACCAGTCTCTGACTTCTTTTTGTAGAGAGGTCTCTTTCACTAAAAGATGCAGTCTCGTGCACTCTCTTCTGTTCTGTTCAAAATATTGAATGTCTGTAAAAAATTGCTCCACACGGAGAAGCGCCTTAAAGCTTAACACACTAGTGCTGCGTTTCACTAATGAGCTAGACACCCTCTACATGTTTATATATGCAGAGGGTGCCAGCCTAGTCTCCCTGTTCATATCTCTGCCTGATGCACCAACTCTGCACACGTGGGCACCAGCTCTCTCTTTTATTTTGTGCTATAAATTGTACCCCTGTACTTTAGGCACTTCTTAGCCAAGGAGAAAGTTGAATGCACATACCCTTTCTGCGTGCCTTGCTTGTGCCAACTGCCCCCCAGGAGGGCCCACTTTCCCCTCCACAATTTAGCACCCAAATTACGCAAAAAGCAACTTAAATATGACCAGTTAACCTTTGCAAAAAATGCACCAGTGCGCAGGAGCCAAAGTCACCACATTGTTTTTCTTTTGATCCAGAGAGCTAGAATTTTTGTTAAATCTGTAGATTATGCAGCAGTTGATGGATTCCATGGCGACTCCATAAATATGCGAACATCGCCACAGAATCTCATAATTCCAGTGGCCCTCATCTTGAGCAGCAGACTTTACTGTAGTGAATCCTTTTTCAACTCATATCAGAAAATAAAAAGGGAGCACCAGCATCAAATGTTTTCTTCTTCTGCCATTGTTGGTGCAGTTTTCTCCGATGTTGCTTGCTCCCATGTAGTTTATACTTTCCCTGTGCCCTCTCCTAAGCCCTTGCTTGCCCGTTGTCCCTCCTCGCCCCTCGTTGCTTGCCCGTTCTTGGTGCTTGCCTCATACTCCCTCTCTGTCATGTTGTGACTTGCACCCTCCATTGTTTCTTACCCCTCTCCCACCACTCCCCAACCCGGCAGAAGTAAGCGCTACTGCTGTCTGCATCAAAGTGCTTTTTCCCCTAACTTTCAGCAGTAGGTTTGCCACTGCTAGTTTTTTTTTGTCCATAAAGTTGCCTTGCATAATGTTACAATTGTTCAAATAATTATGTTTATTGTAATATGTAGTTCTATTTGTGTATGCATGTTGTACTATTTTCCAGTAGAGAGACCTTAAATAAAATAAAGGGCCTAAGTGAATTTATTTTAGATAGGATAGACCTGACCATGTCCAAAGCTTGTCGCAGTGACCATGAGCAAATGTGCCAGATTAATATATTATCATGCGAAAAACGCTGCAGCCGTACAACCGCATAATTCCAGTGGCCCTGGCTATATGTATACGTGTGTGTGTGTGTGTGTGTGCCATTAGAGTGAAAATAAATGTGGCCCTAATTATATGTTATTTAGAGCAACTGTACTAATATACACATTTCTGAGTACAGTGCAAAGGTCAAATTCAAGTTTATTAGCACAGTACCACAAAATTAACATAAGAGAAGTATAGTTTACTAGCTCCTAGATTGCATGTAGCAATTGCTTTACACAGATAAACAGCACTACTAGTAATCAAAGTTTCCTCTTCCTGTAATGTTACCTTGCTGCAAAATTGAACTCGGTACATCCCGTTTTTGGTCAATTGTCTTTTAAAAAATAAAATTAAAATAAACATGAAAAAAATGCTGTGGCATAAAATGATGTGTGTGTATGTGTGTGTATATATGTGTATATATATAAATATTTGTATATATCTATATATATATATATATATATATATATATATGTATATATATATATATATATATATATATATAAATATATATATATATATATACATATATATATATATATATATATATATATATATTAGAACATCACATCTTAGCTTGGAAAACATGCACATCCAAAAACGTTGAAACTTTCCGTTTTTAATTAAAATTTGAAATGCAGGAAGTTCGAGCATGACGAAGCCAGCTAACCACACAGCATTAACATGGCCTTGTTTCTGTTACGGGTCTTTCCTACAGTCGCGACTTGGCAAACCGATGTCAAGCACCCAGTGGTTTGGCACCAGTGAACGAGACTGACGTGAAATCAGCCCCGCTCTGTGGCAGTCCTGAGTGGAGCCAGCGGACACGCGCACGCCGTGTACTGTCTAGCAGCCGACGTCTGCCACGGCAGCAGGGGTTAACAAGAAACATCACTTCCTCATATAACGCGTCTGGCAAAAGTAACTTCCACCCACCCGCTTCCTAAGCCAAACAGAAATAAATAAAGTTGCAGTCTTTGGTGATAAGACAGTTCGTTGTCATGTAACGGAGCCTGTGAGTTATCACGAAGGAAGGAATACCAGACCCATCTAGTAGGTAGCAGCACGGCATGTGGCTGCAACTGGAAGGCATCACAAACAAAGCGAATAAAACAGCCGGGAATTTACAAAAGCAAAGCGGGGTTAGAGCTGCACCCAAAAAACACATGCGATTTAAAGAAACGATTCTCTGTTTTTATGAGCCATGCTAGTTGATGAAAAATAAAATTGCATTCCTGTTTTCTTGGAAATAGCCGACTTTATTATTGCTATATAAATGATTGTTTCATGATGATATTTGGAGTTTACACGTTTTCACACGTGTTTTACAAGGTCGGGCATGGCAAGCAGTTTTGACCATGCGTCAAACTTTAGGTGATTGATAAACATTGCATTGGCATCCGCAGGAACACTAAAACCACTGGCTGGAGCCGAGGCAACCGTGCATTCTGCCCATTTCACTCGCCGATCTCAAGAAAGGGTTTAAAGGCACATCTGGGCTTCTGCCGCCTCATGTTCTAAATCATAAAGTAACCAATAATTCAACATATCTGCAACAGTTATAATAAGAACGAGGGCTCTCCAGTGTAGATCCTGTGAACATTATTTTAGTGCGCCAAATACCTTTTAGATTTGCAACACTTACACACCAAAGTATTTTTTCAGGCTGACTATTTCTTTTCTATTCTGGCTGACGATGGTGGCGTGGAGGGCCATGTAGATGTTGAAAAGCGTGGGGCTGAGCAATGATCCTTGGGGCACTCCGCAGTTGATATCGGTGGGTTTGGAGAGGAAGGGAGGGAGTATGATACTCTGAGTTCGGCTGGAGAGAAAGGCTTGGATCCAGTCGAGGGCGGCTCTTTGTATCCCTGCGTCGTGAAGTCTGGCTGCGAGTGTGCGGTGTGAAACGGTGTTGAAGGCTGCAGAGAGGTCTAGAAGGATTCGGGCGGCAGTGTGTCCCTGGTTGAGTAGCGTGCGGATGTCGTCAGTGGCGGCGAGGAGGGCGGTCTCGGTGCTGTGGTTGTGGCGGAATCCTCACTGGGAGGCGTCCAGGATTGTGTTCTCTTCGATAAGGGCGGTCAGTTGGGCGTTTACGAGTCTCTTGGTCTTAGGGGAGGAGAGAGATGGGCCAGTAGTCTTTCAGGTCTGTTGGGTCTTCTGTCGGTTATTTGAGGAGGGGCTTAACCTCCGCCCGCTTCCAGGCATCTGGGAAGATGCCAGACAGGATGGAGGCATTGATGGTCCGTCCTAGTTCAGGTGAGATGGCGGTGGCGGCCCTGTGGAATATGTGCAGTGGGCAGGGGTCTGTAGGGGCTTCTGAGTGTTTTTTCTTCATGGTTCCGTTGATGTGTTCGACAGTGGCTGGGTTTCAGGTCATGATGGATGGCTTATCGGCGGCGTCGGGGGGGGGTGCTGTCCGGCGTTTGTTCGCTGAAGTTGTCGAGAGGACCTTGATCTTCTGATGGAAGTGGGCGCTGAGCTTGTTGCAGAGTTCCTGGTAAGGTGTGATGTCCGTGGCTTTGCTGGGGTGTTATGTGAGCGTCTGCATGACATTGAACAGTTCCTTGGCGTTGGTCAAGTTGGTTGGGATCATGTCTCTTAGGAAGGTCCATTTAGTGTCGCTTATGCGCTGGTGGTATTCCTTCAGGGTGCTCTTGTAGTTGTTCCGTGCTTCTGTGGTTTTCTGGTTTTGCCAGAATTTCTCTCGGCGTCTGCCGGAGCGCCTGGCTTCTTGTAGTTCTGTGGTGAACCAGGTGGTATCATCGGGCATTGTTTGGTGGGGTGGCGGAAGGGTGCAAGTTTGTCGGTGCAGAGGGTGATCCAGCGGTGACATTCTATGGCTGCGGAGTTGGTGTCGGTAGTGGAGGAGTATGGAGTTGAGGTGTTTCTCTGTGTCCTTGCTCCAGTTTCTTTGTGTGTGGCGCGGGGCAAGCTTGGGTGTGGTGGTTGTGCTGAAGGTGAAGTGGCAGAAGTGGTGGTCCATCCAAGGGGGCTGGGTGGTGTGGCTGAAGTGGATGTTTATCCCTCCCGCAAAGATTGGGTCGAGGGTGTGTCTGGCTTTGTGAGTGGGCGTGTTGACCAGCTGCTTTGGTATCGCTTTGTTCGCCCTAAGTTGGCAGGGTATGCCCAGACGTGTGTCCCTTGCTCACTGCCACTGGATTCTAGATAGCATGGTTGATGAGGGTTATGAACCCGAAACCGGTCTCAGGATGCTTGTTTCCGGTCCAGGGAAGACATGGCTTGGCAGTTTGGGCTGGACTGTTCCCATGAGGCACAGGGTCAGACTGATTTGCCTATGGCCATGTCTGAACTGGGGTGGTGGAGTGAGCTAAAGAATGATGGTGGATTAAACCCAGATCAGTTGACTGGGGCGAGTGCTGGATTTGCTCAAACGCTCCGTCCATCATCCCCTTTGGTATCGAAGGTGAAGTGGCAGCAGTGGTGGTCCGTCCAGGGGGGCTGGGTGGTGTGGCTGAAGTGGATGTTTATCCCTCCCGCAAAGATTGGGTCGAGGGTGTGTCTGGCTTTGTGAGTGAGCATGTTGACCAGCTGCTTCAGACCGAGGTTGGAGAGGTTGTCGAGGAGAGTGGTGGAGTCGGGGTCATCGCTGTTGTCGAGGTGAAAGTTCAGGTCTCCGAGTAGGATGTAGTCCGTGGAGGTGATGGTGTGGGGTGCGGCGAGCTCGATGATGGTAATTGCGGAGTGGGTGCGAGGTCCCGGTAGTCTGTAGATGAGGGTGCCGCATAGTGTGGTCCTGGGCCTTGTCTGGATCTGGAAGATGAGGTGTTCTTTGTTGGAGTGGGGGTCGCTCGTGCTGGATTTGGACAGTCGGAGGGGGGTCTTTTGTTCAATGGCGAGTCCTCCTCCTGGGTGGTGGGGGGTCCTTCCTCTAGAACCTGAAGCCGTCGGGGATAGCCGTGGGGATGTCTGGGTCGGAGGTCGCGTTGGTCCAGGTTTCCGTGAAGAAAGCGAAATTGGGCGAGAGGGTGTCGATCAGGTCCCAAAGCACACCTTGAGGAGAATGCAAGTCAGGGTTTTGGCGGAGTGTGCATCTTGCGGGCTGTCGGCGGTTGTAGTGATTTGTCGATAATGAAGGATCAACGGCAGAGTCTGCATGAAAACTGTCCATGGGTGGTGTTGGGAGAGGATCTTTCGCAGTCGGTGTGTCTTCCGGGGTTGAGTGCATGGAGTGCGGTGGCATTGTAACGGCGGGGTCCCGGAGATCCAGGGTTCCGTGGCGCTGGCCGTGGTCCGGTCGTGGACGGGCACAGAAGGGCTTGCCTTAGGCGTGCCAGCGGTGCGACCACGCAGCGGCCGCCATTAGGAAGGGGAGGGGGGGAGGGACGATAAGCTGGGAAGTGGGATAGGCAGAGGAGGGGGCGGGCCGCAGGTGCAGAGCGGCGGGAGAACAAAGCGGGGAGAAAGCTCAGCAGTAAGACTCTAAAATAGCAAGCAGTAGAGACACAACGATAGTGCAGCAGTCAAGACACAATAATAAACACAAATAAACAAAATAGCCCACAGAGAGTAAGATTATGCTCAGCTGGGGTGACTGGCACGCAGGGGGCTCGATCCCCTCTCAGGAGGAGGAGAGGAGGCTTGGGCAGCAGGGAACTTGGCGCACAGCTGCTGGGGAGAGAGTGTGTCCTCGACCAGAGTCAGGGGACTTACTGACGCTGCCCCGCATCAGCTGCCGATAAGCAACAATTTCATTCGATGGCAACGTGGTGTAGAAAACTGGGAGACGCAAGACTTTAAAAGAACCTTGAAACACTCCACCACATGACATGGAGGTAGGGTGACCAGATTTGAGAAAAACAAAAACACAGAAGTAGGACTACAATTATGAACCTCGATAATGAGTAAATTGACAGTGCTCAGCAACACAGAAACACGCTCAGCAGCAATGGGCTAAGGGAATTATATGTAACTTTCAAACACAATAGCATTTGTGCTAAATAAATTGCTTACTGCTGAGAGGCGCTGACTAACCATGTCCTGGTACACATAAGGACTTGCCTCTGTGTTGACCCTTTTTGAAAATCGGGATGTCTACTAAATATGTTGCTACTTTACAAGGTAGATGTTGAAAACAAGGACTGTCCCAGCACCCGAGAGGTCCAGTCACCAGGCACCAAGGGACTTTGCGGCTTAATGCCGTCACTCAAACTCATATGGTGGTCCTAGACATAGATTTCCACACACAATTATTCAAAAAGTTTCTCAGCTCAGTTGTTATTCACACCAGAAATTGATTCCTAAAGTGAAAAAAAAAACAAAAAAAAAAACAAAAAACATAATAGCCCAAAAACACACAGGTGTCCGATACAAATACACACATATGAGGAGATTTTTATTATGAATAAATAGTAGAGTTCTCTCCTCTACTTTTAATAACGATAACAAGAAATTGCTTGTGTGTATTTGTATCGGACACCTGTGTGTTTTTGGGCTATTATGGTTTTTTTTTTCTTCACTTTAGGAATCAATTTCTGGTGTGAATAACAACTGAGCTGAGAAACTTTTTGAATAATTGTGTGTGGAAATCTATGTCTAGGACCACCATATCTGTAATACTCGATACCCAGGTCCTAGGACTCATTTTGGGTTACCCCATATATAATAACGTCACTCAAACTCATGCATTGATAAGTAGTGGATGCAAGACCTGTACTGACAGCAGAGGATGACAAGCTGTCTCTGCAGATGGTTCACAACTCTTCTAAGAGATATATTTAGTCTTCTGTCTGGCTGGTTTCAGACTGCAAGTTTGTATCTTGGCACTTGTCTATGATTGCACCCCACTCTGTGGCCAGTCCTACACCCCATTAGCTGATGCCCCCTGATTATTGAATGTAAAGATACATTAGAAAACTCAGCATGGGATCTTTCACTAGAACTTTGCTGGTGATGTTGGGGACTCTATGTACCATCAACGTCGATTGCAGGAGTAGATTGGAGCATAGACTAATAAAGAAAGATAGAAATATACGTTTTAGTTCAGCTTTGTAGTGGAAGCCTATAGCCAGCAGAATGTGAAAAATCTACCCCAGTACTAACCACAGAGACCGAGGTCCACGGGCAAGGAGCCGGGGCTGCAGAACCTCTCAGTCTAACCAAGAGACCCACGTATCAAATACTTGTGAACATTGAACTTATGCAAGTAATCATAAGCACAGCATAGACACAAGAGGACAGACAAAAGCAGGAAAAATTGCACTCGGCCATAAATGCAGCAGGTCTCTCCCTCTCTGATCAACCTGGGAATTCCAAATAGGAGCTGATTGTAACTACCCTAAACCCATTGACGTAACCTGTAAGTGCAGAAATAACGGTATGATCAAGCTATGGGACAGAAAATACTAGACAGAATTTGCTTAAAAATCATAAAATAAAACACCTCTGTGAAGAACGGTAATAATAACAACACAAGAACAATACAAGGGATGTGTTTATGTGTCCTACCACAACTAATATGGTAGTGGCAGCACCAATTTAACTAAAAAATGCACTATTCCTGCCACTACACAGTGGCAGGCCATATACAGACGTCAATTGGTATTATTTTAGTTACTGAGAGCTGCATTTAAGTGTGACACTGGATTTATCGAAGTTAAACATTTGACCAGAAAGTATTAGCTTGTTTTAAACTGAAGAAATACTACAGCCACAGAATGTGCAACGTTCAGCTGCATATTCTGCTCTTTTCTTACTGCATAAATTAGTCCAACCATCCACATAATTACCACATAATTTCAGGGACCTTGGTAGCGAGCATGTGTTATCTGTTATGACCAGCATCTTAGTTGGGTGAAGTAGCTAGGTCAGACACATACAGTGTTTGTACACAATCCATATTCCGACACCATAATGTTCCCTATGCCACTAAAAACATGGCAAAATTTGCACAGGGTCAGCTGGTCAGAAAGACCTTAAATATTCATGAATCACGGGGCGTGGCCTGCAGCGGGGGAAGATGGCGGCGTAGAACGAGAGCTGCGTTGCTACCTGAGTCTTTCCCTTGACATCCGTCATCATCCATGCACGGGGCGGCTGTGGAGGACACCCACCGCCGTACGAGTGGGGCGGTGGGCGGCGCCAGTGCTGTTCAGTGACCTTGAGTACCTGCAGAGATAGCCGGGGGGACGGCGGATCCGGGCCTGATCGTTCCGAATATGGCACCCATCCAGGAGTCCTGAGTGGCAGTTCCTGGCGCCTTTGAAGTTTCCCCGGCCGTCGGAGCAGAAGAGTGAGCCCCCTGCAGTGCGGCCACCTTTGAAGTTTCCCCGGCCGTCAGAGCAGGAGAGCGAGTCCCCTGCTGTGCGGCCGTAGTAGCGCTGTGAGGTGAGGGCCCGACGGGGATCGAGAAGCCAGCGACGTGTGTGCGGTGAGCGGAGGCGGCCCCACCTACCATTCACAGCAGGGTGAGAGGCGGTTGCCGGGCATTCGAGTCCTGCAGATGCGAGGGCACCTGTGAATGGGGCAGTGGATGGTGCCGGCTAGAGACCTTGGGCAGTGAGGAGCATACTTGACGGTGCTGCCCCCCACATTGGGGGGGATTACTCCTGTGGCGCAGCCTACACAGTGTGCAGGCAGGGATTGGGCTTCCAGTTCAGCCTGGTGCCAGAAGCCTTGAGAAAGACTCAGTGTTTGAGTCTGCGCCTGGGGGGGTCTCTGCCAGTGTTGCCCCTTTGGACCTGGGACAAGCACCGATCTGGGCGAGAGTGGTTTTGTGCCCTGGGAGCGGGAAACAATAACAGACTTTCCAGAGGGTGAAGGTGGTCCACGAGGCGCGACTGGTGCCAGGCTCCATGCCGCGGGTGGAACGTCTGAGGTCTGAGCGGCATGTAGCTACCTGCAGATAGCACGGTCTGAGGGGAGGTCTCCTGGACAGCTGGTACCCGGTTCGGACCTAGCCCCTGGCGTATTATGGGCCGAAATAGAGCCCCGGCCAGACCAACCAGATCGAGAAATATACGGTGGCCATGACCCATGAGAGGGGCACGACGGGTGGCGTACAGGATGACAACCGTGTAGACGGGAGCCCGTCCCCTCCCTGAAAGATATAATGAGGGCCATCAGGGACTTTCGAGGTACTATGGAGCTCAACATGGACTCCCTGACAGAAGAAATGAACCTCCTGCGGGCGGATTACCGGAAAATGTCTGAGAAAGTCGCGGTGGCAGAAACCGGAATTGGGGATCTTCAGGCGAAAACGAAGAGGCTGGAGGAAGAGGTAGCCATGCTTACGAAGAACCAGGCCAACATCCACGCCCGCTCGGAGGACCAGGAAGGACGGGCTCGGTGGAATAACATCCGCATAGTGGGGGTTCTGGAGGGGATAGAGGGGCCCACGACGGACTGGTTTGTAGAGGACCTCATTTTGAACCACCTGAAACCAAAAAACCTCTCAAATGTCTTTTCCGTGGTGCGGGCGCACAGAGCCTTGGGAGGCAAGCCAAAGCCTGGGGCTCCCCCGCAAACGATCATCGCCCGCATTCTTAACTTCAGGGACCGTGATGCCATATTGCAGGTGGCACGCACGCATGGGGACCTCCACAGAGACAACGCCATCATCCTCTTCTTCCCGGATTTCACGCGCCAGTTACAGCAACAGCGGCGCTCCTTTCATGGTGTGAAGAAGGCACTTTGTGACAAAAGGGTGAAGTACATGATGCTGTTCTCTGCACGACTCAAAATCCTGGATGGCGACAAGGCCTACTTTTTCGACACACTGGTGGCGGCTGGTGACTGGTTGGAGGGCTGGCGCATGGTTGGTCGACAGAGGAGACGGCAAGATGGGCAGATGAGTCGCGGAGATCGTGTGGTTGCTCAGGAGGCCGAGCAAGCCTCCAGTGATGGCGAACGAAGAACGGCGGAGTGACTCTGGTATATAGCAGGAACTCCCGTGCATGATCAATGGCAGCCCCATTGAACTTTGACTATGGGCTGGAAGGGCAGTTGGGCTGGATCCTTGGAGGAGTGAAGGACAAGGATGCAACTCTTTCCCTGCCCCTGGTGAGAGACATTGCTTTGGACAGTCTTAGACTTGGTTCCTTGATGGATGCTGGGCCGTGGGTCAGGGGTGTAATGTAGTCTGTGGGTCGCTTGGGGGAGGAATAGTTAAGGGATGTAAGATCCGACACTAGTGGCATGCATCTTTCTTAGGTTAGCGGACCCACGTTTCCTCTGAACTGGCTTTAGTTGTGGTAACGGGGCGACAGGTGCTCTGCATGTTTTATTGGTGGGTGGTTGGATGCTCACCAGGCAGGGCGGCACGGAGGGGGGAGTTGGGGGTTGGGGCGTTGGGGGACGGAGGGGGGATGCGGTAGAGAGTGGTTGTTTCCTGGGGAATGTTTTCTCTTGCTCATCATGTCAGTTCTTTTGCATGGGAGGGTGGGGGTGGCGCACTACAGGGCAGAGTGGTCCCTTCGTGGGGGTGAGGGTGTGTAACTCATCATGGATACCCAGACGCAAGTTAAAATATGGACATGGAATGTCAACGGTTTGGGCAATAAAATTAAACAAACTCTAGTATTGCAACAACTGAAGCGGCACTCCCCTGATGTGGTTCTCCTGCAGGAGACGCAGCTGCGTGAAAATAGATGTCAAGCATTGGACCGCTTTGGTTGTAAAATGGTTGCCCACTCGGGGTTTACGTCCGGGTCCAGGGGCATAGGTATATTAATGCGTAAGGCCCTTCCAATGGTGATTTCTGGAGTTTGGACTGACAATTCAGAGTATATGGTGGAGGTGGTGGGTAGATGGGAGGGGCTGACTTTGGTGCTGTGTTCCTGTTACGTCCCGCCTGGCCTGGCCTCCACTCCACGACCTATGTATGGCTGGGCTCCTTTCTAGCTGACCTCCCCTCGGGACCCTTTGGTTGGGAGGAGACATGAATGCTGTCATTAATGCCGACTTGGATAGATCGGGTGGGGGCAGGGGGACAGGGGGGAGAGGGGCCTGCAGGGATTCATAGAGGCTCTGGGACTTGGAGACGTGAGGCGGATGCACCATCCTTTCCATAGACAATACACGTTAAACTCGGCCAGACATGGTTCCTTTTCCAGATTGGACCACCTGCTGGCACGTATCGACCAGTTGGGTGAATACTCGGAGCCACTCATACTGGCCGGGGACTCTTTGACCACTCCCCAGTGAGCGATAGTTTGCAGGGTCCAGTTATCAACAAGGCGGCGTTCCCGTGGATAGACCCGTGGCACCTATGGGACGACAAGTTTGGGGACAAACTCAGGGAGGGTTCCCAGTTCTATTTAGAAGAGAACCAGGGATCAGTTGCTTCTCATGTCACACTCTGGGAAGCGTACAAGACCGTCTTGAGAGGGCAGGCACAGGCCTTGATTTTGGGCCAAGAAGAAGGAAGAATCCATACAGATTAGGAAGCTCGAAAGAGAGATAGAAGATTTGAAATGTAGTGCAGATGCTGCGCATGTCGTTGACCGTCGCCACGAACTGGCACTTAAACAAAAGGAGCTTAGGGCCCTGGTGAGGGCGAGGCGTGTGCCTACGCCCTGACTACGCAACACCGGATTTATGATGTTGGGAAAAAAGCCCTGAAGCTCCTGGAATGGCTAGAGCGCAGGGACAGGGAGTGTTCCTGGGTGGCTGTGGTGCGAGACACGTTGGGTTCCCCAGTGTCTACTAGTATGACCTAGCAGAGGTGTTTGCATCATACTTTGAAGGGGTCTATACCCCGGTCTGTACGAGGATGGAACAGGACTGCGAGGAATTTCTCCAGGACTTCGCGTTGCCAACACTGTCTCAGGCGCAGAGAGATAGTCTGGAGGAGCAGTTGAGCAGGGAGGAAATAGGGGAAGGGCTTACTTCCCTGCAGTCCAGAAAAGCACAGGGACCGAACGGGTTACCGATTGAAATCTTCAAGAAGCAGGCGAGCATTGTCACGGGCCCCCTTTTATGAATGTACTCGGAAGCACGACAGGTGGGTATATTACCGCCTGACCAGAGAGAGGCCACAATCGTGGTCATTCACAAAGAGGGCAGACCAATGCTCCTCATATCGACTGATCTCGCTCATCAACGCCGCAGCGAAGGTATTGGCCAAGGTCCTGGCAAACCAGCTGTTTCGGGTCCTGTCTGATCTCGTGCATATTGACCAGTCGGACTTCATGCTGCACACGAGCACCCGGCACAATTTATGTCGCCTTTTTGGCGTGCTCTATATGACAGAGGATGTGGGGAACACACAGACTACGTTGATGGGGCTCAACGCCTCAATGGCTTTCGATAGTATTGAGTGGCCGTACCTCTTCATGGTCCTTCAGCGCTTGGGTTTCGGTCCAATTTTCTGCGGTTGGGTGCGCCTCCTGTATGAGCAGCCATTGGCACGAATGCAAGTTAACGGGACTTTGTCCAGAGCCTTCTTACTCTGGCGGGGCACAAGGCAGGGGTGCTCCCTATCCCCCCTCCTGTTCGCCTTGGCCCTGGAATGGCTGGCTCACTGGATTAGGAGGGAAAGGTCGTTCTGGGGCTTGGCACTGAATGACCATTGAGAAGAGCGCATTAGCTTATATGCAGACAACATTGTGTTGTATATGACTAGGCCCTACCAATCGATGGGGCAGGCGCTCCACCTCTTTGAGCTCTTCGGCAGCTACTCAGGATACAAAATAAACTGGGAAAAATCGGTAATCTTCTCGCTTTCGGGTCCCCCTCTGCAGATACCGACTGGGTGCCCTGCAGTGCTGGCGGTGGAGGGCTTCAAGTATCTAGGGGTGTATATTACCAGAGACAGGGTAGAGTTCCTCTCTAAAAATCTGGAACCCCAGTTGACACGCCTGGTGACGGATGTGGGCCTCTGGCGCAAGTTGCCTCTTTCCCTCGCAGGACGTGTTGCAATGTTCAAGATGCTCGCACTGCCTCGCCTCCTTTATACATTACAAATCATGCCATTCCTGATTCAGCCAGAGGTTTTCTAACGAATAGCACAGACGGTGTAGGTGCTACTCTGGGATGGGGTCATCCCCCAGAAAGCATTGGGCAAACAACCGATGGGGTTGTACGATGGGGGCTGGCCCTCCCAGACGTGCAACTATACTATTGGGCCTCCCAGCTACAGGTGGTCAATGACTGGGTGTATTCTGACAGATCGGAGCCGGCATACATGGTGGACCGGATGGTGATGCTGAGTGGGAACTGCAAACCACTGTTATATGCCCGCAGGTCACGTATAGACTGGCCCTCGCACACCAGGGTGGTGGTCCAGTGCTGGAGGGAAGTGAACACATTTCTGGGGTGGTCGGGTGTGCTGACTGGAAGAACCCCCCTATGGTTCCGTGAGCAATTGGCAGAGGTGTCCCGACTGGTTGGCTTTCGGGGTTGGAAACTTATAGGGATTGAGTACCTGGGGGACGTGTGGAAGGGGGATGCCCCCCGTATGTTTGAATACTTGAAAAAAGAGTATGACATGCATAAGTCACAGAGATATCACTATGTGCACCTCACGCACGCCCTGCGCTCACACATTAGGGGAGGTGGTTCCATCCCGGAGTATTCCCCCATGGAGGATCGCATGCCCCTATCCCTGAGAAGCCTACCTCTGCGATTTATTGTAAGCCTATAAACAATTTGCCTGATCCTTTAGTGTCGCTGCGAGCGCGGTGGGAACAAGACCTTGGCGCATTAGAGGATGGTGATTGGCAGGATTCTCTGCAGAGCCCTTGAGAAATTGAGATCCGTGTCTGGTTCCGGTTAGTGCAGCTAAACATTTTGCATTGTGTGTACTACCCTCGCACCCATTTAGGTACATGGGGTGGATGTCAGTCAGCCCTTTGCATGAGGGGATGCCAAGGGGAAGTTTCCTTATATCATATCCTGTGTGAGTGCCCCGAGATAGTACATTTTTGGACCAAGGTCACGGATACAATGGCTGAGGTGGTGGGCTCTCCGGTACCGAGGGAATCCAGGTGGTTATTGTTAATGATCAAGGGGGCCAATGACTGGACCAGGTATGGGGAACTTTGGCTAGCACTGGCTGCTGGTGTTGTGAAAAGGAAAATCACTAGTGCTTGGGGGCGCAGGCTCCTCCGCAATGTGATCAGTGGGTACGAGTTTTGATTGGTGTCAGAGGGAGAAGGAAACTATCTACAAAAGCAGGGGCAGTAATAAAAAATGGAGAAGGATTTGGGGGACTTGGAGAAAGTACAGAGAGATGGGGGAGTGGTTCGGGTGGGGGGCTTTCTTCTTGAAAGTTTTGACGGGTGGTTATGCCGGCTCTGCTTTGTGTTATGCAATGTCAACCTAGCTCATGCTATTTGAACATTGTACTGTACGCGTGACTGCGATGAGCAAGTTTAATAAAAAGATTTAAAAAAAAGAAATATGCAGAAATCATTAGCAATATCTCTCATCCTGTGTACCATCTCTCCTTCCGAAGAAAAAAATCTTGTGGTAATGAATCCTGGAGAACCTCAAAGAGTGGCATCAAACATTCTGCAGTGTTATATTACCCCACAGTAATTCCATAGAACTCAGAATGATGAACTGTCTTTTAACAAGACTAAGAAATCCATTATTTTAATCATAATCATGTACATCATCATGAACTGTGCGTACATCATCACACAAGCTGCTAAGAGCACATGGACCGAGCAAGCCAAAAGATGAATGTCAGGTCCCTTTAGCACTGAAGCTCTCTATAAAACACCCTGTGATACACACTAGGGCAGATTCATTAATTTTTCATGCAATGAAGCTTAGCAACCAAATGTGTTTCTCTTCGTTATGAAAGGGAGGGGGGGGATACAGAGCAAAGCTATATCTATTGTGGCTGGCATGCTGCCTCCGTCTTCCCATGAGCTGGCACCCTTTAAGGCCGCCGCGCACTACCCTTAGCCTTGTAGAGGCCACTGTACTCTGAATGGCATGGGTTTGTAATGAAAGGATAAGTCCTTTCAGTCAGGACTTTAAGTGGGATGAAAAAGCCGGGGTCTCTCTAAGGGGCATGGCCGATGTAATTAGAGCGTGCCTTAAAAGTAAGCTAAAGATCTGTGCTTACCATAGTGTTCTGTCCGAGGGTAATTTATTGCATCTGTCATTGCATCCAGATAAATAATACAATAAGTAACATTACAACTACAACAAGCCACTACTATTGGCTTTGCCAGTGGTTATTAGTTGCACAACATAAATAAGTAACAACCATGCTCTCATAGTATAGCATGTTGAAAATGTTTTAGTTCTGAAATGATGAGACTATGAAAGACCTACAACAAGTTTCTTGGAAGTTACATCAAGTGCACTGAAGGGTGGGACTGCTGCAGAGTTGAGGTTTTTTTTTCCTCCTGAGGGTACAATAAAAAAATTAAGAGCACGAGAGGGACCCATCTCAGCACCTGGTTTTCAGTGCTGCCAATGTTGAGCCCCGGCATGACCCGGCCCATTTAATGCCCTACTTTCAGTACAAATTTCTATGTCTAGACAAACATACAAGGATCCTTTGTACTTGATGAGTTCTGTGCGCTTACGTACACATGTAATGTGTGGGGCTGCTTGAGAAATGAAACAATTTCTCTGTTTGCACGTGCTTGAAGGAGGTGTTAGTTTTTAATGAAAAGCCTGCGTTGGCTATCTTACTAGTCCATATACCACACACCAAACACCCCATTAACACTCTTTAATGCAAAGAGGCATAAAGCAGTACAAAAGGGCATTTACACTGAAGAGGACACTTTTCCAACGCAAAATAATTTTCGTGCTGGAAAGGAAATACCATTGTCAAGCTTTGTGTCACTTTGCAACAGCGTAAACCTATGCATTCATCAGGACCTCGATGTTGCTACTGCTTGCATAACTTAGTGATAAAGAAATAAAGGAAACATATCACCTGTTTGTCAGGTGTTGATTCTCCACCACAATCCAGTTTCTGTGGGGATGGCGCCTCACCTCACCTGGCTGCAGCTCAGGTAAATAAGGAGCACCGCTCTCTCCGTCGGTGTCTCCCAACGTCCCTCTGGGCTATTCCCCAGAATAGCCCAGAATAGGATAAATTCCATTTATATGCAGAAACATGTCGACCACTTGCTGAGTAGATATTATGTCAAATCTACTTTCCACTGTTCACTTGTTTTTAAACTTAGGGGTCTGAGAGAAAATAATAAAATACTCATTCTACTCAGTTCCACCTAATTTTACTCACTACACCCTTTTTTCACATGCACTGCTTTCTTTCAGTTGTAAATATCACACCAACCCCATACTGACACCACCCAGTGAAACAATTAACATCAGTCTCCTCACTCACACAGTCCTCACTTTCCAACTAGTGTGACTGTCTTCGTACTAACTTCTGGGTAAGGAGAACCCAAATGATGTGATAGTGGTGGTACAGAACGGCAACTGATGGGAAAAATTCCTACCTTGGTTGCATGTCAAATGTATGAGTGGTTGAATGGTATTTATATACAAATAGTATTTAACTCACAATTTAATTTGTTGGTCGTATGGTGGTCAGTCTAAAGTACAAAAACATGGGTGTGACTCCTGGATACCTTTTGTTGTAGTAAGGCTATGAAACTATGCCAGATGGATATAGCTTGTGACCCCCGAAACCTTCAGAGGGTCTGGAACATTATGTGAACTGGTGAGTAAATAGTGGGTCCAATGATTAAGCCATGTTCGCTGGGTCCCCTTTGTCTTTTTTTCTTTTGAGCCTGGAGAGGCTACTACGGAACACAATATTATTGTGTGGTTAGACCATCCCCTTCCTCCAGGGGATGAGATCTGTGCCAGGAAGAAAGGGATGGTGACCAAAAAAAATATAAATATTTTCCGTAAGGTACTGTACTAATCAAGTTGTGGTACTAGCAGATATTTTTATATTTGAATAATATGCTGACTTAGCCCTGTCCAAAGAAGGACATTAAAATAGTCTCCCTAAATGCAGTCTGGGCACAGCTATTCAAAGATCATTTGAAACAAGAGAATGAATAAATTCTGGCTGTTTAAATGGGAGTGGTGAAAACATTGTCAGTCGAGAGAGGAGGAAGGTGGACAGTTGCTGAAAGCATTCATATTCTACCAGAACACATCTAAACTCTAGATCATGTGGGTCCTTAGATTCTATGCTATGGATATTTTGTGAAAATTTGCATTTTGAGATAATTTGTGTCATTGAAGAAAAGATGACAAGACATTAAATACTCTGGGGGCATAGAATAAGAGTTCACATTACCATGTCTTCTCTTTTTTGGAGTTATGGAAGACCAGCTTGCTGAGAGGTCTGCTCTCAGTTTAGCAGTTTTGACTGGAGAGGTAGAGGTTCCATATCACCAAGGATGGTCTTTTCTCACTTTCTATTGTGATTAGAGTTATGGAGAGATGGTCATATTTTTGTTCAGTTTTTGAGTGTTCGGTTGAGTAGCTGTCAGAGAACTCTGAGGATGGTCAGCGATTAAATGGGTAGGCTTATTACACTTGGTTCTGCCTCTGCAAGCAATCATTATCTTACATTTGGTTATGGCGTCTCCCACCCACCTGCTGTGACAGATTCAAATCTCCATGCCTTCATTTGATTGTTGTTTATGGGAAGTCAAATGAGTCATGTCATTGGCATATCCTGAGACTACTGGAGACACCGGGCCTAAGGATACAGCAAATATGATTAAACTTTACAAGGGATATTAAAATATTGATGAAGAAGACATTAATTCTGGGACTGAGGAACAGCAAATACGTGGGATGTGTAGAATGTTCTGCAGAGAGATAATAGAGTAAAAGATAAGGCTATCAGAGGGGAGCACTGAAATCACTTTAAGGTAAGCCCAAAGCCCAATACAATCAAGATATCCTCATCCCAATTTCAAAATAGTCGAGATGAACAGCAGGTGAGAGGAATTATGAAACTGTCATATAAATCCCTTTAGTAATCCAACACCACACATTTTATGACAGTATCCATAAAAGAATACACTTGTAAATGTGCCTTTGTCTTTAATAGATTGTAATAAATATTTTAATAAACAAATTACCCTTGGATCAACAACTCTGAGCTGTGGTCAGTGAGATATACTGTGGTGATATTATAACAAAGACCAGAAGGCGTTGCAATAGAAGCTATATATAAAACGTAAATAAATAAAGTTCAACTTCAGCCTGATAATGCAGCGCAGCTTCAAGTAAGGATTTAGTTAATGCCTGTCAAGTACCTCCCCAAGCACAACAGAATCATTAGAACTAAACCACAAAACAAGTGAAAATGACAACATGGTTTATTGTACAGAGGAAGTAAATGTGAAGGGAAATATTTTAGCATTCTCCTCACATCTTGTTTCTACGTTTGTATTCTTCTGTTTCAAATTAGCTTTAGCTCTGCGTTGCATTTTGTTAGGATAGACATGTACAGTAGGTTCTGATTTAATTTTGACACGCGTGGCTCTGATCTGAAGAAAAGTTGGATTACATCCAGGCCCATTGAAATCAGTCAATTCAGGTCAGGCTCCATTCCCCTGGCTATAGTGATTTGTTTAATAGAGCACTGAGAAAAATGTCAGACATCAGAGACTCTTGAGACAATTTCCTTAAGACGTTTCTAAACTGCAGACAAATTAATGGAGTGAACCTGGTGTACAGAATTGGACGTCCAATGGAGCTGCTCTGTGTATTCATACGAGGAATAGTGCTACCGTTGCCACTTTGCAGATTTGAGAGGGGAATGCTTGACATTCATCACTGCTGCGGGTTCAAATATCCACCTTGAAATCTGATGCCCTTCTCAGATCTTCTTTTGGAATTTATTTGTGCTGCACTTGGCGTGTTGTCTTTTGGTCCAAAAAATGTGCATTTAAAATTCGAGTGCTCTTTTTTTCGGATAGAGAGAGGGGGAATTGGGGACATAAACGTGCTCTGCAAAGGAGAGGCAATAGTATGATATTAGTTATTTGCAACTGGTCATAGTGAAACGTTAGGGCACGGCTAAAAGTAAGGCAAGGACGTTTCTGAGTGCAAGCTTTATTATGCTTACTTTCTGCGTTCATTTTGAGACACAAAACCTTAGTTCTTAAATGTTTTCGAGATTTGCTATGTAATGTTTTTGAATATTGGCACTTGTGGATAGTAATTTGAATCTTACAGCTATTCAAACCCTCTAATAATCGAGTGGGGGAATGAATCATGTGTCGGGGATACATTCTCAAAGAGATTGTTTCGGAGACCCTCAACCACACTTTCACTATTTGCAGTATATATTTTATCTCCAAATGTGTTGCTTGGTGGATAGCGTCATTATTGGGTGAGTCACTTGAGTGTTTCGTTCTTCAAGTGACTCCATCGTCCTCCACCAGGAGGGAGACTGTCTGGGTTTTGACAGCAGTGTAGAGTTAAAATTATCTCCTGCCCTGTACTGGAAAGTTTATGGAGCACAATGGGGATTTGGGGGGGTAGCCGACCATCGGGAGGCTTGCCCCCCTGGGGTAATTTGGGGCAGTAGGGGGGGAGGGGGGCATCAGGACGAGGGTTTGGGCTGGTTGGGTTTCAGGAGGGCGGTTGGGCTGCATTTGGGCTGCCTTTGGGCTTGGGCCCATATAGCCTGACATTTTGTGTCACTGCCCACCATTTGGTGCAGTGACACAGCAGCCGGTGGCAGTTGGGACACAAGTTTTTTCCCGCCCACCCTCCCTAGATTAAGGGGGTAGTGGGTCTTTTTGGGGTGGGTCGTAGAGAGTTTTGTTGGATGATGGTGCACAGGTGGCTGTAGGGTGTAGGGAAGTGCTGTGGTGTCGCTGGAACAGGTGCGGGTGTTGTGCTCTTTGTGGCGCTTTTCCTAGTGAAAAAAGGGGGGTATTTGCAGGAGGCCTAGGGCTGATTCGATAGTTGGGGGGAGGTCACTGAGGTTATTACGGTTTGTGTGTAGGGGGTAGGTTGCAGAGGGGATGTTTATGAGGTTGCAATGTTGGGGATCCATTTAGGGGTGGGGTGGGGGGCTGTCAGGCAGTTGTTTCTTTAGTGAGCATTAGTTTTGTTCGGCACAGGCCAGGTGGATGAGCTGCAGGGTGCACCTGATTCCAATAACGCGGCCTTTATCACACTATTCTGGAGTCTGTTGTTGATGCTCCCCTCCCCCACCCCCTACTGGTGGGGCCCAATCAACCGGGAAAGGAATAGGAGTAAAAGAAAGAAAACGGTGCTCACTGGTCCACAACCCCTAGTGATCAGGTTGACTTGCTTTGGCCGTGCAAGTTGTTGTCTCTACACATCTACTGGCCTTTGTCATGATCTAAGGAAATGGTCACAAAGCAATTATGGGCACTCCACATGTAGTGTAGGTAAGTACATTCACTTACCCTTCTTCGTCAATGAGCCTATTTTGCTCATGAACCTCCGAATCAAGAGAGACCAGCAGTACCTTCTGGCAGAGATCTAAGGCATGTACTTACCCATTGTAGTCCTCTCTCATTCCCATTGGGTAATAACAACCCTCTATAACGTTTTGGGCCAAAATATACATCTATATCTCCATCCAGTCTTGAGCAAAATAGCCCATCTTCTTATTTGGGCCACCCACGTTCTATCCTTTCAAAGGCTTTTTCATCTGCTTAACAGTCTTTCAGCGCTCTTAATATTATGTTTATCTCTATAAATCTCGTAAATAAATAAACCATGTCCTTGCGATTTCTCAAGGCAATTTTATGTTTCAATAAAAATTGATATTTTCTTCTGCTGTGGATACTGAAAATGTTCCCAGTGGAATTCATTCCAGCAGTTATCTTGCATGTTGTCTTTCACTGAAAAATGTGTTGTCACTGTTTACCATATGATTGGTATTTCTTCGCTGTCCTGGACAGCCTCTTGCCACACACCTGCTTCTAGGAGCAAGTCTGTTGAATAATATGGAGAAACTGCAGTATCTCTTTCACTAACACTCCTTGGTGGATTTAGCTGATCTGTGCACTTGTGCAATGTACATTCTTTTATTTATGGGAGAAGGACTGTTGCTTTCACATTGTAAATATTCTCCTGATGGGTATATTCAACATAAGACTGTTTGCAAAGTTGATTATATCACTGCATGTGCTTTTGTGTCTAGTTAAAGTGTATGAAATCGTTTCCCCTACATAACGGATCGTTTGGATTCTTAGTTACCTACCTTGATTCTGCTGCTCCAGAAAATAACCTGTTTTGGAAAGTAATTTGTTTTCATTGCCATCTTTCTTTACTATTTTGGCTCTAAATGTTTGGCACTGGACATGTTCTCCATTAAAATTTCTCCTTTCAGTTTGCCACTCTAATATGTTTTGTCCTACCGTTAGTCAGTGCACGTGTTTGAACGGGCATGACCCCTCCATGGTGCACAGTTCTGTTCCTCACCCCTGTGTGCCGGCAGCATATACTTGGTATCCTGGATATTGATGTTGGCTCTTGGTGCCACACTAATCTAGCATGTGCACAAAGACCTGGGTCTGTTTCTTGACATGACATATCCTGTGACATAGAGGAGCGCATCAAGCATCCCCTTATTGACAAAAAATGGACTACTGTCTCTGCTCTGGGTTTAGCACACAGATGAGTAGCTTCTCCGCTCTTACACAACTCTTAGCACCAATGTCCCAAGTGTACCCTGCACGTGTTTATCTGTGTTGCCTGCGTGGTACATGCATGGTGTCTGTGAGTGTACCAAAGTAACACAGGCCTGTGTGATCCATTTTGGATACCCTTAGCCTGGCCTTTGCTCAAAATGAAGGTTAGTTGCTTTCCCAGACACTTAAGTGAGAGAAGAGGAGGCAGGGCTCCTTCACAAATTCAATTAGATATTTTGCTGAGCCAGGGCCTTATGATTAGTCTTCTTGAAGCACTGCCATTTGGTGGATGATAGGCTGAATGGTGGGACTGCAAACTCTGTTATGCAGGGTGAAGAGGACCCCTTAAATGAGGCCCATTCTTTTGTCTTTCCCTTATCAGTCTTTTAGTGCCGTAAGCTCATACTTTTGGGTGCTCCATGCTGGAGATAACCCTGCTGTGACAAGCAACACACTACACAAAGAGTATTTCTGGAGAGCAGCTCAGAGAGGACATTTAAAAGGAGAATCATCCAAACTGGTTTTGAAATAGCAGAGTAGATACACATCTCCCGTCTGTTTTTAAACATAAAAGTGGCCCCCCACTACTCTACTTGTTCCAGTTCGAAATTCTCTATAACCAAAGAAGGGAGTGCAATTCAGAGTACTCAGAGGCCATGAACATGGCCAGGTGTCTACCTGACATCTAGCGTACCAGAGGTTTGGTGGCATCAGCTTGGTAATCCTCTTGCATGAACAGGTTCATACTTGACCTGAAGCACTCAGAAGCCATATATATATAACAAAGGAGAGAGTTAGGGAAATTGCAGAGACTATGTGAGGTGGGAACTCCTGGTCCCCGGGGTTAAATGTAGCAACAATGGAGGAGTACCCCCTGGAGGAAAAGGCAGAAAATATTTTTTTCTGGTTCTGGAGCATGAAGCTCAGGTTAGCACAGTGTGCCCCAACCTGTTACCGGACAGTGCATGTCCTTGAAGAAGATCCCTCACTCACCAACCTAGTTGGTGACATGCTTCATCATCGGGGTCCCACCCCATAGGCCGAATGCCCATAGGGTGTGCTGCGACACCTGACTACAGTGGAGCGGGTTTCTTTTTCTTTTATATGTGCAAAAATTTACAGTGATAAGTGTGTTAAAAAAGGGCCAAAACTACTCACTTCAAGACCTTATTCTTGAGTGCTTGAACCCTTATAAAACCAGTGTGGCACCTGTGCCTAACTAGGAAGGCTTTGGTGTCTCAAGAAGTGTAATAAGTTTAAAAATAGCGAAGTGTGCTATGTGAATAAGAAAAAATAGGTCTACATGTTTCAACAATTTAAAAATTCTTTGGTTTTCGTCAGGACCGTGAAGATTGGACGGGTTGGTCCGCACACGCTAAGGTGCGTCCTGCCCTCGTTCAATTAAAGACCACATATTGTGATCTGGTGTAAAAAGGTGTCTTTTCCTGGTTCAGGAGAAAACCTGTAAGAGAAAAAGATTTGTACAGGGTTGGGATTACGTACTGGGGAGGACAGAACAAGGGTATACACTTAACAGTTATTGTGGTGAGTGGGTTCACCAGAATAAGGTTATGATATGGGAACACCATATTTATCAAGTCGTACCCGTGGTCCATCTGATGCGATAGACAAAGTGCTCAAGCGGTAATTACCGGAGCATGAATGAGGTGAATAAAAACACCCCAGCGCCTCGAAGAGATGGTGGTCTTGCAGGGTAACTGGGATAGTGGAAGAGGGAAGGTGTGGGAGAGTGATCGTTATTAAGCTGCGGCGCCAGACGCGCTCAGGCATTAGTGGATGTGATTTGCTTAATTGGCGGCTAAACAATCGTGCCGCGGTTGAACGGGTTACACTGCTATTGTTAACCCTGTGGTATAAGAAAACGCAATGTTTTGCTCTGCTTACACTTGATGCGGTGACTACTGCTTCATGGGCATCGGAGTATCCAAGACGGCAAGTATCCGTCACCTAAAAGGTTTAAGAATAAAGGCATACACAAACTTAGTGTACCGCCTGTGCTCAATACATATGGTACAGCACAGGAATGGTGTGCGGCTCGGGCCGCCTCGTGCATCAGTGGGCAAAAAGCACTTACTTGCGTCTTCTGCTCGTCTTGCGGTAAACCTACTTGGTTACTGCTCAAGATGCCCCGTAGAGTGTTCTGATGGATCGGCAACGCAGAGATAAGTAAACTGTGCGTTACTTCCTGGATGGGCGTGGCGCCAATCGGGGCCCTACACGGGCCAATCAGAGAGTGATAGAGGGGCGGTGCCCGCTGGAGTTCCGATCACGTGGAGGCTGGCGTGTAACACGTAGCGGTGTAGTAACCACGGCAACCGCGCTGGTGAAATCGGGACTGTGAATGGAAGGAGGTCTAATGATTCATTTGCCAAAGAGGACCTCCCCCCCATGGGTATAAGGGGATACCTTGAACAGAACAGGAATAGATAAACTGTTAGAGAATTAGCCAGGGAGATTCAGTACTTTTGGACAGATCTGACGTCCATTTTAAACATATTGGTAGAACATTTCTAGGTGACAACTGCTGGGTCACGAGTAGTATTGATGACTATTTTACAACAAGCATTGGAAATGCAGTAGGTCTCGCATTAGGAAAGTTTGAGCTACTGGTCTTATAAATGACCTTTTTTTATTTATGTTTTGTTTTTTAAAATAGCCAAATTAATAGCTTTGTCATTTACAATGCCAATAGTTATAACTTTTGCAAATGTGACACCTATAGCCTTTGTAATGCAACATGTTTTGTATTTACGTGACTTAGATGTATTGATATTACAAATAACAATGGTTTTTGATTTATTTAAATAATTAATACTTAAATAATTTATTTAATTTGTAATGGCAATAGCTTAAACTTTTGTAATTAACTTTTGTGAAAATTATGTTCAGTGTTTTTTATTGTGACGAAAATTCAAGAACAGAAGTGAAATATTAACATTTTTGAAAACAGCTTAAAACATTGAAAGAACATATTCGAACCAGTGATGCTGTGGTGGTGCTGAGTGATGCTGTTGTTGCGCTGAGTGATGCTGTTGTTGCGCTGAGTGATGCTGTGGTTGCACTGAGTGCTGCTGTGGTTGAGCTGAGTGATGCTGAGGTTGCGCTGCGTGATGCTGTGGTTGCGCTGAGTGATGCTGTGGTTGCGCTGAGTGATGCTGTGGTTGCGCTGAGTGATGCTGTTGTTGTGCTGAGTCATGCTGTGGTTGCGTTGAGTGATGCTATGGTTGCGTTGAGTGATGCTGTGGTTGCGTTGAGTGATGCAGTGGTGGTGCTGAGTGATGCTTGGGTGGCACTGAGTGATGCTGGGGTGGTACTGAGTGATAATGTGGTGGTGCTGAGTGATGCTGGGGTAGCGCTGAGTGATAATGTAGTGATGCTGAGTGGTGCTGTGGTGGTGCTGAGTGATGCTGGGGTGATGCGGAGTGATGATGTGGTGATGGTAAGTGGTGCTGAGTGATGCTGGGGTGGTGCTGATCGATGCTGTGGTGTTGCTGAGTGATGCTGTGGTGGTGCTGAGTGGTGCTGTGGTGGTTCTGTGGTGGCGCTGAGTGGTGCGGTGGTGCTGAGTGGTGCTGTGGTGGTGCTGAGTGATGCTGTGGTGGGGCTGACTGATGCTGTGGTGGTGCTGAGTGATGCTGTGGTGGTGCTGAGTGGTGCTGTGGTGGTGCTGAGTGGTGCTGTGGTAGTGCTGAGTGATGCTGTGGTGGTGCTGAGTGATGCTGTGGTGGTGCTGAGTGATGCTGGGGTGGTGCTGAGTGATGCTGGGGTGATGCTGAGTGATGATGTGGTGATGGTGAGTGGTGCTGAGTGATGCTGGGGTGGTGCTGATTGATGCTGTGGTGTTGCTGAGTGATGCTGTGATGTTGCTGAGTGATGCTGTGGTGGTGCTGAGTGGTGCTGTGGTGGTGCTGAGTGGTGCTGTGGTGGTGCTGAGTGGTGCTGTGGTGCTGAGTGATGCTGTGGTGGTGCTGAGTGATGCTGTGGTGGTGCTGAGTGATGCTGTGGTGGTGCTGTGGTGGTGCTGTGTGATGCTGTGGTGGTGCTGAGTGATGCTGTGGTGGTGCTGAGTGATGCTGTGGTGGTGCTGATTGATGCTGTAGTGGTGCTGAGTGGTGCTGTGGTGGTGCTGTGGTGGTGCTGAGTGATGCTGTGGTGGTGCTGAGTGATGCTGTGGAGGTGCTGAGTGATGCTGTGGTGGTGCTGAGTGGGAGATGGGGAGAGGGAGAAAAAGGAGAGCAGGGAGAGGGAGAGGGTAAAGAGAGGGAGAGAGGAGAGAGAGGGGAGAGAGAAGAGAGAGGGGGAGAGAGAAGAGAGAGAGGGGGAGAGAGGAGAGAGAGGAGACAGGGAGAGAGGAGAGGGAAGAGAGGGAAAGGGAGAGAGGGAGAGGGAAGTGAGGGAAAGAGAGAGAGGGAAAGGGAGAGAGGGTAGAGGGAGGGTAAGAAGAGAGGGGGAGGACGAGAGCGAAGGACGGAGGGTAGAGAGAGGAGAGGGAGAGAGGAGAGCAAGCAGAGGGGGAGATGGGGAGAGGGAGAACAAGCATTGGCATGGACAATAGGGCTTGGTTTTGGGACCTTCTAAGTATTTATTTATGCAGTATAATATCCTTTGTGCAACTACATCAACTGTTGCGGGGCGAAACTCTTATAAGGTCCCAAATGGGAAACCTATTGGTTATGCCAATGCTTTGTGTGGTTGTGTGTGTGTAGTTGTGTATGTGTGGTTGTGTGCGTGGTTGTGTGTTTGTGGCCTGCGTGTGTGGTTGTATATGTGTTTGTGTGTGTTTGTGGTTGTGTGTATGGTTGTGTGTGTGCTTTTGGTTGTGTGTGTGTGTCGTGTGTGTCTGATTGTGTGGTTGTGTTTGTGGTTGTGTGTGTGGTTGTCTGTGTGTGTGTGTGGTTGTATGTGTGGTTGTGGTTGTGTGTGTGGTTGTGGTTGTGCGTCAGTGGCCGGCTCATAAGGAAAACGTTTTCTCCCTGCATTTTTTAATAAGAAATTAAAGACCGGATAAATCTATAAATCAAAATAAAATCAAGTGGCAAAAATGGGATTACATTTTTTAAATGTCACCACTTCATCATTGCCCCAACACACCTGAGAAATCTAAACTCAACAGAACATTTATTAAAATGCAGGGCTACCAATTTGCTTCAAACCATATTTAGCACTTATTGCACCAATTACTTGCAAACGGTAGTTAGGAAAGTGAAAGAGGCATGCTAATGAAATTTAATGAAATATTTAGCAGGACCCGATCTTAACCCATTTGTGAGCAATACCACTATTAACTAATCCAACATCAGACACCCGCTGTAGGGTAGAGATGAATAGAAACATAATGCAGTAAAGGACTGTAAAATAATCTATAACTGCACGCAACTGTAACTGAAAGAACCCAAATACAATTTTATTTAGCATCAAATGCTCACCACCACCTGAACAGGAGTGTACTTTAGCAAGAGAGCTGGTGTGCCCTGACTACTGCACCACTCCTTTATTTTTATATGTATGTTTGATATTTTTTTACATATTGCACAGGTTTGCAAAAAAAATCACAACCCAACGCCAGACTTATTAGCTTTTTCCAATGCTTATTATATATTTGATTTAAGTCTCATTTCAGACCATTTCTCAAAGGAGTATTTTATACTTGCAATACAAACATTATTCAGTGTTTTTGAGTTGACACTGTCTGATTATCCCGGAATACGAAGTTTGAGTGTTATTCATTGTTCCTTTCCCTGGAATAAGGATCGCAATGGAAGGCTGGTGTTAATTGCAAGCATATTGCGGGCAGCCGCAATGGTACCCTCGACATTGTAATACACACCCTGGTATCATTATTATTCTTGACATAATTTAGGCGTCCACAGTGTGACAATGGCTAAGCCTGGTATAGTGCTGGTCGTGGCATATTACTGGTTGTTGAAAGTTAGAGAAGTATAGATGGGTTAGACATGTTATAAAAATGATTAGTCAGGTATAATTTTATTTTATTTCCTCCCTTCATTGCCGATGTTTTGTTTTCGTTTTTTTTACATAAAAGGCTTGTTCCGCTACAAGTAAGATTTACCACCCTCAATACATAATGCCAACTGCTCAGCTACTAACGTTTTTGAGTCCATGTGAATAATTGAGCAAATGCTTTAAGTGGCTCTGATTACCGGGATAGCGTGGGTCCATGACTTACTTTAATGACGAGTTAATGATGGGATGGATCGGCGGAGTGGATAGACAGCAACAATAAAGAGGAGAGTACATTGACTGGAAAGGAGGGATTAAAAGGCAGATAATCTAGACAAATGAAAAATGTAATGAGCGCTGCTTAGAGTAAAGCCACTGATAAAGGAAAGGGGGAAACGGGGAAAAGAGGAGCGTTGTGAACGGGTGAACTGGGTGACAGAATGGAGCAACACAGGGAGCTGGTGACAATAGTACACCGCAGCGGGGGTGCACAAATTTACATTTGCTTGCAAGGTTGGAAAAATTGTCCTTTGTTCACAAAAGTGGGTGAAGTGTCTGACTTCGTCTGGCTATTCCTTAGTGATGGCCCAGCCACTAAGTCTCTGCAGCCAGAGGAAGGATTTCCTTTTCAAATATGCCGGGGCTAGCTGTCTACCAGTGACCAGCAAAGGTCAAATGAGAAACCGATTACTTCCACTGCTGCACAATGACCTGATGTGTAGCCATATTGATATAACTATGGAAGACATCACTTTCTCACCTTTTGCCAGTATGCTTGTTTGCCTGCAGGGTGCCCGTGAAACAACTCTAGTTCAAAAGGCAGCTGATAAGGAGGGGCGTGGTTTAAGGTTGACCGAATGCGAGCCTAACACAAACAAGCAAAAACCAGGAAGCAAAGCAAACAGCTGGAGAAGAGAGAAAACGGCAGGAATCGAAGTAAAGAGGAGGATGCAAGGAGAGGTACAGAGGGAGTTAATGATCGTAACATTGAAAGTTCACCCAGACCAGCGGGAAGAAAGGAGAGACGAGGTGGAGAATGAGGAGAGGGACAAGGCTCCGTGGGAGGGGGAGCAAAGGGAAACACGAGAAGAGAAATGCAAACCAAAGTAGATGCATAAAAGTAGACACGGCGGCGGCCGTGAAACTGAAAGTACGGCCGGCCGGCCGGGAATAATTAGGGGATGAGCGCACGCTGATAAGCTTGTGGGAGGGAGGCTGGGCTGCCTTTGATGTGGTAATGCGAGGCAGGCAGGCAACGGCTGGTGGCATTGTGCACGCGCTTTTTAGGGCTTGCGCTTGCACAATGACCTAAAAAGCACATGCACTGCGTGGAATCGCCAGTGGAATCATGCTTGGTTAAACGCTGTTTAAGCCCCTATAGAGCTTCGCCAGCTATGCGCATGCGCACAGCAGGCGAGCCCTTAAAAGGATGGCAGTTCGATGGCCTCAGAGAATTGTTATAAAAGAGAGGTTATCCCATCACAGTGTTCCACGGGATACTATCATTTAGGCCAGTTTTGTGAGTAGAAAGTCTATAAACCCACCTTTGTTCCTTTTCAAAAAGGCGTTGGTTCAGATTGGCTCCTGGTTTAACCTGCTCAATAATGGTCCATTGTATTGCATCTGATGTGTGCCCTACCGACAAATAATGAGGCCATCGAACTGCCATCCTTTTTGTAAAATAGTCATCAATACTACTCGTGACCCAGCAGTTGTCACCTAGTAATGTTCTACCATTATGTTTAATACAGACGTCAGATCTGTCCAAAATTAATGAATCTCCCTGGCTAATTCCCTAACAGTTTATCTATTCCTGTTCTGTTCAAGGTATCCCCTTATACCCATGGGGAGGAGGTCCTCTTTGGCAAATGAATCATTAGACCTCCTTCCATTCACAGTCCCGATTTCACCAGCGCGGTTGCCGTGGTTACTACACCGCTACGTGTTACACGCCAGCCTCCACGTGATCGGAACTCCTACGGGCACCGCCCCTCTATCACTCTCTGATTGGCCCGTGTAGGGCCCCGATTGGCGCCACGCCCATCCAGGAAGTAACGCACAGTTTACTTTTCTCGGCGTTGCTGATCCATCAGAACACTCTACGGGGCATCTTGAGCAGTAACCAAGTAGGTTTACCGCAAGACGAGCAGAAGCCGCAAGTAAGTGCTTTTTGCCCACTGATGCACGAGGCGGCCCGCGCCGCACACCATTCCTGTGCTGTACCATATGTATTGAACACGGGCGGTACACTAAGTTTGTGTCTGCCTTTATTCTTAAACCTTTTAGGTGAAGGATACTTGCCGTCTTGGATACTCCGATGCCCATGAAGCGGTAGTCACCGCATCAAGTGTAAGCAGAGCAAAACATTGCGTTTTCTTATACCACAGGGTTAACAATAGCAGTGTAACCCGTTCAACCGCGGCACGATTGTTTAGCCTCCAATTAAGCAAATCACATCCACTAATGCCTGAGCGCATCTGGCGCCGCAGCTTAATAGCGATCACTCTCCCACACCTCCCCTCTTCCACTATCCCAGTTACCCTGCAAGACCACCATCTCTTCAAGGCGCTGGGGTGTTTTTATTCACCTCATTCACGCTCCGGTAATTACCGCTTGAGCACTTTGTCTATCGCATCAGATGGACCACGGGTACGACTTGATAAATGTGGTGTTCCCATATCATCACCTTATTCTGGTGAACCCGCTCAGCACAATAACTGTTAAGTGTATACCCTTGTTCTGTCCTCCCCAGTACGTAATTCCAACCCTGTAAAAATCTTTTTCTCTTACAGGTTTTCTCCTGAACCAGGAAAAGACACCTTTTTACACCGGATCACAATTTGAGGTCTTTAATTGAACGAGGGCAGGACGCACCTTAGCGTGTGCGGACCACCCCGTCCAATCTTCACGGTCCTGACGAAAACCAAAGAATTTTTAAATGGTTGAAACATGTAGACCTATTTTTTCTTATTCCCATAGCACACTTCGCTATTTTTAAACTTATTACACTTCTTGAGACACCAAAGCCTTCCTAGTTAGGCACAGGTGCCACACTGGTTTTATAAGGGTTCAAGCACTCAAGAATAAAGTCTTGAAGTGAGTAGTTTTGGCCCTTTTTTAACACACTTATCACTGTAAATTTTTGCACATATAAAAGAAAAAGAAACCCGCTCCACTGTAGTCAGGTGTCGCAGCACACCCTATGGGCATTCGGCCTATGGGGTGGGACCCCGATGATGAAGCATGTCACCAACTAGGTTGGTGAGTGGGGGGTCTTCTTCAAGGACATGCACTGTTCGGTAACGGGTTGGGGCACACTGTGCTAACCTGAGCTTCATGCTACAGAAGCAGAAAAAAAAAATTCTGCCTTTTCCTCCAGGGGGTACTCCTCCATTGTTGCTGCACTCAGAAGCCAGCCTGCCTACTGAAATAAAGAGAGAGAAGGAGCCTGCCAACCCAGTAGCAGTGACTGTCCAGGAGGAGCAAACTCCAATGTGACCCCAGAGGCTTCCTGAAGAGGAGGTCTGCAGAGAGTGAGCTGTGTACCCCGGTCTTGGTGAGTCTCTCCAACCAAGGTTCCTAGTGGGAACCATGACGACTTGACTTGAAGATTGCCAAACCCCAGTCAGGGCTGTGCTCCAAGTCCTCCGTCGCCTAGACTAAGCTGTAATGCTAAAGAAGAGCAGCTTGTACTAAAATACAGTGCCCATAACTGTGATCTGTACTAAGCCACAGTACAATGAAGAAGTTAGGTCGGTACATGGCCTTGTTGCCCACAGGAGATTGGCCTCTGCATGGCCTCACTGCTTGTAAGAGATTATGTTGTGCAAAGTGGCACTAATCCTGGAGCACCTGGCCTCCTGTTTTCTGTGTGATGCAGACATCTACGGAGACTGCCAACCGCGCCCCTTCAAGACCCACGCCTGCAGCCATTGGAGATGTGCAGTGATAGCATCACCAAGGACACATCTGTGGGTGCCCGCAGTCCTCAAAGAAGCTGCTGCTGATTTGTGTGCTTCCACTCTCAGAAGCAAGCATGAGTAAGCTCTCAGAGACTAACTAAATTGGCTGACCAAATAGACGGATCCACCTAGGGTGGTAAGAACCAAGCATCTGTAGTAAGTAAGAACTAAGAAATTGATGAGAGAGAAATAGACTGAGTGAACTTTCGAAAGAGGGGCCAAACTGCATCTTAGTAATTATCATGCTTTACCTTAAAGCCAGGGTAAAGCTGTCTGGACCAGAAAGGGAGGGGGATGGGGAGAGATAGCAGTCCAACTTCAACGTTTTATCTTGCATATATTGTGTGTGTAGCACTAATGTGCAATAAAGTGCTTTTCATTCTTGAAAGTAAAGCCCTTGTTTGAACAATCAGTTATTGGACTGCTGTGTGATTGTTGAGTACTGAGCTCGAGCACCCCATACGGCCTCACTGAGAAGCCTTTGACTGCTCACCATCACAGCCACTGAGAATCAAGTGCAGATGGGGCTGTACTTGGCCCGTTTGCCAGGTATAGCATGGCAGATATCGAGAAATCATTGGAGAAAAACCTCACCCCCCTTGGTTGAGGCCCAGTAGCTACTGCTTACCCTGGGCCCCCCCAAACGGGGTCTGAAAGGGGTCAGGCCAGAATCCCTATTCCTTCTATAAAAAGGGCTGCAGAGCATGCTTGCTTCTGCTGGTAATTTTGCCCCAGTTTTGGGTTCTCTCTACAGCACATATTTTGGGGGGTTTAATCAATTTCGTTCAAATTTCCTAAAACTTCATGAACATCACTGCTGTAGCAAATGAGTTTCCAGCTGGTATCCAGTGAGATTTAAAAAATATATTATAGACTCATTAAAGGACAATAGATTAAGAAAATATGCAAATATGGGCTTACATACAAGTTTCTTACTATGGTTACTCTTGCTCTTAGTGCCTAAGTACATACCCAGGGGCCTAAACCCAAAATGAAGCAATTATTGCCTTATAATTATGAGAAATGTCACGGCAACAAAACCTGTAAAACAGAACTCCTGTCATCACCTTCTGAGTTTGGGGACCTGTGGTCATATACAGTTCTGTGGCATTATACTCTTTTTAGTCAAGGGTTGCAGGAGAATGATAAAGGTAGAAACTATGTGGATAGAGGATCAAAGAAACTTTTCAGGTTCGTTTTATATAACAAAAGGCACGTTCTCCCAGCCAAAAATATTCTCCTCAAGTTAATTTTCTTCACAGAGGTGTCTCACTAAGGGCCTTATTATGAGTCTGGAGGTCTGATGACTAACAAACTCATGGTGACCCGGTGGTGGCTGTCTTGTGACCGCCACATTACGGACCAGGTGGGCGTGCTGCCATGGGACTGACAACTTCGCCAATTCCCTGGTGGTGGTGCCGCGGTCATGAGGAATCAATATGCTTGGCGGGACTGCAGTGGTCGCGTCAAGCATATTATAACTTTCATCACAGCCTTTGATTTCATTGAGGTCTTTCCTCCATGAAAACAGTGGTGGTGAGTAAAGAAAGGCCCCCTTGTCCCTCATGCCTTGTGAATGCACACGGGGGGGCACAACATGTGCCCCCCTGTGTCAATGCACAGTAGTCCAGGCTGTGCTGGAACTTCCTTTTTTTTTATTGCATCTCATGCATCAGAAGATGCACATTATAACAAAAAGGGATTTGACACAAGAAGAAGGATACAGAATAAAAGTCACTTTTGGTACAAAATTCATACGTATAAATACGAACACAAAAGCCAAATGCCAAAATCCGATATTACAGATAATAACAACAATTATGACACTTACAAGATTCCACTTACAAAAAGGAGTCCCAAATTTTCTCAAATATCATTAACGATTATTTGCCTCTTTGTTTGGCCAAAGCAGATTCCATCACATAAATTTCGTTAAGAAGAGACCACCATTCCATAATATGTGGAGGAATCGGAGAAATCCATGCACGGGCGATTATTAGCTTGGCACATGACAACATAATCGTAATTAAGGTTTGTTGGGGCAAATTAACAGAGCAAATATCCAGTAAGATTAAAGATGCCGTGGGAGTTGGGGGACATGTTAATTTTTGTTTCATTACTTTGTCTAAGGCCGTCCAAAATTCAATTAACTTAGGACACGAAAATAACATATGTTCCAAGTTTGCTGCGGCCAAAGCGCACTTGGGGCATTTCGTTTGTTCAGTATATAAGACATTTATTGACCATTTTGAGATCTTTTCAGGAGTGTGATACAACATACAAGTAGTTTTGAATTGCTGAAGCCTCAAGCTAGAAGATGAAGTGTAGCTGTTGCAATTCCGAAGAGATTGACTAATCATATTCGGGGTGATATTAGTCCCCAACATTTGGCTCCACTTTACCGCTAGCTTGGAGCAATCAGCTACCTTATACCTCCCGAATCCTTTATATCCAATGCTAATTAAAGATGTATTCTTTTCAGAATACAGATAATCCCAAATATCTGAGTACGATAACTCAAAAAGTTTCATTTTCCGAATAAAAAAATTATACATCTGTATATATTTAAACCTCATTTATTCCGTGGCCTTATATATAACCTTTAGTGACTCAAAACTCAAGAAACCCTGAGCCCCATATAAGTCCCCAAGTTTTTGTATACCACATATGCCCCAACTATTAGTTCCCCTATCATTGAATATTCCAGGAAGACCAGGATTCCCCCATAATAAAAGTTTAGGACGATAAAAGGAAGTGTGACAAAAAACCAAAATATTGCGCCAGATTTTGACTAAGTCCTTAACCGTCTTAAATTTCACTCTTTTAAAATAATTAGGGTCGTTAGTCCTTAACAAAAATAAATTAGAGTCTGTGTTTAGCATAAAGATAAAAAATAAGGTTTATTATCAGTACCAAGTAAGTCCCGCAAGCGTCATAAGAAGGTTGCCCAAAAATATAACTTAAAATCTGGGAAGTTCAGCCCACCGTCCTCAGGGGCTGCCTTAAGCAACTCCATAGCCCGCCGAGCTTTATGATAACCCCAGATGAAGCTGCTAAAAATTCCGTCCAGCTTCTTAAAAAAGAAATTACTCAATGACAGAGGGATAGAGCGGAATAAATAAAGAAATTTAGGTAGTATTTTCATTTTGATCAGATTGATCTTACCTATAATATTAAGGGGAATTTTATGCCATTTTTTTAGCATCATTGTCATAGTTTTAACTAGAGCATCATAGTTGATTGTTATCATATCTTTGATTTTGGCTGAGATTCTTACCCCTAAGTATGTAGCTGTCTTACACAGTCCCGTTATTACTGTCGCCGGTTTGTAATTGGCAATAATTTGGGTTTTGTTTAAATTTAGTTTATAGCCAGAGACGTCTCCGAATCTGCTTGCTTCACCAATGATTCCCTTCAGTGCCTTTAGAACATCCGTAGAAAATATGGCTATGTCATCGGCATATGCCGTAATCTTCAATAAATGAGGACCCCGCTTAAAAGGAATGATATCAGATTGTGACTGTAAAGCATAAAGAATAGGTTCCATGGATAAAGCAAACAAAAGTGGTGACAGAGGGCACCCCTGACGAGTGCCCCTTGATATGGAAGAACTAGAAGAAGTCAAACCCGCATTTGGATTATCATACAATGACTGCATCCAGCTTAAGAATTTTCCACTAAAGCCAAATTTAGTCATTACTTGCCATAGGTAATCCCACCCCACTCAGTCAAAAGCCTTTTCTGCATCCAGCAAAATCATACCGAGCGGGGTGGGTTCTGTCTCTGCAATATCAAAAGCAATAATGGCCATATTAATATGAGCCGTAGTGTCCCTGCCTGTTACAAACCCATGTTGTTGCGGGTTGACTATTTATGGGATGACCGGAGCCAAGCGAGTAGCCAAAACATTTGCAAAAACCTTAGCGTCAGCATTAACTAACAAAATAGGGCGGTATGAGCCACAGTCCTCTGCTGGCTTATCTTTATTTAAAAAAACATGGCGGGCTGAAGATGCCGTGGAGAAGCAGCGGCTAGTTGGTGCACCTTACCTTTAACCAGCATGAAAGAATCTCGAATGCAGGCAACCCGATTGTAGCTGCCCCGTACTCAATTACGAACTGTTCCATCTCAGTGAGCAGAAAGCGGAGAGCGGTGTGTGGTGTGCGGAGCTGAACGGAGCGGAGCGGCGAGCTGAGTGGTGAGCTGAGCAGAGATGGAGAGAGACAGATGCAGCGGCTGTTACGGTGTTGCTCCCTGATCGCCCGGCATTCCATTCCGCGGCGGATCGTGGGCTCGGCGCTTGGCTGGTCTGGGCTAGGGCTAGGGCTCATATCCCTGCTGCAACCTGCGCAGGTGTGCCTGGAATTGCAGGAGATGAAGAGGTCGGCGTTTCGCACCGGGTGGATGATGGCGCCTAAAAATTTACCTAGATCTAGACGAGCGACTAAGAATTCGGTGCTGGATGTGCCGGTGCCCTCACCTGTTTTGGACCCTGGGAGCGTTACTCTGCAGGCTGCTGTAGGATCGCTGCAGGTGACAAAGGAGGTACTTTTACCTTTAGATGCACCCGGTGCAGGAAACCGGTTCTCCGCCCGCCCGTCCTGACAGTGTCCGCTCCTGGTGAGCGGAAAGTGAAGGTACTGGGAAATACTACCAAGGAGACCCCCGAGGAGGTGGTAGCACTCGAGAGGGGTCACGTTGATTTATTATCTCCTGGGCAGGGATCAGAGATGGGGGAGCACGGTATAACTATGACTTCCATTGATGTTTTGGAGGAGGATGTTACTGTGGTTGGACCATTGGGAAGCATACAGGATGCGAATACAGTTGCAAATATTACTACTACCATAAATCTACAATTGGAGGAAGAAGCAGTAGGGAGTGAAGGGGTAACAAACGATGAGTATGAGGATGATGATATTACTGAGGCTGGATCCCCATTAGGCACAGCTAAATATTTGGCGAAAGAGAGAAAAAGCAAAGTTAAAAAATAAAAATAAGAAGGGAAAAGGACCTAGCCCTGCTCACACAGGGGTTCCCCCACTAATCTCTGCTCCTCCCGCAAAAAAATTATTACTGGTGGAGAAAAGTCCCTTAAGGAAATGGATCCAAGCCAAAGGACTGGTAAAGAGTAAGACGCTAAGGTTATCTGGCACCAGTCCACCTGATCAGGATGATTCTCAGGTGGTACCAGAAAATGTTTTACCTACTGTAGGTCAGATGCATTCTATTGCTACAGACTTTGCTCCTATAACGCTATCCCCGGAACTGATCCTTGAAGCTAAGCACCTAGAAATGGGCACACCAACAGAGGCTGTCCCCTCGGATACCTTAATGTCTAATGATCTTATATATGCTGCTGAGTCGATACCTTTAACCCCACCTATGTTATCAGCCCCTCTCGGATCTTAATATCTGTAAAAGCTACTGAATTAACATCAATGGGAGAGCAGGGAACTGCTAACTCATCTTTCGACATTATCCTGCAAACATTGACGAACCATCGGAAAGAAGCTCAAGAACACTTTCTGTTGTTACGGGATGATAACACTAAATTACAGAGCAGTTTACAGGATTTTACCCTCAAGATTGGGGGGGTCTCCCAAGAAATAGATGAGCTACAACAACGGGTGGGCAAGGTGGAAGAGGGATCGAAATGAACAGAATCAGTTATTAGCCAGCATGATGCCCAGCTTATAACTCTACAATTAAAAGTTGAGGATTTGGAAAATCGTCAATGACGATCCAATCTGAGACTCTTTGGTATACCAGAGGGGGCCGAGGGGGCGGACCCTAGGGCATTTCTCGTGACCTTACTCCAGAAGGCTTTTACAGACCTTTCTGACTGGGATTGGGACTCCCAACTTCAGAGAGCACATAGGTTACCTTTACTTTTGAGGAATAAACAGAGCAAACTCCCCCGGCCTTTCCTTATCCATTTTGGGAATTTCCTTTTAAGACAGGCAGTTTCTTTAAAAGCTAGACCAAACACCCCGGTCATTGTAGGAAACTGGTCCTTCTTTGTTAAATCGGATCTTAGCGAGGCCACCATGGATAGACACTGGCAACTGCGTAAATTAATTGATCCATTTAAATCCTTGGGCGCCCAAGTGTTCTTACAGGAGCCGGCCCGCCTAAAAGTCATCAAAGGAAGACATACATTTCTTTTTACAGATTTAAAGGAAGCCGAGAGGGTATTAAGCACATTTTCTTGAATTAAATAGCTAGATAGCTAGGGAAAAATGTATTGCTCTGGCTCATGTACTCTCTTAGAGGTGCTCTCTCTCTCTTTTTTTTTTGGGTTGTCTATTTTTTTTCCTCTTTTTTTAATTGTTTAGGAAAGCTGGTTAAGGGTAGGTCAAGCCGATGCTGCTTCTCCAGTTAGCTGCCAAAACTTTGGCAGCAGGACCTGGGGGGGTGCTCCTTCTTGAGGGAGGGGAGGGAGCTGGGTGTGAGGGGGGTGGGGTTATTTGGGGGGGGCAGGGAGGTGGGGTATCACTGGAAAAAGCGTCTCAGGATTGAAGGTTTTTTTTTTTAAATGATTGAGGGAGGATTGTATGAAGGAATATTACAGAATGAAAAGATTAATTTGATTTCTAATTTTACATGTCACTACTAATAAAATGCCTAGTATGGAATGTTGCCGGACTTAACAACAAAAGCAAAAGACGTCTGGTTAGGGAAGAACTAGCACTGTATAAACCTAATTTTGCCTATCAGAAACTCATACTGCTTATAAGAATAAAAAGATTTTGGGACAGTTGGGATATGAGGTTATAATCTGCTCTAACTATAATGCTTCTATTAAGGGGGTTGCTATTCTTAAAGACACTTGTTTAAAGACTGAAATTTGTAAATCTATATCTGACAAAAAGGACCGGTGGGCTATTACTCAATTAATAATAGAGAAACGTAAATTTGTTTTTTCTGTGGTCCACAGATCTAATACTGATGAAGCCTTTATCTTTGACCGACTGAATATAGAACTGCTGGATGGGAGGGAGAATTAGTGATGATGAGTGATTTTAATTGCATTATGAATTACCAACTTGATACTACCAGGCGAGATGCCTTTCAACGTATGCGACGAACTCGGGCTGCCATCCTCGAAATAGGACCCATCCACGATGTTAAGGACGTATGGCGTAGTATGTATCCTGACGTACCTGGTTATACATACTATTCGGCTCCTCATAGACTGTGTTCAGGCATTGATATGGTTTGGTCATCAAACACCCTTCTGAATTCTTGTTTTATAGAACTTCTCTCTCGTGTCACATCAAATCATAACCCTATCCTATTCTCATTTAACATTGAGCATAATCATCCTTCACCTCTGGTATTTTCTTTCCCTAGACAATTGTTTACAAACACTTTATTTATAACACAACTTAAGGCGCATATTTAGACTTTATTGAGCTTAACATTAATTCTACCACATGTATTACAGTGTGGGATGCCTGTAAGGCAAGTATACGGGGGTTCACTCAGCAATTTCTTTTTAGACAGAATTTCGAATCTCGGGAAAAGGATAAATTGTTAATTAGTGAGATTCTATTGGCTGAACGTATGTTGGCTGAGGCACTTAGGTTATGCTCGCCTAATGCCTTTGAATTAGGATTACAATTAGGGAGGTTAAAAACTACTCTTAAGACTATTTTTGGGGAAAAAAGCAGCGTAAAGTTGAATAAATACCATATCACTCATTATGAGAGTGGGGACAAAATTGGGAAACTATTAGCCTATAAGGTGGCGGATGAGAAAGCTAACACCCGGATCAAAAAACTGATTGGCCCAAATAATATTACATACGATGAACCATTACAGATATTGGATCAATTCTCTAAATTTTATCAGAAAATATACACTCCTGAAACTCACCCGACATCGACCTGCATTCAGGATTATTTAACAGATAACACTCCAGGTAACTTAGATCTACCTGAGCTACAACAGTTATCTGATCATATTAACCAGCTAGAGATTAGGCAGGCAATTTGTGCTTTGCCTTCTGGAAGAGCGTCTTGGGAAGACGCTATACCCCCTGAAATGTATAAAATCTGTATTGAAGAAATATTACCTCTCTTTCATTAAGTTGTTAACTTTATTGGTGATAACGGAAAAGCTCCAAGGTCTTGGAACGTGGTTAAACTGGTTTTCTTTTTAAGGAACTTCCTTTGACTTTCCCATTGCTGTGCCTATTTTATAGGCACCACCGTGGGAATGGCAAAGGAAATGCTCATCAATTACTAAATAAGTCAATACAGTGTGGGGGTTCCTCACATGGGTTTGGTGGTTCAGCGACAGGGCTGTCCCTCCGCCGCACCATCAAGCTCTCATAATCAGCCACTTATTGTAACTGGTGCTACTGAAGTCTTACCCAACATATTTTTAACTCATGTGGGTATTTGTACTCGGTCTCAAAGACAAAATCCAAAGGTAAAATTTGATACAGCAATCGGTTATAGCTTGGTCTGGCTGCGTGCATTTGTAGCTTAGATTCACACTGAGTCCTAGTTCACACTGGTAGCTTCACAAGGGAATTTAGAAACTTTCCTGAGATTTTTAACCTCCCAGTTAGTTTTTCAATGAACAATTGTTTAATTGTTGCTTTTTGTTTTCTATGGGGATGTTTAGCTTCTTGTAGGGTTTTGTCAATACATTTTTACTCTCCATTTAAATCATTACTTGGATCTTTCTGATCTTCAACTCTTCACTCCAGCCGCGGTCGGTAGTGGGTGTACCTGCAGGGCGGTGACGCTGGGAGGGGGAGGGACAGGGTGGGGGGTAGTAATCTATGGTTTACAGAGCTTTACAGGTAAGTAAATATATAAATAAATGAAATGAATTTCGTTGCGCGCACTGCATCGCATTTGGGGATGCAGTGCACGCAACAAAATTTGTTTTATTTATTTATATGTTTACTTACCTGTATACCTCCGCAATCCATAGATTACTGCACCCCACCCTGCCCCTCCCCCTCCCCACGTCACCGCCCTGCAGGTACACCCACTACCGACGCAGCTGCTTAACTCTTTCAAATGTTTTCATCCACAAAAAGTAGCCGGTGTGTTTAACCAGGCTAAGAACCAGTGAGCCTGAGCACACCCTTAGAGAAAGGTTTTCTTTAACTTTGTGAGGATAATCTGATCAACTTGTGTGAGAGCTCAGTGACATCACACCGCATATTTCTATTCTTTAATTTCTGCATCCTAATATTGAAAATGTATACAAGACGCTTAATGATTCCTTGTGTAACGCAAGCATCTGGGCATATTGTTTCTGAAGATGGAAACCAATAGTCATTATGTTTAGAACTTTACATTTTATGACACAGTATTTAATACTGATGAAGTGGGCAGAATGTGAAAATTGCAGAGCTCTTCTGTGGATTGTCCACAGTGAGTATTAGCCTATACATTGAGATTTGTGCACCTGTAGCTCTATAATTGTATAGTTCCCTTTGATACAGAATTTAGTGACACTCATTTTATTAATATTTCCTTTGTTGTGTGGGGTTATATAACTCCAATGGTCAATTTAGGCTCACTTAATTTGATCTTTTTTTTTATGTGATGACAATAAAGTGTATTTGTTCCTTCCACTCAACACCTTCAAGTATTTTAGACTCAAGACAACTTTGAAGGCTAGATATGATGTATTGCCACAAGAACTCTCTCCTAGCCCCCAGAAAACTGGTTTCTTGACTATACAACATGACCCATTGAACAAGCATGGGCAGATCTCCCAGAGTTGCAGCGAATTGGGATACAGATGTTGTAGTGCAAATCACTCATGATCAATGGCCAATGCACATACTGTTGTGTGCAAACTGATGAGGTTTCTCTTAATAGCAGAAACAGAGCGATACATTATAGATTCCTACACAGAATTTACCACACACTGAAATGTCTGATGTATGCAGGATTGTTCTCACGTGCAAGATGTATTCATTGTGGAGCTACAGATGTAGATTTTCTGCATCTGGCTTGGCAAGGAACTCTAGCGCATCGAACTTCTGTGGCTTGTCAATGATGCTCGCGATTGAGACACAGCGTACTCTGCTAATGGTTTTGCTGAGCTATCTTTGGGAGCTTCCCATCTCACTACTCAAACATGCAGCGCTTTACCTGTTGATGACTAGAAAAGTAGATTTCTAGAGGAGCAGAACACCTATTTCGAATTCCGCGGAGTGTTTTAAAGACCTCACATATGGAACAATAACAGTGAGCTAAATGCCACACTACAATCCCCAGTAATAATCCTCAGAGACATTTGGGAAGCTGTACTTGTGTTCCTGGCCAAAAGAGACATGCCACAGGCTCGAATTCAGAGCCAGGGCACAAGAGTTTACTGTAGCCTTAATTTGGTGAAATTGCTCTCAGTGGTGTGCAAGGTAAGGTGATGAAGGGTTGCTTGCATTTGAATTAATGTGTTCATATTTGTGCACCTAGTATTGGCGATAAGAATGGCTGGGGTAACCTTGGAAATGTATTAACTTACTATTGCCTCTACCATATATGTGTGAAAGTGCCATCTTTCTTGCCTTTGTATGCCCCACTTTTTTTCTGAATTGCTGATGTGCTTTGACTGAGTGTGCCCTGGGCTCCTGCCGACCAGGTACCCAGGGCCTGTGTTCCTTCCCTAAAACTGTACTGAAACAAAAACCAATTGGCATCTATGGCCACTCGTCAGTCCCTAGTAGTTGGTACCCTAGGTACCCAGGCCATGTTTACCAGAAAAGACCCCTGAGGGCTACATCACTTATTGTGCCACCCTCAGGGGCCCTGTACCCTGGCACCCACACACTTACTTTGCAGGCTGATGGCCTAAGTACAGAACTAAAACCAGAGTCGACACGGCACACATCCCTGTGTGCCATGCCCACAGAACCCACTGCCCTGGCATACTTCAGTCACCCCTCTAGCTGGGTGCCCTATGCCAGAGGTGTGGGCACAGGTGCATGAGCCATGTGCCCCTACAGTACCCAGGGCCATTCCTGGGCACTGTAAGTGCAGTGATGCCATTAAGAGTATATGGTGCTGGGAGGTTGTCATTACGAACTCCAGAGCACCATAATGGCTACACTGAAGACTGACAAGTTTGGTATCAAACTTCTCAGCACATTACACCCGCACTGATGCCAGTGTGGGATTTTATGTAAAATGCACCAGAGGGCATCTTAGAGATGCCATCTGAAACCCTAACCTACAATCCACGTCTGGCTGAGTGGCTGCAGAGGCTGCCGCACCACAGACATGGTGCTGGACCCCTGGGTGGGAGAGCCCCCACTCTCCTGGGACGGCAACAATGCACATCCTGGGGGAGGTGCTAGGTCACCTCCCCCAGGATGGGCAGGGGGAAGATTCAAAGGCATGCCACCTCTGTGAACTTCTCCAGACCATTTACCTGTACCTAGCATACAGCCCCCACCAGTCCTGCCCCCCACTCTGGCAGGAAGACTGGCGGGAAAAACTACGTTAGGAAGGGGGGATGCCAGCCTGTGCCAACCCCACCCCTCAGGTGGGGGAGACGAGGTGAAGCACGGCCCGGGCTCTGGCCATCTTGAAGATGGGGAGCCCTGCCCTATCACAGCTAGGCTCCTGCCCCCCTACCACAGGAGAGGATCAGGCTAGGGGGTGTACTCACCCCAGGGCAGGGACCCATTGGTCCCTGTCCTTGCCCTACCTGTAACACCCCTAAATTCAGTATTTGGGGGCTCCCTGAACCTTCCTTCCTCAGATCCCGATACCAAAAAGAAGAAAGAAGATCAAGAAGAAGACGACCCACCATGCAGCTGCTAATAACAGGACAACAACAACTGACTTGGCCCCAGCCCTACCGACCTGTTGATCCTGGAACCTGGTCCTGCCTAAACCCGGCGACCCCCGCGGACAGCAACCTTGGGACACCCAGAGGACCTGCCTGCCTTGACCCTCTTGAAGATTGGGACTCCCATCAGCAGAGGCTCTGCTTCAACAACCCACTTGGTGCCTACCAGGAAGCTCCGGACCAGCCCACTCTGCACCAGCCAAGCCCGGGCTGGGCCAACCCAAACCAAGAACACGAGGACGTCCCCCCGGTGACTGGGACCCGAAGTCCAGTGCCCAAAGTCCCTCCTCGACGAAGCAGCCAACGCCTGCAGACTCAGAACCAGGGGCCACCCCAACCGCGACCAGCAGAGGGTAAGCTTTTCCGACACCCAAAGACATCCCTGCACCCGGCGCCCTACAGCCCCCTTTGCCGCCCTTTGGGGTACCTACCTGTGCTCCAAGATCCCAACTTACCTCTCGAAGTGCTGGTCGCCCCTGGAGAGTCTCCGTCCCCGAGCCTGCAGCCTTTGTTCCTTTTTGACCTTTCCCATTGGATAACATTGAGCGCACAACTGCTCAAAAGCACCCTGCACCCAGCCGCCCGAGTGCCGCTGGCTGTGACCCCTGTGTCCTATCCTACTTCCTCCCTTGGCCTGAGCAGGAGCCCAGCTCCCACAGCTGCGTGGCATGCTAGCCAGCAGCCACCAACCGAAGGCCCCCCTTCCCTCCTTGGATATCATTGGGCCTACCTACCTCTGCACCCGCCCGCCCCTGTGCCGCTGGGAGTGAACTAACTGTACTTACCTGACCCTGGGGGACCCCTGAGTCTATGCCCAGAACCTTAACTTCACCAACCAAGTACTCACCTGGAAACCGGTAATTTACTTACCTGCCATTGGATAACATTGACTCATTTTGACTCGAAAATGTTCTAAGTGTGAAGTTTTGAAACCTGAAAATGTTCACATAAAATCATCCAAAGACCGAATTCCGAAGTACTCACCTGTGATCAGGAGAGAAGCCAGTACTGTACCTTTCAGAAAAAGTAATCCCTAGCGGAGTTACTAGGAATCTGTATTTTCTCCATAGGAACCCATTGTCTGCTATTCTATGAAATTTCTTCTAAATGTCTACTTTTGAAAACTTGAAATATTCTTTAAAAATCACACGATTACCTACCTGTTATGAGTTAAGACCTCAGTGCTGGCCCTAGGAGACCAGTGCTGGGTTACAAAAGTAACGCGATCGTACTTTACCTGCAACCTGTATTTTCTCCCATCGAATAACATTGTCAGATTTCCTTTGAAAAGTTTCTAAGTGTGAACTTTTAAAACAGCTTTATATTAACGAAAATTCACTACAGTAACTAAAACTTTTTTGCTAACCTGGTTTCAGCTTAGACTGAAGGACTGAATCTGAGATCTAGTCCTGGGACTACTAAATTAATCTATATAGTAATCAACTGTACTTACATGTGGAAATCCCATTGAGCTCAATGCTAAAGTGTGTTTTAGGATTGTGTTGCTTACTGTCAATACAGTATTTATTGTGTGCACGAACCTTATTGCTCCTTTGCAAAGTAATTACATGAGAGAACTCATAACAAGAAAAGTATATTTTTATAACTGTTGGTTCTAAAAAAAACACCCATATCTGTGGATATAAAAACAATTGGCCTGGAGTTCAGTCCTTGAGTGTGTAAAACCTTTTGCTGACTGAGTGTGTACAACACATGCTTTACTCTGTCCTCTGGTACTGCCTTACTGCTCGACCAAGCTACCACTTTGGAGAGTAAGGTCAGTTCTGGCTTTAACCTCTGTTATACCTCTGGGGTTGGTGGACTCTATACACACTGTACTTCATTCTAGTCCAGTATATATAGAGCCACTTTCTCACAATATACTATTAGTTTACCAATTTACTCTTCATGATGCTGACATTACTGCACTAAAAATGTACACAGTAGGAAGAAAACACTGTAGTTGGTGGTTATTTCTTTGTGAAGTGTCTCCCTTAAAATTCCCCATTCCCGTTGATTGCATTATACTCCCTTACCTCCAGCACAGGAAACATTTACTGCAAGCCTATTGCTACTTAGGAAATGGAACAAAATCAACACATTTTTAACATACAAATAATAGTCTTATGAATCTGGCATAGCACTCAGTGCTTGGCCGATTTATAGAAAGAGGATGCTGGCATATTTATACCCAAATGTGTGTTATATAAATATTAGGTCAGTGCAAGATTATTATTCAGCTGCAAAATGTGTGGCTGTTGTAATACGCAAAATACATGAAATGCTTGTGAAAGTCACTGTATCGAAGGTTTGCAGAGTTTAATTCTATGGGAAGATGGTTTAAGCGAAAAATATCTTGTGGGAAATATTTACTCACCACAGGTATCTCACGTAGAGATGAAGTAAGCCCTTGCTTTAAATTTTCACTTACATTTTACATTTATTTTCATGACATTTCACTAAACCAAATGTTGCAATTTTGTCTGTCACCAAAATATGCATCTCATATTCTCAGGCCCACCTGGAGTAAGTAGACCTTCACGTCCCAGAGAATAAGAAATAATATGCCCATGGTGCTGTCAGACAGAACGAGCTTGTACTTGACATACAGCAGGAGTGATGCAGTCCATCGCTGATTCCACCAAGTTTATGAGGGGAAGTGTTAGAAATGGGGAAAAGGATACGAGATAAGAGAGAAAACAGAGACACCAGGCTTTACCAGTCTAAGCTGTTACTTGTGCTCTGCACCAGGGTCTGCAAGATGTCATGGATTGCCTAACGGCAATAAGACATCATTGCTTTCAATAACAATGCAGGATTGTTGAAGGATATTTATGTCAAAATTGGAGGATCCTTAAATCAGATCCGGTTATTGGGTCAAACATTTTCAATTTACCAGATTACCTTTAGGAAAAGTGACCCCACCTCAGTGACATATTGAGTTGTAATGATTTAACATTAACCACTGAGTTTGATTTTATGATTTATTCACCTCAAAAGGTTAGTAAATTCAGTAAGAATGTTCTCCACTACACAATTCCTACAGGAGTGGCTCAGAAGATTTCTAAACATATTACATGAAAAACACCAATCAGACTGAAACACATAGGAGTTTCATCTTTCGCTTCTTAAAATACATTGCGTTGAAGTTCTGGTGTGGGTATTTTTCTGCAGTACGAGGACAGAGATTTCGATTCAATATATGCATAACATATGTAATTCATGTTTAGCCTCAAAACCTTTAATATTTTAATTGTAAATCTAGTTTGAGAGATTAAATGCTTTTATATTTGAATCAGTTTAATATTTAAATTTCAAATCGGGTTTGAGAGATTAAATGCTTTCATATTTTAACCAGCCACTGGAATAAAAAAAAATCCAATTATATGCTGTACAGTATAGCCCTACTACTGCTAATTCTTTCCTACATCAAAGTTCCATTGCAAAGAAAGAACTACTTTTAAATTACAATTACAGACAGGTTTAGACGTAGGGTAAAGGTTACTCGTAGGGCTAATGTTTGCTCCTTTCGTGCCATTTGTCTTGCAAGCTCCTGTCCGGGAAAATCTAGCTCCACCCTCCTGCCTTCAAAAATATACAGAACAATAACCTGTTGCTGAGTAGCTAGGTGCGTGGTGAAACTTGAAACCAGACAACTCACAACAGACTAGGCAGGGGAATAAATGTATCAGTCTATTAGTCAAGTCAAAATATGCAATTTTATCACCCAAGATCGCTATACCAGGGTTTTTGCGGACTAGCGAATTCCAAAGTGTTATGAACCCCAATGTACCTCAATCTAGGCCTAGGTAGCTATACAGTCTTTCACTTACATTTGTCCTACCTTGCTTTGCATAACGGTTCTAAGCACTGACCTTTTACCCAGTTATGTGCTGAATAAATGTCGATCTGTTTCCTTGAAGCCAGCCTCATTTATTATGCATAAGGATTCTTAGAAAAGTCCCTACATGTGACCCACGTAACAGTATGAACATACCCTGTTTAAAAGTCATGGTCATTTCATCCTAGGGCAAAAGAACTGTTTACTATAATCGCAGATATTGTTCTAGACTCATTTGCTTTATCATGCTCACAAAATATTGATTATGTAAGGAACCCAGAGGCAATATTTATGGTATAAAAGATCAATACCAATTCTAGATTGGCAACCAGCCTCATTACAGGTCTGGCTGTGACCTGCTGTCCTTTTGTGATCTTGTTTAAAGAAAAAGATGGAGGCATGAAGGAAGGAGTTATCACTGAAAAGAAAGAAAGAGATAATGGATGCATCGCTACTGGTAGAGTGATCTACAATTCAATTGCTCAAAGGGGATGAGATGCTGTACGAGAAGCACAATGCAATGAGTGAGGTATGTGGGTTGAAGCTGTGATGTACAGAACCATGGTGAGCTGAATTCTCCCTCTCCCAGATCTAGTAGTGAGCCACTGGACTTTGTCTCTTGAGAGCCTTGAGGTCAATCTCTTGGTGTAGAGATTTCTCTCTCAATGAGGTCAGGTGAAGACACTGCGCCCTCCTGTCAAACAAGGTATGATGATTCTCATTACAAAATGTTCTGAAGTGAATGGTTATAACGCCTCCATGAACTTGTGTTAAGATAAGCTGTGATCTAGAAATGCACCAACATTGTACCTGCTAAGGAACTTGTGTTTAAAAGTACCAGACTCTAGCAATTGTGCACCCTTGAACTCCTGTGAAATGCAGTTTGTCAATGATACGGCTTGAGATCCACAGTGAGTGAGCTCCCAGTTTCCATTTTGAGTGGGACTTTTTACATTGGAGCTACATAATCTACTTGGTGAATGTCATTGACTCCAATATCGCTTGAAGAATCTGTAACTTGCAACCATCCCTCATCCACAGCAAAAACACTTTGAATTTTGCTTGACAGCACTGACAGCTAGACCAGAGGTCCATAGGTGCACAGAGAATATGTGACAGAGCCAACTGCCCTACAAGAACACTGAGATGCACACAGGACAAAAAGTGGAGAAAAACATTCAAAATATGGTTAACCTTTGAAATATGAAACTCAATGATAGAAATGGCATGGGAGTAGTCTAGCCTTCCAGGGAGCCAAAGATAAAGTTGGGTTTTAACTGGCAGCTTGACAGCATTAGACTATAAGTTCTAGTGTACTGTATACCAGTGCTAGCACTTCATACATTACAGGAGAGACTGTGACACAGAGACAGACACCCTAGTGCAGCATTGGGATTCAACCACTAACAGTAGCCAGATTGTTGATTGCCCTGAATGTGACAGTGGGTGCATAGTCTTGTGCTGTTATTTGAATTAAAACTATTCCTATTTGTAGGAAGGTAGGATCCTTCTGCATAGTTACCCCCACTTTTTGCCTGCTGCTAAGCTGTTTTTGACTAGTCTGACTGGAATCCTGCTAATCAGGACCCCAGTCTCCCTGCTTTCTCCCTTAAATTGTTATGTTCAGTATTTAGGTACATCCCAGATTGGATACTGAGGTACCCATACAAGTCCATAGTATATGGTACTAAGGTACCTAGGGCATGGTCACCCAGAGGTTCCTAATGGGCTGAAGCATGCATTATGCCACCAGTTGGAGACCATTCAAAATGGAATGACAGGCCTGCCATTGCAGCCTGTGCAAGATGGTGCTAGCACCAATTACTAAAGATATAGGTTTACTAAATCTAAGGTCACTTCACTTAAAACCTATAAGACACCCTTATAGCAGGCCTTTGAAATCTGGAAGGCAGGGTACGTGGTTCTAAGTGAGAGGGTGCCCCTGCATGAGCAGGACACCCCTACAGCCTACGGAGTCCATTCTCCTGGTTGTAAGTGAAGCAGCCATATACCATATAGAGGGGCACAACGTAATTGCGCAATAACCATCTTGAAACTGGCTTTAATGAATCCTATCATGTTTGGTAATCAAACATGTTGGAATAATACCCCCACACCATAAACTGTGTGGGAGGTATGATTCCAAGCACTGGAAGAGCCCTCTGGTAGGCTCTTCATGTCCCCGTTACCAGTCTACCAAACTCGGACAGCACAAAATGGTTGCTGCCAACTGGGAGACACAATTCTATTCTCCTGCTGCTTAGCCAAGCTTGAGCAGGGGAAGGCAGAACAATAGGCATCCTGCCACGTGGAGGTGTGATCACCTCCCAGACAGGATTCAGTGTATTGGGGCAGGGTGGGTTCACTTGCAAACGCCACTCAGTCTGCATGTGGGGCACATTTGGTGCATTTCAAACCAGTCCTGGGAGCCGTTGGCGCGAAACTGGACTAAGGACTTGGGAGTAACCTTCCCCCTGTCCAGACCCTCCCCTGGGAGGGTCCCCAGAATCATCCCAACCCTTAAGTACAAAATCCTACGCACTCAAAGGGAATCACAACATCAATGTGTAAGTAAATTTGAATTAGCACAAAAAGAAATTCTTGTCCAGCGTCGTTTTCATTGGAGGTTCGTGCGTCTCTCCTTTTATTTGGTCATCAGATAGGACAATTTATATACAGCCAGCCGACACATGTTTCGTTGTAGGACTGTACATAAACAGGAACTACAACTCTTCAGGGCCCATTTCCAGTGATAATTCCAACCCGGAAGGGTAACCTTATGTAGTGAAATCACGAAATCAGTCGCCATCGGTTTTCTCAAATTCTCACTCTGAAATGCCAATTTCCAATCTTGTAGCTCAAAAGTTTCGCTCGAGTTCGTATATATCCAATAGATAAGAATTTCCGATTTGCAAAAACATAACCACGGGTGCGTGTGTTACGGAATCCTTCGGAAGAATCGCCATCGCACTACTGGCATCCAAAACCCGGAAGTGAATCATGCCAACCCTTTCCTAAGGGTTCTTAAGGACTTACCTGTGGATGGGTCCCAGAATTTGTCACAGGATAATATTCAGATCAGACACCACTTCTTCTTCTATCGTATGGGCACTCTGGACTTCGCTGGACTTCGTTTGGATTCGACTTCGTCTCCCTTCCAGTCTGATGCATTGTCTGTTCCTGTGTACCATACAGGAACTTTCCAAGGCCTGTGGACATCAAAGACACCTAAAGGAATCTTCCTTGTAGTGAAGGAGTCACTTCCCGGTGTTTGCAAAGCCTGCAACTAAGTCGACCGGTCTGCTGATCCTGAGCTACTCCGGACTCCAAAAATTTCTACAACACAAGTGGTGGTTTTTCACAGCTCCCTAGGCCCGCCCTGCCATCTCACCAAGTTTGAGGCCATGTGCACTTCGACAACTTACAGTTGCAAAGGTTTGTTGGCTTCCTTCCAAGAATTTCTCGGGCTCCAAGTAGCCCCAACCTCGAGCATCCCCAGATACCAGAATCTTTGGCCACACCACATTGTGTGCATTGTGATTTGCATCTTTTGGTGAGCTGCTTAAGGTCCTCTCGCGACTCCAGTGCCTTCGACTTGTGGGTCCATTTGAGAGTCACCTTTAGTCCTGTTTGGCTCCCCCTGATTGCTCAGGGCCTTCCTTGACTCCCCTGCCGGGTTGTAAGTGAAGCAGCCATATACCATATAGAGGGGCACCACATAGTTGCGCAATAGCCATCTTGAAACTGGCTTTAATGAATCCTATCATGTTTGGTAATCAAACATGTTGGAATAATACCCCCACACCATAAACTGTGTGGGAGGTATGATTCCAAGCACTGGAAGAGCCCTCTGGTAGGCTCTTCATGTCCCCGTTACCAGTCTACCAGACTCAGACAGCACAAAATGGTTGCTGCCAACTGGGAGACACAATTCTATTCTCCTGCTGCTTAGCCCAGCTCGAGCAGGGGAAGGCAGAACAATAGGCATCCTGTCACAGGGAGGTGGGATCACCTCCCAGACAGGATTCAGTGTATTGGGGCAGGGTGGGTGCACTTTCAAATGCCACTCAGTCTGCATGTGGGGCACATCCTTGTGGTGAGTCCCCTGGACCTGCAGATCCCGACATTGCACCTTCTTTGACTTCTGCATGGGTTGCATTTTCCAATGCTCGTTGGTGCTCCTGACGGACCCCTACCTCATGGCAATCGACATCCGACGTGGGACAGGTCATGCATGGCTCCTGATCTTCCTCAGCATCGCCTGGTTGTCATAGCTGCAGAGTCAAGGTCCTCGTCAACTGTCCTACAACTCCTAACATCAATGGACATTCGTGTTCCAGATCTCCTGGTCACTCCTGAGTGGCACAGACTCTTTCCCCTCTGCTTGCAAGTACCTCTCAACTAGAATCCACCTTCGGATTCTAGTGAACACTTTCTTCTCCTTCAGCAGCGGCACTTTCCTGAAGTCCTCCGTTAGGTTTGACAGCAGTTTCCGACACTACTTCACACCTATGCACCCGGCTTCCCTGGTGTAGGTATTGAGGGTACTAGGGGATACACGGATGGGGTGGCTCTCCCACCATTTGTCTTTCACGGGGTTTCTTCAGGGTCCAATGGGAAGGGTCCTTAATCTTTAAATATCCAACCACAACTTACACGTAGACTTGTATGGGGCACGCAGTCGTGTTCTCAACTGCACATGCGCTCTGTAGGATTCTTAATCACTCGCCTCAGGTGGTTCCTTGGGTCCCCAGCACTTCTATGTCCTCTCAACAATGTCTTGACTCGAGTCGTCGTTCTTAGACCACTTTCTTAATATATGGTTCAATCCTTCCCTCGGGTCCACTGTGTATTTTTTGTCATTTACTATGATTTCTATGCAAAGTATTGTGTGCATTGTGCATATCCCCAGGTAGGAGATATCTATAAGTGTTAGAGAGTATTATATAATAAATACATATTTTTTATAAATACCTTGTGTGGTTCTTTTCCACTTAATCAATACATATACGAGTGTGTTCTGGTAAAACAAGCTGCTTTACACTCCTTCTGGACTAATACTGAAGGCTGCTATCCACAGCTACCACTTAAAGAGCTTTTTATGGTTGTCTAAGACCTCCTAAATCACAATAAGGTTGTCTGGACTGGTGCAAGGTGTCCACTCACATAAGTGCACATCATATACCAGGCCAGCTTCTCACACTATTTTTAATGCAGACCACTAATTACAAATTGATTTCTTGCTGGCAATAGATCTACACTTAGTAGATGCGTTTCTAACTCTATACCTCCTCCATGAATAAGCCTTCCATCGCTCGGCTTCGCTAACCTGAAGATCAGTTAATAAAGGGGTAAACTTGGCATTGTGCTTGTGCTATGCCTCTCATGTAAACTACATATAAGACTCTCTGCATTCTTGAACTTGTGAAGGGTGTCATAAACATTTTTGGACAAGCTTTTAAGTCTTTGAAGATCCCTTGCAAACTGTGCCCAACTAGACTGAGCTTGTTACATGCACTCCTGTTGAGGCCTTGTTTCCAGCAGTGTTGTAACCAAAACCCCTGCAGGGCGGGGCGAGCACCGGTGGCCCTCTCTTGCACTGGCAGGCCCCTGAACAGATAGCTACAGATTTGGTCCGGAGCGTGGTGGGGCCCCCTGCATGTACTTTGCAGGGACCCCCCATCGAGTTATGTTACGCCACTGGTTTCCAATGCTCCCACTGCTATTGCTTGAACTTATTTGTTATCATTTTCGTGTTTTTGTGTTTTTTGCTTAAAATGTTTGTACTTTTTACATTATAAATGGATTTGAATTTTTGAGTTGTTCTCGTACCTACTTTCCTTATTTGAATTGTTGTCACCCCCTTACACTTTCCATGTGCATTGCTGGTGAGTAGCCATTTTGCTCTGCCAAGCTAGCAGCCAGTGACCTGCTAGATACCTGCAGAGGAAAGATGTGTTTGACCCTGCGAGGAGAAACAATCAGTTTGTGTGGGAGCTCATTCGCCGACACATTATAGGTCTAATTTATATTGTTAACTATTTTAAATAATTTAGTTTAATCTAACATTATTTCCTATGGGATTTTAGTTTCATTCTCTTCCTCTGTTACTTTTCATTGGAGGGTTTTGCAGTACAAGTGGTTGGCCATGGGTGGTACTACTACCTTTTTTCTTTTTTCTTTTTTTTCTTTATTTATTTTTATACATTGTATCCAATCACAGATACTGCTGCAGGGTTGACCACAGCTGGCAAAGATCATTAGTACTGTGCTGTTTATGCGGTTACCCCCTTGCTGGTTAGATTTTGACAGAGAAGTAGTAGTAACTTGCAACTCGGATTTTGTGAATAGCCAAGAGTAGTAAACCTGCTCAAAAGTGTAAATTACTCAAAAGTGTAAGTTTCATTGTAAATCAGGTCCTCTTTTTTGTTTCTTTCCTTCAGCCTACCCGAGGAATACTTTGAAGGAAACTTGTATGAATCCTTCTGAAAGATAGATCCTCAGACATTTGCTTCTGAGATTGATACCATAGTCATTATGTGAAGCCCTTAAAGTTTTATTAAATCATATTTAGCAATGATAGAGTAGGTAGTTTGTGGCAATTAGAGGTTATATGAGGAAATGTGTAGTCACGTCCTGTGGGCTTCTTCTAAGAGTTGTCCTAAGAAACAGAACCCCAGATTCATGAAACCCAAAATCTGCAATTCCTAAATTGCGAGAAATACCGAATCGCAATTTAGAAATCGCAGAATGGGATTCATAAACAACAGCGAGTAAAAAAAGCGAATCGCAATCGGCCGCAATTGTCTATTGCAATTTCCCCAAAATCGCATAAAATTCGCAGAATCAGCGGTTTTCCATGTTGAAATTGCAATCTTACAATTACCGAAATCGCAAATTGCGATCTCACTAATTGCGAGATCGCAAAAACAGCAAGTCGCATTTCGAGCACAGTGATGACATCACAACCAGGAAGCAGGCAGTTCCCATCCTCATTCTGCATACTGAGCCTGAAGTGGAAGCAGCACTGTCTAGAGCTCCACTTCAGACCACCTCCAGCTCAAAATCAGGAGACACCCCACTGCAGAAAATGTCCCAGGAAGCAGCAGGGGGCAGTTCCTCAGGAAGGAAACGAAAAATAAACTTTTCTGAACAAGAATTGGAATACCTCATTGAGGGAGTGAGCAAAGACCACGAACCTCTTTGGGAAGGACTCAAGGAGGGTGCCTGAGGCGGACAAAAGAAGGATTTGGCTGCGCATCCGCGCCAAAGTAAATTCCGTGGGAGTGACCCAGGGCTCCATAGATGATTTAAAGAAGAGGTGGTACGACCTCAGAGGGCGTGCAAAGGAGAGGATTGCAGAGAGGCTGGGGGAGCATGTTGCATCAGGAGGAGGAGAGCCCACTGTACCACCCAACACCCCACTGGAGGACCTCATGGAGGACACCCTGCATCCCGGGGCATGCGTGGGGGTAACCCGGCTGGACTCCTCCGACCCACCCAAGAATCCCAAGGAAAGTGCCATGCGACTGCGACCCTGTCCCCTAACAATGGCCATGACCCCAGAGCTACCCATTAGAAACCCCAGTCATGCAGTCCATGCACACCAGAAAAGCCCTATTGCATTGTGGGACATGTAGTCTGACCACAATTTCCATCTAGCCCCATACAGCCAGACCTGTCCAGTGAGAGTCAATCCTACAGCCAGTCAGGGAATGCTAGCCTGCATGCATGTAGCAACCTTACATGTGCAAGATACATGTCATTAATCAACGTCCACTTTACATCACAGGTGGCGCTAAAGAACCCAGCACTGATAGTAAGGCCCTGCACATAGATGACAATCCTGAGGACACCGAGGGAGACGTCCATCCTGCCCCTCAACTAAGACCATCAGGGCAAACAGCAGCACCATCAGTAGTACCACCACCTCAGCAACAACAGGCGCGCCACAACCGCACCATGTGACACCGAAGCCAGGTGGCACTGCTAACAACAGCTGCAGCACGGAAACAAGCACGGCGCACTGCCACTGTGAGAACACTGTCCAGCGGACTGGTGAGGGAGGCGCGCAACACAACACCACGCGCAGGCAGGGGGGTGAATGTGCGGGTACCTGGCCTGTCAATAGAGCGCTGTATGCTCCGCATACACCAGAAGCAGGCCCGTCATCTTGCAGCCATCTACTTGCAGCTGCACAAGACTGCAAGCAATGTGGGACAACTGTCTGACAGAATGGAGAGGATGACCGCTGCAGTGGAGGCAAACACCCAGGCCATGTTGAACTAGCGGGACGTCAACCGGTGGCGCCACCGCCAGCTGCTGACCCGCCGGTCTGCGTACACGCACTCTAACCACATCATAGGGAATGCCACCTCCCAACTCTCACGACGCTCGTTGGCCATGCAAATTCAAATGGTGCAATGCTGCCAGGATGTCGCTAGGGCACTGGAGCAAGTCACCACTGCAGTGCAGGGTCTGCAGTCGACCGGCCATGGCTAGGCAAGTGTGGGGGATGACACAAGTGAGGCCAATTCAAGCCAAAGCAGCCAATCGTTGCCACTGGTGACAGTACCCCGCCGCAGCACCAGGCCCACTGCTGCTTCACGGGCAAATGCTGAGGAAGAGGTGGAAATGCGACTTGGAGCTTCCGCCCGAGGGCGCCATTGACAATTCATTTCATACCATGCAGGGCCATGCTGATGACACAAGCATGCCCTCCTCACATACATGGGGTTGTATGACTCAATACGGCTATCATGTCACTGTAAGAAACAATGCCACATTATTGTGAAGAAAACAGTAATATATTTTCAATAACAGTTCATCTGACCCATGCCATTATTTCAATTGTGAAGTGTCAGGTGAGGGGAGAATGTGCACTAGAAACAGTTAATTTTGATGTGGTTGCGACACCTGTGTCCATGAGCAGGATTCTCCCCGCACATGTGCAGGTTGGCGGTTGTCCCCTTCCGACTCACTGCCAGAGATCTCTACAGGTATCCTGCGCTTGGTAACAATGTTGTGGAGTATTGCACACATGGCCACGATGCGGCAGCAGACCTCAGGCTCTTATTTGAGGACCCCACCAGTCTTGTGAAGTATGCAGAATCGGCTCTTCAGAAGGCCAAATGTCCTCTCAATGCAATTTCTTGTGTGTATGTGTGCAGCATTGTAAGGCCGTTGCTGTGGTGTGGCAGTGTTGAGGTATGGGGTGAGGAGGTACTCACGGAGCCCGTAGGCGCTGTCACCTGAATGAAAGGAGCAGAGGGTGAGTGCCTGTCATGCTCAGATACATGGTCACAATGTAGGATTTGGTGGCATGTGTACTTACCTAGTAGGTGTCCTTCGCCAAAGTCTCCCCTGGCCAGTCAAGTGTGCATGCCGCTGTGCCGGAATATGAAGGAGTCATGTGTGCTCCCCGGGTATTGTGCCACTATGTCCGTGATGATTGTCTTAGCGTTGCACACCATCTGGATATTCAGGGAGAGGTAGGACTTGTGGTTCCGGTACATGTATTCTGTTTGTGCAGGTGGGCAGATGTGGATGTGGGTACAGTCAATGCATCCTATTACATGTGGGAATTGTGCAATGTTGTCAAACTGAAGCTTGGTTTGATTCAGGTCCTGTTGGGTGGTCGGGAATGTGATGTAATGGTGTAGCCGGGTCAGCATTGCCTCCAGGAAACTCCTTAGTCAGCGGGACATGGTGCTCTGGGAGATCCCCCTGCAATGGCAACTACCCCCTGGAAGCTTCCGGAGGCCAGGAGGTGCAGGCTGCACAAAACCTGGAAATGGGTGAGCACAGCATTGGTCCTCCTTGTTGGGTGCTGCATCAGGGGGTCTAGGGCACGGATCAGCTTAGTGATCATTGCCTCATTCAGGCGGTACTTGGAGTAGATTTACTCCGCAGTTTGGCCTAGAAGGGTGATCCGCTGACGGAATATTCGCTCCTGGATTCTGCGTCTGTTCCTTGCTGCTACCTGGAGCCTTCGCCGCCTGACCACCATGTAGAATCCTGGCATTGTGAGAGTCCTCATGCTCCTACGATATCTCCTTGAGTGTGTTTGGTCACGCCTGCACCTGTGGCTAGTTTTTTTTTTATTTCTTCATGGTTACCACCTGGTTTGGGTTCTCCTTAAATTGCGCGTCGCAAACAGCGATTTTCTGATTTTTCGCTATTTGCGATTTTTCATGAATTGCTTTAGCGATTATTTAGCGAGCTCGCAAAATATTTTGCAGAATCCATGGATTCTCGCTATATCTTATTCGCTATAGGGGTTCCTCCTGGATTCTGCGAATTATTTTGCGATTTCGCAAAACTGTTTTTACGAATTCGCTATTTTGTACTTTTTTCAATCATGAATTGCTTTTCTTTGGATTGCAATCGCAATAGCTAAATCGCAGCTATTGCGATCGCAATTTTGGATGATGAGTCCTGAGTGGAGAACATAAATTGTCTGCCTCATTTAACCAAAAATAGTTTGAATCATTTCCTTGGTTGTGTTGCTTTAGAAAACCTGCAATAGTCAGTCTATAATTAATTTATTAGATCAATTATGTATGGTGATGCAGCTGAACTGCGACATGCGACTGCGACCCTGTCCCCTAACAATGGCCATGACCCCAGAGCTACCCATTAGAAACCCCAGTCATGCAGTCCATGCACACCAGAAAAGCCCTATTGCATTGTGGGACATGTAGTCTGACCACAATTTCCATCTAGCCCCATACAGCCAGACCTGTCCAGTGAGAGTCAATCCTACAGCCAGTCAGGGAATGCTAGCCTGCATGCATGTAGCAACCTTACATGTGCAAGATACATGTCATTAATCAACGTCCACTTTACATCACAGGTGGCGCTAAAGAACCCAGCACTGATAGTAAGGCCCTGCACATAGATGACAATCCTGAGGACACCGAGGGAGACGTCCATCCTGCCCCTCAACTAAGACCATCAGGGCAAACAGCAGCACCATCAGTAGTACCACCACCTCAGCAACAACAGGCGCGCCACAACCGCACCATGTGACACCGAAGCCAGGTGGCACTGCTAACAACAGCTGCAGCACGGAAACAAGCACGGCGCACTGCCACTGTGAGAACACTGTCCAGCGGACTGGTGAGGGAGGCGCGCAACACAACACCACGCGCAGGCAGGGGGGTGAATGTGCGGGTACCTGGCCTGTCAATAGAGCGCTGTATGCTCCGCATACACCAGAAGCAGGCCCGTCATCTTGCAGCCATCTACTTGCAGCTGCACAAGACTGCAAGCAATGTGGGACAACTGTCTGACAGAATGGAGAGGATGACCGCTGCAGTGGAGGCAAACACCCAGGCCATGTTGAACTAGCGGGACGTCAACCGGTGGCGCCACCGCCAGCTGCTGACCCGCCGGTCTGCGTACACGCACTCTAACCACATCATAGGGAATGCCACCTCCCAACTCTCACGACGCTCGTTGGCCATGCAAATTCAAATGGTGCAATGCTGCCAGGATGTCGCTAGGGCACTGGAGCAAGTCACCACTGCAGTGCAGGGTCTGCAGTCGACCGGCCATGGCTAGGCAAGTGTGGGGGATGACACAAGTGAGGCCAATTCAAGCCAAAGCAGCCAATCGTTGCCACTGGTGACAGTACCCCGCCGCAGCACCAGGCCCACTGCTGCTTCACGGGCAAATGCTGAGGAAGAGGTGGAAATGCGACTTGGAGCTTCCGCCCGAGGGCGCCATTGACAATTCATTTCATACCATGCAGGGCCATGCTGATGACACAAGCATGCCCTCCTCACATACATGGGGTTGTATGACTCAATACGGCTATCATGTCACTGTAAGAAACAATGCCACATTATTGTGAAGAAAACAGTAATATATTTTCAATAACAGTTCATCTGACCCATGCCATTATTTCAATTGTGAAGTGTCAGGTGAGGGGAGAATGTGCACTAGAAACAGTTAATTTTGATGTGGTTGCGACACCTGTGTCCATGAGCAGGATTCTCCCCGCACATGTGCAGGTTGGCGGTTGTCCCCTTCCGACTCACTGCCAGAGATCTCTACAGGTATCCTGCGCTTGGTAACAATGTTGTGGAGTATTGCACACATGGCCACGATGCGGCAGCAGACCTCAGGCTCTTATTTGAGGACCCCACCAGTCTTGTGAAGTATGCAGAATCGGCTCTTCAGAAGGCCAAATGTCCTCTCAATGCAATTTCTTGTGTGTATGTGTGCAGCATTGTAAGGCCGTTGCTGTGGTGTGGCAGTGTTGAGGTATGGGGTGAGGAGGTACTCACGGAGCCCGTAGGCGCTGTCACCTGAATGAAAGGAGCAGAGGGTGAGTGCCTGTCATGCTCAGATACATGGTCACAATGTAGGATTTGGTGGCATGTGTACTTACCTAGTAGGTGTCCTTCGCCAAAGTCTCCCCTGGCCAGTCAAGTGTGCATGCCGCTGTGCCGGAATATGAAGGAGTCATGTGTGCTCCCCGGGTATTGTGCCACTATGTCCGTGATGATTGTCTTAGCGTTGCACACCATCTGGATATTCAGGGAGAGGTAGGACTTGTGGTTCCGGTACATGTATTCTGTTTGTGCAGGTGGGCAGATGTGGATGTGGGTACAGTCAATGCATCCTATTACATGTGGGAATTGTGCAATGTTGTCAAACTGAAGCTTGGTTTGATTCAGGTCCTGTTGGGTGGTCGGGAATGTGATGTAATGGTGTAGCCGGGTCAGCATTGCCTCCAGGAAACTCCTTAGTCAGCGGGACATGGTGCTCTGGGAGATCCCCCTGCAATGGCAACTACCCCCTGGAAGCTTCCGGAGGCCAGGAGGTGCAGGCTGCACAAAACCTGGAAATGGGTGAGCACAGCATTGGTCCTCCTTGTTGGGTGCTGCATCAGGGGGTCTAGGGCGCGGATCAGCTTAGTGATCATTGCCCCATTCAGGCGGTACTTGGAGTAGATTTACTCCGCAGTTTGGCCTAGAAGGGTGATCCGCTGACGGAATATTCGCTCCTGGATTCTGCGTCTGTTCCTTGCTGCTACCTGGAGCCTTCGCCGCCTGACCACCATGTAGAATCCTGGCATTGTGAGAGTCCTCATGCTTCTACGATGTCTCCTTGAGTGTGTTTGGTCACGCCTGCACCTGTGGCTAGTTTTTTTTTTATTTCTTCATGGTTACCACCTGGTTTGGGTTCTCCTTAAATTGCGCGTCGCAAACAGCGATTTTCTGATTTTTCGCTATTTGCGATTTTTCATGAATTGCTTTAGCGATTATTTAGCGAGCTCGCAAAATATTTTGCAGAATCCATGGATTCTCGCTATATCTTATTCGCTATAGGGGTTCCTCCTGGATTCTGCGAATTATTTTGCGATTTCGCAAAACTGTTTTTACGAATTCGCAATTTTGTACTTTTTTCAATCATGAATTGCTTTTCTTTGGATTGCAATCGCAATACCTAAATCGCAGCTATTGCGATCGCAATTTTGGATGATGAGTCCTGAGTGGAGAACATAAATTGTCTGCCTCATTTAACCAAAAATAGTTTGAATCATTTCCTTGGTTGTGTTGCTTTAGAAAACCTGCAATAGTCAGTCTATAATTAATTTATTAGATCAATTATGTATGGTGATGCAGCTGAACTTATTACTTGAGTACTCCTTGAACCAGCATGATATTTTAGTCATTGAGATACTTAATTGGTGATCTTTGCCTAATACTTTAAAAGTGCCTACCTTTTACATAGACTGCATTAGTTTCCCTCACTGTACCACCCATTATCTCCCCCTCACTTACCACCGTGCAACAGTTTATCGATTGAGATTCTAACATATAAATATTTAACATAGGTATTATTACATTTTGTGTTTGACTTACTGTTAAATTAGCATTAAACAACTCTTTCCTGTGCCTGACAACTGGTAGTCAGCACTAGTGTGACTTTCAAGGACAATAAGGAAGCTCGTGCATAATTAGTGACTGCCACTAGAGATACTTTCACCAATTAAAAGGGAGATATTCCATTCCCCTTCCGCCTCATTTAGAGAGTGGCGAAAGCTCACCAAAGAAGAATATTCATTTGGTGACAATGACACTGACCATTTGTGGGGAGGCAATTAGATGCAATTTTCACTTGTGTCCCTTCAGTGGGAAGCTACCTAGGAATCCATGGTAGACTATCAGAGATCCCAGGAGTTTATCAAAGCAGAACATTTCAGAAGTCAAGGCAGTCACATCCTGTGGAGTGATGAGAGAGACACCACAGTTGTCCATGACTATGTAGAAGGGTAACTTGTCTCTACATTTAGTAGAGGTTGAAACCTCCCTCCACTGTCCATGGTATACCACACAAGTCAAAATCCCATTTTAGCTGTGGATTCATATCTTGTATCAGGGATCTCTGACCTGCGCTCACAATATTAACTTTGGACTCAAAAAGAGCGCTGGCTGGAAGGATGTGCACGCTGGCACATGTACATACATGTCAGTATTGTAGATGCGATGCCATAGAGCTTCAATAGGAAGGATTCTTTGGTTCACTTGCCAGTATGAAAAAACAACTGTTTTAACTAAATCCAAACAAAGCTACGGGGAATGTTCTGTGTTTTCTGAAGCAAGGACATGAGCCAAGGCTGCTAAGCCCTCGCCTGGCAGGCCCTTGCATCATGGTCCATCAAAATGAATTCAGCGCACTTCACAGAGACAATGTGCAGTTACTTTCGCTCACAAGGAAGCCCAGCGTATACGCTATCAGTCCGTAACACAAGAGACTTTTGGAAATCGTGGGTGTAGGGCTCTCTATCTGTATTTTCTGAGACCTACACATATGTTTGGACACCAACCCATTACTAACTGTTCCCCATTTCTTGTTTATGACCCACCTGGCTCTCCACTTCATGTTATGCCTGTTTCTCTTCAGTTTTATTTCTCACTATTTCTGACTCTGACAGTGTAATTTTATCATTTAACCTGTGTCTTGGTCTCTCATTTTAACTTTCCCTCTCTCGCTTTCTTCCTCTCTCTCTCTCTGTTTCTTTCTCGTTCTTTCTTTAGCTCTCTCACATCTTTGGTTCTCTCTTTCGCTAGCTTGGGCTTCCATTTCCCTATCTTTCGCTTTTTTGCTTAGATTCAGAGAATTAGAGAATGCTGCTGACATCTAATGTGATCTGAAGATCAATCAACTGAGCCTTCTGAGGGTGGTGAACTGATTACTGCCCATTCAAAGCTCTTTGAAATGGCAGATGCTTGGTAGGAAGTGCTTTGAATTTTCCATGTTCGTCCTATATCTCATTAAGAGTATCCGATTTTCAGCACAACACTCTTTTATGCTCTCTTTTTTCTTACTCTCCCTCTTTGTTGGTCTGTTCACCACATCGCTCTCTCACTCACTCTCACTCACACCCTCTTTCTAATTTTCTCTCATACTAAACCCACAGTGGCTATCTCGTCCCAGTCTCACACAGGGTTTACTCTGTCTTGAGGGTGTTTTTCCTTCTGTTTGTTTCCTAAATCCATCCATTTCCTCTCTCTTGGTGGTTTATCTATTCACTCTGTCTCGTCCTCAATGCCAGACTTTTCAATGTCACCCTATCTGTCATTCTGGGCTTGAAACTGCATGGCAAATCAAATAAATAACTAATTAAACAAGTACATCGTGGGTCTCTTTCAACTTTTTCTGAACGACAAAGGACTAAGGGGCACATGCATCAACAGATTTTGCATTCGCAAATGATGCGAATCGCAAAATTCGTCCGTTTGCGAATGCAATATCTGAAAATGTGATGCATCATTTTTTAGTTCATTTTAGAATCGCAATTAGTTTTGCGATTCCTTAAGAAATCGCAAAACTAATTGCGATTCCTTAAAAATTCGCAATTCTGTTTGCAAATCTCTAAAAAATCGCAAATTTAAGGAATCCTTAAAATTGTGCAAAAAACGGAATGCACCAATTTTTGCACATTAGAGAAATTCTCAGAAAACACATATAGGAAGTGCAAAAATAAGAAGAAGTGAGAGCAGGTGGTATTTTTTTTTCCACTACACATGTGTAAATGATTAACAACCTATAAAAGGGACTTCAGAATGACTCAGGATCTCTTCCAGGATGGCAGCAGCAATTTTCCTAGCACGTAGATGGTGGATGAGAGCAGCAGGGAGGAGGAGAAGAGTACTCAATGAAAGGGTTTTTAGGTTGCGCATCATTTTGCTTGGGCAGACACAGGCTGGCATATATGATAAGTATAGACTTAATGCAGACACCATCATTGATTTAATTGCAGAGTTGGACCCCATACTGCAAAGGCAAACGCGTAGAACTCAAGCTATACCCACCCATGTGCAGGTTTTATGTTGTCTACACCTTTTAGCCTCTGGCTCCTTCCAAGGTGTAATAGCAGTTGCGGGGGTGTTTTACAGAGTGCATTGTCTAGATTTTTCAATGACTTCCTCAATGCAATGCTCCATAGGATAAACCACCACATAATTTTCCCCTCAACGCATCAGGAGTTGCTGCAGACCAAGTTAGACTTTTATAACATGGCACACTTCCCACATGTCATAGGATGTGTTGATGGAACACATGTCCCCATTTGTCCCCCATCTGCAAATGAGTACATTTTTCGAAATAGGAAAAATTACCACTCTTTAAACATACAAGCAATCTGTGATTCCAAAGGAATCATCACTGACTTAGTTGCCAGCTACCCAGGTAGTGCCCACGATTCATACATTTTCAAACATAGTGCCATTCATGATCGCCTGCTTTCTGGAGAATTTGGTGATGGATATTTATTAGGTAAATTGCTTATGTTTACTGCCAATTGTAATGTTTCTGACAAGCATTTCAATGTGTCTGATGTTTATTTTCATGTATCACCTTTCAACTTAGGAGATAGTGCATATGGAGTGAGGTCTTACATTCTCACCCCATACCTGACTCCAAGTACCCGCAAAGAACAGCAGTACAGCAATGCCCATATCTCAACCCGTAGCATAATAGAGAGGACCTTTGGGGTCATGAAGTCTAGGTTCAGCATACTGCATAAGACTGGTGGAGCCTTGCAATATCGCCCAGATGTTTGTTGCAAAATAGTAGCAACATGTGCAGTCTTGCACAACCTAGCAACTAGGAGAGGCCTTGAACTAGATGTAGACGATATGCAACCAAATAATTTCAACCAGCCACAACAACCACATGCAAGAGTACATGGACCGGACGCAGCGGAAGGGAGAAGAAGAAGGGCAGAAATAACACAACATTACTTCTAAAAAAAGGTAGGAAAATTCATGTTTGCTACAAAATTTAAGCTCTTTATTTTAACATGTTTCACACAATAGGAACTTGTAACAAAAATTTCAAAGCATGACTTCTCCAAAAAATAAATTCCAGATATTACACTAATATAATTCTTAGTCCATATCATTGTTTAGAGAAAATGAAAGAAATGTAATGCAAGAATATCATGTCATCACTTCTTCCTTCCACGCAAACCTAAAGCTTTATTTTTAACTGAATCTGAAACCATGGCAGGGCAAATATTACTTTCTTTCCCTCTTTTGCTATGGCGTTCACACACAACATTGGTGTGTGCATCACCACTGGTTCCTGCTGAATCATTCTTAACATTGCCTTCATAAGCTGTATTCTGGTTATCATCAGGTGGCAGCACATTAACCCCACTTTTCATATTTTTGAATCCTTCGCATAGATCTGCACAACATTTTTTTATTTCCTCTTGCATGCGCATTGTGTGTTTGATATGACGTGCATTGCTGCTGGTCACCCTATTCAGAGCCCGGGCATAAGTGTGCATACTTGCCACAGTTTTCAAATGTCTATTACAATTGGCAATGTTTTGACTTTGAAAGACATCAGATATTGTCACTAAAGCATTTGCTACACGCTCAAAATTCTGATTTGAGGCAGTATGCGCCCCTTCAATCACCTTGGATAATGTTTTCAATGTCTTATTGATTCCACTGAGGTCTTCAACCATATGACTAATTTTCCCCTTTATTACTCTCAGATCTTTACCCTGAAGACGCTGCACTTTCAATAATTTAACCACATGGCTGCTAGGCGTTTTCCCCTCCTGTGCTGCATATTGTTGTTTTACATTATTTCATGACGAGCTGGCCTTGTCATCCGCGCACGGCAGGTAAGCGCCATGACGAGCCCAGCTCGTCATTAGCTTCGAAGGGGTTAAGCTCAACTGCACTTGCATGGACGTCATCCACTGTGGAGTCTCCTGGATTGGAAGAGCGAGGCCTTCTTCTGTAGAATTGTTGGATTCTTCTACGACCACTAAACTGTTTTGTCGAAGTGGCAGGCTTTCCTGAATCATCAACCACAATTTCTGTGACATTTGCCTCTTCCTCAGAGTCTAATTCCTGTACTTTACGCACTGATTTCCAAACTTTTTTTAAGTGCACAGAGGGTGATGAAGTCACAGAATTATTGTCTGAATGGCTCTGTATTTCCATGCTGATCTCATCAAAAACGTGTGTTACATTTTCCTTTTGTAAATCTAAAATAAAAAAAATGATGCATGATGTCAATGTAATGTCTTTTCTTAAAAATAAATACAAATAAAGTCTACATGTGTTCCAGATTGAGGACGCCTTTTGAAACATAATTATCCTGGTCTTTGAAAATTACTTTTTAGGCCAACAGACTTGTACATATTGCAGTCATGAAAAATGTTTGGACTTAAAAACTACAACTCCCATGATGCATTGCACTGTTCAATAAAATTGCCTTTTACACTAGTTCTGTGCAAGTGAGGATGTAACAGAAGTTTAGAATTATGTTACAGCATCTAATACATGTCTAAATACATCCTGCAACCCTATTTAATTTAAGTTTGTATTTGAAAAAAAAAATATCTTAGCTTGAGAAGTGCCAGCATGCTCAGAGGTGTCTATGTTTGTCACTCCTATTACAGCTTCTGTTACAAGTGTCCCCTCAACCAAATCTTCAAGGGGAGTTGTGGGTTTATCGTTAGGGGAGCCTCCACCAGTCTTCTTGCAACATTTCATTCTTGTCGCAATACTTTCTTTTGCGCCTGAGCGTAAATTGTACCAACTCTTTTGGAGGTTGGTGATGTCCCGGTGTTTCCTTTTAACAGCCTCAGGGACCTTTAAAGACAGCTTCCCAAACAGCTGGTTGAGGTGAGAGGTCACCTCCTCAATTAGAATCTCAAGTTCATGCTCACTGAACTTGATTTTTCGTTTTCTGGCTTATAAATCCTGACTGGCAGTTTCTGTCTCCATTTCTCCCACAGCAGCACTCCAAAACACTCCTCCACTGCAGACAAACAGAGCTGAATGCACCAACTGCCTTTTTTCTGTTTGAATCAGCTTCGCAGGTGTGTGCAATCAGGCTCCTGGCTTCCTGGGTGTGTCCTGGCTGTGATGCATGAAAATGCGATTTTATTGTGAATTTGCAATAAAATCACAAAAAAAATGCGATTCGCATATTTCTGCGATTTTTACCGATTCGGTAAAAATTCGCTGAAATATTCATGCATTCCATATTGGGATTCGTAATTTGCGATTCCCTAGTTTTCGCAAATTACGAATCGCAATACTACCCAATGATGCATGTGCCCCTAAGGGCCTCTCCTCCACCCTTCTTTTCTCCCTGAGTACCACAATTTCTCCTTAGAAGGGTCATTCAAATCTAGACACTACAACCAATATTATTCCATGTGCGTTTAGAGGTCCTGAATTGACTGTTTTTCTGGAACTAAAGGTGGGCTTTATCTGCAATTCATAGATAAATCTTTAAAGAATGTCTTGCACTACACCAATATTTTCACTTTTCACCCCTCACTACACAAAAAAACAACCAGTTCCGCTGCAGTTGCAGGCGTCGCAGCACACCTGAGTGGCACTCGGTCACTTGGGTGGGCCCCGATGATGAAGCAAGTCACCGACCAGGTCATTGTTTTTGTTATATAGAGAAGCGTCTGATCTGATCAATACCTGGGGCAAGTTATTGTTACAAAATAGTGTGAAAAACTGGTGACTCATTGATACTCCCAACGATGTCCACATGCTGTTTTAAATGCTTAGTATACATCACGCAAGACGGATATTTATACAGGCAACTCAATTTGGTCCTCTTTTGGAGACCCTACAGAAAGATCTTACTCAAGGGGTTGGGTGACCTCCCCCTGTGTATTGCAAATAGGGTCACTTTGTTCAAAATAGCTACGCCGCCATGACTTTTTTACACTCTTCGAAACCACCCTCATAATATTCCCACTCATTGGTTGACACAGTAAGATCTGTTTCACTTACTTTCTAAGTGGGTGGGTCAGCAGCCTAAAGATTCCTTTAAAAAAATATATATATTTATTGGCTTTTTTAACATCATGACAATACAGCAATAATCAAGACAGTGGCACAATGTAGTAAGCATAGCAATCACAGCCACATGCATAATAAACATTTAAAAAAAGAAATAAAAAAAAACACCACCTGATAAAATTAACATATGAGGCATACCCAAGGAGCATATGCAAATAATAATGCCCCGCGAACTAAGAGATTGATACCAATTCCTGTGTGAGGAAGAGAGATATGAAAAAATTACATTCCATGTAAATATACCTGCAGGTGGTGCTCATATGACTGAAATGACAAATAAAGTGTGTAAACCAAAATGAACAACAACAAGCTGGGCAGGAGGCGCTGAAAAAGTACCATGGACAGATCAGCACAGTTTGAGTAGTGTTTAGTGCATCTTGTGTGTTTCGTGATACCTAGCTGGCAAACTAGGATATCAACCAGTAATTGCACATCAGCAATCTCAGAAATATGGGCCATTAATTACCCCCAAGTCTGCAGTAAATGGGGGCTTTCCCACTCCATGTGAATAGTAGTTACATCATGGTGGCAACATATAGGGCACGCTGGAATGGCTCCTGGGAACATTCTACAGAGACTGTGTGGGGTGAGGTAAGTGTGATACAAAAAATTCAAAAGTTTCCCTTTAGAAGTTTTCCAATCTGTTTATGATGCAGGATTAGGTTTGGCTGATATGTGCCTCTATTTCTAGGAAGTACAACAAACTTTCATGAACATCTGAATTCTTGGCTCCAGTGATGGCCTCACTTTTTATTTAGAAATAGACCTATTTGAAGGGACTACCTTTCTTGAGCTCAATGTATATTCGTCTCACACTGTGACAACTCAAATGACTTTTGCAGGCAGAGTGCTCTTTGCTGGCTAGCATGGAAGGGTAAACTGACCGGGGGTACCCCTGTGACAGGGTGCTTTGGTAGCACACTCAGACATGCTACAGAGTTTTAAAGCATTGGAATGTATTGGAATCTTGAAAATAGGGGATGTTTGAGAAGGAGGCCAGATAAAATCCTGTGTGTACATGCCAACAGAATTCCAATTGCACAAATCACACTTTTTCTGATATTTTCCACTGAGACATGCCCTAGAACAATAATACTTGACCACATTTTGGGAATATAACCTGCTTGAAACCAAAATAACACTCCCTAGCTGTCAGACAACTTTCAGGAGGCCACAGGGCAGATGGGGACAACTGGGTCCCAAACATGGTAGTTGAGATTGGTTGCCACTGGTGTCCTGGGGTCTGTCTTATTATGGCGTAGCAAACTGGGACAAGTACAATACATTCCTCGCTTGACTCTTGGGTAGTGAGGACAAGCAGTCACATGTTTCTCAGGGAGGTATTAAGGAGGACAAGGGCTAAGAACTCAACCAACAGACATAGTTACTCAATGTCCAGCCCAGCCCGGAGTTTGTCTTTTTTGGAAAAGATTTTTTTTTTAATTATAAGTGAAAACAAAATACTACACAGTGCAATTCAATTAGTGAATACAGGCTGGAACAACTGGTTATAATCCCCTGTGAGTGCTCCAATTTCCTCTCCAGTACTCTCTTCTGTCTGAGTAATCCTATCAGTTATAACCCCCAGTATTCTTTGACAGAGACATGAATTACAGTACGTTTCAAAAAGTGGTTATGGTAGTTCCTTATTACTATAAGCCATACACATAAAGATAGACAATTCACCACAGAGAATTTTGATTCAATTCAAAGATAAGGAAATTTAATTTCCAAAAGTGACACATTCATTAATTGCAATTATAAATCAAAGCTTTATTGTTTCGACATGTATCAACTTGAATACATTTAAAGTGCATGTAATATTTACAGTGCTCTCAGTGTGACATGGAGAAAGAAGAGGGTATTGGGTAATGGGGTGAGTTGGTGAGTGAGGGACATGGTAAAGGTGCAGACATGCCCTTAAGACATCGCTTCATCTAGCGTGAGCGCTCCGAGCTGCTCCATTAACAATAATCGCTGAACAAGAGAGAGGTGAGTCCTACACTGCTGTCCTCACATGATGTCCCTAGATTAACTGCATCTTTTCATGAGAACGTTTTTAGTAAAACGTAGCTACTGCCTGCCCGACCGCAGATAATTCAGGCATACTGCCTTAGCCCGATTGAGTTCACTGTAACGGTGCCGCACACTCGATAGTAATACGCTCTGGGGTATTTTACTCAGAGCCCAAGCACCACTGACAGCGCGTTCTTCTAGTGGAGACACAATCAGATTTCTAAGCACGCGATGTGTTAGTGACACATAGCCTGACACCCTGTATACAATTGATGTGTCATGCCCGAATACATATGTTAACTGTAGACACCGAGTCTACCGATACCGCGCACTGGAAGTGCTCTGGGGTTATTGACCCAGCTAGCCTCCTTCCTTTTTTACGCTGACAACGCGCCCTCTGGAACTTCTTCGATAGTATAGTCACACAAATAGCTCATTCCTCACTGACATAGAGTTTATCCAAGTGAGACACGCTCGGTCTGGTTTCAATGCACGCAATGTTCTAATCCTACACAGCCTCACAACCTGAATGTACCTGCTTTGCTATGCCCAAACTTAACTACCACAGTCGCACACCACAGCAAGCGATATGCCCACTTGTTTTATCATTATGAATAAGAACAGACACCTCTCTCTTTCTTAGCCTTGAGGGAGGACATGCTCCTGAATTACTCCTTTTCTTCTCCCTAACAGACCCTTTTTATGATTGAATCTACTCCGCATCGGGAGACTCGATACACCGTTTGCCAGTTTTACTGAAGAGTGAGTCTTTGTACCGCCAACTTTGTACATGAGGGTTCTAGATTTTTCTACCTCATGCTAATACTTAGTCCCTGTATTCCTGTTTAGATTTCCAGGAGCCTTTGTGTGCCCTATAAGGATTGTGCACTATCCGTCCTTCCTGTTACAAGTAGGTTTAATCCGGATCACCTACCGATTCACCACAGATTTTCTACATACAACCATGCTGAACCATTTCCATTACTTTTAGGTGCTCCACACTTAATCTTGTCCTGATGAAGACCCCAAAGTGAGGGCCAAGTCACCCTCTTTCTGCCCGGGGTCGAAACGTAGACCATCTACCGCGTACCTACTACCAACAAACCGATAGAAAAAGAACATTTTTATGAATATTTGTCTATGAGTTAGGTACACAAGGGAACTTTTGACCGGTATTAGGCTGGAAAGGTCTTATTGTATATAATAGTAACTGTGCCCATGTCACTACACCTTTACCCTGTCCCTCACTCACCAACTCACCCCCATTATCCAATACCCTCTTTTTTTTCCATTTCACACTGAGAGCACTGTAAATATTACATGAATTTTAAATGTATTCAAGTTGATACATGTCGAAACATTAATGCTTTATTTATAATTGCAAGTAATGAATGTGTCACTTATGGAAATTAAATTTCCTTATCTTTGAATTGAATCAAAATTCTCTGTGGTGAATTGTCTGTCTTTATGTGTATAGCTTATAGTAATAAGGAACTACCACAAACACTGTTTGAAACGTACTGTACCACTGACCCAGGCCGGGTAGTTTTATGGGTTAAAACTTAACAGAGACATAAATTAGGCACAAGTGCGCATTATTTTATGCTGACCGCACAGGTTCAGATGCATAACCAGTTTGCTAATTATTATCCCAGTTATTGATGTGGGCAGAAAAGTTTTAAGTCCTTAAGCTTCAGACTTCAGCATGTGTTACAGTCTCTGTGTTCTGACTGCAGGGAGAGGCCCACATTATCTACTTGTTGGTTCAGTATTGGTTATGGGAGGGAGGGTGGGTGTAGCCTGTATCTTTGATGTTGGTAGTGGCCTTTCTTGGGAACCATCAGACAAATGCAGCACAGTGGGTCCTATCGTAGTGGTCATTGCATTTATCAAAGTGGTCACAACTAATTTGGGAGTTGTGGCCCTTAATTGGCCTAATGCAGAGTGATCCTATGGCATGGCAGTAGCAGTTTCCAACAGGCTCATTACTAAGCGAGGGGGAGCAATGAAGGGGGTCAATAATACATCCAATCTTCAAGGAAGGTGAAAAATGCAAACTAGGTAATTATTGGTCGATGGCTCTCCTGGACCATGAGGCCAAGCAGTTTGCCAGCATTTAATTTCAGGCAGTTGACGTCCATCCAGATGGCCATATTGGACAGGTAAGTCCTCAGAGAGGCCACAGCTGCATTCTGAGACAGGGTAACAACGATCTGAGTGTCATTGGCATATAATATGATGCCAGAGCCATGCCACTCGATGATATCCTCCAGGGGGTGAATATAATGATTGAATAAAGTAGGGCCCTGCTGCAGTGGCAAGACCTTCCAATTACAAAGTTTCTGCAGAACCTGAAAGGTGCAGCCCTACAGACAGGATGCAAGCCACCACAGTGCCTTATAACCGACACAGTAAGTCCACAACCGTTGCAACAGAAGGTTGTGGGACACAGAGTCGAAAGGTGCACTCAGATCAAGCCGCAATAAGGCTGCTGTGTCACCTCTGTCCAGATCTAGCTCATGGATTCGGAGGCCAGCAACAGAGCAGACTCTATAATGTTCTGGGTGGGGGGCGGGGGGCAACTGGGTGCTATGCTGAAGGTCCCTGCTCTCAACAAACATTGAGAGTTTGGTGGTTAACATATTTTTTGGAGACTCACGGAAAAAGGAAGCAAAGAAATAGGCTTAATGTTCTCAGGCTTTGAAGGATCAATGAAGGCTTCTTCAGAAGCAGCACCACTGAGGCAAGTTTACAGCGGGCCGGAAATTCAGCAGAAGCCAAAGATATATTAATCAAAATTACCAACAAAGGGAGAAACTCATCAGCACCCAATTAAAAAATGATAGGAGCAGCTATGCAAAGTACCTTTGCGACATGATCAACATTATATTCATGTTTTGTCGACTTTAGGGTGGCTATTGACTGCATGCCAAGATCATTTTTTGTGTAAAAAACTAACCAACTGAGTTATACCCTCAAAACTTCTCTTAGTAATACAATTTCTGTATTCGTACACCTAGAATAGATTTTGTGTCTTCTGGTTTACAGCAGGAGTGCGTTCTCATGCCCCTGCAATTTTATCTGTACATCAAAGGCCTCTCAAAAGATCTGAACATTGTCAACTCGCACCCACTGACATTAGAGAGCAAACAGATTTCAAACCTCTTTATCCTGATAACCTCTTATTACTAAATAAGTCTAGATTAGGCCATCAGAGACACATGGACAAGCTGCTTTTCTTTTTAGTCACAAAAGCTCTTAAGATTGGAAGAAAGATAATAAAAAAAAACACAGGCTCGTGGACCATAAATGGTCAAATCATCTCAAATGAAAATGAGTATAAGTATTTTGCGGTCATTGTCAGGGGAAGCTGTCTTCATCCTTCATCTTGTGCCATGCCAAACAAGGGACCTCCAAGATTGATCCCATTGGCTTGAGTACTCCAACTCATGCGGCACATAGAGTACTACTGAGACCCAGACATCACATGCTCACTATACAAACACCCGTACCTTAACCTGGACTCTGGATATCAGCAGAAAGTTCTGGGTTTCACATAGCATGCAAAATTACAAAAGAGGGACCAGTAAAGCTGATGCAGAGAAAAGCTTTGGTCAATTTATAACTCACAAAACTGTCTACTGTTTCTATGACGGCACACCTGGGCCACTCCTCCAACGCACATGGCAGGACCTGGCTTTCAATTTGTCACAGACAGGCCTAGGGCTCTATACACACACAAGACTAACATGATGCTGAGGTTCAGTGTCAAGTCAAGTCAAAAACTTTATTCGGAAACATGTAAATCATGTCCATAAAAGTACATAACAATACAATACATACACCACATATTGAACGAAAAAATACACTTGGCAATCGCAATCTGCTAAAAATACGGTAAGATACATATATATGTCAGATAATAAAAAATGGTTCCAATAAATAAATTACTTAAAATTGAGAATTTAAAAAATCATGCTTTTCCTAGAGCTAATAGCCATGAGTATATAACTAGCCGTATAAAAACAGATGTCAGGGTGATGCAGATTAAAAAGTAACTTCATTGCCGCTTTAATAGTTCTTACTCCATATTTAATAAATAAAGGTTTTAAAAAGAATTTTCGATATTCACTGTACAGGTTACATACAAGTAGAAAGTGCTCTGTGCTTTGTTCTGAAAAGTTGTTACACCGACATGGACCTACAGGGCGCATCTTAATCTCAGGAAATGCAACCAATAGGTGGGCCGTACCCATCCTCGTCCTGGTGAGGACAAACCGATGTTGCCCTTTGGTCACCTGGGGGAGGTAGGGATGTAGGCCCACGAATTCGTTCAATTGATTATAACGTATACAAGTGGAGAGTTTGAGATCATCCATATCACGTTTTTCTGCACAATGGTTTAAAAAGATTGATTTCAGACTCTCTTTAGAGAGGTCCGAGGCAGAACAGTGATCTAATGTAACGTTTAATCCAAACACCCTAGAAAAGGATTCAATTGTGTACTTAATCCATGGGATTTTAAGAAAAAAGTCTAGACGTAGACAATCCTCAATAATAGCCCTGTTAAATGAGGTTTCGTCTTTCTTCCAGACCGAGCGCCATAACATCAAAGGTCTCAACTGTAATAGATCATTTAAATGTTGTAATCCTAATTCTTTGTGGACCAGACTATTAGCGGTGGATGTCGGGAGACACAGTAATTTCTTCAGAAAAATATTCTCTTCTACCTGTAAAGGTTCTACCCTGGATACCCCCCAGACCCCTGCTCCGTAAAGAGCGGCCGAGAGACACCTGGCTTCAAAAATCTTAAGCATCACCTTGGGCCTTCTACTACCTAGTTTACTTGCGAAAGCAAATATTCCGTTGGCGCTCCTGGTCATTTTATCACGCACCACCTTATGCTCAACATCCCAGCGCCCATTTTTTGAAAAGGTAACCCCCAGGTAACAAAAATTTTCCACACATTGCACCACCTGGCCATCAATGTGATACCTATAGGGCTTTTTAGTTTTAACATTGCTAGCACCACACTCCATCACATATGTCTTGCTCTTGTTGATGACCAACTTTCTTTTTTCTATAAAGGCCACAAATTTGTCCATCAAGAGCTGTAGACCCCGGGGGGTCCTAGAGAGCAACACAGCGTCGTCCGCATAAAGTAACACGGGGATGGTACTTGTGTTTACTCTAGGGGCGTCCGCTGGAGCTTTCTTGAGGATCGAGTCTACTTCGTTGATAAAAAGAGTGAAAAGCAGGGGTGCCAGAACGCACCCTTGTCTAATACCTCTACTGACCCGGAATTTATCTGTACATTCGCCCGAAGGCCCATATCGGACACTTGAGCTGAGTCTCTCGTACAGGCGGGCCAGGAAATATATAATTTCCCTAGGTGCTCCCATTTCTAGCAAGGTAGTCCATAGTATGGCGTGATCCACCAGATCGAAGGCGCTGCTCAAATCAGCAAAACAAAGGTAGAGTGACCCATTTTTTGCGCGGGTGTATTTCCCTATCAGGAGTTCCAGGTTTAAACATTGTTCAATGCAACCTCTTCCTTTCCTGAACCCGTATTGGCAGTCTGTCATTATCTGGTTAGACTCTGCCCATTCTTCTAGTCGGGCGAGGAGTACACGGCTCATAATCTTGACGGACGAATCCAGCAAAGAAATTGGCCGGTAATTTTTAACATTTCCTCGATCCCCTTTTTTATGAATCGGTACTATTATAGATTCAGACCAGGTACAAGGAATAGTACAGTGAACAGCAGCATTAAAAACTTTGACTAGTACTGGCCCCCAAGTCTCAGGTGCAAATTTGTATACATCCACTGGGACACCATCGGGTCCCTGGGCCTTTCCGCCCTTACTTGCCTGAATACTACTTAGGACCTCTTGTAAGGTGATATCTATGTTAAGTACTGGCCAGGAGCAACTTATCGGCAACATTTCAGTTTTAGGATTAAAAATGCCAGAGAAATGCTGGACCCATGATTCCTTGCCAACGTTTGAGGTCAACACAGGGAGTTTCTCATCCTTTAAAAAGGGGCTGTTAACTGCTGCCCAGAAAAGAGTACAGTTGTTAGAAACAGCCGCTTGATCAAAACGCTCCCAAGCTTCCTCACGTAATTCAGCTTTCCTTTGCTTGAGAGCTGAGTTGTAGTCAGATCTAAGCTTAGCTACAGCTGATTTATCTCTAGGTTTAATGGTTAATGCCTTTTTTAGGGTTTTCAATGCCACAGTACAGGCATTATTGAACCAACCCTTTGCTTTATTTTTAGAATTTCTAGCAGCCCTAGTAAACTTATCACTGATAAAAACATTGATTCTTGTAAAGTAAAAAATACAGGCCTTCATATTTGAATTCTCTTCAGTAATTAATCTAATATCATTTAAACAGCCAGAGATAATACAATTTGAGGTTAATTCAGCCTTATCCCCGGCCCACCTTATTCTGAATCCGTTCGGCCTGTGTACTTCAATGTTTGTGATAGGGCTACTATCTGGGGTTATGCAAGCATCCCAAAACCTGGTTTCAATAACAAGACAATTATGGTCACTAATCATGTGGTCTAAAACCTTGACACCAGAACTAAAAATGGCTAGTTCAGAAGACATGCAAATAAAATCAATTACAGAGTTCGCCCCTCTCCCTACAAAAGTTGGCAGGCTATCACCCTTCTCATCCTGCTCAATCTCTATAATCTCCATGTCGTGGGCCAGTAGGAAAGAGTTCAGGGTTTCTCCATATGTATTGTGTTGGAAATGTATGGTTGGCTCTCCAACACGATTCAAAGTACCACACAACTTTTGATTAGAGAGTGGGCAAACAGAAATATTAAAATCTCCAACATATATAAACTCAAAAACAGTATTAGAAGCTTTCATCAATTTTTTGATTGCGACGTCTAGTTCTAAAATAACAGTATATCTACTAGCATCAAAAACATTATTATACATATTTGTCAACAGAATGTTTTTGCCTGCCACATCCACTAACCATAACAATTGGGAGTTATTGCCCACGGTGATATGCTCCTTCACCCTAATTCGTGTTTTCACAGAAATCAGAGTCAGCAAACCACCTTTGGCCCTCCCTGAAGTAGTTGCTACTGCTGGTAGCTCGTATGCTACAAAACCGTCAAGTCCCTTAAAATTTAAACACCAGGTCTCTTGTAAACAAAGAATATCGAATGTTCTAATTAATTCTAACCATCCTAGTACTTCAAGTTTGGACACCAATCCTGCTATATTCCAACTAGCAATGTAGCAAGATATTGGTGCCCCTTTTACGATGTTACAAACAGCACCCACAGACTTAGGCAATGTACCACCTATATAATTTGGGAGCTGAAGCAAGTCTACTCCTGTGAACCCTTCGGCCATCTCGTGACTAACCTCTTGTCAATCGCAGTTATTAAGACCAGACAGGGCATCAAATCTGTTATGTAATAGTAGGCTCGGTACAAGGGGAGAAGCCCAGCGGTTATGTATATTTAGGTTTAAATTATTGTCCCATCCTAGTGCTGGCGTTTTAGGCAGGGTTACATTATGGTGTTCCCCGTAGAAGAATTTTAATGTTAGGGGCACAACCGAACCTCTTCTGCGCTGAGGCGGAAGAATATGTGTTAAGACATTTGGTAGTGTATCGGAGTGTGCAAAAGTAACCACCACACAATCCCCTTTAAATCTTTTGGGGCGGTTCCCTATCCAGGGGACTCGTTTAGCTGTTTTAATTTCATGCGACAGTTGCTGTATCCCTCCGGGTGCTAACCTCATGTTGCCTGAAAGCCAATGGAGGGCCTTACTGCTCAAAGAGCTAGATGACTCGGTAATGCCATCATCCAAAGGAGGTACGTTAGCTAACACCAGTACAACGGGTGAGGCTTCCTCTATGAACTGTAGTGGGTCAGTACCGTGAGCTTGTACTTGTGGTATATTTACTGTTAACGGACGCCCTTCTGCTGTTATTACAGGTTGATTAACTATCGGGGCCGGCACGTGTGCTGGAATACTCAGCACACCAGATGTCCCTTCTCCCGCTAGATTAATCCCTTCAGTACTACTTCTCATTGTTAATAAAGTATTAAGGTTGCCTATTTCCTCCGTCAATTTAGTTTGCACACTACCAAGTCTTTTCACTTCAGCCTGCAATTTGTCGATTTTGGAAATCAGAGGTTTAACAATTTCTATTAATTTACCCTCTACAACTTCAAGCAGTTTACTCAGCAGTTCATCATCTCCTCTGTTTCTGAAAGACCCATCCCCAACAGTCTTTTGGGGAGCTCTCGAAGGACCTGGGGATAATGTTCTTTTCCTTTTTACTCTTGGCCTTGGGCCGCCCTGCTTCCGCTGGTTCTTCACACAGGTGCGCACAGGCCGGGGTGTGCACTCGACCGGCGGTACATCATCCTCCACAGGACCATTTTCAATATCTGTGTCTGAGTCTATAGCATTTTCTGGGTCACCGTCCAGAATGACAGGGGAAGGTAATATGGTCGATGGCTGGTTGCTAGACTCAATAATTAGTGGGGCAGTTGGAGAAACCCTGGTTTCCACCAGCACAAAAGGGCTATCCTCAGTAGACAGAGGTAAAGTGGGGCTTAGTCTACACAAGTCTGGTGACTGACTCAGGCCAAGTGATTCCCTCCTCTGTTCATTAATTTTCTTGACTGTTTGTACAACGTAGTTATGCATGGTATTTACGGTCAAAGCAGCAGGTTTCTTTTTAGACATAGTCTTTGTATAATATGTTGTTGACGATTTTAAACAGAGACAAAGACAATGTCTTACTTGTAGGTGCGTCTTCTACTTGGACAGGGGTTTCTGGCCCTGCCCCTGCCTCCTCCTGCCGATGAGGGCCGTAGAGGGCCCGCCCTTTGCCCGGACTTCGCCCCGGGCGTCCCGCTCGCGTCCCGCGAAGCGGGTAGCTGCGGCGCTTATGAGCGCCTCCTGGCGCCTTCGCGTCGTCAGAAACGCGCGCCGCCGCGTAGGCTGCCGGGAGTTGTGGTCCCGGAGCGGCGGCGCGTGGAGTCAGCTGGTTTTCGACTCTTGGCGGTGGCGGCGTGCTGCAGGACTTCCTCGCTGCCTCAAATGACTCCTGGCGGTGGCGGCAACCTTCAGGTAGGTCTTTCCTTGTCTCCCCCCGCTCCGCCGGTAGCTGCGGCGCTTATGAGCGCCTCCTGGCGCCTTCGCGTCGTCAGAAACGCGCGCCGCCGCGTAGGCTGCCGGGAGTTGTGGTCCCGGAGCGGCGGCGCGTGGAGTCAGCTGGTTTTCGACTCTTGGCGGTGGCGGCGTGCTGCAGGACTTCCTCGCTGCCTCAAATGACTCCTGGCGGTGGCGGCAACCTTCAGGTAGGTCTTTCCTTGTCTCCCCCCAAAAGGAGGGTGTGAGGTTCAGTGAATCCTGAACCTGTTCCATAAAGGTCGTCGTATCTAGACGATTTTGGTATCAGCGAACCGCAAATGACGAGTGCGGTATGCATGAGTGTTTTCGTCATGTTACACCAATGGATTCACTGTGTATTTGACAATCTTGTCTGAACCCTTGGGTTCCATTTTGTGTGCGGCAGCCATTTTGTAGATTGCCCTCACATAGGCTGATGACTACAGGATGACTGTGGCCAAACAAGTCTCTAGGGACACATACACCTTAGCTGACTTCTGTGTGACCTGACCGAACTGACTCCCTTGCCCGAGGCTAAACTTGTTGAGCCAGTTCCTTGTTAGGCAGCTGGTCAGATAGAGATCAAAGAACAGGAGATTGTAAAGTTTGGTATGCACATACACACCCCTTATCCTACCTCTCATCTGTTTCTGTTCCATTTTTATGACCTGTTTACGATCTGGGTTTGTCCAGATTGTGTGGGAAGGTATGTTGGGTTTTTGCATGCTTGCATAAGCTAGGACTGCCCCTTACTTTTGTGCTGAGTCATGTAACTCTAAAACATATATAAGACCTCTGTTATCTGTATTCCTCAGACTGCCTCATTCAATTGCTAAGGCAGTTGGGTGACGTAGCCTCACTTAATTAAGTTTAATAAAGATGTCTTTTTCATATTTCAGCTTCTGTGCCAAGTTCTTTATTGATATTAGTAAGACCCCTGAGAATGAAGATTTTCTATTTTATCAAATGGCGCAGCCAACGCGGGCTTCATCAGAGAAGTGACTTTCTGTGGGAGTGATCTTGCCAGGAGACTGAAATCTACTGAGGAAGACAGAACAGGATTCTACTAAGAAGGTACTCTGTGCACGGGAATTCTGGAGATTCTTTTTCTGCAGCCCAGTATATTTCTGATCTTCCTGATTTTGATCCTCCACATGATGTCACTCTTGACTGAGAACCTTTTTGGCGTGAGTATTTTAAAAAGACTGTTAGGTCATGTAGAACTTGACAGTAAGAATTTGGATAACGTTTTGATTAGTAAAAGTAAGAGTTAAGTATAAGTGGGTCGCTCCCAGTCCTTTGTTCTTTGGTTCTGTGGTTCTTTGCTTAATTTGTTTTGTCCTTAGTTTTATTTGAAGATTGCAATTTTCAAAAACAGAGGGTCTTGTATATTTATGAGTCTATCGATAGAGATAGCCCCTTGAAGTTTGAAGCTAGATTAGTGAGCTATAAGATGCCTGATCTTAGCAAATTTGAAGATTTGTGTTGGCCAACTTTATATACGTTTGGATTAGTCGGCTTCTCCTAAAGGGAATATTTAAATAGGTTAGATTTAAAAACATATTTCTTCCTTGGTGATTTTGTATCCCCAGGGAATTAAAATATGACATAATACAAACCAAGGATCCTTTGTTCTGTGCAGTTTTATGAATGGAGATATGCAGACCGATTGTTTGTGTTCTGCCAGTCAAAGCTAGTGAATTAAGTGTATTTTTGGCTTCCTGCACATACGGCGGTCTGTTGGGCTGTTTTTGCAGTCTTTTGGAACACTATTCAGAAGTGTTTCTTGTAAATATGACTTACAACTAGTATTCGCAAATGGTTTGGTTCAAGTACAGTCTGTGTGAGCTGCTCTTTATTTCTGTCTTGAGTATTGATTTGTGGGTCAAATGTGTGTTTAAATGTCTATGTGGTTTTCCCATTAGTGCAGCTTCTGTTAGTGAATAGCGATGGCGCTATTCACGAAAATGCATGGTGCGCTGTATTGTGTGTCCTGAATTTTTGAACACTTTCTGTTTCTGTCTGAAATAAGCTCAATGTGTGGTTGTAGTTTTCTTGATGTTTTCAGTCTGTTAAGTAAAATGTTAGAATAATTAATATTAGGTGGAAATTAAATGAGAATGCAGCAATTTGCCATGCGACATGCTAAAATCGCTATATGTTGCTATTTAATTTATAGACTAAGCAAAAACGCATATGTGCAAAATGTTAAATGCTTAAAATAGACAAAGTTAAAATTCGCATTCACTAGGAATATGAAAAGCCTCAAAAATAAATTGTGTTTTTTTTTTAGAAAAACACATTTATAGCATTTTTGTACCTACATGCATTGTACTACATGGAAAAGGCAAACACTTCAGCTAATGTGCATTTTTGCTACATTTAAATGCATCTTATTGCACACGCATTTTAAAATTTGAAATGTCTGTTTTCAGTAAAACTGAAAGCTTGCTCAGATGTGCAGGGCTTCGACTGCCGTTAAGGAAGCAGATGTTGTTTTTCAAAGGCCATGGATGACATCAGAATGTTTATTTAGCCAGGGTTTAGCCGTTAGTTAATGACGGTTTGAATTTTGCATTTCAGAATAGTGTTTTACAAGGTTACAAAAATAAGGTTCATTATTTTGTATCACAGGAAGACATTTCAATTGTGGTTTTCCTCTCTTTAAGCATTTTTTTAAGCATTCTTAGTTCTCCAGCTAAATAAGAAAATCCTTTTATAGAAAGTGGCGCGAAAATCTGTCTTGTTTTAAGTTAGGCTTTTGTGCTTAGGCTTATAAATGAATGCGTCTAAAATGATAGGCAAGAGATGCAGCTCGCTTTTATATGTGGAATTATAAAAAACAATTGGGTTTATTAAAAATAATTAATACATTTTGAAAAATAATTATTAAAAATAAGTGCTACAAAATTCGTTTTTCACTATTTATGAAGCTTAATGCTCATACTATGACATCCTAGCATTATAATTTAATTTAAGTTGTGTTACACTGCATAATGAGGACATTAGCAATATGGAATTTTTACTTAGCGCAGGCATACAAAACTCATTTTTCTAAGTATTTACATGGGATATGTCTGCTTAAAAATCTCTGTAATTTGTAAAGAACATTATGAGGATGATTAATATGTATAACAAGTATAGGATATTTACTTTTTAAGTGCCCCAAACATTAAAGTCGAATTTGGGTAAAATAGTCCATTTAAAAAAGTATTTTTGCCATTTAAAATAGCTTTAAAGTGCATTAGGCCTCAGTAAATGCATACATTTAGGTATAATTTAAATTCGCAGGTTGTCCCCATTTGGGTTTACTTTTAAATGGCCCAGTGAGATCCAATTAGGGTTGCTGAAATACGCACCATTGCAACAAGCATTTGTTCTAAAAACTGATATGTGTGTTATTACGTTCTGTGAATCATTCACAGTAAATGTAGTAGGCCTTCTGTCTTAGTCAGCCTCAGAATGAGCAGACACTGTAGGCTATGAGAACAGGCTGCTCAAGTTGTGCTAAGATGCTACCTTTAGTTTTCCTGTAAACAATGGAAGAGGCTGTCATGTTGACATTTGTGACCTTTTAAATTCGAGCCTTGTCTCTGTGGAATACAGAATGACCTTGCTAAACAGGCCTCTGAAAGGTGGGATTTCTGGTTTCCCCACAAGAACATCAATACAACTAAAGAACTTAATTCCAAAGGGACAATATAAAAAAAGGTTTCTTTGAAAATCTCAACATCATGACATTTGTATTTCTGCTCTAAGAAATAATGTCTGCTAGTTGCTTTATTTGACAGGAAATGATTGAAATTTTGAAGGCTACATAAATAAGTGAGCACGATCTGCCAATTAAGAATTTTTTTTTTTCCAGTGGAGATTGTGGCACTAGGCTAACCTGGAGTATCAGTGAAAGGATTTTACTTTTGAAAAGTTAAAAGGGCTTCATGTTGCAAGGCGACAGACAAGATGGTAACAGTTAAATTAATGGAATTTTTTTTGGGGTCTGTTAATATGTATTATGTTTTGTCTTCTGATTAAAAGTTATAATTGATATTCGTTTGATTATGCAAAATCTTCCTCTTTTGTGAGTTGTGTATTTTTTTTGCTTTTTCCTAATTGTTCTGGGTGATTTCAAGAAATCAAAACACGTGAGTTTGGTTGGTTGAAAACAGATGTGTTTTTGTGTAATTTTTTTGAAAAGATATGTTTGTGCATTTTACGTATTCTTGCATTTTATCCTTTTATAAATTGTTCCTGCTGGTCCTGTGTGTCAGAAGTGATGCACAGTAAGTTGCATTTGACAGCCAAATCTCCACTAATTGTTGATCTGCTGTCAAAAAGGAGGGTTAGGATTTTAAACCTGACAAATTAAGGAGGCCCGAATGGCCCGAATATTGGGTTTTGGGACATGGTATTGTGCGTCACCGCTCATTTATAAATGTTATTGTTTTGCCTATGCTTTTTGTGCTTGATGCTTGATATACAGCAAGTATATCTGATGGCTTGACATGTGCGTTATGCATGTTTTTGTTTCATGTTGCTGCTTTTGATATAATTACAAGTTTTATCTGGGTTGTGAAGGGATATACATGACGATGTGTATCGCTACACTACAGCTGGATTTATTTGCTAAATTTCACAAATATGATACTTTCATTTTTGTGAACACGACACAGACAACACTTCACCAGTGTATGTCAAATTTGGCTATAAATAGTATTCAAAAAAATTAAAGAGATATACAGGATCAAAATGTGTCACTTGCTCCCTCTTCCCTTAAAGGAACAGGCAGCCCTAAAATGATGTATCCTGATTGGACGTAAGGATAAAATTATAGATCTGTGACTCTTGTACATGGTGACCTAATTTCTATATTACATTACTCAGTTTTGTTTTGCTTCCTAAGTAGTGTATGGCTTTGTATCATAAAGGAAACCGGGTTTCATTTTTTCCCTGAAGAAGGAACTGGAAAATTAGCTAAGGTTACCGTACATGGTGTAGCGGCCAGCGGTATTGTGTCACATGCTTGACTATCACCCAAGTAATTTCTTGTTCTTCCTATACATTTTTCTTTTTGTCACTACTCCTCTCACCAATGTCGCATCATGCCTAGTTATTGGGGATTTTACCTGTAACCTAGTCCCATTTCTCTTTTTCCATATTTCTTTCACTAGTCAGCTTTTTATCGTTGTTGATGTATTGTTCAGGTTCACACTTGTATGATCAGACTTGTTTTAGAATTTTCTTTAGGCCTACTTTGATGTGTCCCAGTCTAACTGTTAGGGTAGTGACGGACTGGTTAACTGACTCAATATTATAGTAAGATACGTTTTCCACCTCAATAGGAGACACCATACGTTTTTTTGAATATGAAAAATTCAATGCCTATTCTAATTTGGTTTTTAGTTCCTTTTTCTACTGCTTTAATTTTTGATGGACCAGATGTATTTTAAATAATGGAAATACCAGGACTCTCTAGTTCTTGTCTTTTGTTTCCGCATCTTGATCATTAGCTTTTGTATTGTATAGTCCACCTGATGCCCAATTATTAAAGTGAGGTATCTACATGTCCCTGATAAAATGTATTATGTGATCTCTCTTTTGAGGTGTTCTAGATAAGGAATTTAGGAACACCTATATGTAATCATTGAGAATAAAATGTGTTTGCACCATTAGACAATGCCACCATATGTGAAGACATCCATTTAGATAGAATTCTCGTGTAGTTATCTACCCTTAGATGATGGAGGATATGCTCTCACACGGAAACCCAATTGAAAAGCCTAGAGACACTGTTTTGCCTACTGCCTTTATGTTTGTATTGCTTTTTGAGAATGACAGTGTATTCTAGACCAAAATTGTCCCATGCCGTGTGGCCACTCCTTTGAAGATCGCAGGCCACCTGTTTGCAGTCCCCTTGTTATACAATGAACTGTTTAAAGCATCGCACTTGCTTCATCAGAAGGCGTTCAGCATCAGAAAAGAAGGAGGAGCTGGTTTTGCCACATAACCAGCATTTCAGTAAAAAAGAGCGCCTGTTATGTGCTGGTTAACCTCTGACAGTGTGCAGTCCCTTGAGCCCCCTGGCCTGAGTTTTTGGCCACTCACCCCCTTTTTCCTTTGCTCTAATGGAAGTGCAGTGAACCGGCGGATCCAAGATTGACAAAAGGCACTACTTTCTGGTGCACATGAAAGAGCAGCCTGAGCGTCCTCTGTCACTAAATGATGAGTGTTGAAGCCTGAGAATGGTCCCGCGTCTGCACGAGATGATCTGTGCCCTTGATCAATGGAGAGCACACTACCTGTAGTGCCTGCCGCAAAGGAGAGATACTGGTGCACTGCCTTGAGACATTGAGACTTTTTGAATGAGCTATGAGTGTTTGCCAGAAGGGCACTCCAACGGATCATGAAAGGCTTGAATGAAGAGCCCCATGTGGAAGAAAGCAACAAAAGAAGATTTGATGGACAATAGAAATCTGCCAGAGAGGCTTTTTGAACGGACTCTGGGCATAGTTGGTTTCATAAGAGGTTTCAGTGTGATTGTATAGACTAGGTGTTAGGAAACTGATTGTTTTGTTGGCATTGTTTTAAAGTACTATTCTGTTTAGTAAAAGCAGAATAAAGTCCATTTTCTGAGGAAGAGTACCCCCTTTTTACCTCAGAGCATTGATGAGGGTCACCACTGTTTCACCTGAACATACAAAAAATACTGAAATGCATAGAAGCCCTTGAAATGTTACTAGATAATTTTAGGATTTGCTTTTTGCTTAGGGTTGTGAAAAATTATTATTTCATTTGAAATAGTGGTCACTACTTTCTCCTGTTGTCTATATGTTCTTAATAACGTGTTTTCTAGTGTTTTTTTAAACTTGATGTTGTCATTTATGGGTGGGATTGTTTTTCTCTACTGAATTGACTTCTGCACCCACTTCCCAACCTATGTATTTTCCTACTACTGCTTCTTTGCACTCTTTTCACCTTTTTCCTGGACATGAGCAGGTTAGAAGATCAGAATTCATAAGCAATTCTTTTGTACAGCTTCTGCATCAATACCAGTTAGTAGTGAACATCACTAATTGTTGAGGTGTTTGATCTTATGCCACCTACTACAGATAGAGGTATTCCCTATTTTGTCCTGCCATATGTGGCCTTTGTGCTACTTCGTGTTCGAGGAGACCTGTCCAGAGAGACTTACTAAGTACTAGGATGATGCTACAGCAACATCTTGATGATCTGATGAATATAGACCTGGATTCAGATTGACATGAGTTTAGGTTATTGCCTATGTAAGGGCAAAAGGAGGGTGTGAGGTTCCGTGAATCCTGAACCTGTTCAATAAAGGTCGTCGTATCTAGACGATTTTGGTATCAGCGAACCGCAAATGATGAGTGCGGTATGCATGAGTGTTTTCGTCATGTTACACTGATGGATTCACTGTGTATTTGACAATCTTGTCTGAACCCTTGGGTTCCATTTTGTGTGCGGCAGCCATTTTGTGGATTGCCCTCACATAGGCTGATGACTACAGGATGACTGTGGCCAAACAAGTCTCTAAGGACACATACACCTTAGCTGACTTCTGTGTGACCTGGCCGAACTGACTCCCTTGCCCGAGGCTAAACTTGTTGAGCCAGTTCCTTGTAAGGCAGCTGGTCAGATAGAGATCAAAGAACAGGAGATTGTAAAGTTTGGTATGCACATACACACCCCTCATCCTACCTCTCATCTGTTTCTGTTCCTTTTTTATGACCTGTTTACGATCTGGGTTTGTCCAGATTGTGTGGGAAGGTATGTTGGGTTTTTTGCATGCTTGCATAAGCTAGGACTGCTCCTTACTTTTGTGCTGAGTCATGTAACTCTAAAACATATATAAGACCTCTGTTATCTGTATTCCTCAGACTGCCTCATTCAATTGCTAAGGCAGTTGGGTGACGTAGCCTCGCTTAATTAAGTTTAATAAAGATGTCTTTTTCATATTTCAGCTTCTGTGCCAAGTTCTTTATTGATATTAGTAAGACCCCTGAGAATGAAGATTTTCTATTGTATCAATGCCAGGCCATAATAAAAGTCTTGAAACCCGTTTCACATGCAGTTGGTTATTCAGGGCAGGGGTACACATTAATTTGCCATGCAGGGGATATTCCAATCCAACCAACACTAATGATGAATTCACAGTCCTTTTTTAAAGTTTGCCACCCTGATAAGGGGGCAGACATGGGCCCTTTAGATGGAGAGGATTAGGGGTAAACTAATGGCACCTCTTGCACTAGTTATTTCAGAACACCTCCAGCGGGATTCATTTTAAGTACCTGCTTAGGGTATAGACACCTTTAAGGTGTCTAATGTGGGTGTATAAACACCCACATTAGACATCTGTTAGAGGTATCCTTTAGGACTCACACTGTACCTATAGGGTGGAAACAGGCAGTAGTGCTTCCCCTACAAAAGAAGCCGAATATCAGTTTTGAGAAACTGGAGTACCTCCGCCCCATTTCACTTCTACCCTATATGGCCAAAGTAGCAGAGAAGGTCGTGAACATCCAGCTGATGGAATTTGTGAAGGAGGCGAACCTCCTTCATGCCACTCAGTTTGGATTCCGGCTCGACACTCAACTGAGTCGGCCCTACTTACGGCGGTCGAAACTATTAGACAGGGGGTGGATGAGGGTCAAACTATGGCCCTGATTCTCCTGGATCTAAGTGCAGCATTCGACACTGTAGCACATGCCACCTTGCTACAGTGTCTGAATGAAGGTGGGATCTCAGGGGCTGCACTGAAATGGATCCAGTCCTTCTTGATAGATAGAAGTTTCCAGGTTAGGCAGGGGGACTGCTACTCCAGAGTGGTCAACTTGGGTCAGGGCGTACCCCAGGGTTCGTCCCTGAGCCCAACCCAATTCAACCTGTATGTCTCCCCAGTGGCTACCATAGTTGAGGACCATCGGCTGTGCATAGTCTCCTATGCCGATGACACGCAGCTGGTCATCTCCCTATCGCGCGCGCCCGGTCTTGCTGCGGACAGTTTCAGAGCCTGCATGTAGGAGCTTGCATCCTGGATGTCATCCAACTGCCTGAGGCTGAACAGCAGCAAGACAGAAGTGCTTGTGGTGGGGGGGGGCCCTCAGTGTGGTCATCGGCATGGTGGCCACCCTGTTTGGGGTCGGCACCCATGCCATGTCAGGAAGCGAAAAATCTGGGTGTATGGCTCGATGCTGACTTAACATTTGGACCCCAGATTAACCGGATGGTGGGGGTGTGCTTTGGTGTTCTGAAAGGCCTGTGGAAGGTTCTTGAGCTCCTACCAACGGAGGCCAGAAGGACGCTGGTGCATGCCCTTGTAACAGCATGTTTGGACTATGGCAATCTTCTCTACCTGGGGGCCACAGGAAAGAGCCTGGATCGGCTTCAGGTGTTGCAGAACGCCGCGGCCCGCCTGGTCCTGAGGTTACCTAGGAGATCGACCTCAAAGGCAGCACTCCAAGCACTCCACTGGCTCCCGGTGAGGAGTAGAATCGAGTTCAAAGCTCTGTGTACGTGCCACCACATTATTGGCGGTAAGGCACTGTTACCACTTCAGGACCTTGTTACCCGTTATGAGCCACTCCGAGCCTTGAGATCCTCCGGCTCTGGGCTATTGAAGATTCCCAAAGTGAAAAGGGCACGTATGGGGGGCAGATCCTTTAGGTTTCTGGCCGCGAAAAGCTGGAACAAACTCCCGCTGGAACTGCGCCTGGAGCCGTCAGAGTCCAGATTCAGGGATAAACTCAAAACTCATCTTTTTGTCCGGTAGACTGGTGCCAGGTTTAGCTGCTGTGATTTTGCTTCTCCCACCTATCATAGCGTGGGGACACGCCGATGTGCGTAACCAGGCGCTTTATAAACCTGCCTATTATTATTAATATTATTATAGTATAGCCCGAAAACAGTTATGTTAGGTGGGTAGGACCAACACCCTGGCCTTCAGGGAATGATTCATGGAACATTTTACGCATGATGTGAAGTTTACATTAATCTGGAAACTTACTGGAGGAGAATTTGGTTCATTCTGGGGATAGCAGCGATCTTCTCCATCAACCGTAATCTAACTTAGGACACCTTGGAATTACAGAGATGGGAGCCCCAAAGGCACAATTTTTTTATTAGGTTAGGTCGCCTCATGGAGGAATGATGTATTGCTCTTAATTGGTCTGCTAATCTGGCACCACCACTAGAGGTCTGAGTGTGGGGAAGGAGTGTTGCTAATGGATGGAGGAACCCATTTACTGGGCAAAGCACTATTATTATATATGGGCGTCTTGGAACAATAGTCAACCAATGGATTGTGTAATAAGCACAACGGAACACAATGGGAGTGGGTGCATCCTACCTTATATTTGCAGACAAAAATTTCAAACATGGCGATTGTCTGCATATGGTCAAAGTGTAACCGCCATGACATTGTGCTGCTGAGGTTAAAGTGGAAAATTAGCAAAGTTAATTATGCATTTCATCAGAAATTCACTCTCTATTTGGGCTGCCTATGGCTAAATGTATCACATTTTAAGGATTGTGCATTGCCCATTGTGCAATCCTTGGTACAAGCCTCACGTCTTTCAGCAAATTTCTCTATATGCTGCCAATCCTTACTTCTTTTTTTTTAAGACCTTTATTATGACAGGATATTCTTACACAGCCAGGAGCCTACAACCCGGGGGCCGGCTGCGCTAACGTAAATAACACATTTCAAAGATGATTTTACACAGCCCTGCAGCCGACAACGTGTGGTCCGGCGGCATAATGCATATAAATTGTGTCTTACTTTTTAGTTTTTTGGTAGTGTACAATGATAAACATATATTAACAACTCATAAACCAGGGAATGAGACCATCACAAATTAGCAGTCAACTCAGTGAATTCTGAATGAATCATAGTATGTCCGTGCAGACAAAGCCACGTGTCACCCAACCGTAGTGATATCAACCTATTCATTTTGGATCGTGTCCTTAAGTCATTCATTCGTGGCAGCCTCCAACGTGCGCACATATTCAGGTAGCTCCAGAAATCTTTTGGCCTAGATTGCATCGGTAGTTCTTCCTCATATGTTAGGAGTTTATCCCTGCAGCTGGACATATCTCGTAACGATCTGGATGTGGTTTGCACCTTGGTACTGTGCCAGCATTGTGCAATTTTTCTCTTGGCAAGCAATAGTGAAACAACACAAAATTTACGTTTGGTGGATTTAAGTTGTGGTGCTATGCCCAGCAGACAGGTACGGATCGTGCAATCTACCTCAACCCCTATCATAGTAGACAGTTTTGCAGTGACATCTGCCCAGTATTCACGGACCCGTGAGCAGAACCAAGCTAAGTGTGTAAAGTTTGCACCTTCCGTGCCACATCGTTACACCTGTCTTCATCCTGCAGACCATATTTGCACATACGTGCTGGTGTGTAGTATGCCTGGTGAAGGAACTTGTAATGTATAATTCTGAGATTGCCATTAGGAGTGAGAATTTGTATTAATGCGCACGTCTGTTGCCATTCCTGTTCTGTTAGTGGATCCTCCAATACCAAGTCCCATCTAGATTTAGCCCTCTCAGTGGTGTGTGGTATTTCTGCCTACACTGTGGTGTACAGCCTTGACACTAGGTGTGACAGGTCGTGAGTATTGATAATCAACTGCAGTGTGTCGAGACTTTCTGGCTCGTTGGGAAAGGTGGGATAAAGCTCCATAAAAGCCCGTTTCAGTTTGTAATGTGTGAAGCAGAACATCTGCGACTTGTTTTGAATGTATGTCAAGTCAACAATATCTATAAATTTTCCATCCCTAAATAGGTCACCCATCCACTCTATGCCCATCTGCTGTAATAGTGACATGCCCACTTTTTCCCCCGCGACTGACAGCGCCTGATGATGATGTAATGGCATGTCCAGTGCGTAGAGGGGGGTCTTATGTGCCAGTTGTCCCAGTTTCCGCCATGCCTTTACTGTGGTGTCTATCGTGTTAATGTCCTGAGCATGCAGAGGCTGCCTTGTATGTGACAGAATAGCTGTCAGTGGGATAGGTTTCGCGTCCCCTTCTTCAATCGCAGTGTGAGTGAGGTATGGTACTTCGTGATACCAGTAGGCAGCATATTGGGCCTGTGCGCATAAATAGTATAATTTAAAATCCGCCACCCGAGTCCTCCCCTGACATATGGAAGTGTCAGTGTCTGGAGGTCTATGCAAGCTTGTTTGCCCGCCCAAACAAGCTGTAGTACGAGTGACTTTATGCAAAGAAATACTTCCCCGGGAGGGGTGATTGGGATATTGTTAAAAAGGTATACAAATTTGGGCAAAATATTCATTTTCATGATCGCGATATGATCTGCTAAAGACAATGGTAGCTGTATCCAACGCCGCACTTTGTCTTCCAATTTGGAGATCGTTAACCCATAATTCGAGCGGATCACCACCTCAGGGTCTCTATGACACAGCACCCCTAAATACCGTATATGATCAGTTTGCCATTCTAATGGGTATTCAGTGTCCAGGGGAGTTGTCGTTTCAGTCAGAGGGATGATATAGGATTTAGACCAGTTTATGGCCAATCATGAGTGTCCGCCGAATTTCATAAACTCTCTCAACAGCTGATCCAAATGTTCAGCGGGGTCACGATCATATAGTAACATATCATCTGCGTACAGAGATATATGCAGTGGTCTAGAAGGGAATTGCAGGGCAGATGACTTGTACTTCTGGCGGATCAGGCAAGCCAAAGGTTCAAGGGCTAGGGCGAATAGGAGGGGAGATTGTGGGCATCCCTGCCTCGTACCGCGTTCTATAGTAAAGCTATCGGATAAGTACCTGTTCGCCCCGGACCCTGGCGCACGGATTAGTTTAAATCAAGGACACCCACTGAACAAACCTTTTGGGGAATCCCATTCGGTGCAAAATAGCAATCAGGTAACTCCACTCGATAGAAACGAATGCCTTGGCGGCATCAAGCATCACCGCTACCGCCTTCGTAGAGGGCTGAAGATAGTGGGACAAAGCAAATAGCTTCCTAGTGTTATGGGACGTGGACCTTGTAGGAACAAACCCCGCCTGGTCAGGTAATACCAAATTTGTCATCAGTGGTGTGAGCCGAACCGCCAGAATTTTCGCAAGTATTTTGGAGTCAACATTGATCAGCGACAGCGGCCTGTAGGAGTCGCATAATTCTGGGTCTTTGGAAGGTTTCACGAGGGTAAATATTACTGCTTCCCTGAGTGTTGGGGGTAGCACCGCCAGGTGAGGAGCTAGTATATCCGCGTATTGTTTATAAAATTCGTTTGTGTACCCGGCCGGGCTAGGCGCTTTCCCATTAGGCAGTGATTTAATCACATCTGTGACTTCCTCTACCGTTATGGGTGCCGCTAAATATTCCCTCTGACCATCCGACAACCACGCTATTGCCACATCCCTTAAGTAGCTGCCAATTTCCTCTTCCGACGCTATTGGTTGTGATCTATATAATGCCCCGTAGGTGTCAACAAAGCAGTTCAAAATGCCAGTGGCTTGTGTCTGGAGCATACCATCCTCCGATTTAATACGTAGAATGGCCGCATGTCCTCTGCCCTCGCATATTTTGGCCGCCAGTACTCTGCCCGGTCTGCCTCCCTCTCCATAAGATCTGGCTGTGTGTTTCTTGTCTAAATATTTTATCTCAACGTCGACCAGGGTTTGATGCTCCGTGTGTACCTGTCGTAGCTCCCTCAGAAGAGTGATATCATGAGTGGCCTCAAAGGCCCTCTCTAAATCCCTCATGCGTGTTTCACAGCGTTGTATTTGTTGCCTTATGTCACGAAGTATGCCCACTGTGGTGCTCATACACACGCCTTGTATCGTAGCCTTGAAGGCTTCCCACAGGAGACTTGGATCCTCTACCACCGGTTCATTTATCTGAAAGTATTCTTTAATCGCAGTGTTGATGGTGTCAGCGTAGATTATATCTGTTAGGGCACGTGAATTGAATCTCAATTGAAATGGGGGTGGTGTGTAAGTTGGTATTGTGAGTTTGAACAATATGGGGTTATGGTCTGAGAGTGTTCTGGGGAGGAGACGTAACTCCTGCGCCCACAGTATAATGTTATCTGTGCCTAGCCAGTAATCCAGGCGTGACCAACTGTTGTGGATAGCAGAGATATGTGATGCACACGGTATATCAGGGTGTTTGTGACTCCATAGATCCGTTAATGACAAGTCCTTCAACATGTGAAGGAGTTTCGCTCTAGCCTGTTTGTGTGGTTCGGAGGAGTGTGAGGAACAATCTATATTGTCCACCAACGCCACATTCCAGTCTCCTCCACATATTATGTGTGTGTCTGTTAGCTGCTGTAGATGTCCCCACAGCTCCTGAAAAAATTCGGGTGCATCCACATTTGGACCATACACATTAAGTAACGCCAGTCTTTGTCCGCGCAAAATATCGTCACAATAACATATCTACCATTCGGGTCCTGTGTCACCTGTTATGTTTTGAAATTCATGCCCTTCCAAATCAGCGTCATCACCCCTCTCGAGTCGGAAGAATAATTAGCTGTTTAGGCCGATTCAGCCCATCATTTGCCTATGGATTGATGTGTGTTAGGTGCAATGTGTGTCTCCTGCAATAATGCCACATCTATATTCCATCTATTTAGGTAGGCAAACACCTGCCTTATTTTCTTGGGCTGCGTGAGACCCCTAACATTCCACATGAGGAGATTCATGTGATTACTACCTGTGCCATTAACCCTCTGTGTCATCGATGAGGCAGAGAGATCCAAACCTGCAGCCCAATACAAGCATGAACAGGACCAGTACGCACTTCAATGTATGTGTCTGCGTGTGTCCAAGTGACTATCTGTCGCACAACATAAATCGGATTGAAATATTCTAGAAGACTCGGTCTCTTAACAGTAACAATACCCCCACCCACTCCAGCAACCCAATCCTGCCGAAGCCATTTGCCCTCCCGAACTAGTCCCGTCAACCTAGCGGAACTTTCCATAACTACCATTGGAACAGAACTTTTATGGGGAACACCCTCGTGGAGGTCCGCATGGGGCACAACTCGCCATCCAACTTAATGGATGTGGACGGCTCAAATAGCGTTAGTTTTACTCAAACGTAATACGTCTGGATGCCCCAGTGTCACCCACGCCCAGAACATGTATGGTCCCGGCCTGCGAGTAGTATCTACATTGCATCATTTGATGACAAATCTACGTGTAGATAATAGCAAACGAGGTCAGATATGCAAATTTGCCAGCAGTGTTCCTGGAATGTAACCCGTGGTGCACCGGTCAGTTTAACTGGCATTACCCTGTTAACACATACCATCATTGCATCCATTATTGTGAACATCTCGCAGTAGCTAAAGGCACCAAAGATTTTAACATAAACCACAAATCATTTGTGTAATTGGCGTTATGTACCAGTACCTGTGTAGCATTCCAGCAACAGACTGGGTGATGTGCAGTTACGTCCAACATTGTACCACGGGGTATAAAAGTACCAAGTTATCGGCGACATTACACATGCTATGTCGGGTCCGACTTAATAACCCTGAGGAGCAGATCCCCAGGCCCGACCTTATGAGGGTCATTGCTGGTGAAGACAGCATTGCAACTGTGCCAATAGTGCTCATGGGTCGCAACAATCAGATTCATGTCTATTACGTATGGCATTGTTTTTAAACCACTTACTGCTAGCACCTCCAGGTTCGTGTGCACAGTGCAATGGAAAAGGGCCCCACTGATGGCCAGCGTGAGTTCGCCGCAGCACTGCGGTCTTGTATGTAGTAGTTTACTTTCACTGAAGCCCGTGCTGTGGCCCAAACTCAGAACATGTCATTTTCTGCCATAGTAACCATTGTACAATAGTGTGTCAAAATGCAAAGCTATTGGCACTTATAAACAGTCAGGGTACGTTCTGGCTCAGGGACACCGGAACCTAGTGTGGGGTACCATGCCCCAGCCAGCAGCGTACCGCACAATGTGAACGTGGAATTCTACATCAGGAGCGTAAAACCTTACCACTTTCCTTTGGGACGCACATACCACATTATAGACGCTCTCAGTCCGATTCCAGTTGCTGCCCTTCTTGTGCATTGGTCTTGTTCTGTTTCAGTACTTTTTTCACAAACTCTTGCGCAGCTTTAGGAGTCGCCAGTAGCACTGCCTTGCCCTCCCACATCACAAGTAGTCTGGCAGGGTATAGCATAGAATAGTTAACGTGGAGGTCTCGAAGCTTGGATTTCACTGATGTAAATTCCCTCCTCGCTTGTTGTACAGCGACGATGTGGTCCGGGTAGAATTACAAGGTGTTTCCCTGGTGGATGATGGTTCCTTTCCCACGTGCGAGCCTCAAGATGGTATCCCTGTCACGATAATTCAGTATTCTTGCTACAATGGGACGCGGTGCCGCTCCAGGCGGTGGACGGGGCGCAAGGGACCTATGTGCTCTCTCCACTACGAATATCTGCGAAAGCGCATCCTCACCAAAGAGATCCTTGCACAATTTCTCTATAAACTGCTCCATGCGCCCTGTGTTTGTCATCTCCGAAAGGCCCGTGATACGCACATTGTTGCGTCTAGAACGCACTTCCAATTCCTCCTCCTTCGCTTTTATCACTTCAAATACACGCTCCATGTTGGTGCATTTGGTGGCAGTGGTATGCGACTCATCTTCCACTGTCGAAAATACGCGTCTCAGCCGTCTCCAACCTCTCCCCGTGCTTTTCCAGTTTGGCAGTCATACCATCCATCCTACATGTCAAATTGTCCAGTATGCCATTAATGTCTTGCATGTTCGCCTGGATGGACAGCAGTATTTTCTCCATGTTGTTGCTGGGTGGTAGTTCGGCCGGTACACCATTTCCAGACATCGTCTCCATGTTCTTGTGTGTTTTTTTGGCTTCAAAGGATATCTTCTGTTGTTGTTTGTCAGGTCTTACCATTGTTACTGGCGGAGGCGCCGTTGGTGTTGTGTCTTGAAGTGCGGACCTGGTCCTTCTGGTTGACGTCGCCGTTTTGACCCTCGTGACGGACTGTACTTGTGGGAACCGCGTCTAGGGCAGTGTCTTAATCACCCCCGCTCCCTTGGACCACCCTCGGTTTGGTAGGTGGTGCTGGATAAATGATCTTATCTTGGTTCAGAGGCAGCGACCGTAATGAACGTCAGGCTGCAATTTGTACATGGCCCAGACGATCTTGTACATGGGAGCCCACAATGCAGCACCGTTCCATTACCTGCGGCAGTGCAATCACATCATCGCAGTTCAGCAGGAGTTGTTGTAGTACCAGGAGCTCTTCAGCAGCATTGTGGGGAGAGCTCAGTTGCTATATGTCCACGATTAGCTCCGGAGACACAAGTTGCACTTTCCGCGCCTTTTGTTTCAATGACAGCTGTGTATGGATCTTCGGCTGCCGTGTATTTTGTGTGTCTGTACCACCTCAGCTTACATTTCATCCAGGATCCAGCTTACATCGCACATTGCTCCCTCACTCCGAGCGCTTCACGGCCCCGGGCAGCATTCATCTCACTCGCCGTTCCTCGACCCGCTGGTCGCCGCCATCTTGTCCTCGCACAGCCCCAAATACATAAAGGATCTGCACTACAGCCAGATGGGGCTCAACCACAGGCCAGTTACACCAGCGCCCCTTTCAGCTCACATGTGCCATTCCCTATTCTCAGCGCTGGCGGTGTCATTGATTGTCGAGGTACTCACTGTGCTGCTGGGTACATTACTGTGTTGGAATTCGCGGCGGCCGCCATCTTGGCCGCCGCGGCTCCTCATTGCCGTTTTACGTCGGTTTCGCCTGTTTAGACGTAACTTTTCTCCCTGGCACTTAAACCATCATGCTCCTGATGCCTTCACACGCCAGGGATGACCTTTCGAAGGCGGCGTTGCGGGCTCTGGGGCGATCGCAGAACATTACGTTCTCACCCAGCCATTCCGCTGTGCGCCCCTAGCACCTCCTCCAATCCTTACTTCTTTGATCTACTCTGCTTCTAGGTTTCACTCCTAGCTGTTCCTTCCTACAAAAAATCTTATGCCGGTCAACATTACTTCTACAACATCACGGTATAATGAGTGGATCCTATCTCCATATATCACAGACATCACATGGCACCTCCCATATAGGTCTTTCTGCAAACACTATGCTATATCCTGCACTTCAGAAAGGCGCCCAAAATCTGATGCAAAACATAGCGCTTTGTAACCCCATGAGGGGTATAAACAGCTAATTAAATACAGGACAATAAAAGGTATTATTGCATGTACTTTAGCAGCTCATTACTTTTTTGTGTCAGAAGCGTTATGGATTTGCTTGTCATTTGGAGAGAAGCTGTTGTTCTGATCCCGACTCTTTGAGGCTTTTTATCAGATGGCTGGGTCAAATATGTATCTTCGTTAAAAAATAGTACACTCCAAGAGATGACATGAATTTCATCTTTTTTAATGCTCCTCGAATTGTTCTTGGTATTTCTCTATCGTTTGTTTTAACAGTCATGTTTCAAAGGGATACGAACCAGACGTTCTTTTGACATGACCAGTACCTTACCTTACTATATCTTAGATTAATTTCAATATTATCTGACATTCTCTACTGTAACTCTGTTTTATAGGCTGGACATTTATTGCAAGATTTCATGTGATAGCAAAGTTCCAAACACGATTAAATTGTACTTCAATGACTGAAGTTTGATCCCATAAATTTAGGAGAATGATAACACAATTTTCAGCTTTCCACGTTTTTTCTCATTGATTTTTTGCTATTAATCATCAAATAAGTTTTTTTATTTTACCATTTTTCTTAGTTATGCAGTGTCCATTCACTAAGAGATTATCGTACTACATGGGAAGAAAATATGAGTAATTAATAAGTCGATTTTTCTTTGCTACTTTAAAATGAAAGTGTAATTTCGCTAAAACATTAGAAATGCATTACGAAGAAATGCCTAGTGCTTTGCTCACATGCTGGCAATCTTCATTACAACAACTCATCCCCTTCCTCAGCAGAGTCTTTGCAAAATTAATAGTGAGCCCCTGTCTGGGAAACAGACTAGATCAGCCTTTCTTAGCCTGTGTTCCAAGCACCCCCTGGGGCAGTTGGGGCCGGCAGGACTCGCGGGTGGTGGGCCGGGACTGGAGGCGTGTGGCCGTAAGTGCGAGGTATCCCAATAAAAAATGTTTAAAAATGAAAACTTCCCTTACCGCCATTCTCGCTGCCGCGTCTCTCCTTTCTCCTGCTCTCTCCTCGTGGCATTGGACAGGAAGCCAGGAACAACAGCAAGGCTTCCCTGACCAATCACAACACTGCAATGCAGCATTGTGATTGGTTTTAAGTGTCATGGTTGGATGTTCAACCAGGGAATGGGAGGCTGGGCATGTTCTCCATGCAGGCTGTAATGCAGCCTGCATGGAGAACTGCGAAAGTGCGAATGACTGGTTTAAGCAGCCCGAAAGGACTGACCAAACAGTCTTGCGCACTTGAGTGGGCAAACCACTTTACCCGTGCCCTGCTCCGTGAGCAGAGCAGCTCTGCCCACCCACCCACAAAGGAAGGAAACATAAAATGATAATAACTAAAAGTTATTAGCATTTAATATTTCCTTTCCTTTCTACTGCTCAAAGCAATGGGGCGATGCTCCTCCGCTATAGCGGAGGAGCCGCCACTGCCCTGTGGTTCCACAAGATTTAATCAGAGGGTCGCCGCTGTTCAGAAAATGATATAATTCTAGCAGATTACACAAGCGTATACACATAACACAAACATGAAAATTGAAACTTTGTAAACGATCTGTACATTTATTGATTTGAGAAAGAAGTACAGCAAAGAAAACAGTTGTATGGACGATTGCTGGACTCCATTAAAGAACTGCTATCCGTCAATAAAAAGAGAGGATGAATTATGAGCAAAATAGAGTCTAGCACAGCACTTTGAGGCTGATTGCAATGTTGGGCGGACACATCGTATCAGTCTGGAACCACCCGACCATAGGTCGGCGGTTCCGACATCCCCATTTGGATGCAACTGCGCGTAGGGCGGTTGGTACCATCCATTTCACTATGGCAGCTTGTGTGGTGGGGGTGAAAAGGCCCCCACAAGCTACCATAGTGAAATGGATGTTTGAAACATCCCTGCACTGTGTGGCAGGCATCTCATGGTGCCTGACACATGGTGCAGGGATGTTTAGGGGCGCCCATAGGTGCCCTTCGTGCCCCAAACCGCAGGGCCAGCGGGGAAGGGTGTCCTGCTAGGGGCCCCCAATGTCACTTTCCGACAGCCTTTCCATGTCAGAAACACCGACATGGAATGGCTGTCGGAAACCAACATCATAATCCCGATGGCAGACCCACTGTCATTGAGGGATTAGAAGAGAGAAAATCATTTCATAATCCGGTATAGATAAGAAGAGACAGGTGCACAAAAAACGTTACGGGCAGTATAATAAGAACTTACAATCTATGGTGTGCTACTAAGGGGAGAGAGGTTGGTTACCACTTCAACCTCATGATGTTTCCTCCTAGAGGAAAACACAAATAAAGAAAAAATGGGTCTACCCTGAACACATTATAACATTAAGGTTCGATGTAGAATCTTCACACATTGTTCTATGTTAATGTTCTTTATTTCAAATTGTTCTTGCAATATCTTCATAGCTTCATAGCTTGTCGTAGTACAATGCATCACAGATTGGCTTTATATTACAATTCTTCACAAGAAGCAGCCTTTGCAAAAAGCAGCCAACACGTGTTTCGTCGTGTGCCCTTAAGCACAAATGAGTTCTTCAGGGCTGCAAAAACCCAAGAAACATTATATACAAAATTATTAATAATAAGACAGGATAAGGAACATATTATTATTAAAATTGTAATATAAAGTCACTCTGTGATGTATTGTACTATGGCAAGCTATGAAGATATCGCAAGAACAATTTGAAATAAAGAACATGAACTTATAATGAGCTCAGGGTAGACCCCTTTTTTCAGTAAGGGATTATGTTGTGTTTCCGATGCACCAACAGGCTCCTTGAGCCCGGCGGAAGTGCAGCAGGTGGTCACTCCACCCGATGCTGCTGCCTGCCGCAACATAATGCGACGGGCGGACTGCAGACTCAGATGTCAGTGGGGATCCACCAACCTCATAATCAGCTTCTTTTTCTTTTAGAAATAAAATCAGATTTTGAAATGTCCCAACTTTCACATTAAAAATAAAATGTAAATGTGTGTATATTTGTTTATTAGTGAATTAAACAAAACTTTGTTTCTGTAGGATTGTATATTATTCTGAGGTTCAAATATTAGACATTGTTTAGGCTGGAGTTCACCAAAAGTGATTCAGCGAGAGTCCACAGCAGTCGAAAGGCTAAGATTCATTGAACTAAATTACTAAATCCAGCTTAGAGAAAGTAAATCCTTCATTAATAGACAGACCACATTAATTGTGTTTCATATTCTCAGTAGGAAAATGTAGTTGGTTATAATGTGCTACAACCAATTTCAGGCATGTGCAAGCACAGAGGGTCTGGAGGACACTACACAATGCTCCACAATAAATTCCCTGGGTGTGCATGCATGTGCATTGTTGAGTAGTGTGCACCTGCTCTCCTAATTGTAGGAAAGAGGAATAATAGAAGGTGGGGTTTTCACCTTCAGCTAGTAATATGCCACAATAACTAATAGGTCTAGTCAAGTGTGAATAAATTATTGCTTGCTCAATCCTTGGTAGTTTTGCAAATGTGTAGTCCGGCTTAAATTTGGAGACAAGTATGCGTAAAGCATTTAATATCACCAAATCAATAGATAAGTAAAGGACACAACACAATAAATATTCGAAATTAATTTAATAGATAAGATTGTTATCTTTAAAATGACGCCAACATGACAAAAATCCAATGTTGAAAGCCGGAGATATGTGTTTTTAAGGATGAAATAAAAAATTGTTTAAAGCACCATGCATGGCTATTTATTTGCGCTGGACTGAAACAAAGTCCAAGTTTAAGGTGAAACGTAATGGAGCACAGGTAGGATAGGCTGGGTGCTACTTGTAGTCAAAAGTTCACCTTCAAACTCAAGGCCTGATTATGAGTTTGGAACCCACAGTGGCGCAGTGGCAGTAGTGCGGCTACTGCTGCCCCGGAGGTGCAATAGCCGTATTAAGACTATGGAGGTAGAACTGCCATAGGACTGCTACAACTGAAGGGAATCCATGATCCCTGATGCTGGCATGACAGTCTGAGGCCGCAAGATGCGTGGTGGTGCCGTTGCGGCATCGCTAAGCATATTACGAGTTTCCTTATTACCAGAACTCTCATGACAGTGCTCACACCATGAAAATGCCGACAGTGATAACACTAAAGGGGCCCTACAAGGTCCCCTGTTGCCTCTGGGCCTGTGGATACATGCAAGAGGGCACTGCTGTGTGCATGTACCCCAATTCTTGCACAGCATGGACTGCACAGTCCATGTCGTGCAAGAACAGTCTTTGGCGTTTCCATTGTGGTGCCTTTCTAATAGGCACTACTGTGGGACTACCAAAGGACTATTCGCCAGACCATGAGGAAACTCGTTATCTGGCGGTCGAGTTTTGCGGGGGAGTGGCCCGCTCCCACACCACCAAACTCAATATAAGGCCTTTAGTCTTGTTCTTGAATCCTTTCTCTCATCGACAGGCTCGTCAGCAAGTCCTCCGGTTTATTGGATCTGAAGTTTGATTCAGTGATGGCGGCCTGCTGCAGCACAATGCCTCAGTGCATTTCTGGAAGTCTTTGTCCTTGACGGCGAGGAGCTCTGGAGCTTTCATCAGCATAAACCAGAGTGGTCAGGCTGAGCAAGAGTCGATAGTGGTGCTTGACTCGCGACAGTGAGTCAGTCTCCTCCTGGAGCCTTTCTGCAAAACGTGGCAGTAAGTTTCTTTCTTTGTAGTTCTTGTACTTTATTGGTTCCTTTGGGGGAAAGAAGTGTCCAACTCAGTTCAAGGGTTAAGTGACTCTGGAATGCCTCTTGGAGGATGGGACTCAATTTCCCACAATGCACAGTCCAGGAAAAATCCAGTTTGAAACGGTCAGCTGGGGTGATCCTCTTTTGGGGTTTGCAGGTGACTTCTTCCAGCTCTGTTGTACCTATTTCTGGTAAGGGAGTCCAGTCCTTGTATTTTGATCCAGGCACAGACCTTTCTTTTTGGAGCCTTGAGAGTGCAGCAGGTGCAGTCCTTTTGAGTGCAAGCCTTCTATGGTGCAGTCTATGGTGCGGTCCAAGAGTCCAGCAGGGCAGTCCTTCTACTTTTTGTGTTCCAGGAAGTGTTATTTATCCTCTATTCTGGGCTAGCAAGAGGTACAGACACCCCAACCAATATTGGTATAGTTATGGAAGTGTAGCATATATGTGATGCAGAAAGGACTGTTTTCACAAAAATCAAACTAGAGATAATCTCTCCTATGTTTGTGTAATCCAACCCAAAGGTGTGGCTAATAACTCTCTACACTCCCCTTCCAACCCCTCTCCTAATCTAATTAGGGGGCTCTCATTGGGCTGGAGATCAAGCAAATAGGTACTGGCCTAGGTCCTATGACATCTGTCTTCCTGCCTTTGAAGTTAAGTTTGTCTCCTCAGCCCCCTTCCTCTCCCTGGCTTCACCAGGAAGCAAATTTCCTCCTAACAAATGGCTGTATTGTTTCTGCTCCAGGCCTCTTCACACTTACTCTGGGAGGGTTGACCAATCAGAAGAGGCTGCTACAGGACTGCTTTAGGTAACATTATAATAGTAAGTTCTAAAACTACTTTCCTGTAATAGTTATAATACATCCGAACTTGGTGTGTAGTTGGATTTATTATAACCATTATTATGATACTTTGAATGATATTGCTAGCTAGTTCCCAAGCAAAGGTAGTACAATGAAGCATTTTTGCTGTTCTGTCATGAAAGGGAAGGTTGTGCTCTATCTGTACTTACACAGGCACATAGAGGTGCCCATAGACCCGTGGCCTATTTCTCAGCTACCCTAGATCCTGTAGCTTCAGCATTGCCTGGATGTCTCAAATCTGTTGCTGCAACAGGTGTCAGTATTGAACAAGTGTGTCATGATGGGTCATCCTCTTACAGTGTATGTACCACACTCTGTTGAGCTTCTGATGCTGACAACCAATACACATCAGTTGACAAATAACAGATTGACAAGATAAGAGCAGGTGCCTCTTGCCGCTGAGAATGCAACCCTGAAGTGATGTTCTGTGTTAAATCTTGCTTCCTTGTTACCCAATCCAAGTGTTGATGGGGAAGAATGTGAAAACCATGACTGTCCGGATGTCACTGAACTATGTACGAAACAAAGGTCTGACATTGTCGATGAGCCATTATCTGATCCTGATCAAGTCCTTTTTGTTGATGGTGATTTTGTAACCACTGAAAATCAATTTGCTGATGAAGTCGAACGCTACTGTCCCTTTAAAGCATGTTTCTTTAATGGAGAATATACTGGCGAGAGTATAGAGAAGATCGAAGTCAATATGATGCTAGCATCTGCAGGCACTTGAGATTAAGTGAGGCATTTGCAAATAGAAGTTACAGAGGAAGGACAAGCGGGTTGGGTCAGAGCAGGCTGTGAGAAGGATGACATTTGGGTATCAGCTGATGGTAGGGCAGTATTACCGGATGATTGTTTGTTGCACTGTTGCACCCAATGGTGAGGCAAATGTATTGAGCAGCTCACATAAGAAGGGACGTGATGGTGAGATTGTTAATGCAAACTTGGTTTAATCCAAAATTTCAAGAGATTGCGGTAGCTGTGTGCCATTGGTGTGTCACGGGTCAACAAATAAATGGAGGGAAAAAGACTGTTAATGCTTTGAGCAACACTGGTAGGCCAGGGGGTCCCTTCAACTGTATCTAAATGGATTTTGTAGAGATGTCTGTGTGCAGTGGTTTGAGGTACATCTTGGTTGTCGTGTGCATTTTTTCTCGAGCTTACCCGACTCCGAGATGTGATAGCCTCACAGTAGCTAAGTTATTGTTAAGAGAGCTCATTCCTAGGTTCAGATTTCCAAATACATTGGAGTCGGATAGAGGCACACATTTCCATAATGAAATCATGAGATTACTGTGCGATGTGTATCAAAGACTACATTGCAGCTACAGGCCAGAGGCATGGTGGAGCAGATCAATGGTACCCTAAAATTGAGATTGGCTAAAGTGAGTGCTTCAACTTCTTTGAAGTGGCCTGATGTTCTACCAGTAGTGCTAATAAGCCAGTGGAGCATCCCTAACAGAAGAAATGGGTTTTTGGCCTACAAAATACTCATGGGGCGAGCGATGCGCTTGCCTCCTGTGCCTGCCAATGCACTTGTGAACATTTCAGTTGATTTGCTCCTTGACTACTGTAAAGGATTAGCTGACGGGGCTCGTTCTGTGTCTCATCAGGTTGAAGAAGCTTGTGTACAGACATCAAGGGATCTCTGTCACAACCCGAACCCAGGAGACTGGGTTCGCATCAAAAGACACGTCAGGAAAAACTGCCTTGATCCTCATTGGTGTGGTCCATACCAAGTGATACTGGTGACTAGGTTTACTGTGAAGTGTGGCAGAGTCCCGAATTGGGTCCATGCCTCTCACAAACTCTGAGTTTTAGGTCCTTCTGATGAAACAGCTCCTCTCCCAGAAGAATTTCCAGCTGTGACTGAAGGGTCACGAGAGGGGCCAAGCTGTCGAGACACCTCTAGATGCTGGATTCACACAGTTCGATTTGAGGGGGTTCAAGCCACGTAAGACCCTGGCATAGACTCTGAGGCAGACAGTACCGTCGCAAGTGATTGAGAGTCTGACAAGTGACAAGTAGTCGTAGACGGTCCAGGAAGAAAGATGCAGCAGGTGAGACCTGGCCTGTGAGACAGAGGAAGGAGAACCTGAGACTCACATGTGAAAGAGAACTTGCACCAATAAGTGAAACATCAGAGTCAGATATGAGTGAGACAGAGCAAGACACAGAGGTGCAAAGAGGTCCATACGAGCTCGAGTGACTTGACAGATGTATTCCTCTCCCAAGTGGACTTATTTGGTCTCAAATGCCTGGGAGAGCAAAGTCAGAGATCTCAGTGCTAGTAGTCAAGTTATTGCTGAGAGTTCCTGGGCTTGAAGTAAAAGTACTTCTGTCATTGACTGTACCTTTCCCACCAAGGCTAAGTGGTTTACAGACTTGGATTCTGTAAGACATGGAACTCCCGAGTTTCGGCGCACCACAGGCTCCTCAACAGATTGCAGCATTGAGAGCTGAACTGCTACATCGAGTTTTGAGGAGATTGGCTCTGATCTGATTAGGGATGTAAATTGAACTGTGAACTGTAAATAATTGTTTGAAGAAGGTAACCAAGGCCCGAATGGTAGAAGATTAAATTTAGGGATTCTAAATCAAAGAAGAGGAAGAAAGAGGGCTAGGGAGGTCTTCTGAGCTGTGTAAATACTGTAAAGAAAGAACAGTTGAAAAGAACTTTCCAAGGCTTCAAAAAGTTCTTAAAAGCGCTGCCCGACTCTGTGTTCTATTATTGAGTAGTGATCTGAGCTACCCTAAAATGGAGTCTGGAAATTTGAATAATAGACTCATTATTGGGGTGATTGTAGTAATAGCTGTAGTCATTACAGAATCAGTTTTGAGTTCACACAAAAGTGAGGAACATGGGGTAGGAGTACATGGGACATCCATACCTACTATTGTTGTCTCAAAGGAGGATACACTAGGATCTGAGAATGGCATAATAGAGCATACAAGTCGCTACCTTCATGTAGACAAGTCTAAGGGAAATTATACATTAAGGGGCATATTACCTAGAAATAGCAATATTTATCGCTAAGCAGGGTTAGCGGGAATAATTTTATCGCCGCGCTACGATGATTTTTATCACTGAGATACCTTGTTATTATCAAGGTTTATCTCAGAAACGATAACAATCATTCGAAATGCATGAATATCACTGTCAATACGATATTCAGGCATTACCGTGACAATGCTCTGTTATCCACCTCTCATTGGATAACATGGCTAAGAACTGGTCAGGGCAGGCGTTAGCTTTTGGAGATATTTGCGCTTAGCGCAAATATTTCCAAAACTAAGCCATTGTTGGTAATAGGAGATAGCGATATTAGCGACTGTTTCCAGTCGCTAACATCTTGGCACACCCACTTTGCATGTCATTAGCGATAATTATCGCTGAAATGCAAATCGGGCCCCAAGATGATCGCTATCTCCTACTAGCTGTCGCTAACTGATGTTAGCGACAGCTAGGTAATAGGGCGATTCAATTATCGCTGCTGTAGCGGGAAAAAGTCCAGCTAAAGCGGCGTAATGGCCCTTGGTAATATGGCCCTAAATCCATACACTAAGTTGCTTTATGAGTATGTAGATACTATAAAAGTTGGAGATTGTTATGTATGCAAGCACTTACCTGCATCAGTTGAAGAGGGAAATATTTACAATCACTTACCCTTGACCTATGGCATTAGTTGCAGCTTACTCCATAGTTATGTTCTATGGAAAAGGTCATTATGAGTAATAATTCCCAAATTACAATGTGGTAGTTTTAAAAATACCTGTATATAAACATTTGAATAAGTACTACGCCCAAAAGAGAGTAGAAAGAATATACCATTAGACACTGCTTACACGCATAGATATAATTTTACTTGCATACTAACAGATATAGAAAATTAATTTATAGACCAGGTAGAAGATAGACATAGGGGAATAGTTAACAATGTTGATAACACGGATAAGGATTCTGATTGGACAAGGAGAAGTTAGCTCATAAGGATAAAGTGTGTTCTGGTCCGATAGCTCTAGATTGGCAACAGCAAGGAAAGCTTTGCAAGTGACAAGCTGAGAGTAGTTAAAATTCCCTATTTATAGGGAAGAGTGTAGGTGATCATATTTTTTTGGTCAATGGCCCGTGGAAGACATTATTGCAGGAGTTAGTCCACATGGTACCAGGAGCATATTTTGTGTGTGGAAAAAATGTACGTTTGCTAAGCAAATGTTATTGTACATGTTGTTAGCAGTTGTATTTCCAAAAATATAACATGTGAATGATTTGGAGAGTCCTGAAGGAAGATTGAAAAATAGAGAAAAATGTGATTGTGTGCTGGAGAGGTTGTGGGAGACATTTTTGGAGCAATAATACCTAGTTTGGGAGTAATGATTAATGATGTCAAGATTAGGAGATTTTCCACCATAGTGGCCAAGTTGTCTGTTAACACAGCTAAGTCTTTGCTACTCATTGATGGGAAGATGGTCTTGATAAGGGTGATGTGATGCATGCCCCTGACAGCTCCTGAGGCGGAAGCCGGGAGACTCGAGCAAACCTCAACTTTGCTTTTTAAAATACTAAAATCTGATTTCATCTGTGTGAATAACTTCTGCACTGAGCACCTCCCCACCACCATTTTCGCCGAATCACACCGCGCAGCCGATTGAACGCTGCCGCGGTGCATTGAAAACTTACTGCCGCCATAAACAGAGGGAATTAGGCCACACCCACATTTCTGAGGCCACGCCCCCATCGCTTGCTACATAAATCGCGCGCCTTCCTCGCACGCATTAACCCCTGACAGCTCCTGAGGCGGAAGCCGGGAGACTCGAGCAAACCTCAACATTGCTTTTTAAAGTACTAAAATCTGATTTTATCTGTGTGAATCACTTCTGCACTGGGCACCTCCCCACCACCATTTTCGCCGAATCGCACCGCGCAGCCGATTGAACGCTGCCGCGGCACATTGAAAACTTACTGCTGCCATAAACAGAGGGTATTAGGCCACGCCCACATTTCTGAGGCCACGCCCCCCCTCGCTTGCTACATAAGTCGCGCGCCTTCCTCGCACGCATTAGCCCCTGACAGCTCCTGAGGCGGAAGCCGGGAGACTCGAGCAAACCTCAACATTGCTTTTAAAAAAAATAAAATCAGATTTTATCTGTGTGAATCACTTCTGCACTGAGCACCTCCCCACCACCATTTTCGCCGAATCGCACCGCGCAGCCGATTGAACGCTGCCGCAGCGCATTGAAAACTTACTGCTGCCATAAACAGAGGGAATTAGGCCACGTCCACATTTTTGAGGCCACGCCCCCCTCGCTTGCTACATAAGTCGCGCGCCTTCCTCGCACGCATTAGCCCCTGACAGCTCCTGAGGCGGAAGCCGGGAGACTCGAGAAAACCTCAACATTGCTTTTTAAAATACTAAAATCTGATTTCATCTGTGTGAATAACTTCTGCACTGAGCACCTCCCCACCACCATTTTCGCCGAATCACACCGCGCAGCCGATTGAACGCTGCCGCGGTGCATTGAAAACTTACTGCCGCCATAAACAGAGGGAATTAGGCCACACCCACATTTCTGAGGCCACGCCCCCATCGCTTGCTACATAAATCGCGCGCCTTCTTTGCATGCATTAGCCCCTGACAGCTCCTGAGGCGGAAGCCGGGAGACTCGAGCAAACCTCAACATTGCTTTTTAAAGTACTAAAATCTGATTTTATCTGTGTGAATCACTTCTGCACTGAGCACCTCCCCACCACCATTTTCGCCGAATCGCACCGCGCAGCCGATTGAACGCTGCCGCGGCACATTGAAAACTTACTGCCGCCATAAACAGAGGGCATTAGGCCACGCCCACATTTCTGAGGCCACGCCCCCCCCTCGCTTGCTACATAAGTCGCGCGCCTTCCTCGCACGCATTAGCCCCTGACAGCTCCTGAGGCGGAAGCCGGGAGACTCGAGCAAACCTCAACTTTGCTTTTTAAAATACTAAAATCAGATTTTATCTGTGTGAATCACTTCTGCACTGAGCACCTCCCCACCACCATTTTCGCCAAATCGCACCGCGCAGCCAATTGAACGCTGCCGCAGCGCATTGAAAACTTACTGCTGCCATAAACAGAGGGAATTAGGCCACGTCCACATTTTTGAGGCCACGCCCCCTCGCTTGCTACATAAGTCGCGCGCCTTCCTCGCACGCATTAGCCCCTGACAGCTCCTGAGGCGGAAGCCGGGAGATTCGAGAAAACCTCAACATTGCTTTTTAAAATACTAAAATCTGATTTTATCTGTGTGAATCACTTCTGCACTGAGCACCTCCCCACCACCATTTTCGCCGAATGGCACCGCGCAGCCGATTGAACGCTGCTGCGGCGCATTGAAAACTTACTGCCGCCATAAACAGAGGGAATTAGGCCACGCCCACATTTCTGAGGCCATGCCCCCCTTTTACCGTCATAAAATGTGCCTAAACTGGACGCGCAGCGGACGCTCACAGCGGGCGCGCCAAAGGGAAGCCCGTCTGTGCCCGTCCGGGCCCAGCCAGCCTCAGGCCCAGAAACTATGCCCAACACTACTAGTCATCACTTCAGGTACACGCCAGAAGACCTCCTATCCCTCAGACCCTCGAAAAACGTCAACTGCCGGTATATTCACGAAGAGGAGAAACCCTTCAATAACTGCGATCTCTGCAGCTCATACCTAACGACGGCTAGAGACTACGCCCTGCAACTGGGCCTTCTGAACTGTAGATCTCTCCCGAAACACTCCATAGAGATAAATTTCCTTATACAGGATCACAAGATAGATATACTCTTGGTTACGGAAACGTGGCTTACCTCCAACTCGGAAATCGACATCGTAAATGCCCTCCCCCATGGATTTCTAATCCACTTCCAGAATAGACCCCTCGGCAGAGGCGGTGGCATTGCCATAATATATAGGGAAAAATTCGTTTGCAGAGCAAAAAACAGTGACATTGAAGATTGTGAGAGTTGCCACTTCACTATACAAATCTCACCCACAGTTTCCCTTTCCGGCCTACTCGTATACCGTCCACCCGGAGTCCCGACTCGGTTCTCCAATGCCCTTATAGAAGCCATTACTACAATGGCAGCCTCTACCCCCAACTTTTTGATCCTGGGAGATCTCAATCTTCACTTCAACGACCCCGACGACTAGGTAGCGTCCGACCTACGCCTTGACCTCAGTTCATACGAACTCACACTAGCCAACTCAGAGGCTACGCACAACAAAGGTCATTTACTTGACCCGATTTTCTCCAACATCCCGAGCTCAGAACTGCTCCCCCTCTTCCGCTACCGTGGACAGACCACTTCTTGGTACCACTATCCTGGCAAACCAGTGCCCCGCTACCCCAACCCGTTAATACGCGTACCTGGGATAGAAGGTGGTCCAGACTTCCGGTTGATGACTGGACCTCCTTGCTTAAACAGTCCAACCCCCCTGCCGCACTAGACCCAGTGCTGGCGGACACCCAATTTGAAAAATGGCTCTCTCATTCACTCGACGACATCCTTCCCAAAAAATACACTTTGAAAAAAGAAAAAAGAGCTAACTCTGCCCCCTGGTACACACCCGAATTAAAACTCTTACGGAAAGAATGCAAAAGACTGGAGCGCTCATGGAGGAAAGATGAAAGTAACTCCGGAAAAGGCAAATTTCGCACCACCATGAGAACATACAAAACGGCCCTGCGTAACACCAAGAGGCAATTCTTCGATGAAAGAATCAAAAAGTCCTCTAACTCTGCTCGAGAAACATTCCTTATCATGAAGGAACTGCTCAAAGTGCCTGACCCTCCCCCAGTACAGGATACCTCTGACGATAAATGCAATAAACTGGCAAACTATTTTTACAATAAGATCCAAAACATTCTGGCCACTCTGCCCCAAGCCAATCCCAGAATAGACGCTAACGGTCTAGCCAATCCAAGATCAGACACAATCCCTCAGCCGGCTAAACCAGGTATCCTCCTGGATACCCTTGGACCTGTGACAGTAGAAGAAGTTCTCAAAACACTGGCTTCCATTAAAAGCGGCTCTCCCAACGACCCGTTACCTGTGCGCATTCTTAAGTTGGTTGCACCAACGATCGCCACGCCTATCACTGACCTCATCAACTCCTCGCTCCTTCATGGAACGGTCCCTCCCCGCTGGAAGAGAGCCGTCGTCAAAGCCTTTCTTAAAAAGCCGCTCTTAGACCCCTCGGACCTGGCCAACTACAGGCCAATCACCCTCCTCCCCGATATCAGCAAGATCACGGAAAAATTAGTCAACAAGAAACTCTCTCAATTCCTGGAAACAAACAGCCTTCTCCGGAATTCACAGACTGGTTTTCGCCCAGGACAGGGTACCGACACTGCCCTCCTGGCAGTGGTGGAGGAGGCCAGATGCATTCTGGATGCAGGAGGATCAGTGGCAGTGATCCTCCTGGACCTCAGTGCGGCCTTCAACACGGTCAACCACCAGGTCCTTTTCCAGCGACTAACTGACACAGGAGTAACTAAATCTGCCCTGTCTTGGCTCACATCATTTTTAAGCCATCGCACCTTCCAGGTCCGGAAGAACAACTCCCGATCAGCTGCGATTCCCCTCCAGTGCGGGGTACCACAGGGCTCCTCCCTTAGCCCGACATTATTCAACGTGTACATGTCCCCACTGGAGGAGGTAGTCGCCCCATTTGGAGTTAAAATCGGGAGCTACACCGACGACACCCAACTTGTCGTCTCCCTATCCCAACCTGTTCAAGGACTGCCCACCCTCTACACCCTCCTTATCTAAAATATTCACCTGGATGGGCGAATTGTCCCTAAAACTCAACGGCTCCAAAACAGAGATCATGTTACTTGGGCACAAAGGAAACACCCTGCCCCCGAACATCTGGCCCACCTGTCTGGGGGAACCCCCCTCTCCTAAAAAGGAGATCAAAAGCCTAGGGGTCTGGATGGAAAATGACCTATCCTTTAAGACGCAGGCAAAAAAACTGAGGGGAATCTGCTTCGGCCTCCTCAGATCGGCCCGAAAAATTCTGCCCCTTCTCCCCCTGTCCTGCCGTAAGCTGCTCATCCAAGGACTGATCCTGTCTAGACTGGATCATAGCAATGCCATCTTCCTTGGAGCACCGGAATACACTCTCAATAAATTACAACAAATTCAGAACGCCGTAGCACGACTCCTCACGGACACCCCGACCAGATCATCAGCCAAACCTGCGCTGAAATTGTTGCACTGGCTCCCAATACGAGAAAGGATACAGTTCAAATCCCTCTGCCTGGCACACAAACTGCTGCAGGACAAGGGTCCCCCCCATCCTCAAAAACCTTGTTGTGCCCTACAAAGCTAAGAGGGCCCTTCGATCAGACCACGAACGCCTAATCACTGTGCCTAGAGTGAAAAAGGCACGCACCGGAGGTCGGCGATTCTCAGTCAACACAGCTAAACTGTGGAACGCCCTTCCCCTCAAACTCAGGAACGAACCCTGTCATCTCCGATTCCGGAAACTCCTGAAAACTCACCTCTTCCCCTAAACCCTCCCCCGCCTCTCCTGCTCACTTCCCCCGACCTTGCTGTCTTGGTTTTAGCGCTGGGATGCTTCAAGGGTTAGTACGCGCTCTACAAAACCCACATTCACTGATTCATTCAAAAGACCTGCATTAGACGTCCTACTCGCAAAAGAGGGTGGAGTCTGTCGGATGCTGAAGGTCCAACAGTGTTGCACTTATAACCCTGATAAAAGTAAAGATCTTAAGGGATATATTAGTAATATCACTAATATACATCTGGAGATACAATACTTGGCAGCCAAAGATTTTGGGGTAAGATTGGAAAAGTATTTGGCGCAGTTGGAAGATGGTTTACAAATCTGAGAAGTGGAATCTTTGGATGCATCCTAAAACTGATACTGATTATTTAGTCTGTATCATTGTTTTAGTTGGAATGATGAAGGCATATCAATGGCATAGAGCGAGGCAGTTGGAGAGCTCCCTAAGGGAAAGGGAAGGCAGGATGGGAAGACTGCAGGACAGTTACTATGGGAATTTGAAGTAAATGGGAGAGTTCAGGCAAAGAAGGCTGGCTACTACATCTGTTTAGGTCGGTCTACTCTGCTGGGGATTTTGACAATTTTTATGATGACTTAACATCATTGGAGGGGGAAATTGATGGAGTGGACTTTTTTTATTAGCATTTCAATCATTTGTAGGGGTGCATCATAATCATGTGTAAAGAGCACTCATATTTAGTACTGTCTTGTGAAAATGTGAGTGTTAGAATTGTGTATTACATTAATGTATTTATATGACATTTTAGTTTATTGACAAGATAGTTTGAAAATGTAACATAGCAAATAAATGTAACTAGCAGAAAACACAAACATGAAGAAACTATTGTGAAGTTTGATACTACTCATGTATTAGATGTGTTTAATAATGATACTTTCTATAATTTGGTAAATCTGTTAGTCAAAATGCAAGATTAATCATGCAACTTGTAATGGTTAAATGATATGTTCTTATGATAGCTAAAGTTGTAGGCCTGAATTGCAACACCTGACATCTGTCACTTTAGGACTAATGGTCTGAAATTCGTATGCACTATGGAAGTTGTTTTTTCTCATGTTTTGCATTAGAGGTGTAAAAGCATTATTTGAGGCAAAGTAATGTCTTTGTTTTAGCAGCTAGGCAAGGACAGGGGTTACAACTGTATGGTTTGAAGGCGACGCACGCACAGGAACCAAGCACAAATTGTTGCATTGTTTTTCATGGAGAACACTGTGGAAAAGTACCCACATGGTTGAACCCACCGTTGAGTACGTGTGAGAGGTGCACCATGGGAATGCGACCCGTGGATGACTGGTTGTTGGAATTAAAGATAGGGCCCCACTTCTTCCCTGACTTTGGAGAGAGAGCACCTCAGAGCAAGCTCATTCTCTTTTAATAGTGGCTCTATGCTGCTAGACCCAGCTCAAAGGTGGATTGACTTCTTAGAAAGGCTCCACAACTGACACCTTTTCCTCTTAATCTGAAATGCTGACTCATTAACATAGGGATGTCACTACAGCGTTAGAGTAGGGATAGATTTCAATGTTCTTCGCTTACCAGCCCTCCATACAGGGAACCTTGGACAATATGGAAGGAAAAGGAAGAACATTTATCAAACATTTTTATAATGAATTTGGTACACTTGTCAGGGTTCAGAAGCTATTTGCAGGTATTTCCTCTTTTTAAAAATGCTGTTATTACAAGCAGCCATGTAAATACTACTCTCTACATTCACAACAATTAATATTCATCAGGCATGTTGTTTGTGCGACTCCAGCAAATAGCATTTTTTGCAATGCAATCTATTAGGACGATGGTCACATTGTAAAATTATAGACAAGTCAGAAAAAATGGTGCGCATTTTGCACCGACTGTTTGCTACCTGCCTGTACGTACATCGTTCATTATTAGCACTCTTACATCCACAAAAAGGTCTGAAGCATATACAGACTGACGCGGCACTGAACAAATACATAAGTGCATGGAGATACTCACTCTTCTGTCGTCGCACTAAAGCATGCCTTGATTTCACTGAAATGTTTGAACAAAATATTTATAATAGTTAAAAACATGTAAATATTCTTTGTACATTTCGGCCTGTATTTATTTTTCTTCTCTTTGCTTTCTGTTTTGAATCGTGATTTGAGAAATGTGTCTATTTGTAAGAAATAAATATTATGATGAAAACATGGGTTAGCTAAGAAGCAGATTTACCAAAAAGTAGAAATAAAGTTGCTGTTCGTGTTTTAAGTTACAAGACAACATCGCAAAGATCAAATCAGAGCTTAATGTCATTGGCTTGGAACACCGCAATAAATACTTCACAGCTAGCATATTCTGCAATAGTGTAACAGTAATACAAGGGATTTCAGGGAATCCATGAAACAAAAACGTTTACTTTCCCGTAGATTAGTTACAAACAGTGTGGCACATCCATTCCTTTGATTCACAGATCATGAATCATTTCAAGAGCAGTCCAGACACACTATTATGAGCAGTTCTATTCTTGTCAGAGGTCTACAGATATTCCTCATGTGTTGGAGTGGTGGTTCTTGACATTTCGCCCATAGGGGTAGTAGTAATGATATCACTGGGGTTTCTGAAGTGCACTGTGCTCGTGCAGCTGGGCTTATTCGGGTAACTGTAAACTTCATGAGGAATTTCAAAGCTCATTGGTGATAAAAATTTAATTTATTTTTACCCCACCTAATTACCTGTTGTTGATGACCAGCGAAGATGGAGAGGACATCAGGCTAAAAAAACTGTGGGGCATATTTACAAGCCCCTATCGCCACAGGAATGTCACTTTTTATGACATTTCTGTGGCGATAGGGGCTTTCAGCCATGGCCAGTATAGGGCGTGCCACCAGGCGGTGACGTGAGGTGGGAGAGGGGCAGGGTGTGGGGCTTGTAAAATGTGGGATACGGACAATTTCAGGTAAGTACCGAAAAAAATAAATAAAACAAATTTTGTTGCGTGCGCTGCATCACATCTGGCAATGCAGCGCGCGCAATGAAATTTGTTTGATTTTTTTCTTGGTACTTATCTGAAATTGTCCGTATCCCACATTTTACAACCCCCCACCCTGCCCCTCCCCCGCCCCATGTCACTGCCCAGTGACACGCCCTACATGGGCCCTGGCTGGGGGTTTTGCCTTTTTTATCAGGCAGCGTTAAGCTACTTAACGTGGCTTAAGGCTGCCTGGTAAATAAGGCACCCTTTCACACTATACATAGCATGAAAGGGGTGGGCAATGGGTGTTGCTATGGGTGTTCCGCCGCAACACCCATTTATTTTGACAATGCCCCGTATTTAAAAGGGTGGCGTAAATATGGGGCAGAGTTCCCTCGTCTTAAAATGGCAAAACAAGGAGAAATGCTTTATGTTTCCTCGTTTTTGCTGTTTCAATGTGTGCTGCATTGTGCAGCACACATAGAATCAGCAAAATGCCATGAATGACGATTTGCAACTTCTATGTGTGCCGCAAAATTTTGCACAATGCAGCAAACATTAGGGGAGAGCGGTAAATTCCGTTCCCCTTGCGGAATTTGCTAAATTTCGACATTTTCTCGTTCCGCGCAGAACGCAAAAATGTCAAGACTTCCGTGATTCGCGGCAGAACGGAATTGTATTGCAACAGTGGCATCTTCTTGGATAAATATGCAGGGCAGGATTCTTTCTGGCACAGTGCTCCTGTCACAAAAATTAAACCGCAACAGGAAGCACAGATATAAATAAAGCAGGTGCCCGAGTTGAAGCTCAAATTCAGTAACTCATTAATCAGCTCAAAAAAATCGTGAGCTCTGTCGAGGCAGGTGTGCTTTCTCCCCATATCTACCATTGACATTTAGCTGTGATGCTTGATGGAGGCCTTTGCAACCTTGACTTTCATGAGCGCCTGTGACCAGGAGCTTCTTTCTCCTCATCTGCTGCTCTGATCGGTCTCTGACCTTTTATAAACACAAGAGGCATGTGAACTCGCATAGAAGCCTGCCCATTTGGCCCTGCCCCACACACTAGCAGTGTGAACTGTCTTCCCGCCCTTTACCCACTAGGATGGACAGCTCACTCAAGGGACCCTGGCGCCCTTCGGCGCGATGTAAATTGATACTTGTATAGCGCACTACTCACCGCAAGGGTCTCAAGGCGCTTGTACGAATACCGCTGTGGAACCCATCCTGGCGTTCACTGTGAGGCCTCCACTCCAGGGCACCCCCAAGGTGGAGGCCAGGCATCCTTAGCATTGTGGGGGCCGTTGTGGAGATTAAGCAAGCTATTGCCCAGAGTTGCAGAGAGGGACTCCATGATTGGAATAGGCACTGAGGCGAGAATTATCAGGTCCGTGGAATTTTGAGCCCAAGACCCGCCGAGGCGGGGAATTGAACCCTGGACCCACGCTAGACCTCTGCATCAGGGTCTGCCGCTCTAATCATTGAGCCACACTTCTCCCGATGGCAGAGGTATACACACATGGTCACTGGAGACAACTCTTTTGGCCCTTTAAGCAGCTGTAGAGTAGGAAAAGCACTATACATTTACCCAACGAGGTAGCATAAACTGATTAGCCAGTAGGAAGTACTCCAGTTGAGTAGAGGTATTGCACAAAACGGTGGCGTCTTCTTGGATAAATATGCAGGGCAGGATTCCTTCTGGCACGATGCTCCTGTCACTAAAATTAAACCTCAACAGGAAGCACTTACAGGTGCCCGAGCTGAAGCTCAAATTCAGTAACTCATTATTCAGCCCAAAAAAATTGTGAGCTTTTCACGAGGCTGGGCTGGTGTGCTTTCTCCCCATATCTACCGTCGAAAATTAGCTGTGATGCTTGATGGAGGCCTTTGCATCCTTAACTTTCACTAGCTCAATCCCCGTGCAGTTCCTGTGACCTCCTGTTTGCAAATCATGATATAATGAAGTCATACTGTCATAAAAGTGCCACATTAAGCTGCATATTGTGCCTTTTCGTGCTGCATAATTTAGTCAATCCTGTCTCAATTTGGTGCTCTCCTGCCACATATTTCCATTGACCCTACTGATAGCACTGTGAGCTTTCACAAGGAGCATGCCTGCACACAAAGTTGCATGGGCTACTATGTAAATGTGTGTTTCTTGAGATTAAGGTAGATTTGCAACATTGGGAAATTACTTTTATACTGGCAATGGCCCAGCAGCTTCCCTAACAATAAAGTTTTGCATAAGTCATGAGAAAGGTATGATGTAGTATTAGGTACGTGGCAAGGTATAGTAATACTGTATTTTTTTGGTCTTCTTTAGTGTCTTTTGAGAACCTTGCTTCATGTTGTACCATACAAAACTGAAGTATTGGGAAATTGAAAAAACACACTAAAGGGAGTGTCTCAAGAATCCAACAATTGTAGTGTAGAGTTTGTTGTCTTTGCTTCTTCTCTCCTTTTTTCATGAAGTGCACATAGTTCAATGGTGTCAATATCAATGTACTCTTCTTCAATATCAAAATAACATGGGAGATGTGGTATGAAGTCTCAAAACAATTCTCTTTATTATTCTTCAATACATCAAAGAAACAGCCCAGCTAATGCATTTAATCCTCGGAGAGGACTTCATAAGGGCTCAAAGAAAATACACATATCTACATTTACAAACATATCTAAAACCACATGATACAAAATAAATCATTAATTCATTACAATGTATAGCCAATATTACAACTTACACACACAGGCTTACACCCCACCACCTCTACATACAATACAAATTTAAAAACAATACTATGCATCACTTATTACATGAATGAATGAATGAATTAAGCATTTCTATAGCGCACAGCATTTTAGCTATGGTGCAGGTAAGTAGACATGGAGTCAATGCCCATACTCCCCCTTAGAGTCTAAATAAGAATGTGCTCAGCTCCTTTTTGAGTCTCACTTCTTCAGGGATCTGTCTAAGATAGTCTGGTAGGTTATTTCACATATTCACAGCTTTAACCGTGAAGGAAGAACCACCCCTCCGTTGTTTCTGAAATAAGGGGGTTGCAAGAGGCCCCGTGAGCTAGATTGCAACAGCATCAAAGAGCAGTATTTCTTGACAAGGTCATTAAGATACCTGGAACCCTTATTGTGGAGGGCTTGGTTTGTTAAGGCCAGTGCTTTATACTTCATCCACATATGGACTGGCAACCAGTGGAGTTAACTCCGGAAATTTGACACTGAAGTATATTTTAGAACTTTGAATATTAAGCACACTGCCATGTTCTGCATGACCTGCAACCGTTGGATCAGATATTCCGGGAGGGAAAGGTACAGAACATTAGCATAGTCCAATTTGGATAAAATCAATGCTCTAACCACTGTGATTTGGCCCTCGTGAGGAAGGGAATGAAGACACTTCCTTAACATGCAAAAATCCAAAAACAAGACTTCAAAACTGCTGACATCTGCGCTCCAAATGAGAGCTGGGAGTCAAACAGCATCCCCAGGTTTCTTACCACCATTGTTGGACGGGTTGGTGGGGGGACACTGTCAGGCCAAGCCCCAATCCAACAAGGGAGGAGATCTCGTCCAACTAATAATACCTCCATCTTATCTGGGTTGTACTGTAGTATGTTTGTCTTCAGCCAGTCTAACAGTGCCACCACAGAGTTGGCAAAGGCTGCACTTGCACTTTCAGGCTTCCCATCATATGCGAGCAGGAGCTAGGTATCATTAGCATATGAGATGATCTTGACATTATGGGATTCCACCAAGTATGCCAGGGGAGACAAATAAATGTTGACGAGCATAGGACTAAGAGACGAGCCCTGAGGAACCACGCATTTCTGTTCTTTACTTCCCGAACTATATGGTTTCATTCAGACTACCTGTTCACGGCCTTCAAGGAAGGAGCACAGTTCAATGCTGAGCCCATTATACCAAGATGTTTTAGCCTGTACAGCAGAATGTTATGATCCACTGTATCAAATGCTGCTGAAAGGTCCAACAGTACCTATGCCACATTAAGGCCTGTGTCCAGATTAAATTTGATGGACTCAGAGACCTCTAACAGTGTGGACTCGGTATTGTGGCGGACTCCGAACCCTGATTGAGAGGGGGGTAATACGTTGTCTTCAGTCAAAAAGGCAGTGAGTTGTCAATTTACCCATTTCTCCAGCACTTTTGATGCTGCTTGCAACAACGAGACTGGTCTAAAGTTTACTAAACAATCAAACTCAGCACTAGCCTTTTTTTAATAAGAGGATTACCCTAGCACTCTTCTATTCATCAGGTCTACACCTGTGTCAATGCAAATAACTTCTGATACATTGGAGCAATAATGTCAGAGATAGATTTTAGTATATAGGGGGCTATCGGATCCGTTGGGGACCCAGATCAACAGTGTAAAAAGGAGGTGTTTACGTCCTCCACCGATGGCACCTTAAAGATGGCCAATGATGGAGGTTGTAATCGTTCCATTGGGACTTCTAGCTCCAGCTCTGCTGAAATGATATTCTCCCCAGACAGATTATTCTGAATTTTAAAGGATTTTCTCTTAAAAAAAGTAACTTAGTTGGAACATAGGGTCTGACTAGGACTTAGTGGAGGGGACGTTGTTTTAGGATCTGTAAAATCTCCTTCTTGTCATTCTCAGCCACCTTAATGCAGTGTGAGTAAAAGGTGATCCAGGTTCTTTTAAGATTCTTGTGATAGGCTTTCAGAGAGAATTTATAGGTAACTTTATCAGATTCCAGATGCGCATGGTGCTATGTTCTTTCCAGTTTCTTGCACACTGTTCTTTCACACGCTAACAATTTTGAGAACCAGTGACTGACAGGGTCTTTGTAGCATTTCTTACAGCCGATGTGGGGGCTACAAGGTCTGCCACCCTCCTAAGCCATGAACTGATCTCCCTGTCCCCTCACTAAAGACCCCAGGGTCTCAATTTGGAGTCCAAAAGGATGCACATTGTTTTCCCATAACACAAAAATACACAATTCCACCATTAATAAGATATACATCCACCAATCCCCAATTGTATTGAAAAAATATGCTTCCATCATTTACCCTACCAAATCAAAGTGTTATATGCAACACCTTTCTAGTGAATAGTACATTCATAAATTCCCAAATCCTCCACTCTAATCCAATAAACCTACGTAATGTGCTTCTTTACAGCAATGTCACATCGAAGTCTAAGTGTAAAGTGGATCAGTTCTAAAGGATATTACAAAACATTTAAAGTTGTGCAAGATTCCTATTGACATCAAGAAATATTTTCCTATTAGAAATAGACCTAGTGACTACAGATCCTATTTAACCTAACACTTGATATGTTTCTATTTCTTCCATAATAAGGGCAAACATGTTCTACTACTCACTTGGAACACTAGTACTGCTCTTTTATTGTTGAAAGGCTATACCAGGTGACCATATATAAATATCACAGCTTAATATCCACAACCCATTGGATTCTGAAAAATAAAAATCAGGCAAAAGATTTTACCCTCCAAAAATGTTTCATTACTCCAAAACTCAACTTGATATCTATCATAAACTCCCTCAGAACATCATAACATTGGGGCATTGTCTCGACCGCCACCTAGATTGCCGCACTCTTGTAAGGCTGTCCTACGGTGGCAACTGCCGCAAAAACATCTGCAGAAAACAATGTGAAGCTAGTGGCAATTGCGGGGGACCTGGTGGACCCGGGGACCCATCGAGCCATGAGGTAGCGCCTTGCATCGCGGAGGAGTGAGGGTACTGAACCTGTGCAACTGATGCAGCCTCAGAGGTCCCACGGGCGAGACTGAGAAAGGAATCATGTGATCCCATCAGCCACAAGCTCTTCCTCTCTCACACAACCTCAGAGCGGAGGCCTCCCTCTTCAAGGGAGCAACCTGCTTGCCGACCCCCTGGGCATGAGCAACCAATGGTAAGCAGTCATTTAAGAGGCCGGTGGGCCAGGAGCTACTGAGGCCAACCCCAGGCATGGATGTTGCCGCGTGTCTGGCCGTGCTGGGGCTGGAGTGGGGACTATCTGGACATTGGTGGGTTTGCACTTTGAAGAGGCAGCTCGCGACTGCAGGCTCATCGCTGGGTTTGGGCTGAGGTGGTGCGTTTTGATCCCGTGTGAGTTCCTGTCCCGGGCACTGGCACTGGGCATCTGCTTCACATAGCTACCTGCCCTGTTCCATTGAGTGTGGGGCGTGTCCCTCGCCAGAGGCCCAGGGACACCTGCTCCAGCTTCCTCATCGGCAGAGTGCTGTTGAAGCCTCGTGAATGACCTGCTGGACCTCTGGGAGACACCTCTTGGAGGCTCCCTCATCAATGAACTGCCATGCAGTGCCCTGAATTGCACAGCCTGTACTTACCATGATTGTGCATCATTCTCCTCCTCCCCTGGGGTCTGTGAGTCCTGGTACACTGGACGGTGGATCTGTTATTCCGGCTGTGGCATGCCAGACTTTAGGACAGCAGTAGTCTGACCGGTCCTTCCCTTTCCACGCAGGCAGCGTCTGCTATACCCCAGGATAGGACACCAGAGCCTCTGCTGCTGAGCCCACGACCCACTGAGACTGCGACATGGGCCTTTCGGACCCCAAACAACGAAAGCTCACCCTTGACCGCACCATTTGCTCGTGGCTCACATTCAGATACAGAGGAACCTGCAGGGTGCGGCCCCAATGAGTCCACTTCATGTATTGCTTTAACCATAATGGCTGAGCTCAAAGCGGGTTTTGGCGCAATGGAAGCACGATCTGACACCCTTGCAGGCATCAAAGACAAACTGGGGGAGCACCTGGACCGACATGGGACCAGGTTTGAAGGTGTGGAGAAAAGGATCTCTCGACAAAAAGACACCATCATTTGCTGAAAAAACCCTGCAGCCGAAGCCAGCCCAAATGGCTTCCAAACAAAATGAAAACATCCCACGGGTGCAATAAACGCGGTCAAGTCCCTACTCTCGTCATGTGAATAACCTTAAGATAAATCTGTCATGGAAAACCACTTGACGCCCTTCGTGCATGCTAGTAGCTCTGATATCTTTGGTAACGGAAATTGGTTCACAATGATGTTTTTATTTGATTCTCTAAGGTCAATACATAATCTCAGGTTCCCATTCAACTTCCTAGCCACCACCAAGGGAGCCATCCATTCCGCACTCTCAATGGGTTCGATTATACCCTTCCTTTGCAATGTCTCCAGTTCTCTTGCAATTTCATCCCTTAAGCTGAACTGTATGCTCCTAACCTCATGACTAGCAGGTTTTGCTCCTTTTTAAAACTATTTTGTGGACAAAGTTCTTCAATTTACCTTTTTGTCCAGAAAATACTTCCTAGGAGTTACTTTTCAATCTGCTAGTAAGTGTTTGTTCTGATTCTTCTAATGACCATACTTGACCAACATAGTTGGAATTCAAAACTACATTTAACTTCCATCCATCCTAAAACAGAGGGCCCCACTTCAGACACATACAATTTGTTCATTGTCGCTCTGCCTTTAAATTCATACTATAATAATCGATAACCTAGTATGGGAATTCTCTCAACAGTAAACGTAACAGGATGAATGTCAGTAACTTCCAAACGTTTCCCCAAAACACTCTTAAACTATCCTCCCACATACCCTTATTGATGATTGTGTATGGAAAACCAGAATCTGCAACAATCGCAATTTGAACACCCTAAAATCTTATCTGACACCTTAGTTGTTTTTTGTGTCAATTCTAGGTTTAAAACAGGACAAACGACATGCAAAACACCTTCTTCACCATTAATATTGTCATCGTCTGATTGTCTGACTCAGACCCTTCGGTAACTACTTTCACACTATGCATTTTCTTACTTTCTTCCTGCATACCTTTGCCCCACCATCCCACACTATTGGCACCTATCTTTCAATGCAGGACAGTTCCTAGCTCATGCTAAATGATCTTTGTTACCACAATGGTAACAACTCAATTTCTTATCTTTACATGGCCCTTTAAACTTCTTCTTTTCATCCCCTCCTTCTTTTGTTTTTTTTACCACCTGCCCCTGAAATTTTACACACAGTTTCTTTTTCTTTAGAAACATTAGGAATACTAGTACTGACCGTTGCTGCTTGTGCACATCTTTTGGACATCTCACTTTTTTACTGAATCAAATATGTGCTTAAGGAAGGAATCACTACAAACCCATAACCTATCTTTTAGAGTAGGATCATTAATATTCATGATAATTTGATCGTGAATGAATTTGTTGTTCAATGTGCCAAATATACAAGATATGGCAGGTTTATTAAGAAGCTAAAACATATTCCTCAACAGGTTTGGATTTCCTCCATTTCCTTTGGAAAAAATTGAACCTGTCGATCGCTGCACAAACTGCCAGTTGGTAGTATGCATCCAGATCATCTAATGCATTTATAAAGACACCTCGCTCCCCACTTCCATTACCTGTGTAAAAGGAATTTCTTTTTCCTAGAAGACGAAAATTAAACAGATCCTTCATCCTCTATGGCGGAAATATAATGTAAAAAATATTCTTTGCATTCAGGTCATTTCATATGAGGTTCGCCTGGATATTTTTTTTTTTCATAAGCTTTATTTCGATAAAGAAATATCTTGAAAGCTATACAATCCGATATAAAAAATATACAAATAGACCATAGTACACACATAAAAACGGTCAGCAATACATAATTATATAAAAGTTGCCTCAGCAATTGTGTGATGGTACAAGAAAAAGGAGCCTTGTGAGGACAAAGGCCATTTGCAAGTTTCAGGAATCTAGCCATAATTTTTTGCGCTCTGATGCTCCATGCCCATTTGAGATATTTGGCTAGTCCACAGGCGTAAAGATCCAGAGTATCAGATTTTAAAATGGACAATGCAACTTGGTGGCTACCGGTGCCCATCTCTTTGCAGATTGGTTTCAACCAACACCCCCTTGGCATTTTGTATGCCGGACAAACAAACATAAAATGCGCAATCAACTCAATGGCAACGTCACAGCATAGGCAAAGAGCTGAAGTTTGATGAGGGGGCTTCCACTGAGCAGTCAGCTCTCTCATGAGAAGTGTGCCTGTCCTAAACTCAAAGTAAAGGGCTCTATCATGTGTTTTTTGTATAATATCTAGGTAGAACTCAAAACGAGTAGAATGCTTATGCTGCATGAACTCTTCTGTGAGCCTGCCTATTTTGGGGTTGAGCAGATCATTTTTAACAATCCACTGCCAGTACAGCCTCTTAACTTCTGCCTTAGGCGGAGCGGTTCTGTTTAGCCACTCTTCTTTGAGGTCAAGATCGCACAAAAGTTTTTTTACACTTTTAAGCCAATGGACCTTGTGCCACCCATCCATGTCCATTACCTCCCTTAGCCCTGCTGCATATTTCGATAACGCTGGTGTCCGCCACAGGCGTACCCACAGCAAGAGTGGGCGAAGTCTTGCTGTGTCCCTGAGCGAATGGCAGCCTAGATCGTATAGAAGGGGCTTAGTGGGTATCCTCTGAGAGAGCATCATTAGATCTTTAAGGAATTTGTTTTCCGATTTAAAAATTTGATCTACATTGGAAAAACCCCACAGTTCGGCACCATAAAGAGACAAACTTACTGCCTTGACCTAATAGATTATGAGGGCGGGGGCAATTGGTTTGCGCGACGAGGAGCGATGCTCTTTTAATATTGACCCCACCACCCTTTTGTGGGACAAAAGCATTTTCTGCGTGTGCGGTGTCCAGTTCATGGAATCGGAAATACAAATTCCCAAATAGTCGAAGGTAGTGACCCTCTCTAATGGGACATAGTTTAGCAATGGAGGGTTCCTGAAGGTTCTAGATGGATTTAGAGTAAGAAACTTAGTCTTCAGTGTGTTACTGGTCAGCCCACTAGTAGTGCAAAACTGTTGAAAACTGTCCAGGAGGGTCTGCAGGCCATTCAGGTTTTTTGAGATGAGGAGGGAGTCGTCAGCGAACAGGAGAGTAGGAATTTTTTCGTTCGCCAAGGATGGGGCATCCGATGGTATTTGCTGTAGATATTCAACCACCCCATTCACATACAAAGAGAATAGGGTGGGAGCTAACACACATCCCTGGCAGACCCCCCTGTTTACCGGTATGCAAGCTGTTTTTTCCCCTTGAGGCCCCCATCTCACTTGGGCATAGTTGCCATCATGAAGGCAAATCAGTATATTCAAAATATGCCTAGGAACCCCCTGTTCTGCCAAGACCTGCCACAGGCGCTCACGTGGAACCAGGTCAAAGGCAGTCTTTAGGTCGATAAAAGCAAGATAAAGACTGCCTTTGCCTATTCGGACCACCTTCCAATATAGGAGGAGTAGCCTGAACGCCTGCTCAATTGCCCCCATACCTGCCCTAAAGCCAGCCTGGTAATTCGAGAGGACCTCGTTTTCGTCCGCCCATGCCAGGATTCTCTCCTGCAAAACACGTCCTGCCACCTTTTGGATCGAATCTATCAATTTTATTGGGCTGTAGTTTGCAGGATTGTCCCTGGCCCCTTTCTTAACCCCTTCGCTGCTCATGATGAGCTCAGCTCGTCATGAGGCACGGTTGAGCTGTGCTGATGACGAGCTGAGCTCGTCATGAACAATGGGAATTACATATGCACCGCATAGGAGGGGCAAACCCTTAGCAGCCAAGGTGTTAAAGATGGGTACAACCTCGGCCCCCTTCCAAGAGTCCGGGATCGGGCAGCCGTTGTCAATGGCATTAATTAGGGATGATATAAATTTTGCCCAATTTGCAGGATCTGTTCAAAGGAGGTCCCCTGGTAGTCCATCGGGCCCTGCTGCCTTTGCTGGGACTCTTCGCTGAATGGCGGTTTCCACCTCCAATTCGGTGAAAATATATCTGGTAGGTTCCCCGGAAGCTGCCCAAGTATTAATTGGTGGACCATCTAAGATGACTTCCCCTGAATCGCAGTATAAGCTCTGGAAATGGTCATACCAAGTTTTGCTTGAGATATTGTTGGTAATTAGCTCACTGTCGGGCGCGTTTTTTTCCTGAGCAGATTCCGGAAGAAGTTAGCATCCTTCTCCAGGCTGGCTGCTTTTAGGGCTTGCCAATGCCGCTCCTCCCACTCTTTTTTAGCTTTAAGGACTGTCACCTTATACTCCCTTCTTGTTGTCAAAATCCTACAAGGGGACTTACTTTTGGCAGCCATAATCAAGGCAGATTTATTTTGCCTGCAGGACGCCGTGTACCATGTGACGGTGGTGTTACTGTGCAAATTGTGTCTCCTACTGTTAAAAGTTGTTTAAAAAAAGGTTCCCAAACTATTAATGGTGTTCTCATAAATTAAGGGTATCTTCTGTATGCCATCTGTATCAATGGAAATATCTTGCAACTCAGTTAAGGCCCCTATTTAGGTGGCTCTGATGCCAGATAATTTTGGCTCATCGATGGCGACTTTATTCCATTTAAGGTGCTGACCAGAGTTTGAGGGAATTTTTTCCCTTGTCGGCATTACATCTAGTCTGTTTGGGTTTCCGAACTTTGAGGGCCATGGTGGTTTAAGCTATAGGCATAGCGGGTTGTGATCACTATCAATGGTTGACAGTACCACCATATCTAATAAATGACTCCAAAACGTGCAGTCTAACAGGATATAGTCAATTCAGGAGGAGTGGCCTACCCTATTATTTGTGTGTGCTCCTGATGGGTCAGACTGTGACCTCCCGTTCGTTGCCCTTAGCCCATATTCTAGACATAGAGAATTCAGCTGGACTGCTAATTGGGTCCACTTTTTTACCGGGGGGTATAATCAGCGGGGGAACTCACTGCTTTGCGTCGTCCTCTTCTAAGCCCAACATGTCATGTACGGCAAGGGGTTCAAATGTACAATTGAAGTCTCCCACTACCAGGATGTGTGTATCTCGGGGGCAGCGGGAGAGTTCAGCTTCCAGGCAGGCGATTATGGAAGATTGCGCACCACCTCTTGTACCGCGTACATAGATGTTGAAGATCTCAAGTGTCCTCCCACTTTTATTATCCCTTAGGGTCACTCTTAGGAGATCTGGGCAGTTGCAATCGATCTGTTGAACTGTGCAATCCAGTGAAATATTGACCCAGATCAATAGACCTCCAAATGGCCGCCCCTTTCCTGTTGCTGATAGTACTGCCGGGATATAGTAAGTAGCAAAACCCACTTTTTGGTGGGGTACCATACTCCAGGTCTCCTGGAAAATGGAAATAGCGAGGCTTTCAACAAAATTGTTCCTCTCAGGGAGAACTAAGTTCTTAAAGGAGGCCAGCTATATTCCAGGAAAGGATTTTGAGGTTTAGAATCTTATCACTGGGGCTTCCTAGATCAGTTTCTGGTGCGACCTGTGAAAAATTAGGTACTAGTGTGCTGCATGTTGCTGGGTATGTATTAGTGCTTGTAGCTATAATCCGGGGATTATTTACACTACTAGGCTTGTGTAATGGATCTGGAGTAGATGTTATCGCCTGGGCATATGTACTCTGAGGATTGGTAAATTCAGCGTCTGAAGAAGCCCGATCTTGGATTGGAATGTGCCTGGTGGAAGATTGTGAGATGTTTGTTATTTATTTATTTATTTATTTATTTATTTTAGCAATTTTTAGAGCGCAACAAATACCCATAAGGGTGTCTCGGCGCTAATTCACAGAACTCACTAGAGGGTGTCAGGGGAGTCTAGACAGAGGAGTAGGAGGAAGAAAATAGCCATGTCTTGAGGCTTTTACGAAATTTTAGAAGCGTGGGAGCAGTTTTGATGTGGAGAGGTAAAGTGTTCCACAGTTTGGCCGTGGCAATGGTGAAGCGTCTATCTCCCCAGTTGGCCCTTTTAGTTCGATGGACTTTCAACAGAAAGGCTGAAGAAGACCGTAGAATCCTATGTTGTTCAACTGGGCGGAGAGCTTCTTTTAAAAACTGTGGTCCAGTATTGTTCAGGGTCTTATAAGCTATACACATAGCTTTAAATTTAATTCGGCTCCTGATGGGGAGCCAATGGAGTTTTCTAATGTACGGGGAAACGGATGAGAATTTAGGGATAGCCAGTAGCGTTCTGGCTGCAGCATTTTGTACTGTTTGTAATTTATTGAGAACTCCTTCCTGCGCATTCAGAAAAAGTGAGTTACAGTAATCTGTTCTCGAGAACACTAATGTGCTAATGAGAGTCTTTCCAGCTGATTGTGGAAGGTAAGGAAGCAGTTTTTTTATTTTTTTGAGGGTGTAGAAAGCCGGTGAAACAATGGCATTGGCATGGTGGTGAAACGTCAGCTTGTTGTCAAAGATGACTCCCAAGTTGCGAACCTTTTCCACCGGCTGGGGTGGGGGTCCCAACTGAGATGGCCACCACTGAGGAGACCATACTGGGCGCAAGCTCCCGAATGTCATCACCTCCGTTTTGTCGGAGTTAAGCTTGAGACAATTTGATGACATCCAGGAGCTTATCGCCTTCATTCCCTCCTGGAAGTTGGCTGCAACAGATGTTCCATTATTGTACACCGATAACACTAGTTGGGTGTCGTCGGCGTAAGTAGTGAGGGCAATTCCATAAGATTTTATCACCCTCGCCAAGTCCGACGCATAGATATTAAATAGCGTCGGGCTTAGCGAGGAGCCCTGGGGAACACCGCATGGGAGGGAGAAGGTGTGAGAGGTGAAATTGCCCATCTTGATGGTCTGAGGGCGGTTAGCTAGGAATGAGGCAATCAGATCTTTAGCTTTGCCTTTTATTCCTAAAGCTGAGACACGGTCGATCAGAGTGACATGATCAACCGTGTCAAAAGCAGCCGAAAGGTCCTGAAGTATAAGGACTGCTGCTCCTCCCATGTCCATGGTGGTTCTGATTTCATCTGCGGCCTTTAGAAGTGCCGTCTCCGTCCCATGACCCTGTCTAAAACCAAACTGGGTCTCATCAAGAAGATTGTTATCATTGATGAATTTGGAAAGCTGGATGTTAATGGACTTTTCAAAGATTTTGGCTGGGAAGGGGAGACAGGCGATGGGTCTGTAACTAGCTGGAAGCTGAGGGTCCAGTGAAGGCTTTTTTAGGAGGGGCTTGATAATGGCTTCCTTCCAAACTGAAGGATATACGCCAGTTGCAAACATGACGTTGCAGATAGTGGTCAAAGCAGGAGAGATTGCGTCAGGGATGCGGTTTAAGATAGCTGGTGGGCAAGGGTCAAGAGGGGAGCTGGATTTGATGCTGGATACCAAGCGATGAATATGAATCTGATCGACAGCATCAAAAGATAATAGGGAGGGCAGGGTATTAGTAGGGGGTGTCTCGGAGAGAGAAGGGGGGGCGGAATTCGTAAAGGTGATGAAGATGGATCTGACTTTTTCCTCAAAGTAGGTGGCTAGGGCATCCACTAATGACTGAGAGCCTTCTAAGCGAGGTGCCGGGGGGTTGGACAGAGTGTTGACCACCCTATATAGTTCTCCCGCTGAATTTTTTGCTTGCTCAATTTGAGAGGTGTAATAACGGCTTTTTTCTGCAACTATAAGTCCTTTATAGATGGCCAGGGCATTTTTATAGGTCACTTTATCTGCAGGATTATAGTTGTGTCGCCAGTGCCTTTCAAGATTCCTGCAATGTTGTTTCTGCAGCCGAAGGGTTTCATTAAACCATGGTGCTGATGGTGTTTTCCTATTTCGATAGGAGGATTTGATTGGTGCTAGCTTATTACAGACCATATTTAGGTTCCTTAAGTAGGTAGAGGACGCTATGATGGGGTCGTGCTCTTCAGGAGTAAAGTTTTCTTGCATCATCTCCGCTAAGTGCGGTAGGTTGATGTTTTTCCAGTCTCTATATGAAGATTGAGAGGAGGCTGTGACTGTAGGTTTTGGTGGATTAGTTTCTACAGTAAAGAAAATCGCTGCATGGTCTGTCCAGACGAGAGGAATAGTTCGGGTGATCTTTACTAAGGGGCTGTTGGTAAACAGACCGTCTAGAGTATGGCCTGCTTGGTGCGTAGGAGAAGTTATCATTTGAGTCATGCCAACTGCTGCAAGGTCTGTTAATAACTGTGAGGTATCATGGTTGTCAAGTGCTTCAAGGTGAAAATTAAAATCACCTAGTAGCGTAAAGTGAGTGGAATCTGCAGCTGCTTCAGTTAAGTTGCCTAAATTTGCTAAAAACTTGGCTCTTGAGCCGGGTGGGCGATAAATTAATATGCCCTTGAAGGAAGATTTGGTAGAGAGGCATAACGAAAAAAGAAGGGATTCATATTCTGGACAAGTTGAATGTTTCGTTGTGATTTTGAAGTGATCTTTATAAATTATCGCAATACCGCCACCCTTCTTTATTGGCCTGTCCAATCTGCTTACGTTGTAATTGGCAGGAGTGGCTGCTCTAAAGTCGGGTCCAGAGGCTTCATCGCCCCAGGTCTCCGTGATAAACAGGAGATCCAGCTTGTATGCGTCGATCAGGTCGGCGATTTCTAGTTTATGTTTGGGGAGGGATCTGGCATTTATTAATGCTGCTTGAACCACTGAAGGGACAGCTATATCAGGTGTCGAGGATCTTTTAGTGCATGTTGGACATAGGGTCGGACCTAGAATGGGATTGGAGTATTCTAGGTAAGGAGGAGCATGGGGTATTGCGGCAGTATGCTTGAGTTCTAATAACTCAGATGATGAATATTGTATTCTCACTGTGTTCGAAGGTGGTCGTGGTACTGGTATTGCAAGGGGGGTGGCCCCTGGCCCGTCCTCGGCGCGGACGAGCGCAGATAAGCTCGCCTTATGCGCGCCTTCGGCGCGCAATCGGCGCGCCCGCTACGCTCGTCCGCTTCGCTTCCGATCGTAGCACATGTTTTATTGGCCAGCGTGTGCCATGGGAAGGGGGTGTGGTCAGCGCGTGTGGGCGTGTCCGCCGGAAGGAAGGCGGCGTCGCCCTGGCAACAATGTTCAGCGTCAGCCCTGAATCGGCTGGTCGGTCTGGTGTTGCTTAAGAGAGTCAGGGGAGTATTAGCAGCTAAAAACAAGTACACAAAGTAAAATACAATGCAAACTCCCGGCTTCCGCCTCAGGAGTGGATTCTATGAACGTGTTAGTCAATTTCATTTAATTCAGACCCCCTTGGAGAGTTACAGACGGGGACTTTAGTCATCATGTTTGCACCTATGGCGGGTGCAATCAATCTAAATTGGATATCCGATGTGCCATGAGGGCAGGTCCTAAACTCGAGGGCCAGCAGGCCCTCTGCCAATTTGGGGGAGGTCAGAATAAGTTCAATTGTATCTAATGGCTGGTTGTGGGAAGAGATCCTCCTGGCTTTTAAAATATCCTCTCTTATTAATGATCGGCACCCTCTCAAATGTCAGATCCAGTGGATGACCTTGTTTGTGAGTGAGTCCCCCTGTTCGCGGCCCACATATTTGGGAACGTTCACCATAGACACTGTCTGCTTCTCAGGACGGGTGGAAAGCCCAGGAGAGTGCCGGCCAAGTGCTACTGGTGTATACAAAGGGGGCATGACTATAGAAGTAGTCAATTTATTGTGATTAGTTTCCGGCGGGACGCTGACTTGCCTTCTGGTTTGGGTCTGGAACAATGTCGTAGTACGGCCCGCAAGTGGGTGAGATGGCATAGTGTGTGTAGGGCGGGACTGTGAACGGCTATTGTGCCTGCAGACTTGGTGCTGATTGGTGGCAATTCAGGGGGCTGCAGGCTGTCTGGTGAGTTAGATGACATTAGTTGCAGGGTCAGATTCTTGACAGTTGCTGTTATGTCTAAGACTAAGGATTTCAGATCTCTCACCTGGGTGGTTAAGGAATTTATCAGTGATATTAACATCGGGCCGCTAGCGCCAAGAACAATTATACCCTCCATCTGGAATTGAGACGGTACTTCTGGTAGAAGTACAGTAACTGGGTCAAGAGGTATGTCTGAGTCTGGGTCAATGCTCAAAGGTGAAAAACGATTAGAGCAAACTAAAACAGTGGGTTCCAGAGGACACGGCCTGGACTGTGCTGGGGACATCAGGCGCATCTGAGATTGCAAGGAATTTGTAAGCTCTGGAATAGAGCAACTCAAGGGTGTCTCGGTATTACTACTAGATGCCTTCAAGTGGGACAATTTAGAAAACATTTTGGGTATTCAAATTGACTGGGCACGCTTGTCAATTTCATTCGCTTCGTCGTGCTGATCTGTCAAGACGTCAGTGCTTGGAGCAGGATCTGCCACTAATATGCCTTCGCACTCTTCGACAAGTGATTCAATCCTATCCATGACATGAGTACTTGGCGTTTGTTTTCTTAATGCTCTTCTTTGCTTTCTTTGCTTTCCTATGGCCCTGGACAGAAATTATTCCTGCAACCCCTCCTGTCCCCTCCATGACTTTTCGCTTCCCCATGATAGCACAGATTGTATATTTAAGGAGAGGGTCAAAAGTACCTTTATAGACAGTCTCAGTCCATTGCAGTTCGTTCCTCTGGATAGAAGGCAGCAGGTGTCAGAGCGGTAGCCCTGGCCTGGCTCCTCCTGGCTGTGATGGGCGCGGACGGGCCCGCCCTTGGCCCCGGCTTGGCCCGGGCAGGCCCGCTTGTCCCGCGCTGCATGAGGGCTGGGCCGGCTGTGAAGGCCTCCGGCACCCTCAGATGACGCGATGTGAAAGCGCCTCGCGTAGCCCCCTTGGAGATGTAGGCACGGGGGCTGCGGGCGTGTGTTAGACGTTGGCCGTTCCCCTCACGGCACCGAAGGAAGAAGCAACAGACAGCTGGTGGCAAGAGGTGAGCGATGGCTGTTCCCCTCACGGCTATGGACACAGGTGCCAGAGGTGTCAGCGTGTCCCTCCCTGAATGAGGAATGGGCCGGCTATGAAGGCCTCCGGTGCCCTCAGATGACGCGATGTGAAAGTGCCTCGCGCAGCCCTGTGGGAGATGTAGGCACGGGGGCTGCGGGCGGGTGTTAGACGTTGGCCGTTCTCCTCACAGCATCGAAGGAAGAAGCAACAGGCAGCTGATGGCAAGAGGTGAGCGATGGCCGTTCCCCTCACGGCTATGGACACAGGTGCCAGAGGTGTCAGCGCGTCCCCTGGATATGGAGAAAGGGGGAATGGTAGAGTAAGTAAAAATGTTTGATCACACATACTTTTTTATTGTTCATTAATACTTGACTTTTTATGCTAAAAATACTATGGCAGAACTTTTGTGTTTTGGTTAAAACCAAGCTATTTATTTCTCCACTCCTCCACTGTTCTCGTGAATTTATAAATGCCTAACAAAGTACACAAGAAGTCCACAATAAGGCTTTCTAATGAATTTACCTTGAAAAGCTTATTAAATAATATGGTTGATAGGTGTGCATGTCACTGTAACACATGAGTGACAAGCTGTAATTACCATTGCACGACTATAGGAGTGCGCATCACCATACATCTCGTTCTGCTTCTCTAGATATCTTGTTATAGGATGTGTGTGTCACCAAAATTCTTCAACTATAATCCAACAACACGCAAAATACATGAATTGATGGGCATATTGCCAAGATAACCAGACGTACAGTGATATGCTGTGGTGTATGTATCCCTGACTCTTGAAACATGCTACAAAATGGCCTACAATGCCTTGATGCGGATGAAACACACTGTGGTAAGCATATCATCGAAACCTTTGACGCAGACCCTGTTTCAAAATGGCTCCACAAATATTTCTTCCTTAAATTAAGATTATTTCAGACAGATGGGGAGAGGGCAGGGAGCCCGTCCTTGAGGCATGAAGTCTGCAGCAACTGCTACTCCTTGTCCACACATTCTAAACAGAACTTACATATATCTTCACGAGGGAAACAATCGACATTCTACCCTAGCAACACCACTCCCCTAAAATTTCAAACAACAATAAATCAAACATAAGCACCCCAAAATAAAAACAAAAGAATATAAACATAAAATCGAAACTTAAATAAACCTACTAAGTCTCAGCGCAATAATGTGGTGCCCCAATAGCCCCTAAATATATGACAAAAGCATTGTACCAGTTTTTCCATGAAATTGGCGGATTCCCAGATACTTCTAAAAATGGTGGTGGGGTGAAACCGACTGCATTATAAGTATAGGCTAGATGTGTATGTAGAATAATATAATTAGAATCCTCTAACATCTTACAATACTAATGCCTTAGGTGAAGTATACATCTTTGACCTCAGACCTGCCTATCCCATGAAATAGCCTTAATGTGTTTTAAAAACAAAACGTATCCCCACAGATATGTTTTAACATGTACTTGTAATAATCCAATGAGTCATACTATCAAACAGGTGTGTGCATCACCGTAACGCACAACTTTACAATCATTCCAAGATGTACTCCTCCTTTATAGTAGGTGGGTGCATCACCGTAACTCACAACTAAATGTAAAGCGTGCAAATTTGCAATCATCCCAAGATGTACTTTTCCTTTATAACAGGTGTGCGCATCACCATAATGCGCAACTAAATGGAACCTCATATGTTGTGTTTTTCAGGTATTTACATCGCCACGGTGGGTTCAACATTGAGGTAAATAACCCATAACTTTTCCACTGCAGCTGCTGAAAACACACATTGCCTTCACAATGGCAATATGTCGACGCCTACGGCAATGCATGATGTATTGTACAACAACTGGGCTGATTAATGTAGAAAGAAAATCCAAAATCGCCGCATGCCGGAGCTTGCGGCAATGCGAATCGCATCACTCGTAAGCTAGACTGTCGCTTTGGAAATGCTGCTCTGGAATGAAAAAGCACACAATATGACGTCCACGCCAATCACACTGTGTCACAAGTAAGTTAGACTGTACTTCTGGAATTGCTGTGCTGGAATGAAGAAGCATTCAATATGATGGCCATGCTCTACATCACAACAGCCTCTGTCGCTACACCAATGCTGTTTTTAAGTCGAGCCTAGCCCACCGTGCATGTGCTGCACTATGGGAGGCTTCTTGTGAGCACTCCAAACTTCTCTGTGTGGGTCTGACTCCTCCCACACATTGGATTGGCCTTTGCGTGTGTCTTTCAATAAAGGAAGCACACTAATGGCCAAAGGCAGGTGCATGTCCCACCTCTTCTCCAAAGGTTCATTCCCACCAGGGCCGGACTGGGAGCTGAAAGCAGCCCTGGCAAATTTTGGCAGACCAGCCCCCGCTCGGCACGCTTAGCGAGCGAGCGAAGCGGGCACGCTTAGCGAGCGAGCGCAGCGAGCAAGCACGACCACTAATAGGAGGGTTTGGGGGGGTTCTCCCCCCACGAAAATTTTAGAAAAAGACAGACCAAAATGGTGTATTTTACAGCACATTTTTCAGTACATATTCAATTGTATCAACTTTCAAATCACAGTAAATAGTAGATGATGACCTTAAAGAGCACCAGGTTACCCACCCAGTCATATGTACCCATAGACAGTCTTTCAGAGAGCACCAATAATAGACACAAGTAATGAATCAGAGAGAACAAAGTAAAAGTGAGACCAACTCCCACTACTAGGGGGAGTTTGGGGGCTTGTCCCCCCAAGAAAATTTTGGAGACAGAAAGGCCAAAACAAAGCATTTTTCAACACATTTTTCATTGAATGTTTACTACAGGAGAGAGTTTACGAGTTTATATTCTTTAAAGTTCTTTTAAACTATTCTGAGTGTTATGTGACACAGATTAGCAGATACGCATGTCCATTTACTTCGAGGAGTTAATAATTGGCATAGCACTCCATCACTAGCAGCATTGAAAGTTCCTGATGTGCGCTGCATGCACCAAAGAAAGTACAAACTGCTCCCAGATAAATGGGAGGCCTCAGTCAGACCACAAATGTTTTACCATGGATCGGGGATATGTCCACAAGGATTTCAGACGTCTGCATGGGATGTACCGGACTTCACGACTGATATAATTTTCTATGGATTGATGTGTACACTAACATCCATTCTGGGTCACCCAGATGCCATGCTAGTGTACACATCACCGCTGCTGCTCCGGTTCTCATATGATAGCCTAGAGCCAGGCCAGCTAATAGTTATAAAAAGTTGACAGGGGACTCCTTAATATTGTAAACTGGTACTACAGTTAATTCATAAAGGGTATATCATAACCTGTTCAAACTAGAATACACTGCTTGCACTTTTATCATAAACAGCTCAATATATGACTGGATTTGCCTCGCCATACTGGCAAAATGACCAGGAAAGACATTAGATAATTTCAGACACAGCACTACTTGTTAAAGCGGTGTCGGTCTGAATTATAGGCAAGACAAAAGATTTCATAGGGTAATCTAATATTTGACCGAGCCTGTCCTGGACCTTTTAAGCTCCCAGAGGTCTTAAATGCTTTGAAATTCCAAAAGACCATACTTTGTAGTCACCAAAATTGTGCAAAAACTTAGTTTTCAATCTGCTGGTTGGGATCAGAGAATTATGGGGCAAACTTAGGAGGCATAGGACAGATGAGTGAGACAGACTTATGTCGAGTTAGTGTTCACTTAATGTGCAGGGATCAATCTACTTTCCACAGGTTTCAGAATATACTGTGTAGTAACACACTAAGGAGCTGGCACTTGGGTCAGTCGCAGGTGGACATCACTTGCAGCTCCAAGTCTATGTATCCTCAGATACCCATTTGACGAGGGTGAAGATAGAAGAGGGTGAAGAGGAGATGGGATTTAAAGAGTGTATGGCAGCATGTTAGGAAATGTTTGTGCACTGAAAGGAGACTTTACATACCAGGGTTTCTGGTATGGCTCTATATTTGTACATACCGAGATGATGTGTATTTGGCCTGACAGTGGTGCTGGACATACCTGGGCAATATGTTTAGCATTAGATCATGTCAGCATGCACTACTATTTTGTTTTTTGTATGAAAGGAATCTCCACAAATAATGGCTGCTTTCATAAAATTGTATCTTAAAGCCGAACGATTATTGACCGCAAACAATCAAACAAATGTAACCTAAGGATGGCTCCACAGTGACTTTTTTTAACCAGGGCACAATTGGAACTTGATGCTAAAGGAAACTTTTAAAATCTGATTTTAATTTCAGTAGAATTAAGATCTTTTAACGTTTTTATCTGTGTAATATTCCATGTTTTTTATTAACTGAAATAAATGTATCTATCTATCTAAAAAAAATACCTGGGCAAGAGGGAGCCAGGAAGGATTGTCCAATGGCTGAGAATGATCAATTCTGGTTCAACAATGCTTCACACCAGAGGAATCTGGTTTCTGGTATGATTTCTATATCTGCACATTTTGTTTTATGTCATGACAATGGTGATTTACAGTTTTAAAATGTTATGATAGTATGTCCTTGTCATACTATGGTAAAGTGGGCACTGTCACTTGGATGTTTATGCAATATGATGAGCAAGTGAGCCCTGAGATATACTAATGATTAAACCTTGCCAGTTGCACCACCCTGAACAGGAGCTCTAGTAGCTTAATCTGCCACTGACTCAGTGAGCTTTCTCACTTCACAATTAGCAGCACTTGCCGCTTTGAGGATCAGTGATCACCTTCACAAGCTGAGAGTATGAGAAGTTCTCTGTCATGCAGGAATAATAACCCTAGCAGCATAAAAGAATTTTGGATGGTGTGTTTAGTGGCAGAGGAACAGTGATGGACAGTATTTTCTGACATACACTTTTGTTCTTGGAGCTTGTGATTTTTATTCCCCTTTTATTTGGAGGGGAAATTGCCTGAGATAGGCACTGCATCGTCTGTAGCAACCACAATATTCTGATTTCCATCCATTTTTTTCTGCAACAAAATTTCTTTATGGGCATATCCGTGTTCGCTTAGAAGGGATTTTGCTACTCGGTGGTCTGCTAAACCTAGAACTATTGGGATATTTTATTATTTCTCTTTTCAAAACAGTTTTTAAAACATTTTGCTTTTCAACAGCTTATTAGACAAGCATTGGCATAGCCAGTAGGTCTCGCCTTTGGGATCTTGTATGCATTTAGCCATGCAGCACATTTTCCTGGGTGCTACAACACCTACTGATACTTCACGTGCCACTGGAGCCTGAGCTGCATGCCAATAAAGGCCTGGCTTGTATGGGACACAAGGGGTGAACAAGCTGTCAGGTACTACACTATGGAAGACATATAAACAATATGAAAGCTTGGCAGTTATGCTCATGAAAACGGTGTAAATGTACGCTGAACTCACTTCCAAGGTATCTGAGGGGATATTAACCTCAAAAGAGTATATCAATTATATCTTCTACCAACCCAAGTATCACATAATACACATTGGGTTGCACACTCCCAAAGGTGGAAGCACTAACAGTGCTTGTGGAGAATGGGTCACTTACACTGTCCCCAAACATCCATAACCAAGCAACACCAGCTCTCAGTGCATGAAGCATTTCAAGGCGTCCTGTGGCACCTGATCTCCTGGGAAACTGAGGTGAGAAGCAGATACAGCCTGGGAGCCATGTTTGGAGCAAAGATGGGCACGGATTACTGTGATGATAACAGTGCAATAGTGGTAAAAGTGAAGAATAAACGGATATCAGATACCGTAGTAGCAGCTCCCCGTGTCAAAAACAGATAAAAGTTAATGAACTCTCACCCTAGATGTATTTCAAAATATTGTTAATAATACTCTGCCGTATCTCAACCTCAGAATTTGTTATTGCAGACAGCAGTGTACGTCGGAAGCCTGCTTTTAATTTGCATTTATTCAAGCAAGCTTTGCTGCAGCCAAAAAGTTGTCAATCTAAATTGGCGTATTTGTAATTACTTGTTGCATTGTTTGCTGTTGGATGGAACTGCATCTTTTGAAACAATTGTTATTTCTGCTTTACCAAAAAGGAAAGAAATGCAAGTTACAGCTTTAACTTCTGCGCTGTGCACATTGAATGTGATACATCTGTGCTACTCATGGCATTCAGCAGTAATCTTTTACGCACAGAATGCACCAGAAATGCTATTACAAATGCCTGCTTTGCTTGGGTGACAATAGGTAAAATACAGTTGAAGTCATCAGGTAGCAGATACAATTCTGCAAGAAGGGCACAGAGGATATTTATTCTTCTAATTTGATAATCGGATGTCCGAGTGCTAATATATGCTGTTTAGACCCGTATCACCTTCAGCATGTCCTCGCTGTGCACTTTTTAGGTTGTGGCTTTTGCTAGCGAAGGGAGACAAACCATGTGCGTGCACAGACAGGCGATGTGCACGCGCATGGTGTCTCCTCTCTGCAAACAGATAAGAAAAGTGTTCATGAAGCAGACGAGCTGCGGCCCACAGGCATTCCAAGGGTGCCTGTTCCGAGCACTTTCTTTTTCTCGTATTTGATGGGCCATTACTCATGTCTTCTGTTTCCTGCCCTCGCTACCAGGGCCGGACTGGCTACCGCGCATTTAGGCATTCTGCAGAGCTGGGGGCTGATGTCACTGCGGTGGGGGCTAATTTTGTAGATGGAGACCTGCGTGTGCTTCGAAATCAACAATGCAAAACAAATTTCGTTTTGCTCACGCAGGTCCCCATCAACAAAATCAGACCCCAGCTTGGCAGCATGACAAAATGCCCGGTAGCCAGTCTAGCCCTGCTCGCTACTCTACCCCCCACCCCACTCTCTCTGCAGTTCCTCCCCTCCAGTGCTGTGTGGGGCGCAACGGCGACAGCTTGTTTAAGCAAAGTAGTAGAAGGCTGTTTTTAAACATTGAAAAGTGCACACCAGACTTAAGCATTACAGAAAAAACTCCAATGCGACTATTAATGGACAGACAACTCCACCAGCACGAATGCATAGTTTCTTGGTAAAAATCAGATGGATAACCAGTGGGAACATCCTGCAACATAGGGTCTTTTAAAAGTCACGCCCATTTTAATGTAACATGGTCATGAAATCGGGAGCTGTGGCAATTCTTATTTTTTTCTGTCATTCCTCCTTCATTCTCAACCCCATGCCTCACAGACACTGTTTGTGCTGCAGTGCTTGGAAGCAGCTTCTCAGCACCGAGCACTATACAAAATACAAATACATCATTTGATGGAATGGAATCTTAATGTCAAAACAAAATTCTGCAATGTGGATGCGTAAGAAAGCAGAAGACCAAAGTGACACCTTTCTCATGAGCGGTAAACACATGTAACCTACACTAGTGCCGTGAAAAACACAGTATTCTGGGAAGCACTATAGAACATTCCAGAAATGAAACTCTTTACAGCAGGAGTGCGCAGGGAGGAGGGAACACCCAAGGGCAGAGAGCCTCAGACACAGCGTTTACGAGCCGTGGCCAAAAAAAAACAATTTGAAGTCATGTTTCACCAAATACACTCACACCCTTTGCAGCACGGAGGAAGCTTCCAGGTGCGGTTCACACAAGAGAGAGAGGCGCTCCCTGCATTCCTCCGCGGCGGCGGCACTAGGCGATATGTGTCAGCGGCCATCAGTGTCTTTGTTAGCTGCCACAGACCACTCATCTCACCACAGACCGACAGGGTCCTGCAGCCTCGCTCTCAGAGGCCCTTGACAGTTCTGGTGGTAAGAGTGAGGCCCCTCTTCTAATGCCCGTGTCACCTGGATGAACCGGGAACAGACGGCCCACGTGGAAGCATAAAAACATGTCTCACAAAAACCTAAACTCCAAAATAACGGCTGCCAAACTCTCGCCCTTGCATTAAAAAAAACATAAACGTCGACCGTTATCTAATTCCTAAATCCACGTCACTACATTAGGAGAGGGTTAGTTTATTCATCTGACACCACTGCTCACTGAGCCCTTCCAGACCGGAGGGAGGGGAGGCCTACACGTGGGGAATTCAAGCAGCTTTGGGCAGCGCTAAAGACAACTATCAGAGATAGGCCTCCATTTTACCCTCCACACTAAGTTTTTTTCATTTTTTTCTTCACTCCTATTCATTTGTTCGTTCCTTCCATTTTATTGTACATTATTCAATTATCCCTCATTCCTTCCTTTCATGTCTTTTCTCCTCATTCCTTCCTCTCCTTACCTGTGTTTCTTTTATCTTCTCTTCCTCCCTTTTTTTACTTCCTTCGTATTTTACATAACTTTTCCTCCTTTCTCCACCTTACTTTATACCTGCCCACTTTCTAACTTCCTTCTTCTTTCTTTCCTTTCTTTCTTTCTCACTTTTGTCGTTCTTCACTCTTTTCATGTGTACGTTTATACCATTTTGCCATACTTAAAGCTCTTCCTCCTTCATTTCTGTCAACATTTCATCATTCTCTTCCTACTTCCTCTCTTCCTTAGTTGATCTTTTGCTTTGTTTCTATTTTCCTTAACCATTCCATCTCCATCTTTCTACTCCTTCCATCTGCTCCCATTCCTTTCAGCCATACTTCCTTCTTCCTCTTATTTTCTCTTTTATATATATCTTGTTCCTTCATTCACTTCCTTCGTTTCTATTGTCCTGTCTTCTAATTTGAGTTTATTGCCCCATCGGCCATCGCCATTGCTCACACTTATTTCATCTCCCCCCTCTATACGATCCTCACTTTCATTCTTCCTGCTCCACTAACCCTCCTTTTGTTCCTTTTCTTATTCCTTTCTTCACTCCCCCTCCCTCCCTTGCTCATCTGCACTCCCCTTCCTATGCACTTTCCTTTCCTTCCTTTCATGGTTAGTGTTCTGCTTTTCTCCCTTCCCGCTCCCTTTCTTCCTTTTTTCCCATTCTTCCTTTTTTCCCTCCTTTCATTCTACACTCTTTCCTTTCTTCCCTTAGTGCACCTCCCTCACCTTTCTTCCCCTATCCTTCCTTATTAACTCCTTTGCTTTTGTTTGTCTTTCTTCTGTCCTTTCTACCTCCGTCCCTCATTCCGTTCTTCAAGCTTTCCTTCCGTCACTTAGCTCATGACTGCCCCCCCCTCTCCCTCCACGCAGTCCTTTACCTCTTCCCTTGAAACCCAGGGAGGGCGGCAGCTGCCCTCTCATCGAACGTACCTTCTAATTTCGCACCCAATCGCACCTGCAGCGCTGTGAAGGCCCATTTTCCTGAGCAAAAAAATACATAATTGCCTCGAAAGCTGTGAAAAGAGGCAATCTGTTGGCGCTGTTGTTCGATTAATCATTGTGTTCCAGCCTGTGCCACGCGCCGGCCTGCCCTGCTTGTTAATGTAAGCTACCAGTGCGTTTCATGCCGGAAATGCTGTTTCTTTTGGGGCCTAGCCTTTTGCTCTTAATTCCGGCCCGGCCGGCCCCTCAGTGCTAGGGTGACCAACTGGCATTGGTGCAAATTCAGGACGGTGAGTGTAAAAATTCAGGACAAATGGTCAAAATTCAGGACACAAATTCAGGACAGGAGGTCAAAATTCAGGACAAAACTTCAGGACAATTGGATAAGTTTTACAGACACATCAGAGGTCGCGCAATTGTATATAAGTAAGCCCAGCCATATCTAGACATATTCAGCCATTTGCAAACCTATCCATCATGTATCCTTCCATCTTTCATTTCACTCATCTATCCCTTCATCCATCCTTTCACTCATCCCTCCATTATCCATCCATCCGCCTTTTCACCCTATCCATCTGTACACTCATCCATCCACTCTTCTACCCATCCATCCATTCACTCACCCATCCAGCGATTTACCCTTTCACCCATCCAGCCATCCTTTCACTTACTCATCCATCCACCCAGTCACTGATCCTTCCACCCATCCACCCTTTCAGTCAACCATCATCCTCCCTTTCTCTCTCCATTGACTCATTCACTTAGCAATCCTTCCTTCCATCCATCCATCCATCCACCCTCCTTCCATCCATCCATCTACTCATCCGCTCATGAATCCATCCATTGACCCTATCACTCATCCATTGACCCTATCACTCATCCATCCTTTCTCTCATCCCTTTATCCTTTCACTCCTTCACTGGTCTATTCATCATTTTGTCCATCTACCTTCCCTTTCACTCACTCATCCATCCTTACATCCACCCTTTCACTCATCCGTCCATCCATTCGCCCTTGCACTTGTCAATTCATCAATCCATCCACCATTTCACTCATCCATCCACCCACTCGCTCATCATCCACCTTTTCACTCATCCATCCTCTCACTCATCCATCCACCCTTTTACCCATCCAGCTACCCTTCCACCCATACATCCAGCTATTTCCGTTTTCTCTCTTCCATCCTTCCACTCACTCATCAATCCATCCATCCCCTCCCATTATCCATCTATTCAATCTTTCATTCATCCATTCACCCTTTCACTAATTCATCCAGCCATCCCTTCATTTACTCACTCGCCCACCTTTTCATATTAATTTTGAGCTGAGCCTTTTTGAGAAGAGGCCCATCAAGAACTTCACCCTCGCTGCAGGAGCCATTCCAGGACTGGGACAGAAGCCACCCAGGGCAGAGACAGGATCCACTACAGGAGGGGACAGGAGCCATCACAGGCGGGGGGGGAGGGGGTAGGGGGGACAGGAGCCACCACATGGGGGGACAAGAGCCATCACTGGAGGGGGAACAGGATCCACCAGGGTGGGCACAGGGGTGGGTATGCAGTATTCTAGTATCATCTTGGTCTCTTCCAGGGTGGGGGAGGGCTCCTCACCCCCTCCTGGACAAGACAATGAGAAGACAGGCTCTGTTTCCAAAATGTTAGTTTTGCCCCGCTCCCCCCACACTGATGTACAGTACTGAAAGGAGATACTCCAAGAGAACTGATTTACTAATTGTCCTCCATACTTTGTTAATCACTGTGGGTGCGATTGTGCCATTTCCTTATTTTATTACAATATAGACTGCATGTTTGAAGAATCGAGGTTTGTTTACAATTTAGTGACAGTAATTAAGCTCTGTGAAGTGAACCAAGTGCTGCCTCGGTTCTAGGATGTTTGGAATCCTGGGCAGAAAGGGAATGTCTCACACCAATTGCAGATACAAGACGCATTCAGTGCTGTTTGCATCTGAATAGATGCCTCTGCTCCTGAAGCTGCCGCCCCTCCCTCTCAGTCACCTTCAAGCATCTCTCAACAGCTCATCAAGGGCTGAAGGTGTGAGGGTTGCCATCCCGCTGGGCCTTGCCAATGCTGATGGGTATCTGAGTTTTTGTATTGCCTCGGAGTCTGTTACACCCGACCTCAGCAGCATCACAGTCAAGAAGGGAGGCGGGGGCCAGCTGTGCCGGTTGTGCGAAAAGTGAAAATTACGGACAAATGGCGTCCGTTAAAGAATCCTTCACGGACAACGGACAGACGGCCGAAATTACGGACTGTCCGTGAAATTTACGGACGGTTGGTCACCCTACTCAGTGCTGTAATCAGGGATTGCATATTTTCATGCAAAGGACTAGACTCACCTGCGGGCGGCAGACAGGGGGTCTAGATGTAATAAATTACAGAGTGCATCTCCTCAGCGTCGACTCGTATGTCTGGCCTCTCAGTTCATGAGATGCCTGCCTCCTCCTAAGTCCCCTCTGCAAGTCACACGCACTTTTTTGAAAAGATGATCATGCGCATTGGGGCTGCGCAAGCCCCAATGCGCATGAACATCGTCACCAGACACACCCCAGCTAAGGGTGAACTGTAAAACAGCGGCGCGTAGATACGGCGGGGGCAGGAGACATCTGAGCGTTGCGAGCAGCATGTATAATGTGCAGCTGCAGGCGGAGCAAAGAGACACGGCAGAGCACTAGTCTGACTGTATTTCAACACAGTCAGACTAGTACGGTCGGACGGACGGCCTGTCACTCTCAGGGTCCAAATCGGCCCCCTGCGCAAAAACCGGCCCCCTGTCCCAAAACCGGCCCCCACCCCCTTCCAGCCTACCGGGGGATTGCCCGGTGCCCGACATTATCAGTCCGGGCCTGATTCCCACAGCTTTTTGCTCTCAGAAGCGAGCAGCAGCAGGCAGGGTGGCAGCTGCATTCCTCCTTGCGGTTCAGGTTACTAATTAACCACAGCACGGTTGCTTTCACTTTTGCGGCGGCACTTATTTTTTTCACGCCCTTCCTACCATGCCTCCCTCCTCCCGCCCCTGCAGCCTCTTGTCCTTTTCTCCCCACTACTACACTCAGTTTTCCTAAACCCTCCCTGTTCAGCTTTCTTCTCTTTTTCTCCCCTTCTCTGCTTCCCTCCTTCCTCTTCGCAGCCTCCCTTTGCACCCCCGTCCTTTTCACCCACTCTCCACTGACAATTCGCGCTCCCCGCCCGCCTTTCCTCTTGCGTTCTCCACCCATAGCCTCTCCTCCCTCTCGAACTACTGCCTCCTTATCTCCTGTAGTTTCACATGTTCTCTTCTTACTCCCTGTTTTTCTGATTCACTTAAAGGGAACAACACTGCGGTATGAAGCGCTGGATGGCTAAAGGTAAAATTTGTATTGCCGCATTTCGCTCCCAATCCCTTATCTATTCTATATTCTCCCCTTCACACTGCCCGACCCCTATTCCAATGCATTCCATCGTTTTCCCTCTTTTCTTTATCCCCAGTAATACTCCTTCACTTCATTCATTTTTCTCATTCGCCCTCCTACGCGCACCACCTTTACTTTGTCCCATGTCTCTCTCCTCATGTTTCCAACATTCCCTTACTCTTCTCTTCTCTTCCATGTTTCCTCGACCTCTCTCTGTCCTTAGTCCTTTCTCCTATTGTATTTCCCTTCTGTTCTTTTGCCTTTCACTGGTATCCATATGAGGACAGATACCCCCCACACACACCCACACCCCACAAAAAGGTGTGTGTAGATTACACTGAGGGAGGAGGGGGCGAATCCGCTTCTCCAAAGGGTACAGTAAATATCGCCCCTTTGAAGTGAACACTTTATGGATTGGAAAAGCTTGCCCCCCCCACCCCCCCCCTGAAGCGTGTGAAAACTAACTGCAGCCTTCTGACCCCTTCGCCTGGCCTCAGATATTGTGCTTGTCAGCGCTGCCCAGCTCTTGATTTCAGTGGCGGCTGGTGGCTTTTAAAAATGGTGCGACGTAAAAGCCATCGTCAACTGTCACCGAGTGAGCAAAGCGAGCGATACCAACTGACCGAAGGGAGTTTAACGCTAAAAGAAGAAATCTCTAAATTCAGGAGGCAGGCAAGTGCACACAGATGGGATTTGCATTAGCATCATTCCACATTTACTTTACATTTAGTGTAATCTGAAGGTGTTATGTGTTTATCTAGGTTCCTGATCGATACTGTGACCTTATGCCACTATTCGGCTATAAATCCATTTATTCCCTATATTGGCATAACCGTTCAAGTGCGATTTTCAGAAATGTCATCTCTGGCCTCACACGAACAGAGCCACATTCCAGCATAACTCTCTGCCACTTCCTTTGCGACCAATTAGTGCAATGACAGAGCAGAAGTCACTATCTGATATTCCTAGATTAACACTCCGAGTTCTTCAACAAGATAAAAACTCAGCAAACCTGGAAATCCCCGCTTGCTGTGTTTTGATTAGTAATGGAACTCTAATGAGCAACTGATAACTATCACTTCCTAGTGACATCTTTAATTGACGGCTTATGTCCAGCAAACTTGCGTCAAACCCGGCACCTGTCAGGTATAAATATTACCAACGTTGCCTTAAGCAATGAGCTACTGTTGCTGATACTAGCTACCTGCAAGACCCCGTGTTGGTGAAGCTAGCACCCTGTCGCTGCAGCCTGCTGTCCCTGTGGTGGTGAAGCTGCTGATACCATTATCGCTGCTAAAGCGCGAACGATGGTGCAGTACGCTTAGGAGCTGAACAGCCGTCCCTCTGCGAAGACATCCAGCAGATTCCAGCTGCCCGCGGACGCTGTCCCCCCTCCTTCCTCGACGCGCTGAAGAGAGCCGCTGCCTTTCTCGTGCAGAGAAATCCAGCTCCGGCGTTTCCGGTCTACCCTTGCGGGTGACTGGGATATCGAGAGTGACCCCTGAAGGAGATACCAATCCTCCATAATTCTATTCAGAGGTATGGTGTTGACTAAACCCTTAGACGAGAATTCTTGAAGCAAACCTTGGCAAAACCAACTTAACTTAAAGCTACTTACTTACTCCCCTTCCACGTGTTAGGCTTAGGTCAGGCACACTGGGGTAGGCTTAGTTAGAAGCACCAGTTGAGTATTTTAGCCTAATGTATATATGACTGTACATATGTTTTATTACTTTTAAACCATTGTATGGCTAAGAAACCATATCAATGCTTTTACAGTTCTATTTCGCAATCCTTATCTTACTGTACGTACTTTTTATAATAACAAGTCTTGCAATTGTGGCAATACATTTCTCTTGTACGAGAAGAAAGACTGTTCAATAAATGTTAACCCTTTATTGACAAACGCCCGTCTCTCTATTCTCTACATCTCGTGAAAGTAAACTGCACTAGACTGACTGAGTGAAATACATGTCTATTGTTTCACACGACCCTAGAGATTGACTCTTGATCTGAGGAGCAAAGTTGTCATGTTGCACGGTTGTTGGAAAACTGAATCCCTTCTTGTCTGTGCCAGGGAAGCTGATCACTTCCTATGCAGAGAAGAAAGTTTCCAGTGACCTCTGAGCTAGTTGGTAACACACCCAATTAAGTTTAGCATAGTCAGTGGAGGCCTGGAATATCCGCAGTTCCACGTCGATACTACTGTTTATGTTATTCCAATGCGCAGGGCCTAGTGGGAAACTAGGAACTACACTACATGGCGCCCAACGTTTGGTAAGGCGATAAACTAACGCAAGACAGTTAGAGTAACTCAGTCGTGCATATTTCACACAGACCCCTTTCTCCCGTAAATACTCCAATAGACGTCTGGAGTGGGTGAAAGGTTAAAATCCGCCCGACCTTAGTAGGAAGAGATTCCTATGTAAAGCTCTGGTTTATTCAACGTTGAAGGATAAAGTGTTCCAAAATATTGTGCACCTAATCTTTGTCTCCTTGGAGACCTACTCTGCAAACCTTGCATTTTAACAATGCCAGAAAATAACGGAACCACTGGGGCCGCAGCAGATGCGACTCAGCAAGGTCCCGAACACACAGACCCGGATGCTATTATCCACTTAAGAAGATCTATAACATTAAAACTTATAGAGAACGGACTGACACCTCAAGGTGGTACAGTAATTTTCGTGATAGAGGCTCACGAGTATCGGCAGACAGAGGTATTCTATTCATGGATAAACTTTCCAGCGGTAAACGCTAGAACAAAAGAGTTTCACTATTACAAAATAGAGAAACCTCCGGAAGAGTACGCTCCTTTCGAGGAGATTGAAATTCCACTTAAATTTCAAGAGCACCTGCTCTGGTTTAATGGCGCCCTAAAACACAATGATCACATAACCAGGTTCGGTCCACTAGGTAGACCAGGAGCCACGTGGCCGGTTCTAGCCAGCTACACACCACATCCTGACATTGTAAAAATGTCTAGAGAAGAGCTGTTAGTACAGCTCAAAACACTAATAAAAATACATAGGCAATTAGTCCAATATGTAATGCGGACTGCAACAGTCCAACCAGCTGTTAATACACCACAGCTGACCCCTCATTAGGAGAACACAAATAAAATTATACCACAGAACATACAGTCATGTCTTGGTAAAACACCCGTAAAACGGGAACAAATTCCTTTCTGGTTAGCACAGAAAATCACTCAAATAGAGGCAGTATTTCCTGATACTACCCCTATTGAGAAACACAGAATCTTGACCATCTGCCTTCCTATGGGAATCGCACCACATGTGGAGGACTGTGACACCTGGGGTACAGTCTTTGCTTCCATTTACACAAAAACACACGGTGTTCCGTCTATGGCGGTAGTACCAGAAGTGCTAAAACAGATTCCAAATGAATTCGGTCCAGAGCCAGCTTTAAATCTAGGTATGAAATTACTGAAAGACTTCAAGCAGGTCTCGGCTATATTATTAGCCAACATAAAAGGAGAAGCAGCATCTGTGGCGATCCGCCAGAAGTTGAAGGAAACAGATATAAAAGATCCTGTTGAGCTTGCCAAAATCATAGAAAAGTGCTATGAAGAATTAGGTAGAGATAGCTTGGGTGGGAAACCAGTTAAGCCCCAACTGTTCGAAAATCCTGAAAAATTATTTATTAAAAATAATTTAAACACTCCTAAAAAGAACTGGGATGGAAATAAACAATCCACTCCCAAGGAAAAAGTTTTCCAGTCCAGAGGAAGGTCTCCTCGACGGAGGGAAAGAACTCCGACTCGAGAACGCCAGTCTCCCCAGAGGGAGCCCTCTGAGAAAAGATATAACCTTAGAAATAGGGATAATCTGAAAGAACCTGATAGATATCAAAGTATTGATACACGTCCCTCTCGATCTTTTCCACAGAAATCGGAAAGAAGAGGACGGTCAGACCCAGGAGAGCACACCAAGTCCAAAGACAAGGAACCTGCTCAGAGTAAAACATCTCAATTTCAGAAAAAGAAGGTAGCCAGTATTAGAGTAATCAACCATGGCGAGGATACTGAGGACACAGTTGAAAAACGGGGAGTGGGCATTGACAATGTTGGACAGTGCAGCAGAAATCAGTATAGCGCGCAAGATCTTGATGAGTCATCTGGAGACAGTGGACACGAATGAATACATTCAGGTTGAAACTGCTGACGCCAGACTTAGCGAGCCCCATAAAATATACAAAATAACATTGCGTATAGAGGGTGATAAGACTAGGAAGATTAAGGGTCTATTTTGGGATAAGCTCTCAAAAGGCTATGATATTCTGTTAGCTGAAAAAGATTGGCCCCCAGAGTTTGTCAGGGAGTGCCCTCGTGGCGAAGAAGTGATTATGCCTGCCTTCTCGAATCACATTCCGATTCACAAAAAATATACATATGCAAGGAAATGGGTAGTAGCCCAGGCTCCGGCATTGTATAAAAATCATGTAGGATGGGATGAGGATTCTCCTCCTCACAAAATCCAATTAAAAAGTGAACCAACTGCCCAACGGCAGTATCCCATAAAGCAAGAAGCTAAAAAACAGGTCAGGGAGATCTTAGATCAACTTGAGTACCAGGGGGTGATTGAAACATGCACCTCTCAAATGAACAATCCTTTGTTTCCTGTCTCCAAGCCAGACAATGCATATCGTCTAGTTTTGGACTACAGACATCTTAATACATGTTGCAAAACTTTTGCAGTACAAAACTCGCATAGTGCAGCCCTAATGAATAATATAGTTAGGAAAAAATACAAAATGGCATTAGACATATCTAATGGTTTCTTTTGTCAAAACATTGCACCAGAAAGCAGATATTTGACCGCTTTCTCCGCATTTGGGTCGCAGAAAAAATTCTGTCGACTCCCACAGGGGTTCAAGAACAGCCCAGGACTATTCTCAGCTAGGGTAACAGAGTTACTACAAATCTATGATGATGAGGCATTATCTTACGTAGATGATATCTATCTCACAGACGACGACTTGGATACTCATTTGAAAAGAGTGAACACCATAATACTTGGGTTCGCAGCAGAAGGTTACAAATTCAACTTTAAAAAGTCTCGAATTGCCCATCTGACAGTACTGTTTTTAGGGTACGAATTATCAAGTGAAGGGAAAAGCCTAGCGGACAACTTCTTAGAGAAGTGCGCTGTACTTCAAGCTCCAAAAACGCTGAAGAATTTACAATCCATTCTAGGTTTTCTGAATTTCGGAAGAACTTACATTCTAAATTACGCAGAGAGGGTTAAACCTCTCTACGAACTAATTAAACCTGATTTTAAACAAATCAATTGGACTCAAAAACACACAGAAATGTTGAGATCACTGCAAACAGACATGTTAGCAAAAACAAAATTAGATACACGTGACAACACGATCGATCTTGTAATCCGAGTCATCCCAGGAAGATGCGGATTCACGTACCTGACCTCTAATGAGGGAGAAAAGGTACCAATTTCAATTAAATCTCACTTGTACACACAAGCAGAAAAAGCATTTAGTCACACAGAAAGAACTGTGAAAGCAGTGCAAATAGCATTAGCAAATGAACGAGAACTAGCACACGGCAAACGGATTAATATCCTCACAGCGGAATCCGCCTTCGAGGCGCTATTCAGCCCAGTAAACCTGCCGACAGTGTCACTGGATTCGAAATGGATACAGTATATAGATTCTCTAGGAGCGGAAGATGTGAAATACTATTTCGCCCCGCAATTCGAAGAACTGAATGATTTAGAATATGAAGAAGAATATCCTCTGCCAATCAAAATTCTACCTCTCCCACAATACGCCTGTATAATCTATACAGATAGCTTTGTACAGCATTTCAACGTAGAGATAAAATCCTACGATGCAGCATGTGCGATCATTAAAGGTCGTTGGCTGTGCGGTAAATTCAGACCGAAAGTAACAAAAACTGAATCTGTAAGAAACTGTTCGGTTCAGAGAACTGAAATCAGATGTTTAAAGATGGCGCTCGAAAATGCATCACGTGAATTCCCGACACTTATAGTGTGCGATTCTCATTTTTGCGTCAACTCTTACAATAACAAACTGCAGAGTTGGATTGAAAACGACTACAAAGATGACACAGGTGCCACAATAAAGCATAAAATGCTCTGGAAACAAGTAGCTCTTTTACACAAAGAACTACAAAAGACTCGCGTGATTCACGCACAGAGTCTTCAACGTGATGGCGTTCACGTTGCAGGGAATTCATTGGCTAATACAGCCACAGCGGAAGCAACTAAACCGGCTTCTGTAGCCACAAAAAAGCGTACAGATAAATACATAGACGGGGAAACCATGCTGGCAGTAAAAACGACCGTAAAAGGCGACTGTGCAGCACTACCCGTAAACTATCCACTCAATTATGCATACATAATCGATGCAAACTCCGTTCCTTTTGCTCGAATCCCTGGAGTGGGGGACAGAGTAATTCCAAACAGGAGCAGGAGGGGCTTCCTCTTACTGGAAGCACACATGGGGATGGGTCTGAGACACCAAACAATCAAAGCCTCTCTGAAAGAATTACAATCAGAGTACTGGTGGCCAGGAATGAGCATAGATATTCAATGTTTTGCTCAAAATTGTGAAAACTGCAACAGAGATCGCAGTAATGAACAGGCCAGTGTAGTTTCAGGATCCCTTCTAGACAGCATAAGGCGGTCTATCTGCGCAATCAAAGAAGAGAAGCGCGTCCCCGTGTACACCATTAAGACAAAAAGCACTTAAAAAATGAGGCTTCCAGCACTCGGCTGACGCTAGAACTGTTATAAAAGATTTGCGAGTCCATATCGGCATATACGCAATTACCACGTTCCATTCTGACCAGGGTCCTGCTTTCAGCTCTCGAGCCTATAAGGAGGCCATGGCCAGCATGGGAATTGGGTTGCGGTATTCTTGTCCGTCGCACAAGTGTGGTAGAAAGAAAAAAACGGGACATAAAGCAATCTATAACAGCGAAGGTATTAGGTTCAGGCGCTGGGTGGGTCAAACATTTAATAAGTGTCCAGACTAGTCTTAACAACATGCCAAGAAATTCTCTAAAAGGTTTCAGCCCATACGAACTATTGTTCGGAATTAGAATGCGTATTCAGGACCTCGATAGTCAGATGTCAGTGGTACAAGAAGAAACAACGCACTTTGATGTAAAGGATCGTTTGGCTGTTTTACAGGAACTGAATGAAACAAGAAAATCTTTAAGCAACATAAAGTTAAAGCAACAGCCGAGTACCACTGACGAGGCACCACCAGCAACAGCCCCAGCAAGGCCTGTCTGGATTCCGAAGATTGGGGATCTAGTCAGAGAAAAGATCGCGGTGAAGAAGGAATTTGGGCCTTCTTACAGAAAAGCAGTACCTGTCTTGGCAGTCACCGGAACAAGATCAGTTGTGCTACCGCCCCTTGCTGGTAAAAAGGAGAACAGAGTCGTGTCCATCGATCTGGTAAAACCACAAGCATGTGGCCTATAATCAACAGTAGGCCCAGTGGACTCCCAAGAAACAACAGAATACCCAAACTAGCTACAATCCAAGAGGTTCAAACTGAAAGACTAATCACATTCGATCAGCCTGCAGTGCACAATGAAGGACTATGCAATAATGCCATGGAACTCGTGCCTCTTGAGACACAGATTGAAACAGTTCGTCAAGAAACAACACCAGTCTACACTAATGTGGCATCAGAAAATGCTACCGAGAGACAGATTGAAAGAACAATCCCATCAATTGACAGAACTGCCTCTGGTTATTTCATCAACTTCGATAACTTCTCTGAAGATCAAAACGACCCCGAAGTGATGCCAGAAACAAAAAAGACTTTTAAAGAAAAAGCAACGGAACTCTTTCATCAACTAAAAGAAATCTACCTTGTTTCCCCTTGGCTAGAGTTCTGGTTCGGTCTAGGTGTATTTTTCCTCCTGCTTTGGCTCATCATGGTACTGTGTTTGGGAAGATTCATTGAGGGAAAATATATTACAATGGACACAGCAAGTCAGAACATCAACCTAGTCCTGAAACCACACAGATCATCCCACGTGAAGAAAAGAGAACTGTCAACAGTAAATGTCACAGCAATTCCAATACCTGGTGGGGTAGTATGGGATAAAACAGACTATGAGATCTATGGTCCAGTCGAAATCCTGAAGTATCCTCATCAACTGAAAGTTTCCTTGAGTGACTTTGTAAAACCTAGTACATTCTCTGATGATTGGGACTTTAACAGTATTAATGACATGATGTCTGATTTAGTAATGTCAGCTAGATTCACAGATCATGATTATTTACAAGGTTCATCTAGTTATGAGCAGTTATTCTGTTACACCCACTATGGGGATCATTCCTTGCATAAATCTGCACAGCCTAGAAATGTTTTTATGTATAATCAATGGGAACATTGTGCTACACCACCTAAAAGCAGTTCCAAAGCATTTTTTGAGAAATTCAAATACTTCTCAGGGTTTAACACCAGTGATGCAGAAACGTTTTATTACAAACTGTTAGATAAAACAGGAATGAAAACAATGCTGACAAATTCTAAATTGATATATTCAGAAGCATTTTATGACAAAATGATGACATTTGGTTTTGATTATTGGAAAAATAATATTGAAACGAAAACAATTTGGGGTACAAAAGATTGGCAGGTGCAAGGCATTGAAGCACTATTTAGAACCTGCATGATACCAGAACAAATGTTGTTTTTAAATGACACAATACACCAAACATCTTGTCTTGGCCTAGCTAAGATCAAAGACCTTAAAACACTGTCTATACCAAAGCCAATACCTGAGAATGCAACCACAGATATTGAGTTAGACGTGTCACAAATTTTACATTTTAACAGATCACATCCTGATTGGAAAAAATGGTTAATCTGGCCTACGGACACAAATAGCTGTCAAGATAGATTCCTGAATAAAACACAGGGGTTAAAAATGACCAGATTAGACTCTAGATATTCCCAGAGACAACATCAAGGGATAATAACAACATACAGTGTAGGGAAACTCTGCCTTGAGTGGCTAACTTCATCCACACTGGCTGAAATTAAGCAACACTTGTCTTTACTAAAAGATGGTGCTGATTTGCGCAATTTCATTCTTGGACCACGCAAACAGCGTCAAAAGCGTTTCATAGCGACCAGTATCTATGCTGCTTACAACGAGGCTTGGAAAGTCAAACAAATTGAAACTGCTGAAAAAATACGAGAAATTGATCGTATTCATTTGGAGAAATCACTTTCTGTAGTAGACAACGGGTTAATGACTCTGTCTTCCAGAATATATTAGTTGGACAATATTGTATCATCTGCCTTTGATGTGATAGACAGAGACTTGCTAATGTTACAACATGGCCAGTCGCAATTACGTTCTATTATAGAATTAGGCTGGACGCTGCAAAATCTTCGTTCAGGCTATGTGCCTTGGCGTTTAATCAACACAACGTCATTATTTTCCATTTTTAACCTTACTGATAAACAGATCAGTTTGGCACAGAAAGGAGCAGACTATACAATCCTGAGCATCGAAAAACTCGAGAGATTACCATTGACAATGTCAGAGAGTCCTGTCATTGAATGGATAATACACGGAATTATCACAATTCCGATAACAACTTTCCGATTTAAAAAGTGCCTTGAATACATACCTACTGGCCAGTATGAACAATTGGGTAAAGGATATGTAAAATCTGAATGGAAATTACCATACACTCATTCTTGCTATAGTGACAGCGACAAAAATGTATTTCTTAGTGGTGAGAACTGTAAACATTCACTAAGCGGTATACTTTTGTGTCAGGGTATTAATTTACACGGCGCATGTGATGGAAATTCTAACAACCTTTCATGCCACCAGCTAGTCACACCTGCAACTCAGATAGAGACCTTCTTTATGCAACTCGCAAACGGGAGTTACATTCTTAGAACGGATCACAGATGTTGTGGCCTCATGCCAGGGAAAAGTTATCTAGTAAAAGTAACATCCATGGTCAAATGCTGTATGCAAGCATTGTTTCCAAGTGGGCCCGCAGACACAGTGACTCCCATCTGGCCTCGTCTGAATCTCTATTCTATACGAATTGATACATTAAGCAAAATGAAATCTGTACTTTTACAGACAACAGTGCCTATAACGTCATCGAAAGAGACGTATGATCTTCTAGTTGCAAGGACAGCTACTGAAGTTCATGACCTTTTATCAACAAATTGCCCCGTGCATTTCGTAGAAATGTTGAGCCAACTCCTTAACATGTCTAGTGCAACAAGCATCCCAGGCATATTTAAGACAGTCTTTACGGGACTGCTAACACCCTTCCAGGCAATTTTGGGAATCGTTCCTAATTTTGTACACTCTGTTTTTGGCGGGATACCATTATTTTTGGGACTTGTAGCAGGGATTTTATTTTTGACCCTCCTGCTTTGTTATGGCAAGCCTCGGCTCAGACATAGCTCCCATGGGAATGGAAGAGACAATCCTAGCAATGAGCTACCGGGACAGGATAACTAACGTCCTTGGATTGGCCAGGCTGAGAGATCTAAACATGACCTGGTTCCTTTCATTCAGACCTATATGGCAAAATTGCATTTTACCTGTGCTACGGTGTATGCTTTGCGGCGATGAATGCGTGTTGGACATCTGTCTTTCACTTCCATCAGCAGTACCAATGGATGTCGATACTTTGCTCAGTCCAATAACGGCTCACGCATTGTGTTGTCCCCAGCGGCTACCAATCCTGATGACGGCATTCGTGGAGACTCCTGTGCTACAACCAAGTGGTAACAGTGGAGCGAGTGACAAAAGCAACATCATCCAGGTACAACGTTCTGTGAGCATTGCTGCTCCCGACTATGATGACAGCAATCATTCTCACACCTGCCAAGTTACAGCGCTATCTAATTTGGTTGAACTGTCACCTGATTTTGTAGACCAATTCTTTGAGAGCCTGTCTGATACGATGTTCTCACCCGTACAGAAACAATAACTTTTAAGAAGCTTTCCGACACACAGCGTTCCCATGAACTCTGAATTCGGCCTTCAGTTTTGATCAACAAAAACTGCTAAAAGCTTTGGAACTCTATTTTTCCCCGTTCAAGCAATAATTCTTTTGAATTGGACATTTTTAATATTCACCCTTTTTTGGCACGAACAATTCTTTGCTTAACGTAAAAACTATTCTTAGAGAACAGAAGCTTCACACTTCTATTTCTAAACACATCTAGAGACATAACAACATTACATCAGCCTCTAGCACATGTTATTGCAATGCATTTATATGTGATGATTTATCTCGCCTTTCTTCTGTCAGAGATACTTCATGTGTAATTCTTTTGCATAATCGTTCATTGATTTCATATGCAATAATTTTTTGAATGATTTCTATGCTTCAAAAAACGTACAGTACCTAAATTTCACGTATGACAAATACGCCTATTTCGAATGCATTTATGTATTTTGGGGTGGGCAATGTTACACATGCATCTAATTGCTTTAGTTTTAGTAATTTTGATGGACATGAATACGTGGAGTGGGTGTTATGTGTTTATCTAGGTTCCTGATCGATACTGTGACCTTATGCCACTATTCGGCTATAAATCCATTTATTCCCTATATTGGCATAACCGTTCAAGTGCGATTTTCAGAAATGTCATCTCTGGCCTCACACGAACAGAGCCACATTCAAGCATAACTCTCTGCCACTTCCTTTGCGACCAATTAGTGCAATGACAGAGCAGAAGTCACTATCTGATATTCCTAGATTAACACTCCGAGTTCTTCAACAAGATAAAAACTCAGCAAACCTGGAAATCCCCGCTTGCTGTGTTTTGATTAGTAATGGAACTCTAATGAGCAACTGATAACTATCACTTCCTAGTGACATCTTTAATTGACGTCTTATGTCCAGCAAACTTGCATCAAACCCGGCACCTGTCAGGTATAAATATTACCAACGTTGCCTTAAGCAATGAGCTACTGTTGCTGATACTAGCTGCCTGCAAGACCCCGTGTTGGTGAAGCTAGCACCCTGTCGCTGCAGCCTGCTGTCCCTGTGGTGGTGAAGCTGCTGATACCATTATCGCTGCTAAAGCGCGAACGATGGTGCAGTACGCTTAGGAGCTGAACAGCCATCCCTCTGCGAAGACATCCAGCAGATTCCAGCTGCCCGCGGACGCTGTCCCCCCTCCTTCCTCGACGCGCTGAAGAGAGCCGCTGTCTTTCTCGTGCAGAGAAATCCAGCTCCGGCGTTTCCGGTCTACCCTTGCGGGTGACTGGGATATCGAGAGTGACCCCTGAAGGTGATACCAATCCTCCATCATTCTATTCAGAGGTATGGTGTTGACTAAACCCTTAGATGAGAATTCTTGAAGCAAACCTTGGCAAAACCAACTTAACTTAAAGCTACTTACTTACTCCCCTTCCACGTGTTAGGCTTAGGTCAGGCACACTGGGGTAGGCTTAGTTAGAAGCACCAGTTGAGTATTTTAGCCTAATGTATATATGACTGTATATATGTTTTATTACTTTTAAACCATTGTATGGCTAAGAAACCATATCAATGCTTTTACAGTTCTATTTCGCAATCCTTATCTTACTGTACGTACTTTTTATAATAACAAGTCTTGCAATTGTGGCAATACATTTCTCTTGTACGAGAAGAAAGACTGTTCAATAAATGTTAACCCTTTATTGACAAACGCCCGTCTCTCTATTCTCTACATCTCGTGAAAGTAAACTGCACTAGACTGACTGAGTGAAATACATGTCTATTGTTTCACACGACCCTAGAGATTGACTCTTGATCTGAGGAGCAAAGTTGTCATGTTGCACGGTTGTTGGAAAACTGAATCCCTTCTTGTCTGTGCCAGGGAAGCTGATCACTTCCTATGCAGAGAAGAAAGTTTCCAGTGACCTCTGAGCTAGTTGGTAACACACCCAATTAAGTTTAGCATAGTCAGTGGAGGCCTGGAATATCCGCAGTTCCACGTCGATACTACTGTTTATGTTATTCCAATGCGCAGGGCCTAGTGGGAAACTAGGAACTACACTACAAAGGCGTGAGAAGGCAAATTGTATTCACTATAATAAAAAAAGTAAGCAAATGATGGATAACATTTACTCTTTTGTCATAATTTGTCCAGTTACAACATCCATAGAGTACTGACTTTTCACTTGCACATTTTTTGTTTTTTGCAGAGTTTTACATAGCGCGAACTTGACCCAAATCGGGTATCAGAGCGCTTTACATAGCACCAGTTACGATACATGCGGACATACATTCATTTTCTCGCCTCCTCTTACTTCTGTGCTACTCCAGTCAACCTCATATTGCATCCTTGTACTCCTGTGCCCCTCCATTCTAACTCACTGTGTCCTCTTACTCCTGTGCTCCTCCTTCCAAACATAGTGTCCTCTTACTGCTGTGCCACTCCATTCAAACTCATTGTGTCTTCTTACTCCGGTGTCTCTCCTTCCAAACATATATTGTGTCCTCTTACACCAGAGTTTCTATTCAGTAAATATCTGCTTAATATTAAGCCTCTCTTCAAGGGGATGTTTTGTTCACCTAGCTCTGGACTCCCTCAAATCTGTCTGAAGAAGTATCTTTCAGAACTGGGCATAGTTCTCCAGAACTGCTCAGAACTTTACAGTGCCTTCAAACACAACAGACAAAATGTGACCTTTGGAACAATTACCACACATTAGATAGAGGCTCATGTTGTAACACAAACCCACACCTTCGATGGGCACGCCTCTCACAATTAATAGTACCATCACTCTTGTACCCCCATGGCATACTCACAGGCCCCCTGCGTCTCAAAGTGAAGTTAAAGGAAATGGCGAGCGGCATAACAAGTAAAGGCCTGAGACTAGTGCAGGAAATAAATGTCATTCAATGCCGGTGAATACAGACCAATGGGGTGCAATTGCTGAAGTTATTTTGCACATAATGTAGCTTGGTCTTCCCCCGCCGCATAATTTCAAACAGCACCATTCATTCCTGTTCTTAACTATGAAACATGACAGGTTTTAATTGGTGGACATTAGTCGCACCACCCTTCTTTCCTTACAGCTTGTTTAATTTTTATCCAGGGATCTTTATTCCCTCACTGGTCGAGGACTAAACATCTCCTGCTCTCATGCATAACCCGATGACGTTGAACTTCAGCACACAAAGTTCTGTTTGCGAGTACAACGTACCACGCGTGCATTTGATATGAACCCGTTTTAGAGCTTTCCTGTTCACAGTCCTTACAAAAGGGTAACACATAACTGGGTAAGAAAGGATGTGCTAATTAAAAAGGTGTAGTTTCTTCAGCCTTTTCTGTTGCTGCAGTCGTGGCACTGCGATGCAGCTGTACAGATAACCTGCCATGGCCTCCCTCATAAGGGTGCTATTGGGGTAGCTAGCAGATATTAAACACGGTATTTATATGTTACAATAGTCCCCATGGAGCAAGGTACTATGACAGATTTGCATGCTTTACATAAATCCACCATCAAGCTTGTCATAAGTAACGAAGCAAGGAAATGGACACGGGCCACTGTCCCCTATGCTCTCACTCAACTCGACCATCAACAAAGTAACTTACAGATGGAAAGCACTTTCCATAGCTGTTGAACACTGTATCAACTCCCTGGACCTCCAATCACTCAATCGACAAGTGCAACTCCATCAAACGCTTCTTCATTATGACATACAAAATCTGCTCTGACACAGACAACACAAAATACTCAGACATTTTACTGGAAATTCTCCATTGTACATCCCATTCGCGGCCGGCATTATGGGCGGGTGGGGGGGGGCAGGATAAATAATAAAAGTACAACTTTAAACTTACCTTCCCGCTTTTCTTAGGTCCTGAGACTGCAGACTTCCGACTCCCGCCGTCCTGTTTTTCAATTCCTGTAGTACACGTCATCACGCTGCAGGCAGCCTCCCTCCCATCCTCCGCAGCCTTGCGATTGGTCAGGCCGCTGCCTCACCCGCGTCATTTTCTCTCTATATGCTGCAGCATACAGAGAGAACAGTGAGAGTGGGTGTTGTTACTCAAGGGCAGGGGGGAGTGGCTTGCCCACTGTTGTTAATACTGTCTGTTTGGGCGGCCTCAGGCTGCCCAAACAGAGAGTATTAACAACAGTGGGCAAGCCACTCCGCCCTGCCCTCGAGTAACACCGCCCACTCTCCACCAGGACCTTCTGCTTTCTCACCGTGCGAGAAGCCAGAAACAAATGGCAGTTATTACCGTAATAACTACCATTTGTTTCTGCCTTTTCGCACGGCGAGAAAGCAGGGGAGCAGCGCCCAAACGCCCCCATAGAGGAGCCGCCACTGCTTGATTTATTTTTTCTTCTTTTTATCGGCTCTGTCAGCCCCACCTTGCTATATTGCGTCTTTGTTCCTTCGACACACACAAACACCTCTCCTTATCTCGCTGCCCCTCCCCCTAGGCCCCCACCTGTCTCTGGCTGGTAAACCTGAAGTTAAACTAGTAATCACCTTTGATACAATCTGTTTTCAGAGAGGTGCTGTAATGCACCATGTTGCATCAGCTGGACCTTCCCAGGCCCAACCCTAAGCAGTTTGGAAAAGCAAATTGTCTTATCGATCTGGTGGTTCACGGGTAATACGTGTGTGTGAGTGGTGGGGGGCGTCTATTACACCACAGGTTACAGAGAACGATGTTAGACGGTTGTGTGTTGCGTAACTGTGTGTTTACATCTCTGTACAGCTGCTTGCAACATGACTAACCTGTCTACATCTCTAGTGGCACATGGGCGTGTGTGTTTTTAACGTCAGAATAAAAGCAATTATAATATGATAGCGGTGTGCCCAACTCTTTCTGTAGTGGCACCCATGTGGCTGGTTGTCTCGGTGTATACATGCATCTGTGCCCAACTATGTGCCCATACGTATGTCTCCCTGTCTAACTTTTTGTGTGTGCAATTATGTATAATTGTCTCTCTTCGAGCGTGTTTGTTTTCAGGTATCTGTGTTTGACCTCCTTGGTGTGCGTGTTCGTGTTTTTGTTTAGACTGTGATACGTGAATGTTTGAGTTGTGGTGAGTTTATGTAATGTTGCCTTCTCCTGACACATAATTTACTTAGCCCTGTCGTTTAATTCCAGTGCCCCTTTTCTTAGCCTTTGTACATTATTGTGTGAATATTCAAGTATACTTCAAGTGTCTATTGTAGTGTCTATCTATCTATTCTGGGCAAATAACTTACTCTCCCCTTGCCTACCAAAAATAAATGTGCACTTGTGCAATGTAGCTGGATCTCACGTAAAGCACTCCAATACCTTTGGGTCAGAGTTTGTGCTATATAAAAATGCAAAAAAAGAGGCAATTTACAAGCACAAAACCATTTTCTCCCTATTTCGAAAGGGTTTTGCAATTGTGAACATACCTATTTGCACTTGTGAGTTTCCATATAATGTCTTATTGGTTACAAATAAGGTAACAAAAATACTTATAACACAGTTTTTTATTATAACTTTTCAACATGCTGCACAGCAGCCATGCTGCTTTACAGCATAGCTTGAATACATTGGCAGAGCCAATAGCTCTGACTAAACACTTATAAGGTTCCAAAGGTGAGACCTATTGGCTATGCCAATGCTTGTTTTTATAGCACTCACACTGCACACTAACAACTTCTGTTCTTTCACTTTTGGGATTCTTCCAAAAACAAAAGCGTCATCCCTGGAAGCCGCTGGTAAAGCCAGTATCATCAGTATAACTGCAATGCAGATGTAACCTGTAGGGCCTCAACAAAGTACCTCAACTACATAGGCCAAGAACACTTTGCTTCTCTACTGAATAAAACATGGATTCTGCTGTCTCTAACACCTTCAGCTTATCGTCAAACAAATTGAAGTGTTGACTCGCTTCAGGTTGGGGATAATGAAGATTTATTCAGTAAGATAGAGACCGCTCTACAGGAGGTTCTTGTACTGGCAACTGCTCACAGGCAACAGCCATTCATCAGTCAAGTGGCTCCTAGCATTCCAATACAGAACATAATGATCTCATGAATGGCAACACAGTTCATGACATCATGGACATTGCTCACTCCATTAACCGATTAACCTCCCTCACGATTGGCTGCCCAATCATATTGTACGATTTTATAGACAATGTGTGGATTGCAATGCTTAAATTAGAAATTAATGCATCACATAATCATGGTGACATAAAAACAGAAATTCCAGCTGAACATCACTGGGAAGATTAAATATTTTCCACCTGTGCCTTAGAAAGTATGTGATGTTACTCTAAAAAAAATTGGGACATCTTCATTGTGTATGCAGGCACGGATACTTCGACAGGCATTATGAACTGTGATTCCTATCTTGACAGCAATCATTGTCTCAGATTTGCTGCCAGAGAGAATTTTGGCGCCTAGCTACTCCAATCATGCGCGCAACACCAATTGGGCTAACCGGGCTTCAACCTCCTCCCCCCTCCCCCCGTCTTGTGTATCATCCCGGCTAAGACAGCTTCACGGGCTGGCGACCAGCTTAATTGCAGCCGCACCCGAGTACTTCACAGGTCTTTAAAATACTATTTACATGTTCATGAGGCTTTTGTTGTGTTTTCATCATCTTGTGTGTTTTGCTGTTCACCCTATGTGGGAAGAGTATGCCCAGATGTGGGTCCCATGCTCATTAAGCCACTGGAGTCAAGCTATCCTGGCTGAAGGAGGCTGATAGCCAGAAACCGGTCCTAGGATGCTTGATTCCGGTCCAGGGAGACATGGCTTGGCAGATCGGGCTGGACTGTTCCCATGAGGAACAGGGTCAAGACTGATTTGCACATGGCCATGTCTGAACTGGGTGGCTTGGTGAGCAAAATAATGATGGATTAAACCCAGATCTGTGACTGGGGGTGAATGCTTTGCCATTGTGCAACATTACGTTCATCATCTTGTGTGGTTTGTTGTGTTTTCACCGCTTCTCAGAGCCACTCTGTCTATGGCTGGAAGAATTACCCCCACCCCCGAAATCTTTTGCAGCCCCCACCACGAAATTTGGCTTTAATTGCCCACCTGACTCCAGTAGTCCCCTTGAGTAATAGAGAAGACCAGCATGTATGACTGACCACGTGAATTTAGTGCAGATATGAGCTTACATTTGGTAGGCCCACTGCGAAATGACCATCATCCATCACTGGATTGGCTGGCCTGCACAAGTTCCTGCTCAATCGTTACTAGACTGTAAAGTTTCAAAATTGGCCATCAAGATCAGCTCATTTTTGACAGGAGACCACACACAATGATCTCCTTCTGATAAAAATGATTCAGAAAAAAATAGGAGGCAGAAGGCAAAATATTTTACAAGAGAAGTCAGTGGAATCATGTTGGCCCAGAATTGTAGTTGTTTGACAAGAATGGAATCAAATATTGAACATATCAAGTATATGATTACCACTGATACAGGGAAACTGTTGGACCTGGCCCTCTCTGCAAAGTCCTCCCAAAATATTTTGCCTTCTTCATCCTATTTTTTGCTAAAGTGCTTGTGCTCTCTCCTTAAAACATGTTAGATTGGCTTATCCCCAATTGGCATAGTTAATATCAGTCCATAGTAAAGTGGACTGATATTACCCTGTGTCCAGGGCCTGTAAATTAAATGCTAGTAGTGGTTCTGCTGCACTGATTGTGCTACCCACTTAAGTAGCCCTTAAAATGTGTCTCAGGCCTGCTACTGCAGAGCCTGTGTGTGCAATTTAAACTGCCATTTCAACCTGTCAAAGTAAACCTTTCACCAGGCCCAAACCTTCCTTTTTCATACATATAAGCCACCCCAAGCTTAGGCGCTGGACAGCCCAGCGGATTGGGTGCAATGTATTTTAAAAGGTGGACATGTACTATTAAGTTTTAAGTGTCCTGGTAGTGAAAAACTCTTACATTAGTTGTTCACTACTGCAAGGCCTACCTCTCCCATAAGATAACATTGGAGTTTCGTTATTACATTTTATGTGTCATTTCAAAATGGGAAGATATAGACTATTCGTGTATGATGGCTTTTGAATTGGGGTGGAATGCCCCATTTAGTGGTGAAGTCATGTTTTTGATCACAATTTTTAAAGTTCCACTTTTTTAAAGTTGCCATTTTTCTGCCCTTATCCTTCTTGTGCCTATAGCTTGGCCTAGATCAGGTGACTAGGTATAACTGGCAGTTAGCCTTTGCGAATTCCTCATAGGCAGCCACACAATAGAGGGATTAGGTATGACTGAGTGGACTATCTGCCTGCAGGATAGGGGGGTGGCAGAGCTGAGCACAACCCCACTTTCACCTGAACAGCCTGTGCTCTGCCTTCACACAAAGGGCCTAATGACCCTGCATTGTCACTTCAGCCATGTTGGTGCCATGAGGGTGGAGGGATCCATGCACTTCAAAGTCACTGTCTAGAAGCTTCTTCCACTTTCCAGAACCAGGCCACCAGTGTATATTAGAAGGACCTCTTCAGTTCACTACTGGGCCCGCAGAAGGACTCTCAGAGGACTGTCTGCTGCTGTGACCCACTGTGCACTCTGCCAGAGGACAGCTGTACCTGGTCGGACTGTCCTGCCACCTCAAGCCTGCCTTAAAACCTCACAGGCCTAATATGCTGGGCTAGTTATGTCCCTGTTCAGAGCCACAGGGACATAACAGGCTCCACCATCTTGAACCTGCACCTGGACCCAGCCCTAGTGAATCGTGAAACCTCAAGAGGTGTCCCATCAGAACCTAACCCTTGGTTGTGCTGCTTAATGTGCCCAGAAGGCTATTTTCCAAAACTGAGATTTTAGGACAAATGTGGCCAAAAAACGCTGATCCAGGATGAAACCGGGATTAACTGCCTCGCCTATCCGCCCGAGGTGCATTGTCGGTCAGATTAATTTTGCGTCTTCTCCCGCTACGTTTTTCCCTGCAACAGCAAATCTGTTTAATCAGTTCTTCGCCAAAGTGGTATCCAACCTCATGGAACTGCCTTTGGCTACAGCTTACTGCTGCAGTCCGCTGGAGCTTTTTGACTTCCATTTCGGTGACTAAGGGCTAGATGTAGGTAAATAGGATTTACCGATTCTAAAATACTGAATTTTACAGATTCGGTATTTTAGAATCGGTAAATCCTATGTAGCTAATAATTAGGTAAAAATGACCGAATCGTTAAGATTTGGTATTTACCGAATCAGTATTTACCGATTCGGTAATTGCCATTCATTCGGTAATTGCTATTCATTCCTATGGGCCTGGAGGCACATAGGATTGAATGTCAATTACCAAATCGGTAATTACTGATTCGGTAAAATAGGGAAAGAGTCAAGGGTGGCAGGGTGTCACTTTGACACCCTGTTGCACCCCTGAATAGTGCTTGTGTGCACATGTGGCACACATACATCCCCTAAGGGCATGTATGTCTGTCACATGGCACAGGTGTAAATGCACAGATTTGCATTTACAGAGGTATTCGTTATTTATCACCAACTAATAGTTGGTGGTAAATAACGAATCCTTAAAGCACATGAGCACTGTTTAAAGTGCTACCTACATGTCATTTACCGATTCGGTAAATACTGAATCGGTAAATGATGATTTGGAAAATACTGAATAGGTAAATACCGATTCGGTATTTACTGAATCTGTAAATTGGCCCCCTACTAACAGAAGCCTATTACCGGTCGCTAACAGCTGAAATTCGTTAATTTTGGCCGTTACCGACCGGTAATAGCCGTCCTACTTCTGACCCTTAGTCTGAACAAAGAAATCTTCACCACGACTTTGACTCAAGGCCTTCCGACAATGACACTCCCTCCTTGAACGCTCCCTGCAGCTTTGTCCCGTTTAACTTTATTTTCTCAGACATTATTTTCTCTTCAAAATGTTTCTTAGTCTGAAGGTACACGCTGACGGGCCTAATACATCCATATCCGAACTGCATTCCATTCTGGTTGGCCTTACTTTGACCCGCTCTTGCATGACTAGATGTCGGTAGTTGGCGCATTGATCTTTTATGCTATTTTGAACCTTGAACTTTCACAATTCATACCTCCGGTTCTACCGATTGGATTTTTGTCATTTTGGTGTCAAATAATGTATTAAAATGTCTTCTGTTTCTAAATTGGTTTGGGATTTTTCTTTATCCCTGTTTGTGTGCTGCAAAAATACTTGACACATTGCCTCTAAGTTAAGCCTGGCTGCTTATTGTGCCAAGCTACCCAGAGTTAAGCACAGGTTAATTTAGTGACTTTTGTGGTTCACCCTGCAAGGAATTGTGGCTGTTGCTTGACCATGGTTCACACTCCAGTTAACCAAAAACCCAATTTCTCACAATAACCATACTAAATTATTTAATTGTTTTCATATTATAGTTAGCATCCTGTTACATTGAATTTAACCTGAACTACGGAAAGTTATTATGTTATACTGACACCAGCTTTCTTTAGCTAGCAACGTTCAATAGCACAGCATGCTCTTCACACTTACAATATGAAATTTACAAATATTAAATGTCATTCCTGTATGGAGAGCGGGAAATACAATAGCAGAAGCTAATTACCAAAGTGACAATAATAGCCATATTAAACATCTTGGGCTCGATTCACAAAAGTAATCTGAGACAAAATCCTAACTTTACAACTTTCCGTATTCACAAAGGGCATTTAGCAGTAGTAAAGTTAGGATTCCTAACTTTAGTACTACTAAATGCATTTTGTGAATACCGAATGTTGTAAACGTAGGATTTTGTCTCAGATTACTTTTGTGAATCGGGCCCCTTCTCTTGTTTTCAGATATCAACATTCTTGTGGAGGTGACCAAACCCAACTGTTTAATGAGGTCACGTGATGATATCCAGTGTCTCTGCTTCTCTCGCCTGTAACATTTCTTCAGGTAACCTTCACAGAAATTGTGCAATGTTGACTGTGGATCTCGAGAATTGTGGATGCTCCCATCACTCCTGTTGGGCCTGGATTGGACAGTTAGTGCATGTTGACAATTCTGCACCCTTCATCTTTTTCCCATTCCAGCTCTACCAATACCATAAAATTGTGAATTGACCAATTGTATCCTAGGGTTTTAGTGATCTTGAAAGTAGGCATAATTATGATAGGTAGCCCTTCAAAACCAAATGTGAGTACTTAATTATATAGCTGCTTTATAAAATGGCGTGTGTTGCATTTTGTTTAATTCAGAGTGTTTTCATTTTTTAACAAAGTGTCCACATCATGCAAGGATGGGTAGAGAACAATACAGTTGGGAGAGGTAGACATATTTACTGATATTCTTCATCATCATTCCTGTTGTAAGTAGAGTTTAATTGCAAATTGAAATCCTCAGGTTTTCAGGTGATTCCTGTACAATTTGTGATTAGGGTCCACTCTCAGGTTTTTAAGGGTGTTCCTCAGGCTGGAGTTTTGTACTTCTAGGGATTTCCATACATGATTTACCTGCTCAAAGATTTGTTGGTTAATCAAATATGAAGTCATTAATTATAAGGTTTGAGCTTGGTCATAGAGAGGAGCCAACTTCTTCATCCAATCTGGGATCAGTAGGCTTTGTGAACAGCGCAGAGAGACATATAATTTGAACCTTCCTTCCTCTGGAACCAGGGTTGAGCTAGCATATAGACTTACCTAGATCCCTGTGGCCCACTTTATAAATGGGCCATATGCCCAATTCAACTGATAACCAGAGTGCCTTACCATTTGTGAAATACAAAAAAAGCAAGAATAGTGCACTCTCTCTAATTTCAGGTGTGGGAATATCTATGTTGTATTCTTAGCTCTGAAGTAATGAGGTCCTAGTGCTTATGTTGTCAGTGTTGGATTTTAATCAAACTGCATTCTTACTTAGTCTCTCAAACATAATTATTTTTACTGAAATCATATATAATACATGGGATTCTGTAATCCCTTTATAAAAGCCAGTATCCAATTGAGTTATAATCTGCAACTCGTGACGCATCCAGCCACCGATTATAAAGAAAATACATCAGAACTCGACTAATATAAGCTATTACAGTCGAATTCAGACATCACAATGTCAGCTGCCAGAGCCAGCAGCCGAGGGGAAATGCAGGTCATGGAGCATAATTGAAGCAGCTGTTTAAAGCAACTAAAACAGAATGTGGCTTTTCTTTCTTCTTCTCTATTTTTTACCTTACAATGACAAGCAGAGAGAACATGTTTATTATGTTGCACTCCTTAGATAGTTAGAGAAAAGCTAGACTCTTTATACATGTTCCTACACATGCTGAGCTAGCGCAGCTTTTTTTTAAATAACATATATATTTTTTTTATTAAAGACTTTTATTCTTCATAAAACATAGTATGCATTACATATCCCACAATCTCGCATGTTTGGTCAAAGCAACTCAACTTAGCTGCATAGCATAAACATGTTGGACACAGCCATTTAGCCGGCATCCCAGGGGCCCGGCGGCGTACAATGCAGCAGACGTGCAGAGTCAATAGTGTTTAGCCACACCAATGCAGTAGAATATATAAGTCCATATGTGTTTGCAAGAACCTGTCTTCTCCAACATACGCATGCCACGGCTGTGCCCGTGAGTCACACATCAGCGGTCGCCCCTTCACATGTGCCCAAAACCTTAGGTACATGAAAAGGGAATAGAAACAAACTAGCTACCCCAACTAACCCCCGCCCTCCCCGTGTGCCAGCAATCATGTTCCTAGTAATTTACTCCAAGTGGCACTATCGGCTAGTTCATACTTCACTGCCTACAGCTATTACTCTGGGATCCCAGCTCCAAGATCTAGGCTGCCTGGAAGGGACACTGCGTGTGCTATTACCAAGTTCCCCACCCCTCCCCGCAAGACACTACGTCTACCGCTCCACCTGTCCCTCTGGGGATTCTAGATTTGAAAGCAGGCAACACGTTGCTTGGCTTTAGTTTCAAAACCCCACAGTTAAGATAGCAAATACAATCCCCAACATAGTCCCCCCCCCGCCTAAAGCCGGCTTCCCCCAACCTGGCCTGACAGTCCCCAACCCGCCCACAGCCGACCACCCCCAACCTGGTCAGACAGAACCCAGTACCGCCCCCATCACCCCAGAAAAACAGACTCAAACAGTCCCTTAACTGACTCTCACCGGAGCCTTAAGGCCGAAAGCACAAGGGCAGACTTTGCCAGCCAGAAGCAGTTATCTACCAGTCCGCAACTGCAATGCAGACGCGCCCCAGTGCCAAGCCCCAGCCGAAATTTCAGTGCCAAAAACGAGTCCCAGATCAATAAGTTCAAAGGTATTTTCTCCCCCCCCCCCTCTCTTGTAACCCGGTTCCTCTCTCAGGATCATCCGCGCCCCGCTTCACTTCCCCAACTAACTAAATCCTTGGCGTGAGGCAGCAGCTCAGGTTGAGGAACCCTCCCGGCCCTCCCAAATACACAGATAAAGCAAGGTGATCTCACCCACCAGGGCGTCTTCAGGGTTCTTCCAGGGCTCAATCTATTGGGAGCCGACAGTGCGGAGCAGCCCTACAGCTTACAGCACAGGATGAAGTGTGAGCAAACAAGAGGGAAATGTTCCAACGATAACAGGGTCATGCCCATGGCGCACTGTCACTGTATGTTCATTCCTGTTCATCCATTTGCGAGGAAGCATTGGTGTCATCTTCGTCGCTCCTCTGGCCGTTCCTACGCTCTCTGGACCATTCCTTCAAAGATTTTTGCAGTTCCCTGGGGTCCGTAAAGAAATGTGAGTGCCCTTGTTTGTTTATCCGGAGCTTCGCAGGATACATCATGGCGTAGTCCAACCCCAGATCGCGCAGCTGTTTTTTGAAAGGAGCAAATTGCCTCCTTTCCTCTTGTACTTTGGCGGTGAAGTCCAGGTAGAGTGAGATATCCATACCTTCATATTGCAGTTTCTGTCAATCGTCTTTCCGCCATGTCAAGACGTTCAGCATGCTTGTCAACACGTTCCGACATGCGGTCCATGCGGTATGGCAGGGCATCGATTTTAGTTCCAATGGTCGCTATACTGTCTTGTAGCTCTTTTTCCATGGATACCAGCAGTTCTCAGATGTCGGCGCCCACAGATCCGTCAGAGGTGGCTCCCCTCGGGGACGCTTCTGTAGCAGGCATCTCCGTCCCCTTGGTCCGGCGCTGCTCAAAGGCGAGTTTAGATTGCGTTCTGTCGTTTTTACCCATGGCTAACCTGCTGGACATCAAATCGCTCTATACCGCAGGCTCCTGCACCCAGTCAGAGTGTTCTAGTGTTGTTCCGCGTACTTCAGTGTTCTACTCACTCGACGCACCTGAGCCCAGTCCACACGTGTGAGCTCCCAGGTATGTGCACAGCCGCTCCTGTGATCCTGTGCTCCGCCCCACCACAATGGCGCCAAATAGCAGTTAACCGTGGTGCTCCCCTACCGGACACACAGCGTCCATAATGTGTGACACAGCCCTTCTGCGCCGAACTCCTCCTGAAAGGGACCCAGCCTTGCTCCGAGACAGTCTATGTCCAGGGCCCGCACAGCACCTCGAGAATCCAGGGATCAGGTCACCCTCGTCGGGGCATGCAGTATCATTCACAGCTGTCGCCTCCGCAGCCAAGGTCCATACGACCCAGCGCCGCCGCAAATCAGTCGTTACACCCAGCCACAGTCGCAGGCCGCGATCACCACAGCAATAGGCCGGCTCCAAGGGCGACCGGTCTCCAAAATGGCGGCAACCGCGAGGGCCGGATCACAGCAACAGGCCGCTATCAGAAGCCGTCCCCACACACACTCATTGCAGCGTTCGCTGACGTGTCCTCCTGGCAGTGTAAAGGGCTCAATAACGGGGTCCGCAATAGACGCGATCCCAATCTGCCGGATCCCCGCAGGTACTCACTGTTGGTGCGCAGGTCCGCAGTGAAGTCCGCGGCAGGCCCCCCGCAGTCCTCGCAAGTGCCGCTGTGTCCTGGGGCTCAATCTTTCAGCAGGGCCCCCGCCTGCAGCGTATGTCCTCTCGCCACCAGTTCGTCAGCTAATGGCGGACCGGGCAAGGGAGATCCACCAGGGCCAGTCCCCCGAAGCGCTCCCAGGCTCCCAGCGCGACTTCCCTCCAAAGCGGCCAACGAGGGCTCAGCTCGCCACAAAGCACTACATCCGAGGCGCTGCCCGCCTCGGAGGGGGATACAAAGGTTGCCGCTCCGGGGCGTCCCAGTTCCGCCGAGAGGTCCGTGCCACCGGCACATGCAGCTCCTCTCCGGCCGCACGTCGTGTGACGTCGCTCGGATGGCGATTCAGGCCAGGCCGTGGATTCAGGCCTGGTCCACAGCCGCCAAAGCCTTCCTTCTGGGACGTTCCGAGTGTCAGTCGGTCGGGCCGCCAAGTCCTCACCGCAAACTCCTGGGGGCTGCTGGGGAGTGCACAGAGTTGTTAGGGCCAGTCTAGGCACTTCCTAGGATAACTTTGCAGGATATTAATGGGGCTAAGGCGAGGAGCCCAGCGCTCACACGTCTACCATTGACGCCGGCAAGGTCCGCCCCCCTTTTAAATAACATTTATTGAACTACTTGTAATATCTGTTTGCACCAAATAAGCTTTTTGATATGTTTCATTTTGCACTTTGGCGTTGTTCCTCGATATGATAATGGAACTCTGGGATGACTTGCAATATCCTTATAATGTACCGGTGGTACTTTATCTTATATACTATACTGTGAAACTGTAACATGAAAGCTATCATGCAGTATTAAAACTTAAGACTGAATTACGACAAAGTCTATTCAAACTCCATGCAAACATTACAAAAAAACAACCAACTCTTACAGCACAAAGGTACATCACAAAACACCCCTAATTATGCGTTAGAAAACATAATTCTAGATCCATGTACAAATGTGCATAGATCAGTAGGAAAAGGTACTACGCATCACAACAAACTACAAAAGATTAATATAATGCCCAGGTGCCGACTCTTGCAAAGTGTGCTTATAAATAACTGTCACCAAAATGACACCCCTCATTCAATCACTGCTTCACTTGAACACTTAGAATCCTTACTCCTGTCTTGTCACCGCAGCTGTCTAGAGGTGCACATGTGTAAACAACTACTAAACAGGATGCCAATTGCAAGTTAAATACTACACATTGCTGAGCAGCAAAATCCACGATTTCAGGCACGCATAGCCATATTTATGACCCGGTTTGCAACATGGTGCAAGAGTGACGCAAATCTTAAGTCAGATTTTTGAAGACACACAAAGCCACTTTGAGTGGCTTCAAAAATCTGGAGTAACGCCACATAGTGCATACTACCGAGTTGCTTAACTCAGCCCTGGGGAGGCATTCCATTGGGGTTGCACAAGTTTTCCCACACAACTCCTATGGTTTTTGAGGCATTCCCAGATTTACAAGACCTTGAAAATCTGGGAATGCGCCAAAAAGATAAGCCTCCCCAGGAGATGTGTAACGAGGAGAAATATCTTTATTTCTCTTTGTTACTTCGTTTTTGTATGTGTGCTGCATCCGCCAGCACACACAGAGAGAAGATAATGCCTCTCAGGATTATTTTTGTGCATTTAGTTGTCCCTTCCTGTACAAAAATAATCTTGCATGGAACACAGTCACCCTTGCACCATTGTGCAAAGGTGCCTTTGTTGGTGCTAAGCTCTCAAAAGGGAGCCAGCGCAGGGGGAAAAGTCAGGAATGTTCCATATGCCTTCAATACGGTGTATTTCTGCAGTTTCCAGTGATGCAGTACATTGCAGCAAGGTGACTTACTACAATGCGCTGCACCACTATTCCATAAATATGCCCTGCAGTGTCAGACAAAAGCTCCAAAAAAATACATCATGGGGCTAACCACTTTTAGAGCATCAGCACTGACTTCCTGGGCATAGAACATCATTTTGCATAAGAACCACAACTAATAACATGACACTACACTACACACATACAAACCCATGCACAAGTCTAAAATGTGGAAGTGTAGCATGAAATGGAACACAGCTGTCGAAAAAGCCACTGTTGTATGCACACAATAATCCTTACAACTTGTCCTGTTTATCATGCTATATAATGTACTAACAATAATAGACACCTACTTTCAAATATACTTTAATCATTGCAGGCTTTAGTGACATGGAAAGGATGAAGCATAATGCCATTGAAGGAGCCTCCTACTACAAGTAGTAAACACAGTCTAAGTACTCAACTCAAGTACTACATGACATCTGGCCCCATTAAGCCAACAGTGGCTAATGAGCATTTTGTGTGTGTGGCTGTGTGTGCATGTGTCAGTTGCTGCTACGTATATTCACAATCAGCTTTTCCACTGCAGAATGAAAGGAAACTGTCTGAAAAATAAATACACATTGCTCTTCTACAAAAATCACAACCAGTTCAGACAACAAATTGACCACCATGGAGCTCCTCCACTTCTAGATCCAAACCAACCCGAACATCACACTCCACAGCACCTCATCTGCAGACCCCCAGGACGTCGCCCCTGTTCAGCGAATCCCTAGTCAACTTCATCGCACACCATGCTCTCATCTCCATGGACTACATCCTCTTTGGAAACCTCAATTTCTAACCTGGACAACCTTGATGACCACAACACGTCATCCCTATGGAGAGCCTCGCCACCATCGAACTCAAGCCACTGGTCACCTCTCCAACCCACTCAGAAAGACACACACTCGACCCCGTTTTCTCCAAAAGCAGCAGCATCTCCTTTAGCCACTCCTCCGAACTACAGTGGACCGGGCGCCGCTGCTTCCATTTCTCCTTCACCAAATGCACCATACACCAGCAAGCCCATTGCCACCCACGCATAAGCTAAAACAAGGTCACCAAATAAAGGTCACCAAACACCAACTCACCACAACCCTCACTGCAACCCCACCACCAACATCTACGGATGCCAACGCATCTGCAGGCAACCTCCACTCATGATCTTCAACTGTGCCAACACACTTGCCCCCCCTCAGGAAACCCTGAGGCAAGCAACCCTCCAAGAAAGCCAGCTGGTTCTCTCCTGGCCTCCAAAAGTCTAGGCACACCTGGAGATGGGATGAAAAAAGATGGAGAAGCAGCAAGGCCTCCGCACGGATCACCACCTCCTCATCAATTCAACTAAGAAAACAGCCATACAAGAATACATCAACATCAATGCACATAACAGCAAACTACACTTCTCTGTGGTCAAAGACTTCACCAAACCAGGCACGGAGATGACAGATATCACCCCTCCAAAGACCTCTGTGTCAACCTTTCCACATTCTTCCACCGCAAGATCAATCAATCAATCAATCAATCAATGACATTTATAGAGCGCACTACATACCCATAGGGTCTCAAGGCGCTGGGGTGGGGGGGTGCCGCTACTGCTCGAACAGCCAGGTCTTCAGCTTCTTCCTGAAGGAGAGGTGGTCTTGGGTCAGGCGCAGGTCGGTCGGGAGGGAGTTCCAGGTCTTGGCGGCCAGGTAGGAGAAGGACCTTCCTCCTGTAGTCGCTCTTCGGATGCGGGGGACGGCGGCGAGGGCGTGGTTGGCTGATCGGAGGTGGCGTTTGGGAGCGTAGAAGTTGATTCGGCTGTTGAGGTAGCTCGGGCCTTGGTCGTGTAGGGCTTTTTGTGCGTGGGTGAGGAGGCGGAAGGTGATTCTTTTGTTGACGGGGAGCCAGTGTAGGTCTCTCAGATGTCCGGAGATGTGGCTGGTTCGTGGGATGTCGAGGATGAGTCTGGCTGAGGCGTTCTGGATCCGCTGGAGTCTCTTCTGGAGCTTGGCGGTGGTACCGGCGTAGAGGGCGTTGCCGTAGTCCAGTCGGCTAGTGACGAGGGCCTGGGTGACGGTCTTCCTGGTCTCGGTGGGGATCCACCAGAAGATCTTCCGTAGCATGCGTAGGATGTTAAAGCACGCCGAGGAGACGTTGTTGACTTGCCTGGTCATGGAGAGGGAGGAGTCCAGGATGAAGCCCAGGTTGCGTGCATGGTCTGTCGGTTTGGGTGCGGTGCCCAGGGCGGGAGGCCACCAGGAGTCGTCCCAGGTGGAGGGTGAAGAGCCCAGGATGAGGACCTCCGTCTTTTCTGAGTTCAGTTTCAGGCGGCTGGTCGTCATCCACTCGGCTACCTCTTTCATCCCTTCGTGCAGGTTGGCTCTGGCGGCGGCGGGGTCATTGGTCAGGGAGAGGATCAGCTGGGTGTCGTCGGCGTAGGAGATTATGCTGAGGTTGTGTTGGCGTGCGATGGCCGCGAGGGGGCTCATGTAGACGTTGAAGAGGGTGGGGCTCAGTGAGGAACCTTGAGGGACGCCACAGATGACTTCGGTGGCCTCTGACTTGTACGGTGGTAGGCGGACTCTCTGTGTTCTTCCGTCGAGGAAGGAGATGATCCATTCCAGCGCCTTGTCCCGGATTCCGACGTTGCTGAGACGTTGCACTAGGGTGCGGTGGCAGACAGTGTCGAAGGCCGCGGAGAGGTCTAGGAGGATGAGGGCCGCTGTTTCTCCGTTGTCCATCAGGGCTCGGATGTCGTCGGTGGCGGCGATGAGGGCGGTCTCGGTGCTGTGGTTGGCTCGGAAGCCAGACTGTGAGGGGTCGAGGGATCCATTCGTCTCAAGGAAGGCGGCCATCTGCTTGTTGACGGTCTTCTCGATGACTTTGGCTGGAAACGGGAGGAGCGAGATGGGGCGGTAATTCTTGAGTTCGGTGGGGTCCGCTGTGGGTTTCTTGAGTAGAGCGCTGAGTTCGGCGTGCTTCCAGCTCTCAGGGAAGGTGGCGGTGTCGAAGGATGTGTTGATGATGTCTCGCAGGTGGGGTGCGATGACAGCGTCGGCCTTGTTGAAGACGTGGTGAGGGCAGGGGTCGGTCGGTGATCCGGAGTGGATGGAGTTCATCGTGCGGATGGTGTCTTCGGTGCTGATCGGGTTCCAGGCGTGGAGGGTGGTGGTGGGGGGTGGTTGTTCGGTCTTGGTGTGCGTTGGTTGGTTGTTGAAGCTGTTGTGTATGTCCGCGATCTTGTTGTGGAAGTATGAGGCAAGGGCGTTGCAGAGGTCTTGCGATGGGGTGATGTCGTTGTTTCCTGCGCTGGGGTTGGATAGCTCTTTCACGATGTTGAAGAGTTCCTTGCAGTTGTGTGCGTTGTTGTCCAGCCGGTCCTTGAATGCAGTTTTCTTGGCGGCGCGGATCAGCTGGTGGTGCTTCCGGGTGGCCAGCTTGAAGGTGGTCCTGTTGTCCGGTGTAGGTTCCCTTCTCCAGACTTTCTCGAGGGCTCGACAGTTCTTCTTGGAGCTCTTGAGTTCGTCGGTGAACCACTGGGCTTTCTTGCTGCCGGGTCTGCTGGGCGGGGTCCTCAGTGGGGCGAGCTCGTCCGCGCAGTTGCTGATCCACTTCGTGAGGTTGTCGGCGGACTGGCTGGGGTTTGCTGAGCTGGCAGGAGGGTGCTGGCTCAGGGAGGTGGTGAGCTGGTCTGCTGTGATCTTGTTCCAGCTTCTGCGGGCAGCCTGTTGCTGGTGGTGGTGGGTCGTCGTTCTCTTGAAGGTGAAGTGGACGCAGCTGTGGTCCGTCCATTGAAGCTCTGTGGCGTGGCTGAAGTGGACGTCTGTGCTGGATGAGAAGACTGCGTCGAGTGTGTGTCCGGCGAGGTGGGTGGGGGTGGACACCAGCTGCTTGAGTCCAAGATTGGCGAGGTTGTCGAGCAGGGTGCTGGTGTTGTGGTCGTTGTTGTTCTCCAGGTGGAAGTTGAGGTCCCCCAGGAGTATGTAGTCAGCGGAGGGGAGGGCATGCGGGCTGACGAAGTCGGCGATGTCCTCGCTGAATTGTGTGCGCGGTCCCGGAGGTCGGTAGATCAGGGTGCCTCTGAGGGTGGTGTTCGGGTCGGTGTGGATCTGGAAATGCAGGTGTTCGGCGGTGGTCAGGGTGTTGTCGGTGCTGGTCGTGAGACGGATGGTGTTCCTGTGGATGATGGCGATGCCTCCTCCCATCTGGTTGGCGGTGCGATCCCTCCGGGTGATCTTGTAGCCTTCTGGGATGGCGATGGCGATGTCGGGAGCTGAGGAGGCGTTCATCCAGGTCTCCGTGAGGAAGGCAACGTCAGGGGCTTTGGTGTCGAGGAGGTTCCAGAGTTCGATGGCGTGTCTGTGGACGGAGCGGGTGTTGAGCAGGATGCACTTGAGGTGGGTGCTGCTGGTGTTCGACTTGGCGGGTGCTGGTGCGATGCAGGTCCGTATGCAGGTGAACTTGCTGGCGTGGCAGCTGAAGGGTCCGTGGGTGCGTCGTGGTGTGGCTTGGTGGCATCCTGGGGATCGGCCGGTGTTGAGTGCGATGAGGGTGGCGGCGGAGTACGTCAGGCGGGTCGGTCGGGGTCTTCGTGGGCCAGGGGTCCTGGCGCTGGGCGCGATCCGGTCGCGGACGGGCGCAGACAGGCTTACCTTTGGCGCGCCTTTGGCGCACAATCGGCGCACCCGCTGCGCGTGACCGCTGCGCGTTCGCACGGTCGCCATTTATGGTGAAGTGCGCGGGTGGGCGGAGCAGCTGGGAGCGGGGAGGGAACAGAAGGAAAAAAGGGGCGGGGTCAGCGGAGATGGCGGGAAGCGGGGAGCGGGGAGGGAAGACGGAGGGCGGGTAAAAACGGGCAATACAGCGGAAAAACAACAGTTAAGGCATACACAAATGCAAACAATTACTAATCCACAATGACAACTAGTAACAGCACCAGGGGCACAGGGGGAAGAGCGCTAAACACGGACCACGCCGCTCGAAGGAGGGGGCGTGGTCACGAAGCGGCAGTCGGGCAGCGAGGCACACTGGAGGGGGAGGCACACGCAGCAGCTGGTGGCCGTGCGGCGCGGGAGTGTCCTAGGGCTAGGACACACTCACCTGCGTCGCACGGTCGCCATTTATGGCCAAGGGCGCGGGTGGGCGGAGCAGCTGGGAGGCGGGAGCGGGGAGGGAACAGAAGGAAAAAAGGGGCGGGGTCAGCGGAGATGGCGGGAAGCGGGGAGCGGGGAGGGAAGACGGAGGGCGGGTAAAAACAGGCAATACAGCGGAAAAACAACAGTTAAGGCATACACAAATGCAAACAATTACTAATCCACAATGGCAACTAGTAACAGTACAAACAGCACCAGGGGCACAGGGGGAAGAGCGCTAAACACGGACCACGCCGCTCGAAGGAGGGGGCGTGGTCACGAAGCGGCAGTCGGGCAGCGAGGCACACTGGAGGGGGAGGCACACGCAGCAGCTGGTGGCCGTGCGGCGCGGGAGTGTCCTAGGGCTAGATCAAGGCAATCGATGACATGTTCAATAACCAAAAGCCACCAACCCCAAGCAAAACCACAGTACTCAACAGACCCATACCCCAGCAGACCCTACTCAACTGCACCTCCCTCAGCACCGACGATACACTCAAGTTCATGAAGAACATTCACTCTGGAGCCCCCTCAGATCTTTCCCTCCACCACATATTCAGCAGAGCAAGCGCCTCCATTGCCCCCAAACTCTCCCACACAATTAACTGCTCCATCAAATCAACTACCTTCACTGAATTCTGGAAATGTGCCGAGATATACCCTCTACAGAAGAAACCATCTGTAAACCCTACGGACCACAAGAACCACAGATCCATCTCCCTGCTCCCTTCTCAGCCAAAGTCATTGAGAAGGCCATCAACACCCAACTCTCCAAGTTCATGGAATCAAACAAAATCCTGGACCTCTCTCAATTGGGATTCAGAAGCAACAACAGTAGCGAGACAGCTCTCCTCACCACCACAGATGACATCTGCATCCTCCTCGACAGAGGCAAAACTGTAGCTCTCATCCTCCTGGACCCCTCAGCGGCTTTCAACACCATCTCCCACAACACCCTCAGCGCTAGACTTCATGAAGCCGGCATCAGCAACAAAGCCCTCAACTGGATCTGTTCCTTCCTCACCAGCCGAACACAGAGAGTCAGACTTCCACCTTTCCTCTCAGAAATCAGCTGTGGCGTGCCACAGAGCTCTTCCCTGAGCCCCACCCTGTTCAACATCTACATGGCTCAGCTTGAAACCATTGTCAGATACCATTGACTCAACATCGTCTTCTACACCAATGACACCCAGCTGATCCTTTCCCTCGTCAACAAACCCACAGCGGCCTAGAACAACTTCCACAGAGGAATGAAGGCGATTGCCACCTGGCTGAAGATCAGCTGGCTCAAGCTCCACTCAGACAAGACCGAAGTCCTCATCCTGGGCCCCAATTCCTCAGCCTAGGATGACTTCTAGAGGCCTGCAGTGCTCGGAACCCCTCCACACCCACAAACCATGCATGAATCTTGCCATCATCCAGGACTCCTTGCTCCCAATGAACCGCCAGATCAATGCCATATCGCCCTCCTGCTACCACACGTTCCTCCTGCTCCAAAAGATCTTTGGGTGGATGTCCACTGAGACAAGGAAAACAGTCACCCATGAACTCGTCAGCAGCAGACTCAACTACGCAATGCACTCTACACCCGCACCACAAAAAAACTCCAAAAGAAGCTGCAAAACATTCAAAACACCTAGGCCAGACTCATACTGAACATTCCTTGCCGCAGCCACATCACGGTCTACCTGAGAGACCACCACTGGCTCCGGGTCAACAAAAGGATCACCTACAAGCTCCTCACACACACCTACAAAGTCCTCCACAATGCTGGACCTGCATACCTCAACCACCGCCTCTCCTTCCACATCCCCACCAGACATCTCCACTCCACCAATCAGGCCTTGGCCACTGTCCCATTCATCTGCAGGAGCACTAATGGAGGAAGATCTTTCTCCAATCTTGTTGCAAGGACCTGGAACTCTCTCTCTTTCTCTGCATCTAAGGTATTCACCATCTCTGCCTCAATTCAGGAAGGGTCCTAAGACCTGACTCCTTGATTGAACTGCAGACCACCCCCCCCCCCACCCCCAACAGCACCATGAGACACATGCGGGTGAGTAGATAACCTCTACAAAACTGATTGATTGATTGATTTATTAATTGATTGGTTGAAATGGCCTGGCTGGATCTAAACTAAAAGGGAGTACCTGGCTTCGCAGTTTGAGCTTGACTGTTCCCATGAGGCACAGGGTCAAGACTGATTTGCATATGGATGGGTGTAAACCTGGGTGGCTTGGTGAGCATAAGAACAATGGATTTAACCCAGATCTCTTAAATGGGGGGGATTGTTTGTTTTGCTCTGCATTCCATTCATCATCTGTGTGTCTTTTGCTTTCTTGCCCTAAGTGTGCCAGGTATGCCCAGATGTGGGTCCTGGGCTCACTGTGCCGATAGATTCAAGCTAGCCTGGCTATGAGGGGTGATGCCCCGAAACTGGTCCAAGGATGCTAGTTTCTGGTACAGGGGGCACTTGGCTTGGCATACCAGGCTTAAATGTTCCCATGAGGCACAGGGTCAGGACTGATTTGCATATGAGCGCATCTAAACTGGGGTAGAGTGGTGAGCGAAAGAACTATGGGTTTAACTCAGATCTCTCTGTGTGTCTTTTACCGGTGTGTCTTTTACTTGCCTGGACACAACCCTGTTTCCCTTGATGGTCAGTCTACATGCTCACTCTGCACTCTGCCTTACAAAATCTAATTTGGCTCTCTGCCAGTTTGCATCAGAATGAAGTATGACTGCTTTATCTTCCACAATATGAACACGGTTAAAACATCCTAACTCATAGGAAGCTCCTCACGCTGGCGCTGAAGGTAGGCAAGGCAGGGGTGCTGCACCACCCCTAAAATAACCATGCTGGAGTGCAAAGGGTGAATGAGCATTAAAGATGCCTTTAAAGTGTGTTTATATCTTGTCACATTCACTGTGCGTTCTAAGGCAGGCTATGTCTTTGCACAAATTGCTACTTATTTTATTAAAAGGCATGCATTTTTTTTCTTTGACTGCAAAGTTATGGGATTTTATAAAGTCAACTATTTAGCAATATTGCTGGTTGTAGGGAGTTTGAAAAGATATGCTGCAGGATGGCATTTTTTTCTAAACCACAACAATATGTAAATACCTGTAAATTACCTGTATATCAAATGTATCAGCCACAAGAAAAGCACCATTGATGGATATTTGTAATTCTGAAGTGTGATGAAAATCTAAATTTCAATAGGCTCAAAACAAATCATGACACTTTTTCTTGGTGATGCGTAAAGGATAAATATTTGCTGAAACCTGTTTCCCACACATTATTGTTTGGCCACTACATAGTTGTATCAGTAAAATTGTATGTCTACAAATGTAGTGGATATTTTGATAAAAAACATAGGGACATATTACCAAGGCAGGCAAAATGAAATTATCGCCACTTTTGCAGCTGCTTTTGGACGCAAAGCGGCGATAATTTCCTCGCCCTATTAGCAAGCTGTCGCTAACATCAGTTAGCGACAGCTTTTAGGTGATAGCGAGCGGTTTGGGGCCCGCTTTTCATGTCAGCGATATTTATCACTAATGACATGCAAAGTGGGCATACCCAACCTGTTAGCGACTGAAAGCAGTCACTAACATCACTATCGCCTATTATCAACGCAGGCGTAGCGATTAAAATATTCGAGCTAAGTGCGAACATCGCCAAATCCTAACGCCTGCTCAGACCACTTCTTAGCTTGTATATCCAATGGGAGGTGGATATTCAGGTTAAGTCCCTATTAGCGATAATGCCTGAATATCACTAAATTACCAGCGATATTCACGCATTTCGCCGCTATTGCCTGATATTTTATCGCTTTGGAGATAAACGTTGCTAATAGCACGTTATCTCTGCGATAATATCCGGCGATGCAAAAAATTTCGCTAAGCTTATTTAGCGATACATATCGCTAGTTGTTGATAATATGCCCCATAGTGCCTGTAAATTAAAGTGCACTACCACGTCATGCTTTTGTGATATATTTGTGACAGTGTCCGCCAAAATGCAGCACCAGTTACGTGCTAAACCCTAAATACCCCTATTCTGATTGGACGTGATTGATTTGCTACACTTGTTCTTTGTGTGACCCTTGTTTTTTTTACCATCTCTATGTCTTCCCTGGTGTAACATCAACTGCAGCACCCCCACAAAATTGTTCCAGCCCCACTGGTTCCACAGTGGCAAGCAGAGACATAACTCGCAAAGAACAAACTGCAGAAAGCTCAGACAAAAAGGACAAAAATCTTAACGTTTCTTTCTATGAACAAATGCTTTAGAACACATTAGACGTGGCTCATTCTGCAGGATGCATGAAAGAACATAAACCCGAATTCTTAACTGTGTTAACACCATCAAATGAATGAACCTGATCCACACCCACTGGTCGGACAAGTCTAAATTCAGACTAACTGTTCCATGACCTCTCCCGTTTAACTCAACGATATGACCTGAACTATGTTAAATGTGAAAGTTTGATACATGAAAACCTTCTGCACATTTTGCAACGATAAACATCTGGCATATATTCCCTTAGTCCATGTAAAGCACTTCCCTTCCAATCCGGATAAAAGAATGAATACACTTAATAAAATACATTAAAAAATAATTAAATTGTATCCATGGGAAATGTAACATGAAATAAAAAAACTTGTGTCTCATTCAGGCCCATAATCAGTATAAGCCTGATACACAGTCCTCTAAATTCAAATTCAATGAGAAAATGGCATGATTTAGAAGTGAACATTCACTTTTTGTACTCATGTAATATTACATGTGAGTAATTTTGCACCCATGGGTTGGGAGTGGCATTCATTTAGAGATTACAATGGGTTGCAATGTTGGTGAGCATCTACACACTCACACGTTTTTCTATATTCATGCATGTTTTTACATCCCATTGCCTCCCTGGATATGGTCAGAGATGTATCCTTGACAAGTTCAGGAGTAAATTGCAAACCCTGGTGGCAATGATGAAAAAACTTGTGGCGTCCCATAAAAAAAATATTTTCCCTGTGGAGAAAACGTAAAAAGTTAGCATTTTCCTATCGATTGCTCTGAAGCATTTCACCATTGTGAATGTACACCAAGGGCGTATTACACTCACTAAGGGCCCCAGGGGCGCAATTTGCGTTTGCGCCTGCTTTTCCTGCTCCAATGGCACTTTGGTATTACAAAAGGGCCCGCAGGTGCTTGTGCATCTCCTTTGTGTAATGCTGAAAGCGATGGCGCACATACAGCGCCAGTGCTTTCTTAAGAGGGCGTTCCCTCCATTGCACGGGGGTGTGCCCCAGGCAAATAAGGGAATCCCTTTGCCTCTGCATCCACGCCATATTACAGATGCTGGCGTAGAGGCAAAGAAGCTTTCAGAAGGTGCACTGGAAAAGGTGGTGCACTGTATGCCCTCTAGAGGGAAGGAAGCAGATTCTATGGATGTCCCAGACATCCCCTTGCAGGTGGATGCAGTCACTGGCTGCACCCGATGTAGAGCTGTGTGAGGTAGTCTAGTGGTTGGGGGGCGGAGTCGTAGGAGGAGCAGGAACAGGAGGAGCCGGGGAAAGGAACTGGTCAGTTAGAGTAGGGACAGTGAGTGAGTAAGAGGTAGTGAATAAAGCTCTTGAAGATAAGCAATGGTGTCTGTGGTTATTGCTAGCTGGACGCTACAACTGGCGACGAGGATGGGATGAGCAAAACCCCACCAGCCACAGCACCTCGTAAAGCCACCCTGTCCCCGCAGCGTCGAGGAGCGAGCTCCGCTGCTGAATCAAGTGGGCGCCGAAAAGAGGAAGTCGGCAGTAAGTGACCTCGGCCCCAGAGACGCAGAGGAGCCCCAAGAGAGTCCTGACAGCGAGCGCTGCAACGCTCGATATATGAAGACATTTCGCGCCGAAAGCGCGAGTCACGCTGGATGCGTGCAACTTGGCATCCTAGGAAAACAGGAGTCGGGAGCCCACTCCGACCCTGTCCAGCACCCCAGATCAAGACCGGAGTCCCCCGACGTCGAGGACGCTGCCCCGAGAGCCCGGTGACAAGCGCTGTATGGCCGGCGTTTGAAAGACGCTTTCGCGCCAAAAGAAAGCGTCGGACTTGCCCCTAGTGACGCCGACAACAAAGAAGGTACTGGGAGTCCACCCCAGCCCTCGTGAAGTGACCCGTAAAGTGGAAGGGGTCCCAGAAGCCAAGTGACCCCTGCAGAGGCACCGGAGGACAAGTGCAGAGTCGGCCGGCATCGGGTCTCACCCCCGATGCGTGAGGAGTGGCGAGGCAGCTGAAGAAACGGAGGTCGGGAGCTCACCCCGATCCTACCTGCCACATGGAGGCCCAGATGCGCGTCTGGAAGTGCTCTCCGCCTGGAAATCGGCTGCCGGTGAGTGCCGAGTGAAGAGACGTGTGTCTGGAGGCTTGAATGAGACTTAGATCTAGTGGGAAACGAGATTCCCATAGCGGCGGCCATCTTTAAGTCAGGCAGATTTCAGGGACATACCCGGTGTGATTTATAGGCGGCCATCTTGGAGTCAGGCAACAGCCAGAAGGAGAACAAACATTGGCAAGAACAAAGAAACAAACATTGATACATGCAAAACAACAAGCATTGGTGCATGCAAGGGCAAGTATTGGCCAAGACTAAACAAGCATTGATACATGCAAATCAACAAGCATTGGCGAAAACAAATCAAACAAGCATTGGCAAAGGCAAGGGACATACAGACAAGCACTGGCAGGTGCATGCAAACAAACATTGGCGAAGACCAAACAAGCACTGGCAAAAGCAAGAGACACGCAGACAAGCATTGGCGAAAGTAAATCAACAAGCATTGGCGAAGACCAAACAAACACTGGCTAAGGCCAAACAAGCATTGGCGAAGGTCAAACAAGCAGTGGAAAGGCAAACACACAAGCGTGGATAACAGCGCGTGAACAACAATGAACATGGCTTGGCAACTGAAACAGAACAAACACGTGCACACATGAGAGTAAATCAACTAACAAGCACGGGCAACCACAAGAGTTACTTACCATACATGCGTTGACAAAAACGAATGTCAGCACGGGTGGCAACATGGACATTGAGAAACGCAAACGAATGCGCAGTGGTGAATGCACTAAAGCAACACGTGTCTGTACAATAAGAGGCACAAGCGAACACAAGAACCAAGCAACGACAACAGCACAATGGAACACGCATTAGCAAATGCAAGAGACAGATAACGACGACACTGAACGCAAACTGAAGAGCGCCGAAGAGAGAAGAGCTGCTGGACAGTACTGCAGAAGACCCAGAGGAGGGCAGTCCTACAGAGGACCCCAGAGAGAGCAGAATCATCCAAGCTCATTCGCCGACGCATACTTCGTTGGTTACAAAGACCATCAATCTCTAAGCAAACGACCAAACCAAAGACCTTGACCAGAATCTCCCTCTCTCATGGCGGGTGGAGACATAGCACGGCGGGTCACTCCATACAGTGAAGTACCGCCCCCGGCGATGCAGACTGATGATTGGATCTCGGATCTCAAACGACACCGGTGGCTCGAAGCATTAGAAGATTTCTTAAAGGCCAATGGTGAGCAAAGAGAGAGGAAGTGTCTGCTACTACTCCTCCATTTGGTGGGTCCGGAGGGCCGATGCCCAATCAGGACATTCTCCAAGGAGGACACAGAAATCTATAAAAGACTCCAAAGGGAGCTCTGTGCTCACCTCAACGCACAGACAGATGTGGATTATAATCGCATGGCTTTCAATACAGCACGGCAGGAACCAGGCGAACCGCTGCCAAATTTCATCGCTTGTTTGCAAAGTATGGTACGAGGTTGCCACTTCAACACCTTCACAAATGAGGATGCGGTTCGACTTCGGATCGTTGAAGGTTGCACAAACCCTGACACAAAGCGTAAGATCCTGCAAGGGCATTGGTCATTAAAGGAAATCATCAAGAAGGCCGAAATTGGAATGCAAATCAAAGCAAGAGAAGGATTGAAGGACGTGCACCTAAGCGCAAACCATCAAGATACCGAGGAAGATAGAACTCAGAAAACAAACAGAACTGAAAGGAGGGAGAGGGAAGGTAGACCAGCAAAAAGACAAGGGGAAAGACACAGTGACAAAGAAAGTGACACAGATTACTCAGAGTCAGGCTCCTCAACATCTGACTACTCGAAGTCAACCAAGGATTACTCGGAGTCAGATGACCCAGAGTCAACCATCCAAAAGACCGTTCCAAGAAGTTATTCACCTCCCAGGAGTTCCTCAAGGAGTCACTCAAGGTATGACACACAATGCTCTGATGGGGAAAGAGCATCAAGTGGGACAGATCGCACCCCTGGACAAGAGGGCATCCGGCACAGCAAGTGGGAGAGAAAGAATAACCATAGAAGAAGGGGTCGCACTGGTCAACACCGGAAGTCGGCGCAGGAACATCAGTCGACAAGCAGTGAAGACGAGTTCAAGGAAACATCTGGCCGAAGAACACATAAAACTCAAATCAAAAGTGTTAGAGCATCCAACAAGAGAGAAGGAGAAACAGGTCGCACAAGACGGACTGATCCTCCAGTGCAACGAACCAAACAAGAGGACAAAGAGGCAAAAGCTTGGGATCAAGCACAAGGAACAAGCACAGGATCATCAAACAACCTCCCAAATGAGACAGCATTGAAGACGTTCCAACAAAGGCACACGGAGAAACATCTCAACGACAACTCAAAGGGGAAGAACAATTCGCCATGGACTACGGACTTCAGAAATCCATTACCGAAGACAGTTTCAGAGAAACGTTGGAGAAGGAAAGGGGAGAAGGATCTCTCTGACACTGAGTGCATATCTATCCGATCCTGGAGGTCGACAAAAGACTTCTCTGACCCAGAAAGCACGTCCATGGCCAGGAACTCCTCTGGTTCAGAGAGCGCGTCCGTCCGATCCTGGAGGTCAACAAGAGACTTCTCTGACTCAGAGAGCACAGCTGTTCGATCCCGTGAGTCGACCAAGTCATGGTCCCGACAACAGCCATGGCGTCAACCACCCGAACGCGCCATAGAACCAAAGGGCACCCTTCCTGTCAAGAACAACATAACACACACTAAGGTCTCTGAATACTCAGTCACGCCACAAGACAATCTGTCATGTCAATCACAAACATATTCGGACATAGACCACACACCGTCACCCCTGAAGGGGTCCGAAAGACTGACTCAAAGGACCTATACAAGGAAAACAGAGACAGTGGACCTTAGTCACCGGACGGGAAGGGACCTGCCAGCCATTCCGCAGAGAAAGCCGGACATGTCAGTAGAGAGAGATCATCAGATGAGTGCTAAACATGCCCATGCACAGATAGACAACGAGTTCGTCAGACAACCCGAGGTTGTGCATGAGTTACCGAACCAAACCAAGACAGTCTCGTCAGATAATACCGTACTGTCTGATGTGCATGACCCAGAGGTGGACGACAGTGTCGCCCTCGACCGGACAAGACAAGAAGGGGCAAAGGTAGGCGCAGGTGCCCATAAGAGGACCAGAACATTGTCCACTCATGAAAGGGACCGAGCACCCGAACCAACCGTTACACCACTAGAAGGAAACATGAGGACTGCAGACCGTGAGAGTGAACAGCTCACACGCATCGTGGTCAAGAACGCCCTGATCAAGACACCGGAAAGAGTGACCAAAGCCAAACCCACCACTGACTAGACGCTACTGAGGCTTGAAGAACAGACCGTCCGCCAACCCGTGTGGTGGATTGAAGAACTGCGAACACTGAGGCCATTAAGCTCACTTTGTTAAGAAAGGGGGAGATGTAGAGCTGTGTGAGGTAGTCTAGTGGTTGGGGGGCGGAGTCGTAGGAGGAGCAGGAACAGGAGGAGCCGGGGAAAGGAACTGGTCAGTTAGAGTAGGGACAGTGAGTGAGTAAGAGGTAGTGAATAAAGCTCTTGAAGATAAGCAATGGTGTCTGTGGTTATTGCTAGCTGGACGCTACACCCGCCTACAAAGGGATCTCTAATCCCTTGTAAAAATGCAGGCGGGTTGCCGCCTGCACAGTGAAACACAGAGTGGCTGCTTCAAAGCCACTCAGTATTTAACTTAAATGCGCTGACCCCAGGGCAGCACAAGGTCGTGGTTGCCCTGGGGGCAGCTCAATCTATAAAACAGGGCGCACTTTCTCTGTTTGCTCCGGTGCACCTGTTTTAAGGTGCGCCGAGGCGCAAGCAGGTAAAGTGCGCCCTATACATAATAGTATAGTGTATATCAAAAGATGTAAGTACTCATGGAAAGCTGTGACTGCCGCAGATTCAATTGAGGACTCCTGGGTTTCTTAATAAAACTGCTAGCATCTGAAAAGATTACTTAAATATGAGTGCCGTTAAAAAAGAACTTTAAAAAACGACTGACCTGACAAACAACTCATGTACAAAAAACAGAAAGAGGATAATTTTATTTGTAGTAAACGCATTTTAAAAGAGATAATGCAGCAGAGCAAAAGCAACAATTTTACGGATCTTCTTCTGTAAATGAACGTAATGGAGGACCCCAAAATGGTTATTTGTGATAAATGATAGTTTGGGGCAGGAGAACATGGATGCACCTTGCAAATGTGGCATAATTTCTATATTTGACACACTTGCTTATTCTTCGTATCTTGCCACTACTACATAGAGACAGGGCCATTGGAATTATCCAGAAAGTGAGCACCATAAGATGGTAAATTATGAAGCAAGAGAAGGCAAATTATGGGGTGTACATTATTACTTCATTAGTTTGTCATTTGTATATGTTACATGTTACTTTTGACCAGTTTGAGCTAGAAAGGTTTGTGTGAAAATGTGCAATTATGCAGCAAACTATGGATCATGTGGCAACTACAGCACATCCATAATTTTGAGGAAAATGCTGTAGCTGAAAAATCATATTATACCAGTACACACATAGACACGTAGGCACACAACCACACACACACATACGTTTCCATAGGAAATTGATATTTTAGTTTGCTAATAATTTTGGTTCCGTTCTACGAATGCTCACGAAGATTTACAAAAAAGGTTCATCAACCTCAGTTATTGCCTGGAAACTTTTTGGTGATCTGTGAAGCGGGCCAAGGAAAAGGAGGTGTTCCAGAATGTGTTTTCCTCACCCAATTTCCCATAGCAACTTTATCCAATGCTACAGCAAAACGGCTGAACGGAATTACACCAAATTTGGTAGAAAGCTAGATGTTGATTTTCCACACAGTATCATCTGTGGAAAGCATGATTTTTTGGTTCTGTGTAAATCTGTTCAATAATTTTGTACAAAACAAAGGTCCAACATTTATAGATATCTAACAATGCAGTACTCTCAAGGTACTCCAGCAGGACTCCCCCATGTCAGTGTGAACAAAAAAGCGAGATGATTGGCTGGCCCTGCTGTGGGAACAGCCAATATGATAGGTTAGCCACATCAGAGGAAATATGTTACCCACCATTATAGGTTTTTGGGGCATCAGGATCCAGCTGTACTCAGCAACATACCCATTTGGTGCCGTGGGATTATAGCGGGAACAAACAAAAACCCACCAAATGCTACCACACATAGCCTTTGCCCTTTATAGAGGTCTTTGCACCCGCAGAGTGTTGTACGCCATGCTTGGCTTTTGGGGGGTGGCTACCTATGGGGGTTGGGATGGGACCTGGAAGCAGGCCAGGTCCTGCAGCCAAACTCACACCGTGCACAGCCAAAGGCATGTGTGGCAGGGCTTAGCTGGCCGCTGGGTGTTGGGTGCGTGGCCTTCTGACAGGCACAGGCTCTGTGGCCAACCCAACACTGTTTCTATCCAAAGGCAGAGTAGTCCTAGTTAGGTATGGTAATATTATCATACTTTACATTAAAAAAGCCTAGAAATTCACTAAAAAAAGCAAAGGTTAAAGAAATGTTATAGTTAGGCATTATAATAATATTGCACTTTTTTTTTTTAATCAAAGAAATTCACTGACAAAAACAGAGGTTAAGGTGCCAATCTAGCTAGGCGAAAATTATTGTAAAACTGTTACATTTTACATTTAAAAAAAATGTAAATTCACCAGTCATAGTCAAGCACTGCTTAATACCTCACATATTACACTATGTTCTATGACTTCATTGATAACATCAATGAAGCATCTGAAATTACATCATTGATAACAACACTGTGCCTGAAGGGGGTACAAGTTATAGTTACTTCAGTTAACTATAACTGGTGAATTTCAGTGCTCTTTTAAATGTAAAATGTAACATTTTACCTAACTATTATGCCAGGTAACCATTGCTTTTTTTATACATATATATCTATATATCTATAATTTTATATATATAAAATTCACTGAAAAAAACATAGGTTTCAGGCAGGTTATAGTTAGGAATTAGCATTTAAAAAACTTTGGAAATTCACTGAAAAAACCATGTCATTTGAGATGTCATCAGTGATGTCATGTGTGATGTCACTGACCATGTCATGAGTGATGTAATATGTGACGTCATCAGCAGTGCATTGCGGGCGCGCGATTTATAGTTAGCTGAACTAACTATAACGGGGGAATTTCAATGGTTTTGTACGAGTGAAATGTCCAGCTAACTATAACGCCCCTGATACCTATGGTTTTTTCAGTGAATTTAAAAGGTTTTTTAAATGCTAACGTCCAACTAGCCCACTAGGTACCTCCAGTAAGCGCCACATAGCTGCGTTGCAGGGAGGTGTAAAAAGGGGCATGGCCTAGACCACCTCTCTGCAATGCAGTGCAGTGGTGCTTACTGGAAGCACCTAGTGGGCTAGTTGGCCCCCAGAGCCCTGAGGATTGAAGGGGAATTATCTCCGCAACTTAAAATGTGCCACAGGGCGTGTTTGCACACGTCACCTCAGGCCCCGTCCCTTCCCTTCACCACTGTGTAAACACAACCTGTGGCCGTTTTAAGTTGGGAGATTAAGTTCATTTGAATCTTGAGGGTCCCTAAGGTCCAACAAACCCACTAGGTACCTCCAGTAAGTGCCACAGATCTACGTTGCAGAGAGGTGTAAAAAGTGGCACTGCCTGGACCACCTCTCTGCATCGCTGCGCAGTGGCACTTACTGGAAGCACCTGGTGGGCTAGTTTTTTCACGGCCATGTCCGCGCACCCTGCGCGGATTTTGTCGATCTAAAAAAAAAATGTTTGGCTATGTTTGGCCCTGGGGGTCCATGTGGGACCCCCTAAGCAGGCCTAGGGGGTCAGGGTGTTCCTACCCTGCCCCCTTTTCGCATTTTGCACATTTCTTTTACAGATTTCTCGTGCCTCAGTAGAACTGAGGCACAAGAAATCTGTGATGCCAACATTTCCTGCTTTGGAGTTTTGACAGCCAATTAACATACAGCTCATGATCGGGAGGGTGCGCGGATCCTGCGCGGCCATAGATATATATGTTTTTTTACTTTTGACTTTCTCAGCAACTACTGAATGGATTTACACCATTTAAGGCCTCTTTCTGAACCAAGAACTACCTCTTTGCCAAATTTGGTGTAATTCCGTTCAGCAGTTCGGCTGTAGCCGTGTCTAAAGTTTCCTATGGGAAATTACATAGGAAAAACATGTTTTGGGACCCCCTTTTTTCTCGGCCCCTGCTGACGAATCATCCCGCAACTTTTATAGGAGCGGACCGGAGCGCCTCACAAGTTCTGAAAATTTCGCGAAGATTCGTCAACCGGCACCAGAGTTATTGGGAATAGAATTGTGCGGATTTCCTATGGAAAATAGGTCCTAACTATAACTACCTACTGGCAACAGCCAGTAGGTAACATATATGTGTGTTTTATTTATTTATTTATGCAGTTTTATATAACAGAGACTTTACCCGAAGGTGTCAGAGTGCTTCACAATAGGAACAGAACTGATACATGAGAACAAATTACAAAAGCAAACGTTACATTACATGAGGCAAAAGTGACAATCGTGAGCAAACAAAATACAAGAGGTAGCAAACGGTGCATTACAGGAGGAAAAAGTGACATGTGTGCAGGTTACAAAAGAATACAAAGTACAAGTAAAGGTATAATACTGCAATAAATGGAGGACACTCAAACACAAGAACAAACGTTACGTAGATAATGGTGGCACTTGTGCAAGTATCGAAAGCAAACAAAATGTAAGAGGTAGCAAACAGTGTGTTACAAGAGAAAAGTGACGTGTGCATGTTACAAAAGAGTACCAAACACAGGTAAAAGGGTAATACTGCAATAAATGGCAGACTCTCAAACCACAAGAACACACTGGGAAGGCACTTCCATAGTCATGGAGAATAGAAATTTTCTATAATAAAAGGTCTTCCTTCAGATAATAGAGAGGGCATGAATTAAATTTGGAAGTGTCTTTGAAGGTGGAGAACTTTGAGGTCAGATTTGAAGGCCTGGGAGGAGGAGGTGGTCCGGAGCTGAGGCAGAGGTGAGTTACAGATTCTTACTGCGTTGCCTGAAAAGGATTGGGCCATCGATCTTTCCTTCTTGAAAGTGGGAGGTTCAAGCAGTACATTTTTCACATTTTGTGATGGTCTAGAGCCTCCAGAGAGTTTCAGTTCATTCACCAGGTAGCTAGGAGAGGAGTGCAAGGCTTTGTGGGTGATACAGGCAGTCTTGTAGATAGATCGGGCCTCGATGGGAAGCCAGCGGAGGGTGGATAACATGGGTGTGATGTGGTCGCTTCTTTTGGCGCCATAAATGAAACGAGCTGCTGAATGGAGAACAGACTTAAGGGGGGACAGGTGGGGTTTGGGGAGGCTAGTAAGAAGATAATTGCAGTAGTCCAGTCTGGAGAGGACTGGCGATTGGACCAGGGTTGTGTGTGTGTGTGTGTGTGTATATATATATATATATATCTATATGTATATATATAAATATATATATATATATATAAATATATATATATGTATGTATGTATGTATATATCTATATATATATATATATATATATATATATATATATATATATAAATAAATATATATGTATGTATGTATGTATATATATATATATCTACATACATATATATGTATATATATATATATATATATATATATATATATATATATATACATATATATATATATATATATATATACACACACACATAGTGCTTTCATTTAGCAATGTGCTTTGTGTGTGCAGTGATTTTAGTACTGCCATCCTCCTGGTCACTTATCTTGATGACCCATGCCACAGAGTTAAAATCAGTCACCTCTGCTTATTTGACAGTTAGCCAAGCTACTAGTTCTTCTCCAAGCTTTAAATTGCAGTTCTGGATAACCACTTTTAAAAATTGCATTTTCATTATTAAAGTGTTTGAAATGTCAAAACCTATTTTGTTCTTCAGAATTTCAGAAAAACAAGTCTGTGCTAGAAATATATTTTGAACATGTCTCCGAAGTTCATCTCGCTGAGAGCAAAACATGGCTGTCTTTTTTACTAGATACCAACATATAAAATTATGGAATGAGCTTCATATATCATTTTGTGAATCAGGCCTTCGGACACGTTTATAATAAAGCCATATCCACAAGGTAGCCATGTAAACAAATAACAAACCTTAGTTTCTCAGCTCAAATGTTGTCATGTTTTGGATTTAATAAAGAGCTGGTGGCTTTTGTTACAGGAATTTGAACATTATCAAGAGGAAAACAAAATAAAGAAATGCACCATGGGCGCGAGATAAAGTAATTCTAGATGATGGTGTTCAAGCAAACCCCTTAACTTAATTTAACATGACTCTCTGGCAATGGTGACTAAAATTGTTATAAGGTATGTCACTATTATTTTTAAGACAGAAGAACAATGTTTTATTTTATTTTCATTTCATCAACAGTTTGGAGCCTAATAGCAGACTGTTTAAATGTTTTTTGCAGGCTCATATTTGCAGCCAGTAAGGAATACGAAGATGTAATGCAATACAAGCAGTGCAAAGAAATTACCGGAATAAATATCAGTTCTGCAGCCTGAAATACTTAGAGCATTGAATACAAGGCAATTTATAACACAAGAATAACTTAAAATATAGACAACCTAAATATCGAGTAAGTTCCTGTATAACATACTCCACAAAGCATTTGCTTATTAATGAGTGAATGACCATTTTGAAACAAAAATCTATGCAAAAAAATAACAGGTACATCTGCGCTACCATGAAAGAGGTCAATATAATCCCAAGGTAGTACTGAATACATTTTAGGTCCTTTACACAGTTGTTTAGAAACTTTGCTTACAGCTTGGTAATACATTTGTATACCCAGCACAAACACATTAAATTGGAAAACAGGAAATCGATGCATTAAATATATCCAGGAATTGGAACTTTAGCTAGACTTAGTATTCGGTTTAGGGCGACCCTACTGCACTAGGTCACATTGCGTTTGGTGCTAGGCCAATAAGGAAATGTTTTCCTTCCGGCATTAAATTACGTTCTGATGGAAATAACTGTCCAGTGGCGTAAAGCTGTAGGATTCATCATATGAATATCAAATGATATTGGATGTGCTGTGCAGCATCTCAGGACAAGCAAAGTAAATCTACAGTGGGGCGTGGCCGAATGGCCCAGAAGATGGTCGGAGACTTTGAAGCTCCTTGCGGCTTCAGAGTCCATTTTTACCCTCCAGCTGCAGTCTCTCATGGACAGGCATGACTTGAGTGGGAGCTTCAATGTGACAGCGGGGAAATTAGGTATTTGTCTTTTGGGTGCTTTTCATTCACTTTTACCTGTTTTTTTCCCCCCATGTCGCACTCCTCATGCTCGTTGGTTGCGGGCCCCATTTTGTATCTCAAGAGCGCAGAGGCACTTTTTTTTCGTCATCGCTTCACTCAGCCTGCTTTTTGCTGCTACCACAATGTAAGCACTGTTTTTACCCGTTTAGATTGCTTTTTTGACTTTACTGCCATAACCTCAACTTTGTTTTAGCTCTCTAGTGAAACTGCATATGTGGTTATGTGGTGAATTGGCTTTTACTGTAATTCAGAACTGAGCACTGCTATATCTCCTGAAGGTCTGGTATCTGACCCCCAGCTGCTTGCCCATCCTCTGATGCTGCATCAAAAGGTTCCAATATTTAATTGTTAAGTGTCCTATGAATAAGGACTTTTGTTGAAGATTTAGAAAATCACAATTGTCATTACAATCTCAGAACTTATGGAATTCCTGAGGGGGCAGGGGGTTCTGACATGCTTGCCTTTCTTAAAATAAATATTCCAAAGATAGTGTTTCTCAAGAACAATATCAACCTTAATTTGCAATGCGCTAATAGAGTTGGCCCTACGTCTTCAGGAGCTTCATCATCTTTTCGTCCAAGAGGGATAATAGTGCTCTTTTTTTTATATACTGAACTCCTATTGGTGTTATCATTGGCAAAATAAAGGAAACAAATGCTTAAGCCTGGCCAATAGATCTTTTTCTCCCAGGATGTTCCTCATGCTACTGCTGCCCACAAAAGGTTTTTCATATACTTTTGCCCAGCGTTATGCACCATGAATGAGAGATATGGTCTTGTGCATCCTTGTTTCTTCAAAGTCACTTACAAGGAGAGGAATTTCTCATTTGAGTCTCCAGATGCCTTAAGAAAATTAATTTTTCAATGCAAGGGTGAAGAATTGGAATTTATAAAAAAAAATTGAAAGCTCCTTGTGTTGCATAGTTGTTGTTATGTCTCTTTTCTATTTAAATGGTTGTCCGCTTAAATGATGTTATACTTATTGTACTTTTTCTTGGATGCATTCTTTAATATACCAATCACGTTTTCCTTTTTTGCAGGTGTCTTTTGTCTAATCCGGATCTCTTTCCTGCATGTGATTTCTTTTCCTAATGTGTTCCCTTTTCCAGACGTATTGTATATACCTTATCTACATTTGTTAGTAAGTGCTCTTCATTAGTCATATATGTCTTCTTTTTATTTTGGATTCTTCTTTTCTCTTAGTTTTATTTCATCTGTTCATCTTCAATTTGCTGTCTCTTTATATAAGTTGGTACAATTGTCTCCGTGGCTTCCGATTTTCCCTTCTGGCTGCTACAAGTCTGTTGTTCATCTTTTCTCTTGCCCTTCTCTGCCCCTCCCTGGTATTGTTTTAACACTATATGTATCAATTTCTCTCATGGCTGTTGCTTTTTGGCTCATTGCCATGTTTTCTTTCTCTAACAGCTATTTTCCCCATTTCATGAAAAAAACGTAATTGCATGATTTGATAAAACCTTTGCAAAATATAAAAAGTAAAAACATAGCACTTATTAAATTTGTTAAAAGGAACCCCGGTTCCTGTAGTTAAAAGCACCCAACATCCCAACTGTAAGACTCTCTTGTAAGTGCACTGCCCATAAGTCCTATGATGGTGTTCCCTTAAGGGGCAATTGTAATCCTGGTCGAAGTAGCTTTTGAATCCCAGATTAAGCCAGCCTATGCACCATTCCCCTTCCAATAGTCGTTTTGTTTTGGTATTTCCAACAATTATTCATGTGCCTGGCTGACCCACAAAAAAGAGTTGTTCAACAGCAATTGCCATGAGCCAGGGGTCTGAATCTCCGACCGAGGTAATGGTAAAAGGTTCCCCTCAGCTAGTTTCTTTGCTGCGCTGTCCATAAACCTCACCAGTGCACAATTTAGGTTGGTATTCCGGGGATCAAAACAGGCCAATACTGCAGCTCTGTACGATCTAACCTCCTTGTTGTTCCAGCCCTTCCGTAGAGGAGCCGTTCTTTCCTTCAAGAGGTTAGGACACAGGCACAGTGCATGCATTAAGTCTTCCCTATGATGGCCGCAAAGCCGACATGATTCCAGGGCACATTCTCTTTTCCATTTGGGAAGATGGCAAGCCAAATGGATCACCCCCATTCTTAATTTTAAAAAGTGGAGCTTGGTACGTGCGCTGAAGGAGAAAGTTAAATAGCTCTGAGATTTCAGCTGATCATATGTTTTGAGGATCATCCAACCATGGCTTCTAGCTGCAAGGCTTGCCCTGTCTTCTGCTGTGGAGAGCTTTTTCGCACTTATTTGGCTAGCCGCTTGAACTCATTTTGGCTTACATGTAGGTCCCAGACTTCACTCAGGCCGAGGGTGTTAAGCCCGCTGGACAAGTTGCTGTACCCCGCTAGCCATCGTTTTGTGTTCAGGTTGGTCCATAAATGTTGTGCTAGACTGCCCTCCTTTGACAACCTCAGCTTGTGGCAGCTCATTAGAAAAGTCATCATTCTGCCCATTCATTGTTTGCAGATGCCCAGTTCTAGCCTGATTTGTGCCGGTGAAGTGTGTGACGGTAGCTGAAAGACAGTTCTAAAAAAAATTGCAACGATTTTATCTAGTTGGCCACAATCCAGTCCTTTTAGCGCCTTGCATTCCGAGTTAGAATGAATTTTGACTGGGCCACCTGAAGTGTTGGAGCGAAGGTTGGGCAAAGTAATTTCTTGTGGATGGAGCTAAGTGCGAATGCTAGCGCTGTTCCTTTCTTTTTTTGCTCGCCAAAATGGCTTTTCTATAATTCGTTGTTATTGAAGAAGACTCCTAAATACTTGTAGCAATTGGTTTCTACAATACTTTCAGAGTTTAAGACCCATGGCAGCTTCTTGAGCCTTCCCGGGTGAAGTGCCAGGATTTTGGTTTTCTTATTATTTATCTGAAGCCCATTCTTATTTGAGTATGGGCAGTTGCATCCATGAGCCCTTGTAGACCTATTTTTGTGTGGCTTAGGAGAACCACATCATCAGCATACAATAAATTTGACAAATGCAGACTGCCTAGTTTGGGTGAGTGCAAGTTGACTGCATTCAGGGCTTCGGGGAGTCAGGTTCCGTGATTTCCGAACCCGACTCCATTTTGTTTACGTTGTCCAAAGACGCCATTTTGTGTTGCCCTCACGTAGGCCGTGGAGGTAACCGAACGAACAAAGTTGCATGGGCTTCGTTATTCATGTACATATTAACTAGACCTTTTCTGACTTGCGAGTGGACTGCAAAGACGCTGACCCCGTCACCTGAAACTGACCCTTTGCGAGGCCAATTTCCCTGGCTGATCATTGTCTGAAATTGGCAATCACTGTTCAGGATATCGTTAACTTTTAGTTCGCTTGCACATATCTTATCCTACTCAATATCTGAATTACTTCTTTCTTTATGTCTTTTCGTTACATGGGTAGTGCTTTCAATTATGGGTTTGTCCGGCTCGTGGAAATTGAATTTGGGACATTCCTAATAATTAACTTGTGGGTTGGTACAATGTAAAGTGAGCTTTTTATGATATGCCGAAGCATGGGAAAATGTATTTGATTCGTTAGAATTTGTCGCAGTAGGTGTGCATTCATAATGAGTAAAATATGGATAAATACTGATGTCTTGCTCTACGAATATTGAACAGTTTCTTGAGTTGTACACTGTGTTGTATTGCTGGGATTACTGTTACTAGCTGCAGCTAATAAATGTTATCTCTGACGCCACCTAGAAGTATTCCGTGTCTCTGTATGCCAAGAGAGGTGAACTCGAAGTCTTTGGGCGTGTCCCTGACGCCGCTGGGTTCTAAAAACCCGGTTCTGCAGTTTTCGCCCAACGTTGGGCGACTTCAGCGGTACCGGTCCAAGCCCGAGGATCGTGAGGAGCCACGTGAGAAAATTCTGGAGGAAGGCCACCACTTCATCGACCCCTGTATGTCGACGTGGACCGAAAGTCTTTGCTGTGAGGCTTCCCGCTTTCCGACGGCTATAAAGGACTGCTGCCCTGATTGTCGCCCTGTCTTGGACCCTTGATTGATCCTTTGTAGAGCGAGATGATAGACGGTCTTCTGGTGGCGTGACAGATACTTTGGTTAAGTATAAGTGGGTCGCTCCCACGATCTTTGTTTTGGTCCTTGGTTTTGATTCAGATATTGCAATAGCTGAAGCCGAGGGGCTCGTATATTTGCGAGTGTATCGATAGTTGATAACCCCTTGAAGTTTGAAGCTAGATTAGTGAGCTATAAGATGCCTGGTCTTAGCAAATTTGGGAAATGGTTTGGTTGTGGTTGCTACAGGGATTCCCGAAGGGAGGATTCGTGTCCGATACCTCCGGTTGGAACTCCAACTTATGAGCTCTATTCAAAACACGGAGTGGGTCCCATTCGTATAATGAAATGTGGGTCCGCTATACTAGAAAAGATGGTGTTTTACGATGGCCCCAATATGGTAGTTTCAAAACGGAGATTTTAGATAATCTGGAAGTTGCCCTATTTAAGAAGAAAGCCCGGCCGGCAATGTTTGACTCTTTCCGCCTTTGGCGTAAGGAAGCCAAACAGCGAGAAATTAAGCAAGCAAAGAGAAATAGGAAAGATAAGAATATGTCAGTACTACAAGCTGCTAGGTAGTTTAGGGAAGATGGAGAAGAGCGTGCGAGTGAAGTTCTAGATAGGCAATGTTGCATGGCTATTGATAAATGTTATCCGGCCTTGCCGCCTTCCCTTTCAAAAGTGAATGAAGACCCTGAAAAAGATCCTTTGATCTCTCATTTACTGAGATTACCACCTCCTTATGTGCAGGGTGCTACTGCACATCCATTACCCCCGGTTGTTGCACCTCTTGCTGTTCATCAACCTTCTGCTGTTGTTCAGCCTCCCATTGCTCCACAGATGGTTCTTCCTCCTACGGCGCAACCCGCTCCAGGGTCGCCGACTTTGCTATCTGCTTTGCCTCAAACTCCTTTGCCTTCTACTCCTGTATCTCCGGCTCCTGCTCCTCTTGTCCCTACGCCTCTTTTGCCTCAAAATACTCTTTCTCCTGTTCTTATGGCTACTTCTTCTCCTTCTGCTCAAAAACGAATGACTGAGACTGTTGCTAATTTCTTGTTTCCACTCTTTGGGTCAATAAATATGACCCCTGTTTCGGAGCGTAGACAGAGTCGTAGTCCGTTTCCTAGTCCCGAAGAGCGGGCAGTGTTGGATCTTTTGGCTCGACAATGGGTTGTGAGCGCTTTGAGATATAATTTGCAATCGATTAAGGATGTTTTCTTTCAGTGGGAACCACCGAAGCAAAGGTATGTGTTTGATATGATGTGTACTTTGCTCGTCAGGAATGGGAAAATAATGAGTTGGGTCCGATTCCGCAGGAAGTGCTTGATGTTCAGTCAGAATTTGCTCAAGGGATGATAGTGGAGTCCGATGTTACAGATGCTGTAGAGACGATACTTGTCTTCAGGTCTAGGCTACCGCCTCAGACATTGTACGAACCTGATTCCTTTGTTAGAGGAAAGTGAAGCAGTATCCCATGAGAGAAGTTCCCCCTGTATGGAGAGAGGCAGTTGCTGCTAATGTTAATCTGGGTATTCAAGCTGAGCCAGCTCATTTTCAGCGAGTATGGGTACATGTCCCTTGGAAAAGAGCAGAAGTCTTGGCTCTTAAGCAGACTTTACCGGACCCTCGTAAAAAATCCTGCTGGTTATTACAAAGAGTTGTCTCAGACAGTTGAAGCGTGTATTATGAATTTAGCTGATATAGATATGTTGATGGGTAATGTAGTCCCTCAACCTTTGTGGGCGAAGATTCGTCATGAGAATCATGCGCAAGAATTAGGAGATACGTGGGCTAATATCGTTGCTGCAGATGGTCGGCAGGTAGGAGGTGCCAAACCTGAACCTTTAGTCGCAGAATTACCTGGTAGAATTATTAATCTGATGAAAACAATGATGCCTGCCTTACGAGTGAATTGGGATAAGTTGGCAGCATGCAAACAAAAGAAAGATGAAAGTGTGTCTGATTTCTCCACTAGGTTTGAAGAAACGTTTATCGATCATAGTGGTCAGGATATGAGCACCGAAGGTGGTCAAAGATTGTTTGTGGACAAATTTGTCTTTAATTTCCTTCCCGAACTTTCTAATAAGTTGAAAGATTCTGAGAGTTCATGGGCTGTTTCTTCGTCGGCCCAGATATTGGCTACTGCACAATATTACAAGAATAGGGATAAAGATGAGAAGGATAAAGTAGAGAGGAAGACTAAAGAATTAAAGACGAAAGTTCTTTTGCGGCAAGCTTATCCGCCTCGTACGAATCAACCACAGTATCAGCAACCTTCACAGTTTCAGAGATTGTTACAGAAGCCCGAGTATTTTGCTCCCTGATTTTTGCCAGGCCCTAATCAGTGTGCTTATTGCAGAGAAGAAGGTCACTTTAAGCATAGTTGTCCGGTTCTGCTACAGCGTGCGAATGGTGTATCGGATCAGAGAGGTCGTGGTGGTTTTCAGCAAGCTCCTAGGGGTAGGGGACGTGGTGTGTACACTCAGAATGAGCGTTCCTTTCCCCCTCAGAATTCTGCGAATTGTTTTGACAGACAGAATGTTCCGACTGTTCAGTCTGCTCAGTACTATGCTGAGGACTACTGTGTTGAGAGCGTGAGTGCTGGTTATAATGATTGTTAGGACAGCCATGGGCAAAGAGGGGGAGTAGTGTCAGTTCCAGTAGACCAGAGTGGACCTTATGTTGAAGTGGTTACATTAGGTGTGGCAGAACCTTTTCTTTTGGATACTGGTGCGACAAAGAGTTCTATTATGCACTCTAAACTTCCTGGCGCACCTTTGTCTGGCTTAACCAATGTTTCAGTAGGATTTTCTGGCGCCCCTGTTCGTAATCCGGTTTCTAGTCTTTTGCCTCCTTCTATCGGTCCTTGTGAATTTGAAGCTCCTCTTATTCTAATGACTGGTTGTGGTGAGAATCTGTTGGGTTTGGACTTGCTGAAAAGATTGTATGCGACATTGCATTGCTCTCCCGAAGGAGTACATCTTATGGTGGGTAAGAAAGTGATTTCTCCGATGTATTTGTCTAAAGATTGTCTGCCACTGGAATTGCGTTCTCTTCCTGATACACTTTGGGCCACAGGTCCCAATGATGTTGGTCTCTTGCAGATTCCGCCCTACGTTGTTACTCTCAAGTCAAATGCTAGGCTACCTCGTATTGCGCAATATAAGATCTCGAATGATGGCGAGAGAGCTCTTTTAGCGATCATTTATGATTTGGTTGAGAAGGGTGTGGTTGAAGAAATGAGAGGTAACGTGTGTAGCAGTCCAGTTTTGCCTGTCCTTAAGCGTACTGATGCTTCTCAGCCACCTGTGTACAGGTTTGTGATCGATCTTCGAGAGGTTAACAAGATTGTCGTACCACAGTTTCCTGTTGTCCCGGATATCACTGCTTTGTTGACTCTGATTCCTGCTTCAGCTGCCTGGTTTTCGGTTATTGATTTGAAGAATGCTTTCTTCAGTATTCCGATTGCTGAGGAAAGCAGAGATATTTTTGGCTTCTCTTTAGGAGGCCGAAGCTTCCGGTTTAAGAGAGCTCCTCAAGGTTATTGTGAAAGTCCCTCAATCTATAGTCAGGCGTTGAAAACTCAGCTTGATAATTTTGTGTTGCCTTCTGGTGCAACTCTTATCCAGTATGTTGACGATTTACTGATTGCTGCTGATGATGAAAAGATGTGTAAAGAAGCTACTCTTTCTTTGTTACGACATTTGTCTGACCTTCACCATAAAGTGTCTCCTTCTAAGCTACAGTATTGCCGCCGAGAAGTGACCTACTTAGGTCATCTCTTGTCGAAGGAGGGACGGCGATTGACCCCAGAACGAATTCAAGCGATTGCGCAAATGAGTGTGTGTGCCATCCACGCAGAGAGAAGTACGTATATTTTTAGGTATCACTTCTTATTGTAGGCAATGGATCCCAATTTTTCTTTGTTAGCAAAACCTTTGTTGGCATTGACTCTATAAGATACTCCGCATCCTCTCCCTTGGTCTGATGAATGTCAGAAAAGTTTTTCTGAATTACGTGATGCATTGTGTTCTGCCCCGATGTTGGGTACTCCGGACTACAGTAAACCTTTTACACTGTATGTCCACGAGAGAGAAGGTTGTGCGTTGTCAGTTTTGACACAGCAATTTGGCGATAAGCAGAGTCCATGTGCGTATTTCTCAGCGACGTTAGATCCGGTAGCTAAAGCGTTGCCAAGTTGTCTGAGAGCTACAGCGGCAGCGGCTGTTTCTATTCGACAGTCCACTGGTTTGGTATTGGATAATACGTTGATTGTGATGGTCCCACATACAGTTGATACCTTATAGGACCAAGACACAGCACCTAACTAGTGCTCGTTTGTCAGGTTGAGTTGACACTTTTGGCTAGCCATGTACACATCAAAAGCTGCAATGTGTTGAATCCAGCTACGTTGTTGCCAATTTCTGTAGAGACAGATGTTCAGGAACAGCATGATTGTTTTCTTCGGACAGAGGAAGAAACGAAGGCTAGAGTTGATTTAAAAGATACTCCTCTTCCGAATGCGGATGGTACCCTATGGGTAGATGGTTCATGCTTTAAGCATCCGAATGGAGAAACAACTGCAGCATATGCTGTCACAACTTTACATACAGTTGTTGAAACAGCATGTATTGCACAGAATTCAGCTCAAGCAGCAGAGCTAATAGCAGTGACGAGAGCGTGTAGGTTGTCTGAAGGAAAACAAGTGAATGTTTATACTGATTGCCAGTATCGTTTGGTGTTGCCCATAGTTTTGGACGCTTGTGGAGAGAAAGAGGAATTTTGACATCGCATGGTACGAAAATTCAGCATGGGCAATTGGTGAATGAACTTCTTGAGTCACTTACGTTGCCAAAGCAGATTGCAATTGTGAAGTGTAGTGCGCATAAAAATGTTGTGGACGATGTGGGTCAAGGAAATGCGTTTGCAGATGAAGTTGCGAAAGAGACAGCGAGGAATATGAAGAGTCGAATGTATGTTGCAGGCCCCGCAAGATGGGTTGTGGAAAGTGGAATGTGTGAAGACACAATAGAAAGTGTGAAGTTGATTCAGGCTGAAGCTACTGAGAAGGACGTGAGTACGTGGAGAGAAAGTACGGGTATGTTGGATTCAACAGGTTGTTGGGTTGAGTTGTCGGAGCACCAGCGATGGATGTTACCTGATGCGTATGTGCTCCAAGTGGTTACTATGGCTCATGGAATGGCTCACATAAGTTCGAAAGGAATATGCAAGTTGTTGGCTCCAGTATGGCAGAATGCTGGAATTCCTAAGTGTGCTGAGAATGAGGTGAAGCATTGTATGATTTGTCTGATGTACAATCCTGGAAAGGGAACTCCAACTCCAGCTGGTCATTTTGCTCCTCCAATGTATCCGTTTGAGGTGATACAGTTAGATTAAATTCACATGGAGAGATGCAACAATTTGAAGTATGTCCTTGTGGTTGTTTGCGCCTTTTCTAGATGGATAGAGGCCTACCCCCTAAAGGATAATACTGCCTTGTCTACAGCCAATGTTTTGCTCAAAGAGTACTTCCCTAGGTATGGATTGCCGAGAATTGTATGGAGTGACAATGGGAGTGAATTTGTGGGCCAGATCACGAAGAAAGTGTGTATGGGTTTGGGTATCAATCAGAAGTTCCACGCTACGAATCACCCCCAGTCAGCTGGTCTTGTCGAGTGTTACAATGGCACATTAAAGCTGAAACTGGCTAAGATACAAGCGAGCTCTGGTCTTACATGGCCAGATGCCTTGCTATTGGCTCTTTTGTCAACGAGGACGACAGTACATTCTCGTGTGGGACTTAGTACCTATGAAATTGTGTTTGGTCATCTGGCCAATGTTTGGGGTGTTCCCCGGCCCAAAAAGTACAGTGACATCGAGTATCCTATGTTGGTGGATTATTTACATGACTTGACTGCTAAATTATGTGTTCTCCACCAACAGGTCTATGACAGTTTGCCGGCAGCGTCTGCGGATCCAGGTCACAAGATCCAACCCAGCCACTATGTTCTGCTAAAGAATTTCCAGCGATCGAAAAATTTGGAGCCGAGGTGGACTGGACCGCATTTAGTCTTGTTAGTAACTCGGACTGCTGTTAGAGTAGCTGGTAAAAAGAATTGGGTGCATGCCTCCCACTGTAAGCTAGTCCCGTTACCCTTACTGTATGATAAGTGGGTGAGGGGAGGTATTGGCAATTCTGAATGCGAAAGAACCCCCAGATTCGTACCTTTTAGTGATGCACATTTGGAATGGACTCAATCGGAACATGCAGATGACGACATCTTACAAGCTGCTGTGCCTCCTGAATTGAGACTTGATACGACGGATCCAGAAACCCTGTTTCAAGACCAGACTGTGCCTGGCAAAGAACGCTACAATCTAAGACCGAGAAAGGATAAACAAAAGGACTAATAAAGCAAAATTTTTCTAATGTGAGTTACATCTTTTTCAGATGAAAAGACTTTTTTTACTTTTTTTCTTTTTCGAGTCACCATCCGGACTCAGCTGCAGGGTCATGGTAGGAAGTTCTTAAGGGGTGAGCCGCAAATTGACGAAAGGTCTGTGGTTCATGGTCGTTAGTACGATCTTGACGCACACTTAAGTGAAGAAGGTAATAGCCATGAGCAGCACGTTAGAGGATGAGTCTTTTGGGTCTGATAAGAGTGTTGAGGAAAATAGTTTCAAAATGAAAATGTATATATTGGTCCGTAGCAAATGTTTTTTAATATTGTGTTTCCTAATGCTTCTGAATATTATGCTGGGTTGTGTGGATTGGATTTTCTATGCCATACAACATACGCCTACGTCTACGTCCCAACCTACTCTTTCTTCCTTTACTGATTCTCCACTTGAGTTTTATACTTTGCCTGAACATGAACAGACACAAAGATCAGAATTTGTTAACAACTCGTTTATACAGTTGTTGTATCAGCATCAGCTAGTTGTAAATACTACGTACTGCTGGGTATATGGTCTTATCCCACATACGACAGATAAAGGAATGCCTTATTTGGTTTTGCCTTTTTCGCCTAATGGGTCAGTATGGGCGCTCCAGTCAATGTTTATTTATGCGAATGAAGCATCACCTGTACGTTCCATCGAAGATAATGCGAGTAATAATGCCTTGATACAGGGAATAGTAGATATGATCAGAGATATCGATGAATACAATGCTATCCCCAAGGATGAAGTACGAGCATATGTTGGTTGGAACAAGACAGAGTATAGCATTAGTTTGACGGAGAAGTAGAGACGAAAAAGGTCTCGTCCTATTTGGATCGTACCCCACCGAGGTCAACTATGTCTGCAAGGTAATGGTCAGAATCCGAGAGCTCAGCTTGGTAAGAGTGTGTGTGTCCACACTTATGTCTATACGTCCCAGAATTCTCCACCGTTCGTGCCAGCAAAGGGCACATATTTTGTTTGTCATGACAGAGCATACACATGGTTGCCATCTGATTTCTCAGGCACATGTTATGTGGCATTTTTGCTTCCCCCTACAATCAATCAATCAATCAATCAGTGACACTTGTAGAGCGCGCTACATACCCGTAGGGTCTCAAGGCGCTTGGGGGGGGGGGGTGCCGCTACTGCTCGAACAGCCAGGTCTTCAGCTTCTTCCTGAAGGAGAGGTGGTCTTGGGTCAGGCGTAGGTCGGACGGGAGGGAGTTCCAGGTCTTGGCGGCCAGGTAGGAGAAGGACCTTCCTCCTGTAGTCGCTCTTCGGATGCGGGGGACGGCGGCGAGGGCGTGGTTGGCTGATCGGAGGTGGCGTTTGGGAGCGTAGAAGTTGACTCGGCTGTTGAGGTAGCTCGGGCCTTGGTCGTGTAGGGCTTTGTGTGCGTGGGTGAGGAGGCGGAAGGTGATTCTCTTGTTGATGGGGAGCCAGTGAAGGTCTCTCAGATGTCCGGATATGTGGCTGGATCGTGGGATGTCGAGGATGAGTCTGGCTGAGGCGTTTTGGATCCGCTGGAGTCTCTTCTGGAGCTTGGCGGTGGTCCCGGCGTAGAGGGCGTTGCCGTAGTCCAGTCGGCTGGTGACGAGGGCCTGGGTGACGGTCTTCCTGGTCTCTGTGGGGATCCACCAGAAGATCTTTCGTAGCATGCGTAGGATGTTGAAGCACGCCGAGGAGACGCTGTTGACTTGCCTGGTCATGGAGAGGGAGGAGTCCAGGATGAAGCCCAGGTTTCGTGCATGGTCTGTCGGTTTGGGTGCGGTGCCCAGGGCGGGAGGCCACCAGGAGTCGTCCCAGGCGGAGGGTGAGGAGCCCAGGATGAGGACCTCCGTCTTGTCCGAGTTCAGTTTCAGGCGGCTGGTCGTCATCCACTCGGCTACCTCTCTCATCCCTTCGTGCAGGTTGGCTCTGGCGGCGGCGGGGTCGTTGGTCAGGGAGAGGATCAGCTGGGTGTCGTCGGCGTAGGAGATGATGCTGAGGTGGTGTTTGCGTACGATGGCCGCGAGGGGGCTCATGTAGACGTTGAAGAGGGTTGGGCTCAGAGATGATCCTTGGGGGACGCCGCAGATGACTTCGGAGGCCTCTGACTTGTACGGTGGTAGGCGGACTCGCTGAGTTCTTCCGTCGAGGAAGGAGATGATCCATTCCAGCGCCTTGTCCTGGATTCCGATGTTGCTGAGGCGCTGTATTAGGGTGCGGTGGCAGACCGTGTCGAATGCCGCGGAGAGGTCTAGGAGGATGAGGGCCGCTGTTTCTCCCTTGTCCATCAGGGCTCGGATGTCATCGGTGGCGGCGATGAGGGCGGTCTCGGTGCTGTGTTTGGCTCGGAAGCCGGACTGTGAGGGGTCGAGGGATCCGTTCGTCTCGAGGAAGGCGGCCATCTGCTTGTTGACGGTCTTCTCGATGACTTTGGCTGGAAACGGGAGAAGCGAGATGGGGCGGTAATTCTTGAGGTCGGTGGGGTCCGCTGTTGGTTTCTTGAGTAGAGCGCTGAGTTCGGCGTGTTTCCAGCTTTCGGGGAAGATGGCGGTGTCGAAGGATGTGTTGATGATTTCTCGCAGGTGGGGTGCGATGACAGTGTCGGCCTTGTTGAAGACGTGGTGAGGGCAGGGGTCGGTCGGTGATCCGGAGTGGATGGAGTTCATCGTGCGGATGGTGTCTTCGGTGCTGATCGGGGTCCAGGCGTGGAGGGTGGTGGTGGGGGGGGGTGGCTGGTCGGTCGTGGTGTGCGTTGGTTGGTTGTTGAAACTGCTGTGTATGTCCGTGATCTTGTTGTGGAAGTATGAGGCGAGGGAGTTGCAGAGGTCTTGCGATGGGGTGATGTCGTTGTTTCCTGCGCTGGGGTTGGAGAGCTCTTTCACGATGTTGAAGAGTTCCTTGCTGTTGTGTGTGTTGTTGTCCAACCGGTCCTTGTATGCTGTTCTCTTGGCGGCGCGGATCAGCTGGTGGTGTTTCCGGGTGGCAAGTTTGTAGGAGGTCCTGTTGTCCGGTGTCGGTTCCCTTTTCCAGACTTTCTCGAGGGCTCGGCAGTTCTTCTTGGAGCTCTTGAGTTCGTCGGTGAACCATGGGGCCTTCTTGCTGCCGGGTCTGCTAGGCGGGGTCCTCAGTGGGGCGAGTTCGTCCGCGCAGTTGCTGATCCACTTCGTGATGTTCTCGGCGGCCTGGCTGGGGTTCGCTGAGCTGGCAGGAGGGTGTTGGCTCAGGGAGGTGGCGAGCTGGTCTGCTGTGATCTTGTTCCAGCTTCTGCGGGCGGTGTGTTGCTGGTGTTGGTGGGTCGTCGTTCTCTTGAAGGTGAAGTGGACGCAGCTGTGGTCCGTCCATTGAAGCTCTGTGGCGTGGCTGAAGTCGATGTCTGTGCTGGATGAGAAGACGGCGTCGAGTGTGTGTCCGGCGAGGTGGGTGGGGGTGGACACCAGTTGCTTGAGTCCCAGGTTGGCGAGGTTGTCGAGCAGGGTGCTGGTGCTGTGGTCGTTGTTGTTCTCCAGATGGAAGTTGAGGTCTCCCAGGAGGATGTAGTCAGCGGAGGGGAGGGCATGCGGGCTGATGAAGTCGGCGATGTCCTCGCTGAATTGTGTGCGTGGTCCAGGGGGTCGGTAGATCAGGGTGCCTCTGAGGGTGGTGTTCGGGTTGGTGTGGATCTGGAAATGCAGGTGTTCGGCGCTGGTCAGGGTGTTGTCGGTGCTGGTCGTGAGACGGATGGTGTTCCTGTGGATGATGGCGATGCCTCCTCCCATCTGGTTGGCGTTGCGGTCCCTCCGGACGATCTTGTAGCCCTCTGGGATGGCGATGGCGATGTCGGGAGCTGAAGAGGCGTTCATCCAGGTCTCCGTGAGGAAGGCAACGTCCGGGGCTGTGGTGTCTAGAAGGTTCCAGAGTTCGATGGCGTGTCTGTGGACGGAGCGGGTGTTGAGCAGGATGCACTTGAGGTGGGTGCTGCTGGAGTTCGCCTTGGCGGGTGCTGGTGCGGGGCTGGTCCGGATGCAGGAGAACGTGCAGGCGTGGCAGCTGAACGGGCCTTGTGTGCGTCTTGGAGTGGCTTGATGGCATTCTGGGAGTCGGCCGGTGTTGAGTGCGGTGAGGGTGGCGGCGGAGTACGTCAGGCGGGTCGGTCGGGGTCTTCGTGGGCCAGGGGTCCTGGCGCTGGTCGCGATCCGGTCGCGGACGGGCGCAGACGGGCTTACCTTTGGCGCGCCTTCGGCGCACAAACGGCGCGCCCGCTGCGCGTGACCGCTGCGCGTTCGCACGGTCGCCATTTAAGGCGAAGTGCGCGGGTGGGCGGGGCAGCTGGGAGGCGGGAGCAGAAGGGAAAGGGGGCGTGGTCAGCGGTGGTGGCGGGAAGCGGGGAGCGGGGAGGGAAGGCGGAGGGCGGCGAGGTAGGCGGGCAGACAGGAAGGACAACGATAAAAACGGGCAAAAGTGCCTAAAACAGTGGGCACAAATGCTAAAACAAGACGCTAACACAGGAAGTCAAAGACAATAAAAAGCAAGCACAAATGTAGTACAGAGGCAAAACAAAAACAAAACAGACGGCAGCGGCATCAGCCGGCAACGAGGCAGAGGAACAAGCACAAATGAATTTCAACACAATACAGACTGCAGCGGCGTCAGCCGGCAACGAGGCGGGCAGCGAGGCAGAGGGCAAAGCGGGGTGGCACACGCAGCAGCTGGTGGCCGTGCGGCGCGGGGGTGTCCCACAAGTGGGTACATACACTGCTGTTTTCGATTACCACAAGACAAGATATGGTAGAGGTGTCATTGATGCGGAAGATACTGTCGCACAAGAAGCTGGAGACTTCTTTAAGGGTTTCGTGCCCTTTTGGGGTACTATGGCCAATAGCAGGAATATTCGTCAGCTTACGAGAGTGGTCGAGGCCACTATTAATGAGACTGCTGGTGCCCTATGCAATATTACAGCGGAGCTTCAGGCGGACGTCTTATGATGTTACAAAATCGTATGGTTTTAGACATCATACTCGCAGATAGAGGTGGGGTATGTAAATTGATCAGATCTAGTTGCTGCGTTTTTATACCAGATAATGCCCCGACAGTGTACCAAGCCATCTTTAGGTTACGTAAGTCCGCTGAGTCTATACATGTAGACGAAGGGGACTGGTCATTGACAGGATGGATTTGGGGATTGTTGTCCAAATGGGGATGGAAGGTTTTGATGTTCCTTGGTATGGGGTTAGCTATCCTTTTCTCGTGTTGCTTATGCATCCAGTGTGGTCCCGCCATTTGTAGTCTCTGTGCTACGATCTGTGTGAGACCTGTTTCAAGAGAAGTTAAGGAGAATAGGATAATGTTACAGCAACACCTTGATGATCTGATGAGAATAGACATAGACTTGGATTCAGATTGATGTGAGTTTAGGTCATTGCCTACGTAATGGCAAAAGGAGGGTCTGAGGTTCCATCATTTCCGAACCCGACTCCATTTTGTTTACGTTGAACAAAGACGCCATTTTGTGTTGCCCTCACGTAGGCCGTGGAGGTAACCGAACGAACAAAGTTGCATGGGCTTCGTTATTCATGTAACTAGGCCTTTTCTGACTTGCGAGTGGACTGCAAAGACGCTGACCCCGTCACCTGAAACTGACCCTTTGCGAGGCCAATTTCCCTGGCTGATCGTTGTCTGAAATTGGCAATCACTGTTCAGGATATTGTTAACTTTTAGTTCGCTTGCACATATCTTATCCTACTCAATATCTGAATTACTTCTTTCTTTATGTCTTTTCGTAACATGGGTAGTGCTTTCATTATGGGTTTGTCCGGCTCGTGGAAATTGAATTTGGGACATTCCTAATAATTAACTTGTGGGTTGGTACAATGTAAAGTGAGCTTTTTATGATATGACGAAGCATGGGAAAATGTATTTGATTTGTTAGAATTTGTCGCAGTAGGTGTGCATTCATAATGAGTAAAATATAGATAAATACTGATGTCTTGCTCTATGAAAATTGTACACCGTGTTGTATTGCTGGGATTACTGTTACTAGCTGCAGCTAATAAATTTGATCTCTGACGCCATCTAGAAGTATTCTGTGTCTCTGTATGCCAAAACAGGTGAACTCGAAGACTTTGGGCGTGTCCCTGACACCACTGGGTTCTAAAAGCCCAGTTCTTCAGGAGATCCGATAAAAATAAGTTAAAAAGTGTGGGGGCCAAGACCCACCCTTGCTTGAGGCCTTGCGTTGTCAAAATTGGTTGTGACAGTCTGGAGCCATCACCGATCTTGATCCTGACCCATGTGTCCTGATGCAAAATCTGCACAGCTCCCAGTAATCCGTTTGGAATGTTCATTGAAGAGAGCTTCTGCCACAGCTTTGACCTGCTGACCGTGTCAAACACCGATTTGTAGTCAATAAACCCCATGTAAAACGGTCTGGTGCTAGTCTCTGCCAGGTCTACTAAACTAGAAAGTGCCATAAGATTGACTACTGTGCCGGTGTTGCATGTAAATACGTGTTGGTTTGGTGGGATTATTGAGCGTACCTCGGCCATGAGTGTAGTTCCTATATCCCTGATAGGCTCTGATCATTGGACTAATATACACTATAGTTTTGACATAGGACTGAGGTCAGTATGTCTCTATCGAGTACAGTAAACATAATTGTGTGTGTGCCAGCTAACTCGGAGGTCACTAGAAACTTTCTCGAATGAACAAGAAGGGATTAGTTTCTGACAACCATATAAACATGACAACTTTGTTTCCCTTAGAGTCGAACAATATCTTGAGAGTCGTGGAAACAATAGATAACCATTTCACTCAATCATGCATGCTTCGTTTCTACATAGTTGCACAGAAATAGACAGACGGGCGTTTCAATAAAAGGGTTTTTTGAACAGTCTTATTTCTCATGCAAGAGATATGAACTGCTACAATCGTAAGACAGAATGCGAAGTATAACATGTACAGTGTTAGCAGTATGATGAAATAATACTGTAATAGCATGTCTTGTAGCTATGACATATATTCATTAAAATACATCCATAAATAACACAGGCTAAAATACTCATCTGGTGCTTCTAAAATAATCCTACCCAGTGTACCTAACCTAAGTGGAGTACGAGGGAAGAAGTATGTGCTGTCTTAGTCGGGTTTAGTTAAGCCTAGAGTTGCAAATAGTTTCGCTAGGTTCTAATCAGCTCCATCCCTTAGAATGAGAGAGGTTGGTATCTCTTTCCTGGGACTCGATCTCTAACACCCCGCAAGGGGAATCTGAAATACTGGAGCTGGATTCTCGGTGAGGAGGATGACAGCATCTGGTCAGTGCGTCAGTTGGGGACTTGACTTCCTTCGGGACTTGTTATGGCGAGCCACGTCATGCAAGTAGGTAGTCGAGCCGCACCATGCCTTGCCATAGCAAGTGAAAGCATCTTGATACCTTGAAGGTGTTTAGGAATGCCAGTAATGATATAAAAGTCGGGCATAAGAACATCATGAATAAACCCCTAAGGAATAGATGTTCATGCAGAATAAATGAGTTCTTGGAGAAATCAATATCCAAGTAAGGGGGAAGTCCTAAAGGCTTAAGAATCTGGTTTTCCAAGAACTCGTGTGACGAAGAGGATCGGATGTAGTTGGCCATGCCTGTATTTGGTTAGCATGAGCAGAGGCTAAATAATGACTGGATTTATATGCCTAAATAAGGGCAATGTGAATTATACCTATGTAAGGGCATGAATCTTGAAATCTAGATGCAATATCTAAAGTGACACACAACACCCACTCCACTTTCGTATGTACAACGTTACTACATCCTAAACATGTTAAACATATCTAAAACATAGCTACATATGGATGGCTATGAAAATGTCTAATAATACATTGTAAAAAATGCATTGAAAACTGTTGTGATGCATAAAATGCAATTGTGCTGTACACATTAAAGCAACGTTTCATTCTAAGCATAAGTTGGCAATTAATGCTAATTGAATAATAATGAAATGGCTCATAAATACAGAAGAAAAAGGGCAAAAACCATTTTGTTTCAGATTACATAATCATTTAGTTGTGGACAAGGTCAAATATTGTCTCTGGAAGTATTCAAAGAATTATTGTTCTCTATGAATATTTCTACTATAAGCAGATTACTTGTGCCAAAAAATGAAAAATACAAATTTGGAGAAAATAATTAATCATAGGAAAAAGTTCCAATGTCAGTTCCTTTAATTAAGGTCAAATTCAAAGTCTCTCAGAACACTATGTGCCAAAATCAAAAGTCAGTGTTAGAGCTTGGAGAAAACATGAAATCTTCAATGTCTGTAAACAAAAATGTGTCTATCTTTGTAGGTGAAGGTTGGATTACCTCGTTTAGAAGATTAACCGCACATAGATGTGAGGCATCACCTTCAGCATTGGTCGCATCAGCAATGTTCATATCGGATGTTACCTGTGTGCCTGTTGTTTCCTCTCGTACCTCAGCAGTAGCAATTTGCATCTGTGAGATCTCAATGAATGCCGTCATCAGGATTGGTAGCCGCTGGGGACAACACAGAGCATGGGCCGTTACAGGGTCCAGCAGAGTATCGATATCCGTAGGCATGACTGATGGGAGTGTTAGACAGATGTCTAGCACGTATTCTTCACCGCAAAGCAGGCAGCCTGGAACAGGTAAGATGCAATCTTGCCAGATTGGTCTGAATGACAGAAACCATGTGGTATTTAATTCTCGTAGACGAGGTAAGCCTAGAATTTGAACGATGCACTCACAACACTTCATCTCCAATAGAGCTCTCTCTATGGTGTTTGGAGTGGCGCTGGTGATTTGGCTTGCTATATCGCATCAGTAGGAGCTAAAATAGGATCCCTGCAACGAGTGCCAGTCTGCCAAACACAGACTGCACAAAGTTTGGAAATATTCAGAGGACTGCTTGAAAAGGTGCTAACAGTCCTGAACATATGTTCCTAAATAGATGTACAATACCGCTTGTACCAGACATGTTTAAGATACGTTCCAACATTTCAGACAAATGTATAAGGCAGTTTGTATTCAAAAGGGCATGTATCCCGGCAGATGTCCTTGCGACTTGTAGATCATAGGTTTCTATGTCCGAGGTCAGTGGCAACGTTTTTTGTAAAAGAATGGCTTTCATTCCGCTTAGAGTATCAATTTGTATAGAAGAGATGTTCAGTGAAGGCCATAGAGGCGACTCCCTACCTGTCCTGGTTTGTGGAAACAATACTTGCATACAGCAAGTGACCCTGGATGAAACAGACACTAGATATGGAAAACCTGGCAACATGCCACAGCAGCTGTGATCATTCAACATTAGGTAACTCCCATTCGAAAGTAGTCTAAAAATTAGATTAATCACTGCAGCTGGTGAGCCTTGCAGGTGACAGGATAAGTTTGAAGTTGAGCCATCACAGGCCCTGTGTAAAATAATACCCTGACAAAGGAGAGAACTGCTTATTGCGTTTTCACAGTTAGAACCGCTAAGAAAGACTTCACGCCCCCCACTCCAACATCTGTGTGTGTATGGTAAATTCTAGGATGTCTTGATGTATTCTTTACCCAACCTTTCATATTTGCCTGCTGATATGTGTTTTAGGCAATACTAAAAATGGAAAATTGTAACAGGAAGTGTGATTTTACCATGTATGATCTACTCAGTAGCTGTTTTTTTTGCCACTGTGAATGATAATTTTTCCAGTTTTTCAATGCTTAGGACCATATAGTCTGCTCCCCTTTGTGCCAGCTTGATCTGTTTATCAGTGAGATTGAATTCTTAAAACATTCAGTAGTATTGATTAAACACCAAGGCACATAGCCTGCACGCAAGTTTTGTAGCGTTCAGCCTAATAGCATGATAGAACGTAATTGAGACTGAGCATGTTGCAACATGACCAAGTCTTGTTCCATGATGTCTATGGCAGAAGACACAATGCTATGCAATAAATATATCCTGGACGACAGAGTTGTTAACCCATTGTCTACTACAGAGAGAGATTTCTCTAAATTAATACGATCAATTTCTTGTATTTATTCTGTAGTCTCTGCTTGGATAATCTTCCATAATTTGTTATATGCAGGATATATACCGGCATATATGAAACGTTTTTATTGCGGTTTTCTTGGTCCTAGAAAGAATTCCCTATGGTCTGTGCCATCTTTAAGTAAAGATAAGTGCTGTTTTACATCCTCAAGTGTAGATTTCTGTGGCCAATCAAGGCATAGTTTCCCTACAATGTATGTTGTTTCTATCCCAAAATGCTGTCTTTGAACATATCTTGGGTCTGGCCTATTGATAGTGAAACCCTGTGTCTTGTTCAGGAATCGGTCTTGACAGTTGTTTGTGTCTATGGGCCAGAACAACAATTTTTTCTATTTTGGATCTGATCTGTTGTATTGATTTTATGTACGTCGACCTCCCCCCATGTAGTGCTATTACTTGCAGGTATAGGTATGGTCGGTGTGTTCATGTCCTTGATCTTGATGTTGGCTAACCCAAGGCAAGTTGTTTGTTGGACAGTGTCATTCAAAAACATAATTTGCTCAGGGATGATACAGGCTCTAAACAAAGCTTTTAATCCCTGCACGTGTCAATCTTTTGTACCTCAGACAGTTTTTGTCTCAATAAATCTGTTTTGTATTAGTTAACATATTTTTCGTTCCTGTTTTGTTCACAATTTTAAAATAAAATGATTCAGCATTGGGTAAATTGAACCCAGAAAAATATGTAAATTTCATTGCAAAAGTTTTTGTGCTACCCTCTGGAGTTGTAGGACAAGGTTCCCATCGGTTATACATATGCCCATTTGTAGGTATTGCAGATTTGTGCAAGAAATGATGACCATAATGGTTTTAACAATACATTTGTTCATAGTCTGATGAATCCTCTAAATATTCATGGTTTGTGAATACTGCAGACATTTCTAGATCTGACATCATATTATTAACAGTCTCGAAGTCCCAATCATCAGAAAAGATACTGGAGGTTATAAAGTCACTTAATGAAATCTTGAATAAGTGAGGTAATATAAATTAGAATGGTCATGTTGTGTTCCCTAGCGAGTACCCCACCGACTCCATGTACGAGTGAAAAGTGCATGTAACTTCCCTCCTGTACCAGCTATGAAGACGCAAATACATTTGCGTCCAACGTTAACTTGTCCTCTTTCAGACCCACCATGAATGGGTTTGATGGTCCGTTCCTAAGTATGCTATGCCAACGTCTTTTTGAAGTGTACTCCTACGTTTTTCAGCCTGGCTGAAAGTAGGCCCTGAATCTCTGCCATCGAGCCTCTTTTCTGGCTTCTGACTGCGAGGGCCTCTGCCCAAGCAGCCCCCGTACCCGTGAACTCTGACTTACTTCTAGCGCGGCCCTCCGTGCTCAGCTCAGCCTGCTGCCTGCCAAGATTGACTATAACCTTCGAGTTATCTGTTTTCCTCCCCGAAGATACATTCCAGCCTACTAGCTTCAGTAAACATCCTTCTTCAGCTACAGGGCTAAAGGGCCGACCTGTCTTTATGCAAGTAATTCATAGCCTCTGTTGCCATGCTTCCATGGAAGGCCCCGTGCCCCCACGCTTCTCATACAGACACTCAGGCGCTTATACACGCACTCACAGCAAGTATAGAATAGCTTCTGCTCTAGAGACCTTTCTGCCCAGATAGCTTAGTTCCTAAAACATCAGATATCAGATATGATAGAAGCACAAGTTGATCTGACATGCCAGACTTCTGTCTCTTTCCGTCAGTGTAAATGTCAAGTCCCCTGCACCCCGTCTATCACACGTCATGCAGCTGCGCGCGCATCCAAGCTTCCGATTTCTGCTGACATTGCAACATTCTGTTAGCACCACCCCTTGGTGCCACCCACTTGCGTCACCTATCAGTGACGTTTCTAGCACACGCCCTAGTTCACGCCTAGTTTACGCCTCTTGATGATGTACTAGCACCACGTGTATACTGTTATCTTGTCTTCTCTCAGCTGTTACGCCTCTTACATTGAACATTATGATGTAAATCAAGTATATAAGCTATGTATTGTCAATAAACGTCAGCGCGCTCATCTATCCCTTCTGACACCCTGTGTGGTGGTCAGAACATGATATCCTGATTCCTTTATGAGGAATAAAACCCTTAGAAACTCTTACACCACGGACTCTGTTTTCCTTCATTTCGATTGAGTTATTATTGATTAAGTACTTACCTGCATAGAAATTAAGAGAGTAAATTAATTATTTACATCATTCTGGCGCCCGAATAGGGACCCCTCCCCCACCTCACGCGCCGGAAGGTGCGTTGCAATCCGTGTCCCCTGCCATCAGTTAGACGGACAACACGTGTACTGGCAGGATTTCCTGCATTCCCCTCTGACACACGGAGGTGACGAAGACTGCGATCAGTGCCCAGACGAGGCGGTGAGGAGTGCGGAGGATCCCGACCAGAGCCCAGCCGAAGGAAGCAAGGTCCGAGGTGTGAAGAGGCCCACCAGTTTTCCGAAGTTTTCCGAAGTTTTCCGAAGTTTTCCGAAGTTTTCCGAAGTTCCGAGTCGAGTCCAGTCGAGTTTTCCGAGGCCTTCTGTTTTCCGTGCTTCCCGGTGAGTACCATTGCTGGGTCGTATCTAGACGGGTTTGGGTACGCAAGTCCGGTCTGCACTGTTTTTAGGCAGTGTATCTGTACTGTTTAGCAGTATATAAAGTATTCCGAATTTCTGCACTGTTACAGCAGTGTATCTGTATCGTTGAGCGGTACATTCAGAGTAGGGGGAAGTTAACTATGTCTTTAAATGTTTCATGTGATTAATGTCGTGGTATGAATGTGATTGTTTTTGTGCATTACTGTGTTTTTGTATAAATAGTTACAGTTGACATTAAGTATCAAGGATCAAGCATTCCAGTATCAAGTAGGCACAATGCCGTTTTTCAACAAATTAAAACAGATAGGAACTAGGAAAGGGATGTTAGAGGAAGAGATTCCAATCCCCCCTAGGGACACTCCAGGTAATTTCATGTATAATAAGCATGGCATAGACGCCATCCTGTATCTAGAGTTATGGACAGATTATACCAAGCACCTAGAGGAAAGATACCGATGGCCAGTTAACGGAACATGGGATGCCGAGTGCATCATAAAGGTAGAAGAAATATTACGGAAAAAGAAAGCTAGACAATCTCAGAAAGACGCCATAGAATTTTGGCGTAAGGAATCACGTAAGCGTGCTGATAGAGCACTCCGTAGAGAAGACAGGCTTAAAGAATCAGAAAAGGCCCAAGAAAACGAATTAGTTACTGAGGGAATTCGAGTAAAAGTAGAACAAATAGATCGTATCCAAAATGGCAAAGTGAACAACATGTATCTTTTGGCCGATGGTACCCCTGACGCCATTTCAGAAATACCGAAAAATTTGCCGTCACCATTAGTTCCAACTAAAGTAATGCATAAGACTACTAAAGACATATTCCTAAATTCATATCTCGAAGATGTAGCGCCAGCTTACACCAATCTGCCTGTTCGTGCCCTGCCTACTGACAGGGCCGGGGGTGGTACTGCCCCCCAAGATCACGCTCAGCCGACACCGAAAAAGACTAGTTCCGTTCCGCCAGCTCCGCCACTTCCCTCACCTGAAACTGATTTACCGAAACCACTTCAATCAGATCCTACTAAGAGACAAATTCAGATACTGACTACACACAGAGATAATGCCCAAGCTTCCGCTTCAGGAGGTGCGACCGCGGGTCTTCAGACCCCGCCACCGACTCACAGATTAAATCTCAGAGGTATGCAGAGTCCTCTTACGCACAGATCCCCCCGTTCTTCTAATTCGTCCCGTCTTGATGCACTAAAAGAAAATATGTCAGTTTGTAGATATGATCCAGAACCTGGACAGGACGACTTAATGGTATTAGCGTCTTTACGGTTAAGATCTGCTACTGATAGTTTGTTATGTTATGCAGGAATGAAGGAACGCCTAGATAGAATTTATGAGTTCGTTCAAACGGGAAAGGACCCCGACAGTATTAAGGATGCCCTGGAGAAACAGAAAGTTAACATGCAAGCACTGATACTCCGATTTTTCATAAATTGTCTAATAAGAGAACGAGACAGGCCCGGAACAGATCAGAGTGAATTAGATGCATTGAGTAAGTGGGGTCAAAATATAGCTGATGGAAAACATGACAGACAAAATTGCATAGAGGCCATGTATAAAAAGATTAAGAAGGCAGTGATAGCAGTACACGACAAAGAGAAAGAAAAGGCTCCCTCCGAGGAGGAAGAAGAATCTGAAGAACTAGAACCAACTACAAGCACTATAGCATATGTAGGTAAGGGAACTTATCTTAGGAAGGGTATCCGTCCAGAAAGCAAGAGAGTTTTCTTCTCTGCCTTAACGAATCCGAATTCTGCTGAGCATCAGTTCCAGGAAACTGATAAACGGCTTCGAGATCGAGTTGGGTACCATGTACTCAATTCTATGGATGAACAAGAACTAGCCCGATCAGCGGTATCATGGGCCGAAAATGCAAACATATATAATGATGACACGGTAGCACAGACATTTCTGAACCTCTCCCCCGACGAACAGAAATTAGCAGGGGTATATATGATTCAACACCTTCTCATCAAATACAGAAAACATTATTCCGATCCAGGTCCCTTACATGAGACACTAGAAGCACTACTGATGGATAGATGGAGAGGCCTAAGCACTAAATTAGTTCAAATAATTCTAGAACAACGACGCAGATATGATACCTTTGTAAGTCCTGAATATGTTCCCGCCCCACCCCCAGAAAGGAAAATGTACCATATGCAGTGCGGGAGTGGTATAGAAAGTCAGAACCCCTTGCGAGAAGTGCACCCTGTTATGGGTGAGGATAAAATTTTGAAACGCGTGTATGTACACACGCCTCTGACTAAGTTAGAACTGTTAGAAATGAAGAAATTAGTACCGTGCCATGATAAAGACCCTGCAGGTTTTCATAGAGAGCTCAAAGACATGTTACTGATGGGGGACTACACATATGATGATATCATGAAAATGTTGAAAGTATTATTGCCTACGGGTATATTCGAGAAATTAAAGGAAAAGGACTGGGAGGTGGGAGACGCAAAGATTGCCTGGGCAGAAATAGAGGATGAAGAAAAGAAACGGGTTCCAGGGTTAGGCCTTGGGGACAAAACTAAAGCATTACCAGGTTTAATAGTACAGGTCCTGCCCAGATTATTGACAACTAGAAAGGAGGATTGGGATGCAATCTCGTCCTGTAAACAGAAACATGATGAAGATACTAGCGACTTTTATTCTAGATTCGAGAAATGTTTTATTATCAATAGTGGTCTCCAGCCAAGTAGCGAGTCGTACCCACATCTTTTCGTATCAAAGTTAGTCGAGAATTCCCTACCGTTAGTTAAAAATAGAGTGTATAAAGTCGAGAGTACATGGCAAGCAAATACGCCATCCCAGATGTTACAAATGTTACAATATCACCAGAATAGAATTAGGGAAGAACAAGACCAGGAACAGAAGCGCATGAAAGACACGAAAATGAAAATGTTAGTAGCCCAGACGGTCCCATCCGACAGTCACAGAAAAGGTACGACCCAGACAAGTCACACTGCAGCTCCTGTGAAAGGGACATGCAATTATTGCAAGCAGCCAGGTCACTACGTACACGAATGCGCAGTTCTGAAACATAACATAGCGACAGGAAAAACTAAAGAGAGACCGCATCCTCCTAGACAAGACCATAACCAGCATCAGTCTACACAGAATACACAGCCCATGCATGCATCTGCACAGACAGCACAAACCGTAGCAGTACCACAGCCACAGCCCATTGCTGCAACTCAGCAAGTCTCACAACAGATGTACCAATATGCTCAGTCTGCTTACCCCGAATATTCCCGATATACATGAAACAGCCTAGAGAGGGAAGGTGGCTTGCCTCTTATCGAGATTCCTGTAGATCAAGAAGGTCCTTATGTACACAGTCAAGTATTGGGGAAAGATAGAAAGTTTTTAATTGACACAGGGGCAAGTCGCACTACAATAAGTCATGACGAAGTTCCAGGGGCACCCCTCTCAGGCTCACAAAATGTTTCCCTTGGGTTTTCAGGACAGCCTATTGTAAATGAAGTATCAGAACCAGTTCCCCTGGCTGTGGGTCCGTTATCACGCGTTACAGACCTATTACTAACAAAATCATGTCCGGAAAATCTGTTAGGAATTAAAACACTGAAGGCTCTAGGAGCTATAATATGTTGCTCCCCGGAGGGGGTTAGACTCTTTCTACGGGATTTCAAGGGTCATTACGTTCTTCGTGAGTTTGACGTCAGATTGAAAAATGTACCTGATTACTTGTGGGCAAAAGGCCCAACTGATGTAGGATGTATGCACATTACACCATACCGCGTTACCCTCAAGGCAGGTGTTGTATTACCCAGAATCAGACAATACAAGTTACCACCCGATGCTGTAGCGGCTTTACTGAAAATCATTGAAGAGCTCATTGCCCAAGGAGTGGTCGTCGAGACCGACTCCAATATCTGTAACTCACCCATCATTCCGATTCTTAAACGTACTGATCCCAATGCACCGCCAGTATATCGGCTGGTGATTGATCTTCGAGAATTGAATAAATGCATTATCCCACAGTATCCTGTGGTCCCCGATATATCATCTCTCTTGACTGCTATTGACTCAGAAGCAACGTTCTTTACTGTAATTGATCTCAAGAACGCCTTCTTCAGCGTGCCTATTGATCCAGAGAGCCAATATCTCTTCGGATTCTGTTTAAATGGACGCAGTTTCAAATTTTCGCGCGCACCTCAAGGATTCACAGAAAGCCCCAGCATCTATAGTCAAGCACTGAAAAGACAACTAGATTGTATTCAAATGCCAGTTAACACCGCTTTACTACAATACGTCGATGATCTGCTGATCACCGCACGAAGTGAGCCCGAATGTGAAAAAGCATCACTGACAGTTTTACATTTCCTGGCCGACAAGGGACACAAGGTGTCTCCTTCGAAGCTACAATTCTGTGCTCAGCAAGTTGTGTACTTGGGTCACTTACTGTCCAAAGTGGGGAGACAGCTCACTCCCGATCGCATTCAGTTAATTGTGAACATGCCGCAACCCAAGACACAAAAGGAAGTGCGGGCCTTCATAGGCCTCACCTCGTACTGCAGACAATGGATTCCCCAGTATGCATTTTTAGCTAAACCACTCATCCAGTTAACGACACAGGAGGCAGCAACTTCGACTGTCCTCCCTTGGACTCAGGAACACACACAAGCTTTTGAAGAATTAAAGAAAGTTTTATGCCAAGCACCAGTTTTAGCGACACCATGTTACAACAAACCGTTTACACTTTTTGTTACAGAACGTGATGGTACAGCGTTGTCTGTCCTCACTCAAGACCAAGCAGGTTCACATAAGCCTTGTGCTTATTTTTCTAGTACATTGGATTCAGTAGCTCAAGCACTCCCTGCGTGCTTAAAGTCAGTAGCAGCAACAGCGTTGGCAATAAGACAAAGTGATTCAATTGTTTTAGGTCATCAGTTAACAGTTCAAGTACCACATTCTGTAGAGGTTTTGTTAAACAGAACCCAGACTCAACACTTAACTATAGCACGACTGACAGGTTATGAATTAACACTATTCCAGCCACACATAGAAATCAGACGTTGCAGCATCCTGAACCCAGCAACACTGTTACCTACAGTTACGACAGATCCAGCTCCGCATGATTGTATAGAAATAATTAATGCAGTAACTAAGCCTAGACGAGACTTAACAGATGTCCCATTGACAAATCCAGACCTGACACTTTATGTGGATGGTTCATGCATGAGAACAAGTACAGGAGAATTAGTGGCCGCGTACGCCGTGACCACTGAAACTGAAATTAAAGAAACACATCGTATTGACACACTGTCTGCTCAAGCAGCAGAGCTCATCGCTCTGACCCGAGCTTGTATTCTAGCCAAGAACAGAAATGTTAACATATACACAGATTCCCGCTATGCCTTCGGAGTTGTACACGACTTCGGAGTCCTCTGGCAAGAACGAGGTTTTCTGACTTCTCATGGGGCCAAGATACAACATGGCCCCCTCATTCAAGCACTGTTAGAAGCAATACATTTGCCCTCGGGCATATCAGTTATGAAGTGTAAGGCACATACCAAAGTCACAGATTCTGTTTCCCAGGGTAACGACCTGGCAGACCAGACAGCAAAACATACAGCATTGACTCACACCCAGACTACTGATGTGACAAAGACAATAGTACAAACACAGTGTATGACAGTTAGAGATCCCGCCCTAGACGTAATTGACATCCAGACACATGCTACTCCAGAGGAGATAAAGAAATGGACTGAACTAGGAGGGATTCAGACAGACCAAGGTTGGGTGACGAAGGGAAAATCTATATGGTTTCTCCCCGACTCAATGGTTCAAGTCATGATAAATACAGCACATAGTCCTGCCCATCTTGGAGAGAAAGCCATGTTAGACAGTTTACAGAATCTCTGGTACAACAAACACTTACGAGCAGCAGCAAAACAGAAAGTGCGTACTTGCATGATCTGTTGTCAGTTCAATCCAGGTAAAAGCGTCCCTGTTGAGCAAGGTGGATTCCATCCTCCCGATCACCCTTTTGAAGTCCTCCAGATGGATTATATCCAGATGAATAGCTGTAGAGGATTTAAGTATGTTCTTGTAATCGTTTGTGCTCTGTCCCGCTGGACCGAAGCATACCCAGTCCCAGACTACACTGCTCCGACCACAGCCAGACAGTTGGTTCGTGAATTCTTCCCACGGTACGGTTTGCCCCGTGTCGTGTACTCAGATAACGGACAGCCGTTCTCGTCCGAGTTGATGAAACAAGTTTCCCTCTTGCTAGGATATCAGTGGAGGTTCCACTGTGTCCGACATCCCGAAGCAGCTGGCCTTGTAGAAAGGCATAATCAGACACTAAAAATCCGTCTTGCCAAGATCTGTCAGGAAAAAGGGGTCGACTGGATAGTCGCCCTGCCCGTGGCACTATTCTACATGAGAATGGTCGCCCACTCAAGATCAGGGCTATCCCCGTACGAAGTGGTCTTTGGCAGACCGCCGAATATGTGGGGGACGCCCGTTCCGAAAAAGATCACTGATGTTGATTGTAACATGTTGACAGATTACCTTGCCTCCTTGATGTCTGCACTCCAATCATGTCGTTCACAGGTTGCCGCAGCCTTCCCTGACAACACCGATGTAAAGGCGCATGAGGTCCGTCCAGGGGACCTGGTACTCGTCAGGAACTTCGACCGGAAAAGTCCGCTGGAGCCCCGCTGGAAGTCTCCGAAGACCGTTCTGCTTACCACCAGGACTGCCGTGAAAATCGAGGGGAGAAAGGGGTGGGTCCACACGAGTCACATCAAGCTATGCAATGAACTAAAAAACGGACTGAAACAGGACTCTGACTCGTCCACCCCCACCAAAGACTGTGTTGAAGCACAAGACGTTACTGTGCCTAAAAGAGAAAAGACTCCTCAAGAACTTTACCGTATGAAGCTTCGATCTAGCAAGTCAGACAGTTTAATTGTTTAAGTCCTCCCCTAGGTGAATCGGTTAAATAGTTTCTGACATGTATCCCCTAGATCGAGTTAGAGAGAGAGAGGAAAAGAGAAGAACATATTGCAAATCACTCCGTAGTCACTGCATAGTGACACTAATAATCATGTTTATTCTGAGTATTCTAATTATTATTGCCAGCATTCTGCTTCCTATGTACTGGCCTATTTTCAGGCGTAAACAATCTGCTTACAATGTCTCTGCTGAACACACTTTTAGTGAACTTCCTGCACATGAACTCTCTTACAGACTTGCGCTGCGCAACAATACATTCATTAGTATGTTACACCATTCCCATCAGACAAGTAATGCTACAGACTGTTGGATATGTGGCCGACTCCCTCCCTACCAGAATTACAAGGGAGCTCTGCCTCTCTTTCCGTACCCATTCACTCACAATGGCTCCTGTGGAGCATGGTTTAAAATAATTAATTCTTTAGATCCTGATATTGCTGTTTTCGATGGGGGCTGGGTTTGGGGAAACTTGAACTTAGTCCTGCTCAACGTCTGTTATCCTGATAAAGAGGGACTTCCCACTCGAATAGGAACTGATCTAGAAAATGAAGTATATGGATTAGGTAATTACACAATTAGCCTTATGATCCTCACTGTTGAATCTGAAACTGCTCCAGTTTTGCCCCATATGTTAGTGTTACCAGTCACAGGTGAATTATGTGTTAGCAAGAAAGGTTCAGTACACTTAGGTCATAGTAAATGCACTACTGTGGTCGAGTTCAGTGACCATGGTAAATCGTCTTTTAAAGCTACCAGTCATTCCTATTTTGTTTGTGGTCATACCGCATACATACGTTTGCCTCCAGATTGGGACGGTACCTGTTACATTGCATTCCTTCTGCCACCTGTTTTCCTAGCTCCTCCTGATTACCATAGAAACACGAATCTAGCACCGAATAGACCCAAAAGAGATATTCCCCTTGTCGACTACACAGAAACGGCATGGGAACAGTACACTGATTTCAATAAAGGATTCTTTTTCTTCCTAGGACCTGTCCAAAACAGTAAATTAATACGCAGATTAACGAGAACACTTGAAGCAGTAGTGAACGAAACTGCCTCCGCTCTAGGTAACCTAACAGAGGAGCAGTCCGCTATACGGACTGTTGTCCTTCAAAATCGTCTTGTGATTGACGTCATCTTGGCAGATAGAGGTGGAGCCTGTAAGGTCATCGGGTCAAGTTGCTGTGTTTTCATTCCACAAAATGCACCATCTGTCTATCAAGCTATCACCCGTTTACATAAAATTGCAAATCAGATACATCAGAATCCAGGCACCTGGACTTGGTCCGGTTGGTTCTGGACTACGTTAACAGCTTGGGGATGGAAGATCTTATCCTTCCTAGGCATTGGTCTTGTTATAGTATTCAGTTGTTGCCTATGCCTGCAGTGTGGGCCAGCGATATGTGGACTGTGTGCCACATCCTGCATTGAGCATTCCAGTTGCCTCTCAAACAGTCAAAGAAAGAAAGACGAACATATAATGTTACAAGAACAAACCGATCGACTTATGAGGATCGATATATCATGAAGGGTCCGTAGGGAACAAGGAGGGAATGAGGTAATATAAATTAGAATGGTCATGTTGTGTTCCCTAGCGAGTACCCCACCGACTCCATGTACGAGTGAAAAGTGCATGTAACTTCCCTCCTGTACCAGCTATGAAGACGCAAATACATTTGCGTCCAACGTTAACTTGTCCTCTTTCAGACCCACCATGAATGGGTTTGATGGTCCGTTCCTAAGTATGCTATGCCAACGTCTTTTTGAAGTGTACTCCTACGTTTTTCAGCCTGGCTGAAAGTAGGCCCTGAATCTCTGCCATCGAGCCTCTTTTCTGGCTTCTGACTGCGAGGGCCTCTGCCCAAGCAGCCCCCGTACCCGTGAACTCTGACTTACTTCTAGCGCGGCCCTCCGTGCTCAGCTCAGCCTGCTGCCTGCCAAGATTGACTATAACCTTCGAGTTATCTGTTTTCCTCCCCGAAGATACATTCCAGCCTACTAGCTTCAGTAAACATCCTTCTTCAGCTACAGGGCTAAAGGGCCGACCTGTCTTTATGCAAGTAATTCATAGCCTCTGTTGCCATGCTTCCATGGAAGGCCCCGTGCCCCCACGCTTCTCATACAGACACTCAGGCGCTTATACACGCACTCACAGCAAGTATAGAATAGCTTCTGCTCTAGAGACCTTTCTGCCCAGATAGCTTAGTTCCTAAAACATCAGATATCAGATATGATAGAAGCACAAGTTGATCTGACATGCCAGACTTCTGTCTCTTTCCGTCAGTGTAAATGTCAAGTCCCCTGCACCCCGTCTATCACACGTCATGCAGCTGCGCGCGCATCCAAGCTTCCGATTTCTGCTGACATTGCAACATTCTGTTAGCACCACCCCTTGGTGCCACCCACTTGCGTCACCTATCAGTGACGTTTCTAGCACACGCCCTAGTTCACGCCTAGTTTACGCCTCTTGATGATGTACTAGCACCACGTGTATACTGTTATCTTGTCTTCTCTCAGCTGTTACGCCTCTTACATTGAACATTATGATGTAAATCAAGTATATAAGCTATGTATTGTCAATAAACGTCAGCGCGCTCATCTATCCCTTCTGACACCCTGTGTGGTGGTCAGAACATGATATCCTGATTCCTTTATGAGGAATAAAACCCTTAGAAACTCTTACACCACGGACTCTGTTTTCCTTCATTTCGATTGAGTTATTATTGATTAAGTACTTACCTGCATAGAAATTAAGAGAGTAAATTAATTATTTACATCATAAGAGTGGAATCTTCAACAGCTCCGACGGGCCAAAAATGTCATATTCAGTTCTGTCCCAAACTATACCATCCGGTGTAGTAACGGCTGTGATGTTCATTGCTGACAAGTCTCTTTGTTCACAATGCGATGATTTGTGTGGCTGGAGAAGTAAGTTCACTTTTTTACTTGCTGTGTCCATTTGAATGTATCTTCCATTTATCAGCATACCCAGGGTTATTACCAGCGCTAACCAAAGTAGAAAGAAGAATATTCCCCAAACTATCCATAGTTCAATCCATTGTGAAACCAGATAAGTATTTTTCAGGGATGAAAAAGATCAGTAGCTTGTTCTTTGAAAGTTCTTTTTGCTGGTGTAATTTCAGGTTCACTGGAATCCTCAGAAAACGTATCAAAGTTAATGAAATAGCCAGAGGCAGTTCTGTCAATGGTTGGAATTGCATCCGGATTTGTTCAAAACGCTGGAACCACTTGATCACGTATTACTTTGTTGTAGACAGGTGTAGCAGGACGAACTGGTATTTAGGTCTCAAGAGGAACGAGTTCCATAGCTTTGTAGCTTAGTCCAACTTTTCTCACTGTAGAATCTTCAAAGGTGATGAGTCTCTCAGTTTGAATCTCTTGGATTGTAGCTAGCGGAGTGCGTCCGCTACATTGGCAGAGTCCACTTGGCCTACAGCTTAGTATCGACCACATAGTGTGGTTTGATCAGGTCAATAGACACAAATCTTCTCTCCTTTTTACCAGCAAGGGGCGGCATTAAAACTGTTTTCGATCCGTGGATTGCTAGGACAGGTACTGGTTGTCTGTAAGAAGGCCCAAATTCCTTCTTTTCCATGATCTTTTTTCTGACTAGATCACCAAGCTTTGGGATCCAGACAGGCCTTGCCGGGACGGTTGGTTTTTGTCCAGTGGTGGCTGGCTTCAGGAACACGTTGCTTTGTTTCGATTTTAGTTCATTTAAGTCCTGTAAAACAGCCAAACGTTCTTTGATATCAAATTTTTTTATTTTCCACCACCGTTCCATTACAATCAAGATCCGGAAGCAACATTCTTGTCCCAAATAGGACCTCATATGGAGTGACACCCCCTAGAGAACTTCTTTGCAAATTGTTAAGACTACGTTGGACCTCATAAAGATGTTTGACCCACCCCTCACCCAAACCTAATACCTCAGCTATTGTAGACTGTTTTGTCCCAGTTTATTCTTTCCACAACAGAATTTCGCTCAGGATGGAATGGAGAAGAGTACCGCAATTCAACGCCCAAACTGGCCATGGTTTTTTGTAAGCTCGAGAGCTAAATGCAGGGCCCTGGTCAGAGTGTAATGTGCCTATTGCTTATGTGCTGATAAAGACTTACAAATCTTTTATAACAGTTCGAGCATCAGCAGAGCGCTGAGGCCACACCCAAAGGAACCTTGAACATGAGTTCACTGCGACCATGATATACTTATAGTTACCATCCCTTTGTAAGGGACCGCAGTGGTCCCGGTAAATACAAGCTAATGGTTTATCTGAAATTAACTGTGGCGTCTGCACAGGACGTTTCACAGTAGAGACTTTCATCTTTTGGCATATTTCACAGTCCAGGACATGGTTTCTGGCCTGTTTCCTAATGCCAGGCCACAAGTATCATTGTTTTAATAATGACACTGTGGCGGAAACACCTGCATGAGCAGAGGCGAGCCCTTCATGTGCTGCTAGGATTAGTCCTAATCTATGTTCCATGCTTAGAATTACCCTAGCCCCCACTCCAGGGATTCGAGCAAACGGAACATTGTTCATATCAGTTATATATGAGTATTGGAGTGGAAACCCTTTAGGTAACGCTGCACCACTGCCTTTGCTTGAAGCATTGACTGCCAGTATTATTTCGCTGTCTATTTTTTTTTTAACAAGTGATTGCAGCTACTGAAGCCGTTCGCACAGCTCCCTTCGCAGCTTCATCAGCCAATGAGTTCCCTTCAACGTGAACGCCATCACGTTGATCACTCAGCGAGTGTATAATGTGAGTGTTTTGTAGTCCGTTTCGCAACTGAACTACCTGTTCCCAAAGCGTTTCGTGCTTGATTGTGCCACCTTTTGCATCTTTGAAACCATTTTGAAGCCAATTCTGCATATATTCATTATAAGATTGAACACAATAAAAAAGAATCGCACACTATGAGTGTGGGGAATTCTTGATACGTATTTTCAAGTGCCATTATGAATGCTTGTAATTCAGCTCGCTGAGCTGAACAATCTCCTAGAGATTGCGTTTTCGTGACCATAGGTCTGAATTTGCCATCGCGCATATGACCTTTAACAATTGCGCATGCAGCACTATAAGCTTGTTTACCCCCCAGTAGCGGGTTGTGCTGATCAATCAGTATAAATTATCCATTCATACTCTTCTAGAGGTAGAATTTCATCAGGCAGAGGACATTTGTGTTCGTATTGCAGGAATGCTTCTGTTTTCAAATAAGGATCAAAAACATTCAACATCAGTTACAGCAAGAGAATTAACCCATTGTATCCATCTTGGATGTAAAGCTTTTGCATTCGGAATGCTAGCTTTTGTAACGGCCTCTAAGGCTGGTACAGGAGTTACGACCATAATGCGTTTCTTCTGTGCTAGGGCTCTTTCTTTTGCTACAGCGGTTTAAACTGCTGTCAGAATTGTTTCTCTTGATGTAAATTTAATTTCTGCTTGCGTGTACAAATGTGATTTAAATGCAATTGGTAGTTTTTCACCTTCATCAAAATTAAGTAGGTAAATCCACATTGACCCGAAAGGATTGAGAACACTAAGTTGTGCACGTTTACGCATGTTTGTAAATGTTTTGTTGCTAACATGTCTATTTGAAGTGAACGCAAAATTTATGTGTGTTCTTTTGTCCAATGTGTGATTTTAAAATCAAGTTTGATTAATTTGTAGAGAGTTTTTACCCTTTCTGCGTAGTTTAGAATGTAAGTTCTTCCAAAATTCAGGAAACCTAGAATCGACTGTAGGTTTTTCAGCATTTTTGGAGTTTGGACCAGCCCACACTTTTCTAAAAGTTTGTAGTAACTCTGTTACCCTTGCTGAGAATAACCCCAGACTATTCTTGAATCCTTGAGAGAGACGACAGAATTGACAATGGGTCCCCATTATTGAGAAAGCGGTCAAATACCTACTTTCAGGTGCAATGTTTTGACAAAAGAAACCATTTGAAATATCTAATGTGGTTTTATATTTTTTACGCACAATGTTATTCATTAATGCTGTACTGTGTGCATTTTGCACTGCAAATGTTTTACAACATGAGTTTAGGTGTCTGTAATCCAAAAACTAGATAATATATTTGTCTGGTTTGGAAACAGGAAACAAAGGATTGTTCATTGATGAAGTGCAAGTTTCAATCACCCCTTGGTATTCAAGTTGACCTGTTTTTTAGCTTCTTGCTTAATTGGGTACTGCCATTGTGAAGTTGGTTGATTTTTTTAACTGGATCTAATGTTGAGGTGAGTCCTCATCGCATCCTACATGATTTTTGTATAATGCTGGGGCTTGGGCGACTGCCCATTTCCTGGCATATGTATATTTTAAATGTACTGGAATATGGTTAGAGAAGGCTGGCATAATGATGCCTTCACCATGTGGGCACTCCCTGACAAATTCTGGTGGCCAGTCCTGTTCTGCTAGAAGTATGTCATAACCCTTTGAAAGTCGCTCCCAAAAGAGTGCTTTCACTTTTCTTGGTATGTCTCCCTCCATCTGGAGTGTTATTTCATGAACATATGTGGAGAGCTAACCCTGGTATCTGCAGTTTCAACTTCAATGTCTTCATTCAAGTCCACTGTCTCCAGAAGCCCCTTCAGGTTCTGGTGAGCTATTGATACTTCTGCTGCGCTGTCCAACAGTGTCTGAGCCCATTCTCCGTTCTTGAGTTGTGTCCTCAAGATCCTCGGCATGTCTGATTTTTAGACCTGCTACCTTCTTTTTCGTGAATTGAGGTTTTGGTTTGCTTTTCTGAACGTGTTGATCGTCTTTGGACTTCACGCTTTCTTCTTTTTGATCCGGCCGTCCTCTTCTTTTGGATGTCTCTGACGATATCTAAAAGGTACGAGAGGAACGTGTATCAGTATCTAGATACCTGTCAGGTTTTCTCAAATTATTGGTATTAGAAAATACTGCTTCGATTTGAGTAATTTTTTGAGCTATCCAGAATGGAATTTGTTCCAGTGTTGTGGGTAGTTTACCCATGACTGCGTGTAAATTCTTTGGTGTAAATTTTTGTGTATTCCCCTGGTGAGAGGTTTGTTGTGCAATAACTAATGGTGGTTGGACTGTGAGAGTCCGCATGACATATTGAACCAATTGTCCATAAATTCTGATTAACCCTTTGAGTTGAGTAAGTAATTCTATGTCTGACATTTCTTCAATGTCAGGATGAGGTGTATAACTGGCTAAGACCGGCCATGTTGCTCCTGGTCTACCTAGTGGACCTTGTCTGGTAATGTGATTTAAATGTTTTAGGGTACCTTTAAACCAGAGCTCATGCTCCTGGTAGGTAAGTGGAATTTCTGTATCCTCAAAAGGAATATATTCCTCGGGTGGTTCATCTTCTTTGTAGAAGTGAAACACGTGTGTTACTGGATTTGATTCTGGGAATACTATCCATGAATAGAATAGTTCTGTCTGGTGATATTCATGTGCCTCTATCACAAAACTGCCTCTTGGTGTTAGGCCATGTTTTATAAGTTTTTGAGTGATGGTGCTCCTTAAATTTGGAGGAATGATTATAGCAGTCTCATTGGTTTAATTAAAACCTGTTTGATTAAAAGCTGTTACAACTTGGTCAGCCGCAGCTCTACCAGTTTCGGTGTTATTGGCATCATCGGCCATTGTTTAATGAAAGTTATAGAGCAAGATTCAAGGGAACAAAGATAAGGTGCATAATATTTTGGGACACTGTATCCTTCAACGTTGAACAAACCAAAAAGCTAATGCATAGGATTTTCGTCCTACTCAGCTATGGCGGATATTATCCCTACCCACTCCAGAAGTGTTATGGAGTTTTATGAGTAGGGCTCTCTGAGAAAAGAACGACTGAGTTACTTCAGTATCTAGTGTTAAATTAGTGCTTTACCAAACCATTGGGCGCCATGCAGTGTAGTTCCTATGTCCCTGATAGGCTCTGCGCATTCGAATAATATACACTATAGTTTTGACATAGGACTGAGGTCAGTATGTCTCTATCGAGTACATAAAACTTAATTGTGTGTGTGCCAGAGAACTCAGAGGTCACTAGAAACTTTCTCTAATGAACTTGAAAGGATTAGTTTCTGACAACCGCATAAACATGACAACTTTGTTTCCCTTAGAGTCAGAACAATATCTTCAGAGTTGTGGAAACAATAGATAACCGTTTCACTCAGTCAATCGTGCATGCTTCGTTTCTACAGAGTTGCACAGAAATAGAGAGACAGACATTTCAATAAAAGGGTTTATTGAACAGTCTTATTTCTCATGCAAGAGATATGAACTGCTACATTTGTAAGACAGAATGCGAAGTATAAAATGTACAGCATTAGCAGTAAGATAAAATAATACTGTAATAGCATGTCTTGTAGCTATGACATATATTCATTAAAATATATACATAAATAACACAGGCTAAAATACTCATCTGGTGCTTCTAAAATAATCCTACCCCAGTGTACCTAACCTAAGTGGAGTATGAGGGAAGAAGTAGGTGCTGTCTTTGTCTGGTGTAGTTATGCCAAGAGTTGCCAAAGGTGTCTCTAGGTTCTAATCAGCTCCATACCTTAGAATGAGAGAGGTTGGTATCTCTTTCCTGGGACTCGATCTCTAACACCCTGCAAGGGGAATCAGAAACACTGGAGGTGGATTCTCGGCGAGGAGGATGACAGCGTCTGGTCAGTGCATCAGTTGGGGACTTGACTTTCTTCGGGTCTTGCTGTGGCGAGTCGCGTCGTGCAAGTAGGTAGTTGGACCACACCGTGCCTTGCCACAGCAAGTGAAGGCATATTTATACCTTGAAGGTGTTTAGGAATGCCAGTATTGATGTAATAGTCAGTCATAAGAACGTCATGAATGAACCCCTAAGGAATAGATGTTCATGCAGAATAAAGGATTTCTTGGAGAAATCAATATCCAAGTAAGGGGAAGTCCTAAAGCTTGAGAGGTTTTCCAAGAACTCGTTGTGACAAAGAGGATCGGATGTAGTTTACCATGCCTTTATTTGGTTAGAATGAGCAATGTCTAAATAAGTACTGGATTTCTATCCCTAAATAAGGGCAATGTGAATTATACTTATATAAGGGTAAGAATCAGGAAATCTAGATACGATAACTAATTCGACACACAACACATGCCCAAAATGAATTGAGCAATATCCCTGTGAAATACTTTGCTTTGTTGTCGATTATGGCAAACAAACGATAGTTTCCTGGAGATCTTTTGTCTCCTCCTTTAAAAATTAGGATGAGGATCAATCCTTGCCATGAGGGTGGACTGGTGTTCCTTTCTAGGATGGTAGTGTAGAGTGGAGATAACTTGGAAGCCCAGAAAGCCGGATCCTCCTTAAACAGAGGTGGAGGGATGCCTCCTGGTCCTGGGGTGCCATCTTTTCATCCCTTTGTGATCTTCTTTTGGATTTGATCCTCCGGGACTGTGCTGTACTCTATGCTGTTAACTCGGTTGTAACTATCGGTTTGCTTTTTGGTTATTGGTGCTTTGTGAAAACTCTCTTCGGTTATTAGCGCTTTGAGGAAACGCTCTAGAGGTGAGTTCTCCTACATCCAAAGTTGAGCCTTCGGGGCTTTGCTGCCCTCTCTACCAATAGCCGGATTAAGGATATAGTCTTGTGAGTCATAAAAATGACTATACTGGAAGAGATACCACTCGGATTCCAGTATAATTGATGAGGCAACTTTGGGGACACTGCCCCCTAAGCTATTTAAGGTGTGCCAAAACCGTGCAGGGTTGTTTGTCCTTATGTCATGGTATAGTTTAGCCCAAAAGGAATTCCAATGAGCCCTTTTACCAGCCTACAAGTGACTTCGGGTGTCTCTCAGTTTGGTTATTATTAATTGATCCATTGGCTTCCTTTTAAGTTCCCACCATAACCGGTTCATGCTGCGTTCATACAGGGTCCCACGGGGTCGGCTGTTGGGGCCCGGTCCCTTTTGTATACTTTGTCGGTTTTGCATGCCTGGCAATCAAATTCCTTGTGAAGCTTGTCCAAGTTGCAATTGGGTCTTCAGTTATCCTGCTGGTGTTCTCAATCATGTGTTTTGCCTCCATTGCTATGAGCTGGAGATCATCAACTGAACACTTAATACGTTTTAAGTTGATCGTAAAGCTTTTGAAAGCTTGTGCCTCTGCCTGGACATGTTGCACCAGCCTAATGCTGACAAGTATTTCTTGAGAGCTGTGGTCACTTTCTAATCTATTGCCAAACCCAAAGCCCCGTTGAGGGCTCTGAGGCTGAGATGTTCCAAATTGCCTTGGAGATCTGAGGTAATATAAATTTTATGGTCATGTTGTGTTCCCTAGCGAGTACCCCACCGACTCCATGTACGAGTTAAAAGTGCATGTAACTTCCCTCCTGTACCAGCTATGAAGACGCAAATACATTTGCGTCCAACGTTAACTTGTCCTCTTTCAGACCCACCATGAATGGGTTTGATGGTCCGTTCCTAAGTATGCTATGCCAACGTCTTTTTGAAGTGTACTCCTACGTTTTTCAGCCTGGCTGAAAGTAGGCCCTGAATCTCTGCCACCGAGCCTCTTTTCTGGCTTCTGACTGCGAGGGCCTCTGCCCAAGCAGCCCCCGTACCCGTGAACTCTGACTTACTTCTAGCGCGGCCCTCCGTGCTCAGCTCAGCCTGCTGCCTGCCAAGATTGACTATAACCTTCGAGTTATCTGTTTTCCTCCCCGAAGATACATTCCGGCCTGCTAGCTTCAGTAAACATCCTTCCTCAGCTACAGGGCTAAAGGGCCGACCTGTCTTTATGCAAGTAATTCATAGCCTCTGTTACCATGCTTCCATGGAAGGCCCCATGCCCCCACGCTTCTCATACAGACACTCAGGCGCTTATACACGCACTCACAGCAAGTATAGAATAGCTTCTGCTCTAGAGACCTTTCTGCCCAGATAGCTTAGTTCCTAAACATCAGATATCGGATATGATAGAAGCACAAGTTGATCTGACATGCCAGACTTCTGTCTCTTTCCGCCAGTGTAAATGTCAAGTCCCCTGCACCCCGTCTATCACACGTCATGCAGCTGCGCGCGCATCCAAGCTTCCGATTTCCGCTGACATTGCAACATTCTGTTAGCACCACCCCTTGGTGCCACCCACTTGCGTCACCTATCAGTGACGTTTCTAGCACACACGCCTAGTTTACGCCTCTTGATGATGTACTAGCACCACGTGTATACTGTTATCTTGTCTTCTCTCAGCTGTTACGCCTCTTACATTGAACATTATGATGTAAATCAAGTATATAAGCTATGTATTGTCAATAAACGACGGCGCGCTCATCTATCCCTTCTGACATCCTGTGTGGTGGTCAGAACATGATATCCTGATTCCTTTATGAGGAATAAAACCCTTAGAAACTCTTACACCACGGACTCTGTTTTCCTTCATTTCGATTGAGTTATTATTGATTAAGTACTTACCTGCATAGAAATTAAGAGAGTAAATTAATTATTTACATCATTTTGGCGCCCGAATAGGGACCCCTCCCCCACCTCACGCGCCGGAAGGTGCGTTGCAATCCGTGTCCCCTGCCATCAGTTAGACGGACAACACGTGTACTGGCAGGATTTCCTGCATCCCCCTCTGACACACGGAGGTGACGAAGACTGCGATCAGTGCCCAGACGAGGCGGTGAGGAGTGCGGAGGATCCCGACCAGAGCCCAGCCGAAGGAAGCAAGGTCCGAGGTGTGAAGAGGCCCACCAGTTTTCCGAAGTTTTCCGAAGTTTTCCGAAGTTTTCCGAAGTTTTCCGAAGTTCCGAGTCGAGTCCAGTCGAGTTTTCCGAGGCCTTCTGTTTTCCGTGCTTCCCGGTGAGTACCATTGCTGGGTCGTATCTAGACGGGTTTGGGTACGCAAGTCCGGTCTGCACTGTTTTTAGGCAGTGTATCTGTACTGTTTAGCAGTATATAAAGTATTCCGAATTTCTGCACTGTTACAGCAGTGTATCTGTATCGTTGAGCGGTACATTTAGAGTAGGGGGAAGTTAGCTATGTCTTTAAATGTTTCATGTGATTAATGTCGTGGTATGAATGTGATTGTTCTTGTGTATTATTGTGTTTTTTTGTTTAAATAGTTACAGGCGAAATTAAGTATTAAGGATCAAGCATTTCAGTATCAAGTAGGCACAATGCCGTTTTTTAACAAATTAAAGCAGATAGGAACTAGGAAAGGGATGTTAGAGGAAGAGATTCCAATCCCCCCTAGGGACACTCCAGGTAATTTCATGTATAATAAGCATGGCATAGACGCCATCTTGTATCTAGAGTTATGGACAGATTATACCAAGCACCTAGAGGAAAGATACCGATGGCCAGTTAACGGAACATGGGATGCCGAGTGCATCATAAAGGTAGAAGAAATATTACGGAAAAAGAAAGCTAGACAATCTCAGAAAGACGCCATAGAATTTTGGCGTAAGGAATCACGTAAGCGTGCTGATAGAGCACTCCGTAGAGAAGACAGGCTTAAAGAATCAGAAAAGGCCCAAGAAAACGAATTAGTTACTGAGGGAATTCGAGTAAAAGTAGAACAAATAGATCGTATCCTAAATGGCAAAGTGAACAACATGTATCTTTTGGCCGATGGTACCCCTGACGCCATTTCAGAAATACCGAAAAATTTGCCGTCACCATTAGTTCCAACTAAAGTAATGCATAAGACTACTAAAGACATATTCCTAAATTCATATCTCGAAGATGTAGCGCCAGCTTACACCAATCTGCCTGTTCGTGCCCTGCCTACTGACAGGGCCGGGGGTGGTACTGCCCCCCAAGATCACTCTCAGCCGACACCGAAAAAGACTAGTCCCGTTCCGCCAGCTCCGCCACTTCCCTCACCTAAAACTGATCTGCCGAAACCACTTCAATCAGATCCTACTAAAAGACAAATTCAGATACTGACTACACACAGAGATAATGCCCAAGTTTCCGCTTCAGGAGGTGCGACCGCGGGTCTCCAGACCCCGCCACCGACTCACAGATTAAATCTCAGAGGTATGCAGAGTCCTTTTACGCACAGATCCCCCCGTTCTTCTAATTCATCCCGTCTTGATGCACTAAAAGAAAATATGTCAGTTTGTAGATATGATCCAGAACCTGGACAGGACGACTTAATGATATTAGCGTCTTTACGGTTAAGATCTGCTACTGATAGTTTGTTATGTTATGCAGGAATGAAGGAGCACCTAGATAGAATATATGAGTTCGTTCAAACGGGAAAGGACCCCGACAGTATTAAGGATGCCCTGGAGAAACAGAAAGTTACCATGCAAGCACTGATACTACGATTTTTCATAAATTGTCTAATAAGAGAACGAGACAGGCCCGGAACAGAGCAGAGTGAATTGGATGCATTGAACAAGTGGGGTCAAAATATAGCCGATGGAAAACATGACAGACAAAATTGCATAGAGGCCATGTATAAAAAGATTAAGAAAGCAGTGATAGCAGTACACGAGAAAGAGAAAGAAAAGGCTCCCTCCGAGGAGGAAGAAGAATCTGAAGAACTAGAACCGACTACAAGCACTATAGCATATGTAGGTAAGGGAACTTATCTTAGGAAGGGTATCCGTCCAGAAAGCAAGAGAGTTTTCTTCTCTGCCTTAACGAATCCGAATTCTGCTGAACATCAGTTCCAGGAAACTGATAAACGGCTTCGAGATCGAGTTGGGTACCATGTACTCAATTCTATGGATGAACAAGAATTAGCCCGATCAGCGGTATCATGGGCCGAAAATGCAGACATATATAATGATGACACCGTAGCACAGACATTTCTGAACCTCTCCCCCGACGAACAGAAATTAGCAGGTATATATATGATTCAGCACCTTCTCATTAAGTACAGAAAACATTATTCCGATCCAGGTCCCTTACATGAGACACTAGAAGCACTACTGATGGATAGATGGAGAGGCCTAAGCACTAAATTAGTTCAAATAATTCTAGAACAACGACGCAGATATGACACCTTTGTAAGTCCTGAATATGTTCCCGCCCCACCTCCAGAAAGGAAAATGTACCATATGCAGTGCGGGGGTGGTATTGAAAGTCAGAACCCCTTGCGAGAAGTGCACCCTGTTATGGGTGAGGATAAAATTTTGAAACGCGTGTATGTACACACGCCTCTAACTAAATTAGAACTGTTAGAAATGAAGAAATTAGTACCGTGCCATGATAAAGACCCTGCAGGTTTTCATAGAGAGCTCAAAGACATGTTACTGATGGGGGACTACACATATGATGATATCATGAAAATGTTGAAAGTATTATTGCCTACGGGTATATTCGAGAAATTAAAGGAAAAGGACTGGGAGGTGGGAGACGCAAAGATTGCCTGGGCAGAAATAGAGGATGAAGAAAAGAAACGGGTTCCAGGGTTAGGCCTTGGGGACAAAACTAAAGCATTACCAGGTTTAATAGTACAGGTCCTGCCCAGATTATTGACAACTAGAAAGGAGGATTGGGATGCAATCTCGTCCTGTAAACAGAAACATGATGAAGATACTAGCGACTTTTATTCAAGATTCGAGAAATGTTTTATTATCAATAGTGGCCTCCAGCCAAGTAGCGAGTCGTACCCACATCTTTTCGTATCAAAGTTAGTAGAGAATTCCCTACCGTTAGTTAAAAATAGAGTGTATAAAGTCGAGAGTACATGGCAAGCAAATACGCCATCCCAGATGTTACAAATGTTACAATATCACCAGAATAGAATTAGGGAAGAACAAGATCAGGAACAGAAGCGCATGAAAGACACGAAAATGAAAATGTTAGTAGCCCAGACGGTCCCATCCGACAGTCACAGGAAAGGTACGACCCAGACAAGTCACGCTGCAGCTCCTGTTAAAGGGACATGCAATTATTGCAAGCAGCCAGGTCACTACGTACACGAATGTGCAGTTCTGAAACATAACATAGCGACAGGTAAAACTAAAGAGAGACCGCATCCGCCTAGACAAGACCATAACCAGCATCAGTCTACACAGAATACACAGCCCATGCATGCATCCGCACAGACAGCACAGACCGTAGCAGTACCACAGCCACAGCCCATTGCTGCAACTCAGCAAGTCTCACAACAGATGTACCAGTATGCCCAGTCTGCTTACCCCGAATATTCCCGATATACATGAAACAGCCTAGAGAGGGAAGGTGGCTTGCCTCTTATCGAGATTCCTGTAGATCAAGAAGGTCCTTATGTACACAGTCAAGTATTGGGGAAAGATAGAAAGTTTTTAATTGACACAGGGGCAAGTCGCACTACAATAAGTCATGACGAAGTTCCAGGGGCACCCCTCTCAGGCTCACAAAATGTTTCCCTTGGTTTTTCAGGACAACCTATTGTAAATGAAGTATCAGAACCAGTTCCCCTGGCTGTGGGTCCATTATCACGTGTTACAGACCTGTTACTAACAAAATCATGTCCGGAAAATCTGTTAGGAATTAAAACACTGAAGGCTCTAGGGGCTATAATATGCTGCTCCCCGGAGGGAGTTAGACTCTTTCTGCGGGATTTCAAGGGTCATTACGTCCTTCGTGAGTTTGACGTCAGATTGAAAAATGTACCTGATTACTTGTGGGCAAAAGGCCCAACTGATGTAGGATGTATGCACATTACACCATACCGCGTTACCCTCAAGGCAGGTGTTGTATTACCCAGAATCAGACAATACAAGTTACCACCCGATGCTGTAGCGGCTTTACTGAAAATCATTGAAGAGCTCATTGCCCAAGGAGTGGTCGTCGAGACCGACTCCAATATCTGTAATTCACCCATCATTCCGATTCTTAAACGTACTGATCCCAATGCACCGCCAGTATATCGGCTGGTGATTGATCTCCGAGAATTGAATAAATGCATTATCCCACAGTATCCTGTGGTCCCCGATATATCATCTCTATTGACTGCTATTGATTCAGAAGCAACGTTCTTTACTGTAATTGATCTCAAGAACGCCTTCTTCAGCGTGCCTATTGATCCAGAGAGCCAATATCTCTTCGGATTCTGTTTAAATGGAAGCAGTTTCAAATTTTCGCGCGCACCTCAAGGATTCACAGAAAGCCCCAGCATCTATAGTCAAGCACTGAAAAGACAACTAGATTGTATTCAAATGCCAGTTAACACCGCTTTACTACAATACGTCGATGATCTGCTGATCACCGCACGAAGTGAGCCCGAATGTGAGAAAGCATCACTGACAGTTTTACATTTCCTGGCCGACAAGGGACACAAGGTGTCTCCTTCGAAGCTACAATTCTGTGTTCAGCAAGTTGTGTACTTGGGTCACTTGCTGTCCAAAGTGGGGAGACAGCTCACTCCCGATCGCATTCAGTTAATTGTGAACATGCCGCAACCCAAGACACAAAAGGAAGTGCGGGCCTTCATAGGCCTCACCTCGTACTGCAGACAATGGATTCCCCAGTATGCATTTCTAGCTAAACCACTCATCCAGTTAACGACACAGGAGGCAGCGACTTCGACTGTCCTCCCTTGGACTCAGGAACACACACAAGCTTTTGAAGAATTAAAGAAAGTTTTATGCCAAGCACCAGTTTTAGCGACACCATGTTACAGCAAACCGTTTACACTTTTTGTTACAGAACGTGATGGCACAGCGTTGTCTGTCCTCACTCAAGACCAAGCAGGTTCACATAAGCCTTGTGCTTATTTTTCTAGTACATTGGATTCAGTAGCTCAAGCACTCCCTGCGTGCTTAAAGTCAGTAGCAGCAACAGCGTTAGCAATAAGACAAAGTGATTCAATTGTTTTAGGTCATCAGTTAACAGTTCAAGTACCACATTCTGTAGAGGTTTTGTTAAACAGAACCCAGACTCAACACTTAACTATAGCACGACTGACAGGTTATGAATTAACACTATTCCAGCCACACATAGAAATCAGACGTTGCAGCATCCTGAACCCCGCAACACTGTTACCTACAGTTATGACAGATCCAGCTCCGCATGATTGTATAGAAATAATTAATGCAGTAACTAAGCCTAGACGAGACTTAACAGATGTCCCATTGACAAATCCAGACCTGACACTTTATGTGGACGGTTCATGCATGAGAACAAGTACAGGAGAATTAGTGGCCGCGTACGCCGTGACCACTGAAACTGAAATTAAAGAAACACATCGTATTGACACCCTGTCTGCTCAAGCAGCAGAGCTCATCGCTCTGACTCGAGCCTGTATTCTAGCCAAGAACAGAAATGTTAACATATACACAGATTCCCGCTATGCCTTCGGAGTTGTACACGACTTCGGAGTCCTCTGGCAAGAACGAGGTTTTCTGACTTCCCATGGGGCCAAGATACAACATGGCCCCCTCATTCAAGCACTGTTAGAAGCAATACATTTGCCCTCGGGCATATCAGTCATGAAGTGTAAGGCACATACTAAAGTCACAGATTCTGTTTCCCAGGGTAACGACCTGGCAGACCAGACAGCAAAACATACAGCATTGACTTACACCCAGACTACTGATGTGACAAAGACAATAGTCCAGACCCAGTGTATGGCAGTTAGAGATCCCGCCCTAGATGTAATTGATATCCAGACACATGCTACTCCAGAGGAGATAAAGAAATGGACTGAACTAGGAGGGATTCAGACAGATCAAGGTTGGGTGACGAAGGGAAAATCTATATGGTTTCTCCCCGACTCAATGGTTCAAGTCATGATAAATACAGCACATAGTCCTGCCCATCTTGGAGAGAAAGCCATGTTAGACAGTTTACAGAATCTCTGGTACAACAAACACTTACGAGCAGCAGCAAAACAGAAAGTGCGTACTTGCATGATCTGTTGTCAGTTCAATCCAGGTAAAAGCGTCCCTGTTGAGCAAGGTGGATTTCATCCTCCCGATTACCCTTTTGAAGTCCTCCAGATGGATTATATCCAGATGAATAGCTGTAGAGGATTTAAGTATGTCCTTGTAATTGTTTGTGCTCTGTCCCGCTGGACCGAAGCATACCCAGTCCCAGACTACACTGCTCCGACCACTGCCAGACAGTTGGTTCGTGAATTCTTCCCACGGTACGGTTTGCCCCGTGTCGTGTACTCAGATAACGGACAGCCGTTCTCGTCCGAGTTGATGAAACAAGTTTCCCTCTTGCTAGGATATCAGTGGAGGTTCCACTGTGTCCGACATCCCGAAGCAGCTGGCCTTGTAGAAAGGCATAATCAGACACTAAAAATCCGTCTTGCCAAGATCTGTCAGGAAAAAGGGGTCGACTGGATAGTCGCCCTGCCCGTGGCACTATTCTACATGAGGATGGTCGCCCACTCGAGATCAGGGCTATCTCCGTACGAAGTGGTCTTTGGAAGACCGCCGAATATGTGGGGGACGCCCGTTCCGAAAAAGATCACTGATATTGATTGTAACATGTTGACAGATTACCTTGCCTCCTTGATGTCTGCACTCCAATCATGTCGTTCACAGGTTGCCGCAGCCTTCCCTGACAACACCGATGTAAAGGCGCATGAGGTCCGCCCAGGTGACCTGGTAGTCGTCCGGAATTTCGACCGGAAAAGTCCGCTGGAGCCCCGCTGGAAGTCTCCAAAGACCGTTCTGCTTACCACTAGGACCGCCGTGAAAATCGAGGGGAGAAAGGGGTGGGTCCACACGAGTCACATCAAACTATGCAATGAACTAAAAAACGGACTGAAACAGGACTCTGACTCGTCCACCCCCACCAAAGACTGTGTTGAAGCACAAGACGTTACTGTGCCTAAAAGAGAAAAGACTCCTCAAGAACTTTACCGAATGAAGCTTCGATCTAGCAAGTCAGACAGTTTAATTGTTTAAGTCCTCCCTTAGGTGAATCGGTTAAATAGTTTCTGACATGTATCCCCTAGATCGAGTTAGAGAGAGAGAGGAAAAGAGAAGAACATATTGCAAATCACTTCGTAGTCACTGCATAGTGACACTAATAATCATGTTTATTCTGAGTATTCTAATTATTATTGCCAGCATTCTGCTTCCTATGTACTGGCCTATTTTCAGGCGTGAACAATCTGCTTACAATGTCTCTGCTGAACACACTTTTAGTGAACTTCCTGCACATGAACTCTCTTACAGACTTGCGCTGCGCAACAATACATTCATTAGTATGTTACACCATTCCCATCAGACAAATAATGCTACAAACTGTTGGATATGTGGCCGACTCCCTCCCTACCAGAATTACAAGGGAGCTCTGCCTCTCTTTCCGTACCCATTCACTCACAATGGCTCCTGTGGAGCATGGTTTAAAATAATTAATTCTTTAGATCCTGATATTGCTGTTTTCGATGGGGGCTGGGTTTGGGGAAACTTGAACTTAGTCCTGCTCAACGTCTGTTATCCTGATCAAGAAGGACTTCCCACTCGAATAGGAACTGATCTAGAAAATGAAGTATATGGATTAGGTAATTACACAATTAGCCTTATGATCCTCACTGTTGAATCTGAAACTGCTCCAGTTCTGCCCCATATGTTAGTACTACCAGTCACAGGTGAATTATGTGTTAGCAAGAAAGGTTCAGTACACGTAGGTCATAGTAAATGCACTACTGTGGTCGAGTTCAGTGACCATGGTAAATCGTCCTTTAAAGCTATCAGTCATTCCTACTTTGTTTGTGGTCATACCGCATACATACGTTTGCCTCCAGATTGGGATGGTACCTGTTACATTGCCTTCCTTCTGCCACCTGTTTTCCTAGCTCCTCCTGATTACCATAGAAATACGAATCTAGCACCGAATAGACCCAAAAGAGATATCCCCCTTGTCGACTACACAGAAACGGCATGGGAACAGTACACTGATTTCAATAAAGGATTCTTTTTCTTCCTAGGACCTGTCCAAAACAGTAAATTAATACGCAGATTAACGAGAACACTCGAAGCAGTAGTGAACGAAACTGCCTCCGCTCTAGGTAACTTAACAGAGGAGCAGTCTGCTATACGGACTGTTGTCCTTCAAAATCGTCTTGTGATTGACGTCATCTTGGCAGATAGAGGTGGAGCTTGTAAGGTCATCGGGTCAAGTTGCTGTGTTTTCATTCCACAAAACGCACCATCTGTCTATCAAGCTATCACCCGTTTACATAAAATTGCAAATCAGATACATCAGAATCCAGGCACCTGGACTTGGTCCGGTTGGTTCTGGACTACGTTGACAGCTTGGGGATGGAAGATCTTATCGTTCCTAGGCATTGGCCTTGTTATAGTATTCAGTTGTTGCCTGTGCCTGCAGTGTGGGCCAGCGATATGTGGACTGTGTGCCACATCCTGCATTGAGCATTCCAGTTGCCTCTCAAACAGTCAAAGAAAGAAAGACGAACATATAATGTTACAAGAACAAACTGATCGATTTATGAGGATCGATATATCATGAAGGGTCCGTAGGGAACAAGGAGGGAATGAGGTAATATAAATTTTATGGTCATGTTGTGTTCCCTAGCGAGTACCCCACCGACTCCATGTACGAGTTAAAAGTGCATGTAACTTCCCTCCTGTACCAGCTATGAAGACGCAAATACATTTGCGTCCAACGTTAACTTGTCCTCTTTCAGACCCACCATGAATGGGTTTGATGGTCCGTTCCTAAGTATGCTATGCCAACGTCTTTTTGAAGTGTACTCCTACGTTTTTCAGCCTGGCTGAAAGTAGGCCCTGAATCTCTGCCACCGAGCCTCTTTTCTGGCTTCTGACTGCGAGGGCCTCTGCCCAAGCAGCCCCCGTACCCGTGAACTCTGACTTACTTCTAGCGCGGCCCTCCGTGCTCAGCTCAGCCTGCTGCCTGCCAAGATTGACTATAACCTTCGAGTTATCTGTTTTCCTCCCCGAAGATACATTCCGGCCTGCTAGCTTCAGTAAACATCCTTCCTCAGCTACAGGGCTAAAGGGCCGACCTGTCTTTATGCAAGTAATTCATAGCCTCTGTTACCATGCTTCCATGGAAGGCCCCATGCCCCCACGCTTCTCATACAGACACTCAGGCGCTTATACACGCACTCACAGCAAGTATAGAATAGCTTCTGCTCTAGAGACCTTTCTGCCCAGATAGCTTAGTTCCTAAACATCAGATATCGGATATGATAGAAGCACAAGTTGATCTGACATGCCAGACTTCTGTCTCTTTCCGCCAGTGTAAATGTCAAGTCCCCTGCACCCCGTCTATCACACGTCATGCAGCTGCGCGCGCATCCAAGCTTCCGATTTCCGCTGACATTGCAACATTCTGTTAGCACCACCCCTTGGTGCCACCCACTTGCGTCACCTATCAGTGACGTTTCTAGCACACACGCCTAGTTTACGCCTCTTGATGATGTACTAGCACCACGTGTATACTGTTATCTTGTCTTCTCTCAGCTGTTACGCCTCTTACATTGAACATTATGATGTAAATCAAGTATATAAGCTATGTATTGTCAATAAACGACGGCGCGCTCATCTATCCCTTCTGACATCCTGTGTGGTGGTCAGAACATGATATCCTGATTCCTTTATGAGGAATAAAACCCTTAGAAACTCTTACACCACGGACTCTGTTTTCCTTCATTTCGATTGAGTTATTATTGATTAAGTACTTACCTGCATAGAAATTAAGAGAGTAAATTAATTATTTACATCAGATCGCGGCCCTTTGGGTCCTACTTGCACCATCCAGGATGATCCTGCGGTGGTGTGGCCCAGTCGCTTTCCTGTGATTTAGTTACCTCATTCTTTTGTAAGTCGGACATCAGCCACATGTTAAAGTTCCCAGATAGTATGATGTCTGCGTTCGGGAGCCCAGATCTCATTTTTAGTACTGTCACTGTCACCTCTTCAGAAATGGTTAGCCTGGATGCTGAGTTAGGCTGGATATACACGTTCATTATAATTATGGTCCTGGGCTGACCTTTGTGGGTTCTGAATGTGATTCCCACTGACTGGAGAGCTTGGGAGGAACTTACAAGATCCCATGAGGTAATTGTGCTACTAGCTGATATGTAGATAGCTAGGCCTCCACTGACTCATCCCACAGATTTCATTTTCATTGCTGGAGTATTGTGAATTTTAAACCCTTCCAAGTGCTGCGGCTCCACAAGCCATGTCTCTTGTAACAGAATGATCTCAAATGACCGTAGGTAGGAGATCATGGCATAATCCCCCAGTTTCTTTGCTATCCCGTTTATATTCCAAGAGCAAATCGTTAGTGGGCAATCTTCTTAAACCTTTTTGACTGTTATTTTGTCAACGTAGCAGTCTGATTGAATTTAGTGACCCCGCCAACCATGACCTTGTGCAGGTCTGGTCCAGTGTTTTATGTGGGCTGACCCTCGCTTGTTTTTTTTTCTTTTAACTTAGAGGAGGGTTTTTTTACCCCGGGCACTCCTCAGGACCTAATAGACCGGTTTTGGACCTGCGCATGGGCGCTCTGTGGCCCAGATGTTCTGAAGAACATATGGGTAGCCTGGTTCCCTGCCAGGGATTATGGAGATACCCCACTGCTTAAAGGTTTCCGTGTGCCTCAAGATTTTGTTTGATGCCTCCACAGAGCACCAGGTGACCTTCGTAAGTTTGTTTATGTGACCCTGGCCTGGTGCAATCAATTCTATGGAGGTGATGTCTTGTGATGTGACTTCATTTGACAGGCCTGTGGTCTAATCTTCCTTCTGCTTTCTTCCCCCCTATCTTCCTTGTGACTATTTGTATTTTACAGAGCAAACACAAGCTACACACCGTTTTCTTGGAGTGTGTTGTTGAGGCATGATAAAACCACAAAACATCTGGTCAGTATCCAATCTCTGTCTTGTGGAGACTGTTATCAACCTATCCACAATGTTGAGGGCATCCCCTAGTACCCCTATTACATATCTGTTATATATTGAATTTTGATATCCTTCATATACACAATATTAAGTTGTTGGAGTCCTTCCTGTGTGATAGAACGATCACAGTGAGTTATGACGATTTCAGAGCAGCCACCCTTTCAGCTTCCCAGTGGAGTTCCCCAAGGGTCGTCCCTAAGCCCTACCCTATTTTACTTTTATTTCGCCCCCCTATCCAAACTAGTACATTTGTTTAGTTTCAACCAGATCATCATCTCCATCGGGCGACACCCTGATCATCATCTCCATCTCTGATGCCTCGGAAAAGGTAGCATGCAGGTTTAGGGCTGCATGAGGGAGATCAGCAGGTGGATGAGAGAGAACTGGCTTTTTTTTATTGGCATTTTCATAGACATACAATGTCTAACATGTGAACAATATACAGACTCACAAAGATAAGGAAGGAGGTATTTGCACAGCTGTGGGTGATCTGTAATTTCAACAGGTAACGATGTGTGGCGTGCAGCCAGGGAAGAACGCTGTCTGCGCCGGTCAGCGTATATTCAAAGACTACTACAAAGCTACCCCTGATGAGAGGTAGACTCCCCAGTGCACAGCTTGAAAATGACACAAGGTCTAAAGTTTTGAAACCCACTTCATATAAAGTTCAATCCACAAGATTCAATGATTCTTCGTTTTTTAATGAATATACATTATGCTCCATGTATAATTCATCATGTTCCAGATATTGATAATATATATCATCCACAAAATTAGTTCTCGATATTCAATGATCCCAATGCATTTCGGGCTGAACCGTAGCCCTTCCTCAGGGGGTAGCTCTACAAACAAAGGAAATACCATCATCAGGTCTAATTCTAGTGTAAGATGAATAATACTGCAAGAGTGAGAATGCTGAATTATCCAACTGTAAGAAGAATAAAAATGAAACATGGGGTGAAATAGCGTGAAAGAACCCGACTTGCCAAGATGCATGTGTCACAAAAGATAGAAAGCCAAAACACTAAACATGTAAAGGTTGCTGCATAAATCATGATCTTGTAACTCCATAAGAAGCCGCCAAAAGCCCAAACTTCCTATGCACAGTACAACCCAAAGCGTGTGCAGAGCGTGTAAGTGAATACGTGATACTAAAATTGAAACGGAGCTCAAGTACACCTCGGTGTGATTAGCGCGCAGTTAGAAAACAAAGTACATGCAATTATCGCCCGCATATTAAACAACAGTCCCCACCAGGAGGTACTTACAGCAGAACGCTGTCAGCGCCAGACCACATTAGACAACGGGTTAACAGATGTAAACGCGCAGGTGTACCATGGTTTAAAACAACGTTACTAAACATAAAAGATTGACAATAAGGCGTCCAAAATGGGCGCCATCTTGGACTGGTGAACAAACTCCCAGGCGAATGTATATACCATCACATAGAACACAAAGGTGGAACAGAAATGTAAAACAACGTGAAACAGGGGAATCAAGGTTGAAACAGATAAACAAGAAAAACGACAACATACAGATAATGGGTAGATAACACAGGGATAATTCACAGATAACACAGAAACTCCATGCGATCATTGAGCCCGTGCGGCTGCATGGTCGCCATGTACCGGATCCAAAAGTTCTCCCTTTTCAATAAAGTTTTTTTGTTGTCATGGGTCAATGGTATTGGTTCAAGAATTTGATATTTCAACTGGGCAACTGTATGATTATGGTCCAAAAAATGTGCTGCGACAGTGGATTTCAAGTTGCCAGTCCTGATGTTGCTCTTGTGTTCCAACAAGCGTGTCCTGATTTTCCGTTCTGTGTGTCCAATATAGCATTTGCCACAAGGACACTTGAGTAGATAAATGACATTTGCAGAGTTGCACGTGGCGTTGACACGCAGTTTAATAGGGTGACCCTTCATGGGGTGATTCACAATATTCCCTGAAATACAATTATGACAATTGCTGCAGTTATAACAAGGACGTAGGCCCTTGTAATTCACTGGTAAACATTCCGATTTGGGTTTGCATAATATCTCCTTTAAGTTTCTTCCCCTGGTGTATGCAAACAAAGGTTGTTGTGAGAAGGCTCCCTGAAAATCCGGTTCCAAGCTTAATAGTGTCCAATGTTTAGAGATGATATTCTTAAACCGTTTGCTCAACACTGTGTACTTGGATACTACAACCATCCTAGTATTTTCAGTTTTGGTGCGAGTCTGTAATAGTTCATCACGAGTCATGTTCCCACAATGGGTGACTGCCTTTTGAAGAGTTTGTGCTGGGTAGCCACGAGCCTTAAACCTCTCAACCATATTGTTCATTTCAAGTTGGCAAGTCTCATCTGATGTAACGATGCGTTTAACGCGCATCAGTTGGGAAAGAGGTAAGTTCTGTTTTAGCCCAAATCGATGAAAGCTTTGGTAATGCAACATTGAGTTGCGGTCGGTAGGTTTTCGGAAAATGGTGGTGGTCACTGTGCCTGCATGTCTCTCAACCTTGACATCCAGGAAGTGAATGCTTGATCTGTCAAAACACCAAGTAAACTGTATGCAGTCATTGACTTGATTCCATGTGTTCAGAAAATCCAAGAGAGCTTGTTCAGGGCCAGACCATAACATGAAAATGTCATCAATAAATCTTAAGTACAGTTTCCCACAATTGATCCAAGCAGTTTGGTTCAGTATATGGGATTCCTCAAAAGATTTCATTAAGGTATTAGCGTACGACGGCGCTGTACAATTGCCCATGGCGGTCCCGCAGAGCTGGTGGAACCATTTATCAGATACTGTGAAGTAACTATGGTACAGGGTGAAGACCAATAGTTCCATCAACAGTACCTGCAAATCCGAGTCAAGATTGGAATGAGAAAGTTCATGTTCAACTGCCATTAAGCCTAGGTCATGAGGTATTGAGGTGTACAGCGAACAGACGTCCACTGTACACAGTATCAGATCTTGATCTTCTAGCTTGGTAACAGCTTGTTGAAGCTTAATCAAGAAGTCAGTTGTGTCCTTAACGTGAGATCTAGAGTTCAACACGAAAGGCTGGAGATATTTGTCCAGAAACTTCCCAGTGTTCTCGTGAATGCTCCCTCTGGTCGAGACGATTGGTCTCATGGGTGGCTTGGTGGGGTGCTTGTGCACCTTGGGTAACATGTATAGTACAGGTGGCTTCGGATTAGTGGGTGTCAAGTAACGTCTTGCTCTGTCATTGATGGTGCCATTATCAAATGCCTGACCTATGATTTTCACTAGGATTGCGGCGAATTCATTGGTTGGATCAGCAGGTAAAGGAGCATAAGTGTTCGGGTCTGATGTATGTTTTTCAATTTGTTCTGCATAGTATGTCGTATCCATGATCACCAGGGCGCCGCCCTTGTCAGCAGTTTGGCAAACAATCGAAGGATTATTGGCAATCTTCTGAATGATGTTTTTCTCAGTTTTGGTTAGATTCTCACGTTTCACCTTGGATTGGAATTGTAGTTTGGCAATGTCACATTTTACTAAATTCTCAAATGTATCAATTATTTTGTGACTCACGGGAGCCATGAAGGTACTGTGGGGACGTAGTCCTCTCAACATGTCATCATCACGTGAAGGGATGGTAATCACATTCTGAAAATAGTGTCTCAAGCGTACATTGCATAGAAGTTTGAAAACGCTCACTTCGAGCTCCAAGGTGTTGGTTCTGGTAGTGGGAATGAAAGATTGCCCTTTTTGTAGCACTCGGATTTCTTCCTCATTCAGTTGGGTGGAAGAGATGTTGATAACCAGGTTCTCATGGTCACTCATTTGCGTTGATTGCTCCTCTTTGCTTTGGCCTGTTCTTTTGCGGCCTCTGCGGGTTTTGCCCCGCCTGGGTCGCTGGTTTGATCCTGATCCTGTTCTAAAAAATGAACCGCAGAATTCGAGGTGCCAGGTTGTTGAGCTTGTTGTTCAGTAGTAGGCTTCTGGGTTTTACGTGTTGTTGTGTCACCATCAGATGATGAAGTTTCATTCTCAGAGTACGGATTATAGGGGCGATTTGGGCGTCGGCGGGCGTACACTTCTGCCCAAGTGTACACCTCGCCGAGCTTATAATCAATGGTGTCCCTCTTATATTTCCGAAATTTCCGTTCCTGTGTCTCCCGAGTGTGCTTGTCTAGTTGGGCATTCACGTCTTCCAACATTTTAGTCAGCTCAGCTGGATCCATGGCATTGTCTAGCTCAGTGCGTACTGTTTGTATTTCTTGTGCCAAATCATCCAGTGTTTTGGACAGTTCCTCCACTATAAGTAGGATCAAATCCAACGAGCATTTGTTGAGGATAGCGTACCACCTCTCAACAAATCTCGTATTGTTTTTGCATAGTAGGGGTTTGAGGGGGACCCGTAGGCCCCTAGGGATCCGTTGGGCGCGATGGTACCGCACGAGGGTACATGCGTGTAGTTTTTGATTAGATTCCTTCTTCAGTAAGTAGAGCAATTGTTTAATGTTACTCTCAGCGCTCCTGGAGCTGGTAGCTGTAGCAACATCCTCCTGAATCATGCCATAGATTTTGACGGCATCCCCCGCCGTGAAAGCGAAGGTGTCGGCCTTAAGTTCTGTCATATTAGATACCAAATCATAATTCATTTTGCAGGATAGAGTAGCGTGCCAAATCCTCGGGACAGGAAAGTAGTGGACTCACAAAGATAAGGAAGGAGGTATTTGCACAGCTGTGGGTGATCTGTAATTTCAACAGGTAACGATGTGTGGCGTGCAGCCAGGGAAGAACGCTGTCTGCGCCGGTCAGCGTATATTCAAAGACTACTACAAAGCTACCCCTGATGAGAGGTAGACTCCCCAGTGCACAGCTTGAAAACGACACAAGGTCTAAAGTTTTGAAACCCACTTCATATAAAGTTCAATCCACAAGATTCAATGATTTTTCGTTTTTTAATGAATATACATTATGCTCCATGTATAATTCATCATGTTCCAGATATTGATAATATATATCATCCACAAAATTAGTTCTCGATATTCAATGATCCCAATGCATTTCGGGCTGAACCGTAGCCCTTCCTCAGGGGATAGCTCTACAAACAAAGGAAATACCATCATCAGGTCTAATTCTAGTGTAAGATGAATAATACTGCAAGAGTGAGAATGCTGAATTATCCAACTGTGTGAAGAATAAAAATGAAACATGGGGTGAAATAGCGTGAAAGAACCCGACTTGCCAAGATGCATGTGTCACAAAAGATAGAAAGCCAAAACACTAAACATGTAAAGGTTGCTGCATAAATCATGATCTTGTAACTCCATAAGAAGCCGCCAAAAGCCCAAACTTCCTATGCACAGTACAACCCAAAGCGTGTGCAGAGCGTGTAAGTGAATACGTGATACTAAAATTGAAACGGAGCTCAAGTACACATCGGTGTGATTAGCGCGCAGTTAGAAAACAAAGTACATGCAATTATCGCCCGCATATTAAACAACAGTCCCCACCAGGAGGTACTTACAGCAGAACGCTGTCAGCGCCAGACCACATTAGACAACGGGTTAACAGATGTAAACGCGCGAGTGTACCATGGTTTAAAACAACGTTACTAAACATAAAAGATGGACAATAAGGCGTCCAAAATGGGCGCCATCTTGGACTGGTGAACAAACTCCCAGGCGAATGTATATACCATCACATAGAACACAAAGGTGGAACAGAAATGTAAAACAACGTGAAACAGGGGAATCAAGGTTAAAACAGATAAACAAGAAAAACGACAACATACAGATAATGGGTAGATAACACAGGGATAATTCACAGATAACACAGAAACTCCATGCGATCATTGAGCCCGTGCGGCTGCATGGTCGCCATGTACCGGATCCAAAAGTTCTCCCTTTTCAATAAAGTTTTTTTGTTGTCATGGGTCAATGGTATTTGTTCAAGAATTTGATATTTCAACTGGGCAACTGTATGATTATGGTCCAAAAAATGTGCTGCGACAGTGGATTTCAAGTTGCCAGTCCTGATGTTGCTCTTGTGTTCCAACAAGCGTGTCCTGATTTTCCGTTCTGTGTGTCCAATATAGCATTTGCCACAAGGACACTTGAGTAGATAAATGACATTTGCAGAGTTGCACGTGGCGTTGACACGCAGTTTAATAGGGTGACCCTTCATGGGGTGATTCACAATATTCCCTGAAATACAATTATGACAATTGCTGCAGTTATAACAAGGACGTAGGCCCTTGTAATTCACTGGTAAACATTCCGATTTGGGTTTGCATAATATCTCCTTTAAGTTTCTTCCCCTGGTGTATGCAAACAAAGGTTGTTGTGAGAAGGCTCCCTGAAAATCCGGTTCCAAGCTTAATAGTGTCCAATGTTTAGAGATGATATTCTTAAACCGTTTGCTCAACACTGTGTACTTGGATACTACAACCATCCTAGTATTTTCAGTTTTGGTGCGAGTCTGTAATAGTTCATCACGAGTCATGTTCCCACACCGGGTGACTGCCTTTTGAAGAGTTTGCGCTGGGTAGCCACGAGCCTTAAACCTCTCAACCATATTGTTCATTTCAAGTTGCCAAGTCTCATCTGATGTAACGATGCGTTTAACGCGCATCAGTTGGGAAAGAGGTAAGTTCTGTTTTAGCCCAAATCGATGAAAGCTTTGGTAATGCAACATTGAGTTGCGGTCGGTAGGTTTTCGGAAAATGGTGGTGGTCACTGTGCCTGCATGTCTCTCAACCTTGACATCCAGGAAGTGAATGCTTGATCTGTCAAAACACCAAGTAAACTGTATGCGGTCATTGACTTGATTCCATGTGTTCAGAAAATCCAAGAGAGCTTGTTCAGGGCCAGACCATAACATGAAAATGTCATCAATAAATCTTAAGTACAGTTTCCCACAATTGATCCAAGCAGTTTGGTTCAGTATATGGGATTCCTCAAAAGATTTCATAAAGGTATTAGCGTACGACGGCGCTGTACAATTGCCCATGGCGGTCCCGCAGAGCTGGTGGAACCATTTATCAGATACTGTGAAGTAACTATGGTACAGGGTGAAGACCAATAGTTCCATCAACAGTACCTGCAAATCCGAGTCAAGATTGGAATGAGAAAGTTCATGTTCAACTGCCATTAAGCCTAGGTCATGAGGTATTGAGGTGTACAGCGAACAGACGTCCACTGTACACAGTATCAGATCTTGATCTTCTAGCTCGGTAACAGCTTGTTGAAGCTTAATCAAGAAGTCAGTTGTGTCCTTAACGTGAGATCTAGAGTTCAACACGAAAGGCTGGAGATATTTGTCCAGAAACTTCCCAGTGTTCTCGTGAATGCTCCCTCTGGTCGAGACGATTGGTCTCATGGGTGGCTTGGTGGGGTGCTTGTGCACCTTGGGTAACATGTATAGTACAGGTGGCTTCGGATTAGTGGGTGTCAAGTAACGTCTTGCTCTGTCATTGATGGTGCCATTATCAAATGCCTGACCTATGATTTTCACTAGGATTGCGGCGAATTCACTGGTTGGATCAGCAGGTAAAGGAGCATAAGTGTTCGGGTCTGATGTATGTTTTTCAATTTGTTCTGCATAGTATGTCGTATCCATGATCACCAGGGCGCCGCCCTTGTCAGCAGTTTGGCAAACAATCGAAGGATTATTGGCAATCTTCTGAATGATGTTTTTCTCAGTTTTGGTTAGATTCTCACGTTTCACCTTGGATTGGAATGGTAGTTTGGCAATGTCACATTTTACTAAATTCTCAAATGTATCAATTATTTTGTGACTCACGGGAGCCATGAAGGTACTGTGGGGACGTAGTCCTCTCAACATGTCATCATCACGTGAAGGGATGGTAATCACATTCTGAAAATAGTGTCTCAAGCGTACATTGCGTAGAAGTTTGAAAACGCTCACATCGAGCTCCAAGGTGTTGGTTCCGGTAGTGGGAACGAAAGATTGCCCTTTTTGTAGCACTCGGATTTCTTCCTCATTCAGTTGGGTGGAAGAGATGTTGATAACCAGGTTCTCATGGTCACTCATTTGCGTCGATTGCTCCTCTTTGCTTTGGCCTGTTCTTTTGCGGCCTCTGCGGGTTTTGCCCCGCCTGGGTCGCTGGTTTGATCCTGATCCTGTTCTAAAAAATGAACCGCAGAATTCGAGGTGCCAGGTTGTTGAGCTTGTTGTTCAGTAGTAGGCTTCTGGGTTTTACGTGTTGTTGTGTCACCATCAGATGATGAAGTTTCATTCTCAGAGTACGGATTATAGGGGCGATTTGGGCGTCGGCGGGCGTACACTTCTGCCCAAGTGTACACCTCGCCGAGCTTATAATCAATGGTGTCCCTCTTATATTTCCGAAATTTCCGTTCCTGTGTCTCCCGAGTGTGCTTGTCTAGTTGGGCATTCACGTCTTCCAACATTTTGGTCAGCTCAGCTGGATCCATGGCATTGTCTAGCTCAGTGCGTACTGTTTGTATTTCTTGTGCCAAATCATCCAGTGTTTTGGACAGTTCCTCCACTATAAGTAGGATCAAATCCAACGAGCATTTGTTGAGGATAGCGTACCACCTCTCAACAAATCTCGTATTGTTTTTGCATAGTAGGGGTTTGAGGGGGACCCGTAGGCCCCTAGGGATCCGTTGGGCGCGATGGTACCGCACGAGGGTACATGCGTGTAGTTTTTGATTAGATTCCTTCTTCAGTAAGTAGAGCAATTGTTTAATAATACCCTCAGCGCTCCTGGAGCTGGTAGCTGTAGCAACATCCTCCTGAATCATGCCATAGATTTTGTCGGCATCCCCCGCCGTGAAAGCGAAGGTGTCGGCCTTAAGTTCTGTCATATTAGATACCAAATCATAATTCATTTTGCAGGATAGAGTAGCGTGCCAAATCCTCGGGACAGGAAAGTAGTGGACTCACAAAGATAAGGAAGGAGGTATTTGCACAGCTGTGGGTGATCTGTAATTTCAACAGGTAACGATGTGTGGCGTGCAGCCAGGGAAGAATGCTGTCTGCGCCGGTCAGCGTATATTCAAAGACTACTACAAAGCTACCCCTGATGAGAGGTAGACTCCCCAGTGCACAGCTTGAAAATGACACAAGGTCTAAAGTTTTGAAACCCACTTCATATAAAGTTCAATCCACAAGATTCAATGATTCTTCGTTTTTTAATGAATATACATTATGCTCCATGTATAATTCATCATGTTCCAGATATTGATAATATATATCATCCACAAAATTAGTTCTCGATATTCAATGATCCCAATGCATTTCGGGCTGAACCGTAGCCCTTCCTCAGGGGGTAGCTCTACAAACAAAGGAAATACCATCATCAGGTCTAATTCTAGTGTAAGATGAATAATACTGCAAGAGTGAGAATGCTGAATTATCCAACTGTGTGAAGAATAAAAATGAAACATGGGGTGAAATAGCGTGAAAGAACCCGACTTGCCAAGATGCATGTGTCACAAAAGATAGAAAGCCAAAACACTAAACATGTAAAGGTTGCTGCATAAATCATGATCTTGTAACTCCATAAGAAGCCGCCAAAAGCCCAAACTTCCTATGCACAGTACAACCCAAAGCGTGTGCAGAGCGTGTAAGTGAATACGTGATACTAAAATTGAAACGGAGCTCAAGTACACCTCGGTGTGATTAGCGCGCAGTTAGAAAACAAAGTACATGCAATTATCGCCCGCATATTAAACAACAGTCCCCACCAGGAGGTACTTACAGCAGAACGCTGTCAGCGCCAGACCACATTAGACAACGGGTTAACAGATGTAAACGCGCAGGTGTACCATGGTTTAAAACAACGTTACTAAACATAAAAGATTGACAATAAGGCGTCCAAAATGGGCGCCATCTTGGACTGGTGAACAAACTCCCAGGCGAATGTATATACCATCACATAGAACACAAAGGTGGAACAGAAATGTAAAACAACGTGAAACAGGGGAATCAAGGTTGAAACAGATAAACAAGAAAAACGACAACATACAGATAATGGGTAGATAACACAGGGATAATTCACAGATAACACAGAAACTCCATGCGATCATTGAGCCCGTGCGGCTGCATGGTCGCCATGTACCGGATCCAAAAGTTCTCCCTTTTCAATAAAGTTTTTTTGTTGTCATGGGTCAATGGTATTGGTTCAAGAATTTGATATTTCAACTGGGCAACTGTATGATTATGGTCCAAAAAATGTGCTGCGACAGTGGATTTCAAGTTGCCAGTCCTGATGTTGCTCTTGTGTTCCAACAAGCGTGTCCTGATTTTCCGTTCTGTGTGTCCAATATAGCATTTGCCACAAGGACACTTGAGTAGATAAATGACATTTGCAGAGTTGCACGTGGCGTTGACACGCAGTTTAATAGGGTGACCCTTCATGGGGTGATTCACAATATTCCCTGAAATACAATTATGACAATTGCTGCAGTTATAACAAGGACGTAGGCCCTTGTAATTCACTGGTAAACATTCCGATTTGGGTTTGCATAATATCTCCTTTAAGTTTCTTCCCCTGGTGTATGCAAACAAAGGTTGTTGTGAGAAGGCTCCCTGAAAATCCGGTTCCAAGCTTAATAGTGTCCAATGTTTAGAGATGATATTCTTAAACCGTTTGCTCAACACTGTGTACTTGGATACTACAACCATCCTAGTATTTTCAGTTTTGGTGCGAGTCTGTAATAGTTCATCACGAGTCATGTTCCCACAATGGGTGACTGCCTTTTGAAGAGTTTGTGCTGGGTAGCCACGAGCCTTAAACCTCTCAACCATATTGTTCATTTCAAGTTGGCAAGTCTCATCTGATGTAACGATGCGTTTAACGCGCATCAGTTGGGAAAGAGGTAAGTTCTGTTTTAGCCCAAATCGATGAAAGCTTTGGTAATGCAACATTGAGTTGCGGTCGGTAGGTTTTCGGAAAATGGTGGTGGTCACTGTGCCTGCATGTCTCTCAACCTTGACATCCAGGAAGTGAATGCTTGATCTGTCAAAACACCAAGTAAACTGTATGCGGTCATTGACTTGATTCCATGTGTTCAGAAAATCCAAGAGAGCTTGTTCAGGGCCAGACCATAACATGAAAATGTCATCAATAAATCTTAAGTACAGTTTCCCACAATTGATCCAAGCAGTTTGGTTCAGTATATGGGATTCCTCAAAAGATTTCATTAAGGTATTAGCGTACGACGGCGCTGTACAATTGCCCATGGCGGTCCCGCAGAGCTGGTGGAACCATTTATCAGATACTGTGAAGTAACTATGGTACAGGGTGAAGACCAATAGTTCCATCAACAGTACCTGCAAATCCGAGTCAAGATTGGAATGAGAAAGTTCATGTTCAACTGCCATTAAGCCTAGGTCATGAGGTATTGAGGTGTACAGCGAACAGACGTCCACTGTACACAGTATCAGATCTTGATCTTCTAGCTTGGTAACAGCTTGTTGAAGCTTAATCAAGAAGTCAGTTGTGTCCTTAACGTGAGATCTAGAGTTCAACACGAAAGGCTGGAGATATTTGTCCAGAAACTTCCCAGTGTTCTCGTGAATGCTCCCTCTGGTCGAGACGATTGGTCTCATGGGTGGCTTGGTGGGGTGCTTGTGCACCTTGGGTAACATGTATAGTACAGGTGGCTTCGGATTAGTGGGTGTCAAGTAACGTCTTGCTCTGTCATTGATGGTGCCATTATCAAATGCCTGACCTATGATTTTCACTAGGATTGCGGCGAATTCATTGGTTGGATCAGCAGGTAAAGGAGCATAAGTGTTCGGGTCTGATGTATGTTTTTCAATTTGTTCTGCATAGTATGTCGTATCCATGATCACCAGGGCGCCGCCCTTGTCAGCAGTTTGGCAAACAATCGAAGGATTATTGGCAATCTTCTGAATGATGTTTTTCTCAGTTTTGGTTAGATTCTCACGTTTCACCTTGGATTGGAATTGTAGTTTGGCAATGTCACATTTTACTAAATTCTCAAATGTATCAATTATTTTGTGACTCACGGGAGCCATGAAGGTACTGTGGGGACGTAGTCCTCTCAACATGTCATCATCACGTGAAGGGATGGTAATCACATTCTGAAAATAGTGTCTCAAGCGTACATTGCATAGAAGTTTGAAAACGCTCACTTCGAGCTCCAAGGTGTTGGTTCTGGTAGTGGGAATGAAAGATTGCCCTTTTTGTAGCACTCGGATTTCTTCCTCATTCAGTTGGGTGGAAGAGATGTTGATAACCAGGTTCTCATGGTCACTCATTTGCGTTGATTGCTCCTCTTTGCTTTGGCCTGTTCTTTTGCGGCCTCTGCGGGTTTTGCCCCGCCTGGGTCGCTGGTTTGATCCTGATCCTGTTCTAAAAAATGAACCGCAGAATTCGAGGTGCCAGGTTGTTGAGCTTGTTGTTCAGTAGTAGGCTTCTGGGTTTTACGTGTTGTTGTGTCACCATCAGATGATGAAGTTTCATTCTCAGAGTACGGATTATAGGGGCGATTTGGGCGTCGGCGGGCGTACACTTCTGCCCAAGTGTACACCTCGCCGAGCTTATAATCAATGGTGTCCCTCTTATATTTCCGAAATTTCCGTTCCTGTGTCTCCCGAGTGTGCTTGTCTAGTTGGGCATTCACGTCTTCCAACATTTTAGTCAGCTCAGCTGGATCCATGGCATTGTCTAGCTCAGTGCGTACTGTTTGTATTTCTTGTGCCAAATCATCCAGTGTTTTGGACAGTTCCTCCACTATAAGTAGGATCAAATCCAACGAGCATTTGTTGAGGATAGCGTACCACCTCTCAACAAATCTCGTATTGTTTTTGCATAGTAGGGGTTTGAGGGGGACCCGTAGGCCCCTAGGGATCCGTTGGGCGCGATGGTACCGCACGAGGGTACATGCGTGTAGTTTTTGATTAGATTCCTTCTTCAGTAAGTAGAGCAATTGTTTAATGTTACTCTCAGCGCTCCTGGAGCTGGTAGCTGTAGCAACATCCTCCTGAATCATGCCATAGATTTTGACGGCATCCCCCGCCGTGAAAGCGAAGGTGTCGGCCTTAAGTTCTGTCATATTAGATACCAAATCATAATTCATTTTGCAGGATAGAGTAGCGTGCCAAATCCTCGGGACAGGAAAGTAGTGGACTCACAAAGATAAGGAAGGAGGTATTTGCACAGCTGTGGGTGATCTGTAATTTCAACAGGTAACGATGTGTGGCGTGCAGCCAGGGAAGAACGCTGTCTGCGCCGGTCAGCGTATATTCAAAGACTACTACAAAGCTACCCCTGATGAGAGGTAGACTCCCCAGTGCACAGCTTGAAAACGACACAAGGTCTAAAGTTTTGAAACCCACTTCATATAAAGTTCAATCCACAAGATTCAATGATTTTTCGTTTTTTAATGAATATACATTATGCTCCATGTATAATTCATCATGTTCCAGATATTGATAATATATATCATCCACAAAATTAGTTCTCGATATTCAATGATCCCAATGCATTTCGGGCTGAACCGTAGCCCTTCCTCAGGGGATAGCTCTACAAACAAAGGAAATACCATCATCAGGTCTAATTCTAGTGTAAGATGAATAATACTGCAAGAGTGAGAATGCTGAATTATCCAACTGTGTGAAGAATAAAAATGAAACATGGGGTGAAATAGCGTGAAAGAACCCGACTTGCCAAGATGCATGTGTCACAAAAGATAGAAAGCCAAAACACTAAACATGTAAAGGTTGCTGCATAAATCATGATCTTGTAACTCCATAAGAAGCCGCCAAAAGCCCAAACTTCCTATGCACAGTACAACCCAAAGCGTGTGCAGAGCGTGTAAGTGAATACGTGATACTAAAATTGAAACGGAGCTCAAGTACACATCGGTGTGATTAGCGCGCAGTTAGAAAACAAAGTACATGCAATTATCGCCCGCATATTAAACAACAGTCCCCACCAGGAGGTACTTACAGCAGAACGCTGTCAGCGCCAGACCACATTAGACAACGGGTTAACAGATGTAAACGCGCGAGTGTACCATGGTTTAAAACAACGTTACTAAACATAAAAGATGGACAATAAGGCGTCCAAAATGGGCGCCATCTTGGACTGGTGAACAAACTCCCAGGCGAATGTATATACCATCACATAGAACACAAAGGTGGAACAGAAATGTAAAACAACGTGAAACAGGGGAATCAAGGTTAAAACAGATAAACAAGAAAAACGACAACATACAGATAATGGGTAGATAACACAGGGATAATTCACAGATAACACAGAAACTCCATGCGATCATTGAGCCCGTGCGGCTGCATGGTCGCCATGTACCGGATCCAAAAGTTCTCCCTTTTCAATAAAGTTTTTTTGTTGTCATGGGTCAATGGTATTTGTTCAAGAATTTGATATTTCAACTGGGCAACTGTATGATTATGGTCCAAAAAATGTGCTGCGACAGTGGATTTCAAGTTGCCAGTCCTGATGTTGCTCTTGTGTTCCAACAAGCGTGTCCTGATTTTCCGTTCTGTGTGTCCAATATAGCATTTGCCACAAGGACACTTGAGTAGATAAATGACATTTGCAGAGTTGCACGTGGCGTTGACACGCAGTTTAATAGGGTGACCCTTCATGGGGTGATTCACAATATTCCCTGAAATACAATTATGACAATTGCTGCAGTTATAACAAGGACGTAGGCCCTTGTAATTCACTGGTAAACATTCCGATTTGGGTTTGCATAATATCTCCTTTAAGTTTCTTCCCCTGGTGTATGCAAACAAAGGTTGTTGTGAGAAGGCTCCCTGAAAATCCGGTTCCAAGCTTAATAGTGTCCAATGTTTAGAGATGATATTCTTAAACCGTTTGCTCAACACTGTGTACTTGGATACTACAACCATCCTAGTATTTTCAGTTTTGGTGCGAGTCTGTAATAGTTCATCACGAGTCATGTTCCCACACCGGGTGACTGCCTTTTGAAGAGTTTGCGCTGGGTAGCCACGAGCCTTAAACCTCTCAACCATATTGTTCATTTCAAGTTGCCAAGTCTCATCTGATGTAACGATGCGTTTAACGCGCATCAGTTGGGAAAGAGGTAAGTTCTGTTTTAGCCCAAATCGATGAAAGCTTTGGTAATGCAACATTGAGTTGCGGTCGGTAGGTTTTCGGAAAATGGTGGTGGTCACTGTGCCTGCATGTCTCTCAACCTTGACATCCAGGAAGTGAATGCTTGATCTGTCAAAACACCAAGTAAACTGTATGCGGTCATTGACTTGATTCCATGTGTTCAGAAAATCCAAGAGAGCTTGTTCAGGGCCAGACCATAACATGAAAATGTCATCAATAAATCTTAAGTACAGTTTCCCACAATTGATCCAAGCAGTTTGGTTCAGTATATGGGATTCCTCAAAAGATTTCATAAAGGTATTAGCGTACGACGGCGCTGTACAATTGCCCATGGCGGTCCCGCAGAGCTGGTGGAACCATTTATCAGATACTGTGAAGTAACTATGGTACAGGGTGAAGACCAATAGTTCCATCAACAGTACCTGCAAATCCGAGTCAAGATTGGAATGAGAAAGTTCATGTTCAACTGCCATTAAGCCTAGGTCATGAGGTATTGAGGTGTACAGCGAACAGACGTCCACTGTACACAGTATCAGATCTTGATCTTCTAGCTCGGTAACAGCTTGTTGAAGCTTAATCAAGAAGTCAGTTGTGTCCTTAACGTGAGATCTAGAGTTCAACACGAAAGGCTGGAGATATTTGTCCAGAAACTTCCCAGTGTTCTCGTGAATGCTCCCTCTGGTCGAGACGATTGGTCTCATGGGTGGCTTGGTGGGGTGCTTGTGCACCTTGGGTAACATGTATAGTACAGGTGGCTTCGGATTAGTGGGTGTCAAGTAACGTCTTGCTCTGTCATTGATGGTGCCATTATCAAATGCCTGACCTATGATTTTCACTAGGATTGCGGCGAATTCACTGGTTGGATCAGCAGGTAAAGGAGCATAAGTGTTCGGGTCTGATGTATGTTTTTCAATTTGTTCTGCATAGTATGTCGTATCCATGATCACCAGGGCGCCGCCCTTGTCAGCAGTTTGGCAAACAATCGAAGGATTATTGGCAATCTTCTGAATGATGTTTTTCTCAGTTTTGGTTAGATTCTCACGTTTCACCTTGGATTGGAATGGTAGTTTGGCAATGTCACATTTTACTAAATTCTCAAATGTATCAATTATTTTGTGACTCACGGGAGCCATGAAGGTACTGTGGGGACGTAGTCCTCTCAACATGTCATCATCACGTGAAGGGATGGTAATCACATTCTGAAAATAGTGTCTCAAGCGTACATTGCGTAGAAGTTTGAAAACGCTCACATCGAGCTCCAAGGTGTTGGTTCCGGTAGTGGGAACGAAAGATTGCCCTTTTTGTAGCACTCGGATTTCTTCCTCATTCAGTTGGGTGGAAGAGATGTTGATAACCAGGTTCTCATGGTCACTCATTTGCGTCGATTGCTCCTCTTTGCTTTGGCCTGTTCTTTTGCGGCCTCTGCGGGTTTTGCCCCGCCTGGGTCGCTGGTTTGATCCTGATCCTGTTCTAAAAAATGAACCGCAGAATTCGAGGTGCCAGGTTGTTGAGCTTGTTGTTCAGTAGTAGGCTTCTGGGTTTTACGTGTTGTTGTGTCACCATCAGATGATGAAGTTTCATTCTCAGAGTACGGATTATAGGGGCGATTTGGGCGTCGGCGGGCGTACACTTCTGCCCAAGTGTACACCTCGCCGAGCTTATAATCAATGGTGTCCCTCTTATATTTCCGAAATTTCCGTTCCTGTGTCTCCCGAGTGTGCTTGTCTAGTTGGGCATTCACGTCTTCCAACATTTTGGTCAGCTCAGCTGGATCCATGGCATTGTCTAGCTCAGTGCGTACTGTTTGTATTTCTTGTGCCAAATCATCCAGTGTTTTGGACAGTTCCTCCACTATAAGTAGGATCAAATCCAACGAGCATTTGTTGAGGATAGCGTACCACCTCTCAACAAATCTCGTATTGTTTTTGCATAGTAGGGGTTTGAGGGGGACCCGTAGGCCCCTAGGGATCCGTTGGGCGCGATGGTACCGCACGAGGGTACATGCGTGTAGTTTTTGATTAGATTCCTTCTTCAGTAAGTAGAGCAATTGTTTAATAATACCCTCAGCGCTCCTGGAGCTGGTAGCTGTAGCAACATCCTCCTGAATCATGCCATAGATTTTGTCGGCATCCCCCGCCGTGAAAGCGAAGGTGTCGGCCTTAAGTTCTGTCATATTAGATACCAAATCATAATTCATTTTGCAGGATAGAGTAGCGTGCCAAATCCTCGGGACAGGAAAGTAGTGGACTCACAAAGATAAGGAAGGAGGTATTTGCACAGCTGTGGGTGATCTGTAATTTCAACAGGTAACGATGTGTGGCGTGCAGCCAGGGAAGAATGCTGTCTGCGCCGGTCAGCGTATATTCAAAGACTACTACAAAGCTACCCCTGATGAGAGGTAGACTCCCCAGTGCACAGCTTGAAAATGACACAAGGTCTAAAGTTTTGAAACCCACTTCATATAAAGTTCAATCCACAAGATTCAATGATTCTTCGTTTTTTAATGAATATACATTATGCTCCATGTATAATTCATCATGTTCCAGATATTGATAATATATATCATCCACAAAATTAGTTCTCGATATTCAATGATCCCAATGCATTTCGGGCTGAACCGTAGCCCTTCCTCAGGGGGTAGCTCTACAAACAAAGGAAATACCATCATCAGGTCTAATTCTAGTGTAAGATGAATAATACTGCAAGAGTGAGAATGCTGAATTATCCAACTGTGTGAAGAATAAAAATGAAACATGGGGTGAAATAGCGTGAAAGAACCCGACTTGCCAAGATGCATGTGTCACAAAAGATAGAAAGCCAAAACACTAAACATGTAAAGGTTGCTGCATAAATCATGATCTTGTAACTCCATAAGAAGCCGCCAAAAGCCCAAACTTCCTATGCACAGTACAACCCAAAGCGTGTGCAGAGCGTGTAAGTGAATACGTGATACTAAAATTGAAACGGAGCTCAAGTACACCTCGGTGTGATTAGCGCGCAGTTAGAAAACAAAGTACATGCAATTATCGCCCGCATATTAAACAACAGTCCCCACCAGGAGGTACTTACAGCAGAACGCTGTCAGCGCCAGACCACATTAGACAACGGGTTAACAGATGTAAACGCGCGAGTGTACCATGGTTTAAAACAACGTTACTAAACATAAAAGATGGACAATAAGGCGTCCAAAATGGGCGCCATCTTGGACTGGTGAACAAACTCCCAGGCGAATGTATATACCATCACATAGAACACAAAGGTGGAACAGAAATGTAAAACAACGTGAAACAGGGGAATCAAGGTTAAAACAGATAAACAAGAAAAACGACAACATACAGATAATGGGTAGATAACACAGGGATAATTCACAGATAACACAGAAACTCCATGCGATCATTGAGCCCGTGCGGCTGCATGGTCGCCAGGTACCGGATCCAAAAGTTCTCCCTTTTCAATAAAGTTTTTTTGTTGTCATGGGTCAATGGTATTTGTTCAAGAATTTGATATTTCAACTGGGCAACTGTATGATTATGGTCCAAAAAATGTGCTGCGACAGTGGATTTCAAGTTGCCAGTCCTGATGTTGCTCTTGTGTTCCAACAAGCGTGTCCTGATTTTCCGTTCTGTGTGTCCAATATAGCATTTGCCACAAGGACACTTGAGTAGATAAATGACATTTGCAGAGTTGCACGTGGCGTTGACACGCAGTTTAATAGGGTGACCCTTCATGGGGTGATTCACAATATTCCCTGAAATACAATTATGACAATTGCTGCAGTTATAACAAGGACGTAGGCCCTTGTAATTCACTGGTAAACATTCCGATTTGGGTTTGCATAATATCTCCTTTAAGTTTCTTCCCCTGGTGTATGCAAACAAAGGTTGTTGTGAGAAGGCTCCCTGAAAATCCGGTTCCAAGCTTAATAGTGTCCAATGTTTAGAGATGATATTCTTAAACCGTTTGCTCAACACTGTGTACTTGGATACTACAACCATCCTAGTATTTTCAGTTTTGGTGCGAGTCTGTAATAGTTCATCACGAGTCATGTTCCCACACCGGGTGATTGCCTTTTGAAGAGTTTGTGCTGGGTAGCCACGAGCCTTAAACCTCTCAACCATATTGTTCATTTCAAGTTGGCAAGTCTCATCTGATGTAACGATGCGTTTAACGCGCATCAGTTGGGAAAGAGGTAAGTTCTGTTTTAGCCCAAATCGATGAAAGCTTTGGTAATGCAACATTGAGTTGCGGTCGGTAGGTTTTCGGAAAATGGTGGTGGTCACTGTGCCTGCATGTCTCTCAACCTTGACATCCAGGAAGTGAATGCTTGATCTGTCAAAACACCAAGTAAACTGTATGCGGTCATTGACTTGATTCCATGTGTTCAGAAAATCCAAGAGAGCTTGTTCAGGGCCAGACCATAACATGAAAATGTCATCAATAAATCTTAAGTACAGTTTCCCACAATTGATCCAAGCAGTTTGGTTCAGTATATGGGATTCCTCAAAAGATTTCATAAAGGTATTAGCGTACGACGGCGCTGTACAATTGCCCATGGCGGTCCCGCAGAGCTGGTGGAACCATTTATCAGATACTGTGAAGTAACTATGGTACAGGGTGAAGACCAATAGTTCCATCAACAGTACCTGCAAATCCGAGTCAAGATTGGAATGAGAAAGTTCATGTTCAACTGCCATTAAGCCTAGGTCATGAGGTATTGAGGTGTACAGCGAACAGACGTCCACTGTACACAGTATCAGATCTTGATCTTCTAGCTCGGTAACAGCTTGTTGAAGCTTAATCAAGAAGTCAGTTGTGTCCTTAACGTGAGATCTAGAGTTCAACACGAAAGGCTGGAGATATTTGTCCAGAAACTTCCCAGTGTTCTCGTGAATGCTCCCTCTGGTCAAGACGATTGGTCTCTTGGGTGGCTTGGTGGGGTGCTTGTGCACCTTGGGTAACATGTATAGTACAGGTGGCTTCGGATTAGTGGGTGTCAAGTAACGTCTTGCTCTGTCATTGATGGTGCCATTATCAAATGCCTGACCTATGATTTATACTAGGATTGCGGCGAATTCATTAGTTGGATCAGCTAGAAGATCAAGATCTGATACTGTGTACAGTGGACGTCTGTTCGCTGTACACCTCAATACCTCATGACCTAGGCTTAATGGCAGTTGAACATGAACTTTCTCATTCCAATCTTGACTCGGATTTGCAGGTACTGTTGATGGAACTATTGGTCTTCACCCTGTACCATAGTTACTTCACAGTATCTGATAAATGGTTCCACCAGCTCTGCGGGACCGCCATGGGCAATTGTACAGCGCCGTCGTACGCTAATACCTTTATGAAATCTTTTGAGGAGTCCCATATACTGAACCAAACTGCTTGGATCAATTGTGGGAAACTGTACTTAAGATTTATTGATGACATTTTCATGTTATGGTCTGGCCCTGAACAAGCTCTCTTGGATTTTCTGAACACATGGAATCAAGTCAATGACCGCATACAGTTTACTTGGTGTTTTGACAGATCAAGCATTCACTTCCTGGATGTCAAGGTTGAGAGACATGCAGGCACAGTGACCACCACCATTTTCCGAAAACCTACCGACCGCAACTCAATGTTGCATTACCAAAGCTTTCATCGATTTGGGCTAAAACAGAACTTACCTCTTTCCCAACTGATGCGCGTTAAACGCATCGTTACATCAGATGAGACTTGCCAACTTGAAATGAACAATATGGTTGAGAGGTTTAAGGCTCGTGGCTACCCAGCACAAACTCTTCAAAAGGCAGTCACCCGGTGTGGGAACATGACTCGTGATGAACTATTACAGACTCGCACCAAAACTGAAAATACTAGGATGGTTGTAGTATCCAAGTACACAGTGTTGAGCAAACGGTTTAAGAATATCATCTCTAAACATTGGACACTATTAAGCTTGGAACCGGATTTTCAGGGAGCCTTCTCACAACAACCTTTGTTTGCATACACCAGGGGAAGAAACTTAAAGGAGATATTATGCAAACCCAAATCGGAATGTTTACCAGTGAATTACAAGGGCCTACGTCCTTGTTATAACTGCAGCAATTGTCATAATTGTATTTCAGGGAATATTGTGAATCACCCCATGAAGGGTCACCCTATTAAACTGCGTGTCAACGCCACGTGCAACTCTGCAAATGTCATTTATCTACTCAAGTGTCCTTGTGGCAAATGCTATATTGGACACACAGAACGGAAAATCAGGACACGCTTGTTGGAACACAAGAGCAACATCAGGACTGGCAACTTGAAATCCACTGTCGCAGCACATTTTTTGGACCATAATCATACAGTTGCCCAGTTGAAATATCAAATTCTTGAACAAATACCATTGACCCATGACAACAAAAAAACTTTATTGAAAAGGGAGAACTTTTGGATCCGGTACCTGGCGACCATGCAGCCGCACGGGCTCAATGATCGCATGGAGTTTCTGTGTTATCTGTGAATTATCCCTGTGTTATCTACCCATTATCTGTATGTTGTCGTTTTTCTTGTTTATCTGTTTTAACCTTGATTCCCCTGTTTCACGTTGTTTTACATTTCTGTTCCACCTTTGTGTTCTATGTGATGGTATATACATTCGCCTGGGAGTTTGTTCACCAGTCCAAGATGGCGCCCATTTTGGACGCCTTATTGTCCATCTTTTATGTTTAGTAACGTTGTTTTAAACCATGGTACACTCGCGCGTTTACATCTGTTAACCCGTTGTCTAATGTGGTCTGGCGCTGACAGCGTTCTGCTGTAAGTACCTCCTGGTGGGGACTGTTGTTTAATATGCGGGCGATAATTGCATGTACTTTGTTTTCTAACTGCGCGCTAATCACACCGAGGTGTACTTGAGCTCCGTTTCAATTTTAGTATCACGTATTCACTTACACGCTCTGCACACGCTTTGGGTTGTACTGTGCATAGGAAGTTTGGGCTTTTGGCGGCTTCTTATGGAGTTACAAGATCATGATTTATGCAGCAACCTTTACATGTTTAGTGTTTTGGCTTTCTATCTTTTGTGACACATGCATCTTGGCAAGTCGGGTTCTTTCACGCTATTTCACCCCATGTTTCATTTTTATTCTTCACACAGTTGGATAATTCAGCATTCTCACTCTTGCAGTATTATTCATCTTACACTAGAATTAGACCTGATGATGGTATTTCCTTTGTTTGTAGAGCTATCCCCTGAGGAAGGGCTACGGTTCAGCCCGAAATGCATTGGGATCATTGAATATCGAGAACTAATTTTGTGGATGATATATATTATCAATATCTGGAACATGATGAATTATACATGGAGCATAATGTATATTCATTAAAAAACGAAGAATCATTGAATCTTGTGGATTGAACTTTATATGAAGTGGGTTTCAAAACTTTAGACCTTGTGTCATTTTCAAGCTGTGCACTGGGGAGTCTACCTCTCATCAGGGGTAGCTTTGTAGTAGTCTTTGAATATACGCTGACCGGCGCAGACAGCGTTCTTCCCTGGCTGCACGCCACACATCGTTACCTGTTGAAATTACAGATCACCCACAGCTGTGCAAATACCTCCTTCCTTATCTTTGTGAGTCCACTACTTTCCTGTCCCGAGGATTTGGCACGCTACTCTAACCTGCAAAATGAATTATGATTTGGTATCTAATAAGACAGAACTTAAGGCCGACACCTTCGCTTTCACGGCGGGGGATGCCGACAAAATCTATGGCATGATTCAGGAGGATGTTGCTACAGCTACCAGCTCCAGGAGCGCTGAGAGTAACATTAAACAATTGCTCTACTTACTGAAGAAGGAATCTAATCAAAAACTACACGCATGTACCCTCGTGCGGTACCATCGCGCCCAACGGATCCCTAGGGGCCTACGGGTCCCCCTCAAACCCCTACTATGCAAAAACAATACGAGATTTGTTGAGAGGTGGTACGCTATCCTCAACAAATGCTCGTTGGATTTGATCCTACTTATAGTGGAGGAACTGTCCAAAACACTGGATGATTTGGCACAAGAAATACAAACAGTACGCACTGAGCTAGACAATGCCATGGATCCAGCTGAGCTGACTAAAATGTTGGAAGACGTGAATGCCCAACTAGACAAGCACACTCGGGAGACACAGGAACGGAAAATTTGGAAATATAAGAGGGACACCATTGATTATAAGCTCGGCGAGGTGTACACTTGGGCAGAAGTGTACGCCCGCCGACGCCCAAATCGCCCCTATAATCCGTACTCTGAGAATGAAACTTCATCATCTGATGGTGACACAACAACACGTAAAACCCAGAAGCCTACTACTGAACAACAAGCTCAACAACCTGGCACCTCGAATTCTGCGGTTCATTTTTTAGAACAGGATCAGGATCAAACCAGCGACCCAGGCGGGGCAAAACCCGCAGAGGCCGCAAAAGAACAGGCCAAAGCAAAGAGGGGCAATCGACGCAAATGAGTGACCATGAGAACCTGGTTATCAACATCTCTTCCACCCAACTGAATGAGGAAGAAATCCGAGTGCTACAAAAAGGGCAATATTTCGTTCCCACTACCGGAACCAACACCTTGGAGCTCGATGTGAGCGTTTTCAAACTTCTACGCAATGTACGCTTGAGACACTATTTTCAGAATGTGATTACCATCCCTTCACGTGATGATGACATGTTGAGAGGACTACGTCCCAACAGTACCTTCATGGCTCCCGTGAGTCACAAAATAATTGATACATTTGAGAATTTAGTAAAATGTGACATTGCCAAACTACCATTCCAATCCAAGGTGAAACGTGAGAATCTAACCAAAACTGAGAAAAACATCATTCAGAAGATTGCCAATAATCCTTCGATTGTTTGCCAAACTGCTGACAAGGGCGGCGCCCTGGTGATCATGGATACGACATACTATGCAGAACAAATTGAAAAACATACATCAGACCTGAACACTTATGCTCCTTTACCTGCTGATCCAACCAATGAATTCGCCGCAATCCTAGTGAAAATCATAGGTCAGGCATTTGATAATGGCACCATCAATGACAGAGCAAGATGTTACTTGACACCCACTAATCCGAAGCCACCTGTACTATACATGTTACCCAAGGTGCACAAGCACCCTACCAAGCCACCCATGAGACCAATCGTCTCGACCAGAGGGAGCATTCACGAGAACACTGGGAAGTTTCTGGACAAATATCTCCAGCCTTTCGTGTTGAACTCTAGATCTCACGTTAAGGACACAACTGACTTCTTGATTAAGCTTCAACAAGCTGTTACCGAGCTAGAAGATCAAGATCTGATACTGTGTACAGTGGACGTCTGTTCGCTGTACACCTCAATACCTCATGACCTAGGCTTAATGGCAGTTGAACATGAACTTTCTCATTCCAATCTTGACTCGGATTTGCAGGTACTGTTGATGGAACTATTGGTCTTCACCCTGTACCATAGTTACTTCACAGTATCTGATAAATGGTTCCACCAGCTCTGCGGGACCGCCATGGGCAATTGTACAGCGCCGTCGTACGCTAATACCTTTATGAAATCTTTTGAGGAATCCCATATACTGAACCAAACTGCTTGGATCAATTGTGGGAAACTGTACTTAAGATTTATTGATGACATTTTCATGTTATGGTCTGGCCCTGAACAAGCTCTCTTGGATTTTCTGAACACATGGAATCAAGTCAATGACCGCATACAGTTCACTTGGTGTTTTGACAGATCAAGCATTCACTTCCTGGATGTCATGGTTGAGAGACATGCAGGCACAGTGACCACCACCATTTTCCGAAAACCTACCGACCGCAACTCAATGTTGCATTACCAAAGCTTTCATCGATTTGGGCTAAAACAGAACTTACCTCTTTCCCAACTGATGCGCGTTAAACGCATCGTTACATCAGATGAGACTTGCCAACTTGAAATGAACAATATGGTTGAGAGGTTTAAGGCTCGTGGCTACCCAGCACAAACTCTTCAAAAGGCAGTCACCCGGTGTGGGAACATGACTCGTGATGAACTATTACAGACTCGCACCAAAACTGAAAATACTAGGATGGTTGTAGTATCCAAGTACACAGTGTTGAGCAAACGGTTTAAGAATATCATCTCTAAACATTGGACACTATTAAGCTTGGAACCGGATTTTCAGGGAGCCTTCTCACAACAACCTTTGTTTGCATACACCAGGGGAAGAAACTTAAAGGAGATATTATGCAAACCCAAATCGGAATGTTTACCAGTGAATTACAAGGGCCTACGTCCTTGTTATAACTGCAGCAATTGTCATAATTGTATTTCAGGGAATATTGTGAATCACCCCATGAAGTGTCACCCTATTAAACTGCGTGTCAACGCCACGTGCAACTCTGCAAATGTCATTTATCTACTCAAGTGTCCTTGTGGCAATTGCTATATTGGACACACAGAACGGAAAATCAGGACACGCTTGTTGGAACACAAGAGCAACATCAGGACTGGCAACTTGAAATCCACTGTTGCAGCACATTTTTTGGACCATAATCATACAGTTGCCCAGTTGAAATATCAAATTCTTGAACAAATACCATTGACCCATGACAACAAAAAAACTTTATTGAAAAGGGAGAACTTTTGGATCCGGTACATGGCGACCATGCAGCCGCACGGGCTCAATGATCGCATGGAGTTTCTGTGTTATCTGTGAATTATCCCTGTGTTATCTACCCATTATCTGTATGTTGTCGTTTTTCTTGTTTATCTGTTTTAACCTTGATTCCCCTGTTTCACGTTGTTTTACATTTCTGTTCCACCTTTGTGTTCTATGTGATGGTATATACATTCGCCTGGGAGTTTGTTCACCAGTCCAAGATGGCGCCCATTTTGGACGCCTTATTGTCCATCTTTTATGTTTAGTAACGTTGTTTTAAACCATGGTACACTCGCGCGTTTACATCTGTTAACCCGTTGTCTAATGTGGTCTGGCGCTGACAGCGTTCTGCTGTAAGTACCTCCTGGTCCGGACTGTTGTTTAATATGCGGGCGATAATTGCATGTACTTTGTTTTCTAACTGCGCGCTAATCACACCGAGGTGTACTTGAGCTCCGTTTCAATTTTAGTATCACGTATTCACTTACACGCTCTGCACACGCTTTGGGTTGTACTGTGCATAGGAAGTTTGGGCTTTTAGCGGCTTCTTATGGAGTTACAAGATCATGATTTATGCAGCAACCTTTACATGTTTAGTGTTTTGGCTTTCTATCTTTTGTGACACATGCATCTTGGCAAGTCGGGTTCTTTCACGCTATTTCACCCCATGTTTCATTTTTATTCTTCACACAGTTGGATAATTCAGCATTCTCACTCTTGCAGTATTATTCATCTTACACTAGAATTAGACCTGATGATGGTATTTCCTTTGTTTGTAGAGCTATCCCCTGAGGAAGGGCTACGGTTCAGCCCGAAATGCATTGGGATCATTGAATATCGAGAACTAATTTTGTGGATGATATATATTATCAATATCTGGAACATGATGAATTATACATGGAGCATAATGTATATTCATTAAAAAACGAAGAATCATTGAATCTTGTGGATTGAACTTTATATGAAGTGGGTTTCAAAACTTTAGACCTTGTGTCATTTTCAAGCTGTGCACTGGGGAGTCTACCTCTCATCAGGGGTAGCTTTGTTGTAAACAATATACAGACCACAATACAACAACATCCATCATCCAGTATATTGCATTTTAACGATGTCATCGAATTATAACCCGTGACAGAGTATAGCTATTATGCCCAGTTAGTCAACTTGGTACGTGTGTAGATAGTCAAACAAGTATATCCAGTAGTCTCTGGGCTGGGAACAAGCGGGCAATTCCACCTCATATTTTTGCAGAGCTTTTTACAGTATGTCATATCCTGGATCCATTGTTTGATTTTTGGGATCTCTCTATTACCCCAGTATAGCGATATTCTACATTTAGCTAGAAGTAGAGCTATGGTGCAAAATTTGAGTTTGGTGGTACTCTCACGTGGAACAAGGCCCAACAAACAAGTATGAATATTGCACATGAGTTTAAAATCCAACATAACTCCCAGTACTTCTATAATTTTTCCCCAATAGTTGTTTACTGGTGTACAGTACCACGCTAGATGTATAAAATCTGCCCCATCCGCTTTTCAACGTTGACACTTCGCATCTGTACGCAAACCATATTTATAAAGCCTCGCTGGAGTATAATATGTTTGATGTAGATATTTATAGTGCACCATGCGTAGATTTCCATTAGGTGTAAACATACCAGTTAGAGAGCAAGATATAGCCCATTCCTCCTCTGTAAGTGGGTCGTCTAGTACCACATTCCATTTCCTTAACGCCTTATGTGTGGTGTCAGCTATGTCCTCCTGCAGTTTGGTATAAAGTTTAGATACCATGTTCGTGTTTCGAGGTTTGATAAGAATCAGCTGTAACGCTGATAATTGTGGTGGCTCCTCAGGGTACGAGGGATGTAATTTCTTGACCGCACCCTGTATTCTATAATATGTGAACCGAAACAATAGTGTCTGATTACTAATGTACACTAGGTCTTTGGGTGTTCTAAAAGTGCCATTTTGGTACAGGTCTACAAGAGTGTCAATTCCCACCTGTTTCAGCAGTCCCATGCCTACCTCTTCCTGAATAACGGATAGCTCTGGGTGGTGATGCAATGGTAGTGCAGGGGCATACAGCGGGAGTTCATGTGCTGTTTTACCCATCTTACGCCATTCATTATTAGTTGTATCAATAGTATTTATATCACTACTATGCAGTGGAGGTCTGCGATGTGTTATAACAGAATGTAATGGTATTGGAAGCGCATCTTCTTCTTCAATGGCCACGTGAGTGAGACAAGGGACTGGATAATACCAATAGTGTGCATATTGCGCTTGCGCACATAAGAAATACAAAAGAAAATCCAGGACTTTAAAACCCCTGAGTGAGTAAGGTAGCGAAACAACACGCAATTCAATGCAGGCCTGCTTGCCTGCCCAGATTAACCCCTAAGCTGTGGCGGCTATTCTGCGGCAGTGCTAAGGGGGAGGGGGGCCGCGCGGCACTCCCGTACTCGTGACGGAACTGCTCCGTCACGAGCCTCGGGTGGGCTGTGCTTGTGACGTAACGGTTCCGTCACGGCCCCGCCCGCCCAATAGAACGCTCGCACAGGCGCGGAATTCGCGCCGCGCAGGCGCGGCAAGCGGGCCGTGACTGAACCGTTCCGTCACCAGCACAGCCCACCCAAGGCTCGTGACGGACCGGTTCCGTCACGAGCACACGAGGGGTTAAAAGGGTCACCAGTGCAGATATCCTGTGGAAAACTGCTGTTGGGGGAGTAATAGGGATATTGTTAAAAAGGTATAACAATTTGGGTAAAATGACCATCTTAACGACGGCCAGCCGATCAGTCAAGGTTAAAGGTAATTGAATCCAGCGTTCTATGTTGTCCTCCATGAGACTAATCGCCCTGTCATAGTTTGAGCGGATTGCAATTTCTGGATCTCGGTGAAACCATACCCCCAAATACTTTACGGGTTCTGATTGCCATTCCAGCAGAAACTCCATTGGGTGTGGGTGCGTTGTGTCTGTTAATGGTATGATGAGAGATTTGGACCAGTTAATTTGAAGACTGGAGTGCCGTCCGAATTTAATATATTCCCTTAGTAGGGGGGCCAGATGTGTCTCAGAATCCCGCATATATAGCATCATATCATCTGCATAGAGAGATATATGCAGTGGTCTTTGTGGAATTTGAAGTGCAGAATAGTGATGTATTTGCCAAATTTTGCAAGCAAGTGGTTCAATGGCTATCACAAATAACAAGAGGGGTAGCAGAAAACCTTGCCTTGTTCCCCTCATAATTGGAATGGCGTCTGATATGTAATTGTTAACCTTGATATGTGCTGTAGGTTTGGTATATAATATTTGCACCCATTGTAAGAAGATGGGGGGAAAGCCCATCCCACATAAAACAGTGTGTAGATATGACCATTCAATAGAATCAAATGCTTTTGCAGCATCTAAAAGAACTGCCACTGCTTTTGTGCTGGGAATTAAATAATGCGATAGTGTGAATAGCGTTTTGGTGTTATGGTTAGTCGCTCTGGAGGGTATGAATCCAGATTGATCCGGTCATATGAGATTAGTCATCAGTGGCTGTAGTCGAGTAGCAAGAATTTTGGCCAAAATGTTTGTATCCACATTAATTAGGGACAGTGGTCTATATGATTCAAAACATTCAGAGTCTTTGTTTGGTTTTAGGAGGGCAATTAACATGGCTTCTCGCAGCGTGGGCGGTAATATTTGCTGGTCATGGGTATCACCGTACATTTCAACCAGATGAGGCATTAGTTGGTCAACAAATGATTTATAAAATGCACAGGTGAAGCCATCGGGGCCTGGTGCTTTACTATTTGGGAGTGGTTTGATAATTTCAGTTACCTCTTCCACTGTTATCGGCAGGGATAAATAGTTTCTTTACATGTCAGAGAGCCATGCTATTGCTACATCTGCCAGGTATTACATGATTTCAGAGGGTGGTGCAGTAGGTTGTGACGTATATAATTCACCATAAGTTCTCATAAATTCACGCAATATCTCCTGTGCATCTTGTTGAACCTCACCATTGGTATCCCTGACAGCTAGAACTGTTTGCGGTGGACAGCAAGAACATATTTTGGAAGCCAACATCCTACCTGGTCGGCCCCCCTCACCGTAGGACCGTGCTATCTGACATTTTGAGATATATTTAAGTTCCTCCTCTGCGTATGACTGATATTCAGACATTACGACCCTTATGTCTCCCAATATGCTTGTGTCCTGTGTGCGCTCGTACTCGCGCTCCAGCGTGGTTAGTGTAGCCTCCCACATGCTTAGTTGTCTACGTATGTCTTTTAAGATGCCCGCAGTGGTGTTATACAAACCCCCCTAATGGTTGACTTAAAGGCTTCCCATAGTAGGTGAGAGTCCTCAGTGGTGGGCTTACTTAAGTCAAAATATTCAGTGATAGCCTGACTAATGGTATCAGTGTATGTTTGATCTAATAGCGCTTTTGCATTAAATCTCCAGCTATAAGGGGGCGGCACATAATGTGGTATGACTGTGGATAATAATACAGGATTATGATCCGACAATGTTCTGGGTAGATGACATATATTCCGTGTCCATAACACTACATCTTTCGTACCCAACCAGTAGTCTATACGGGACCAGCTATTGTGCACCGCTGAAGAATGTGTAGCTTTCATTCATCCCGGATTACACATTCTCCAAATGTCATGGAGGTGTGTTTCAGTCATAATGTCCTGTAACATCCCCACTGCCTTCCGGTGTGGTTCTGTTGAAGTACCTGATCAATCTAGATTGTCATTCAGTGCAGCATTAAAGTCACCCCCCCATAGTACAGTTATATCAGATAGGTCATTTAGTTTACAGCAGATCATATGATAGAAGTCTGGGTCATCTATGTTGGGGCCATAGATATTTATCAACGCTAGTGGCTGCCCCCAGAGTGTCTCCGTGATAATAACATAGCGCCCCAGGTTGTCTGTGATAGTATTGTCTAAATTAAACTGCGTCCCTTTTTTAACCAAAACCATTACCCCCCTGGAGTACGAAGAGTATGAGAAAATGTGTATTGTCTCTACCCAATTATGCCCGATGTTACTTTTGCAAGTGGGTGCAAGATGTGTTTCCTGGAGGAGGGCAATATCAATATGATGTCTTTCGAAGTATGTAAATATTTGATGATTTATTTTGGGTTGTTAAGCCCCCTAACGTTCCAAGTGATTACATTTAGGTGGAGTGGTCGCAGTTTAGTAGTAGCCATCTCTAGATATTAACACATAGTTTGATGCATTGCTATCTACATGCTTTGTGCATTGAGCGTTGCTTAGTATGCTGTTAGCGACAACAATCATAGTGGAGTTAATCTGGATATCCGCGATGTCTCTCAAGGACCATGGTCTGCACAATATTTTACAACAGTTTCCCTCCCACCCCCCACCCACTTCAGCATCCCAACCATGCCAAAGCTATCCCCTTAGTTGAAAGAACAAGAAAACAAACATAACTTTTTCTGGGGAACTCCCACCTGGGGGGTCCGCCAGGTGCACACATCTACATCCATCGTAGTGGATGTGGTCAGGTATAGGTTAGTAATGCAGATCTAACATTACCAAAATAGGACAATTATCACAAAAACGAAACTGTTCAAATAGGAATCATATCTTGGCATTGCATGAAGGTAGTAAGCGCCTGTCCCCCCTGCACATGTCACCTAAGAAATCCAAACATTCAACGTGAAGACCTAAGTAAAAAAAGTACTGAAATGCTATAGTCGTCTCCACCCATCAGTTGACACAGCTACAACTGCAATGATATGCATAGTGCACTCCCCCACTCTCAGTAGCAATACATTTCTACCATGTTTGTTGGTCTCATTACTATCATATCGTAGCGCAGCAGCAAACTTTCCAGTGACCCCAGAGATCAATAAGTGCAACACTCAGCCATTGATAAAATAGAAATTCTGTGTCCACGTTCCCCTCTTGTAGCGGAACAACCCACGTGTAGTCCCTGCTACCACACATCAACATCAAGTTGCTGCCCAGACATAGGTCGGCCAGGCCTCTACATTTGTTCGTAGCTAGTACATACAGCTTACATTCCCGGCCGTATTATCAGGTGACCGTCCGATCTACTTCCAGTGCAGTGCATTGAATGATCAGCTTGAGAGTTAGCCGTTGCCGTAGGTGAAAAAAAAATTACAATAGTCCATAGCGAGAGTAAACCTAAGGATACTTTCCTGTTCAGCCTCTCCTCACTCTGATTCCTGATGCTGCTCAGTGTGCTGTTGCCCTTTGTGTTTGCTTGCTATTTCCTTAAGGAAGTCTTGTGCCGCCGTGGGTGTCTGGAGGATTGTAGAACGCCCATCACACGTTACCTTCAGCCTAGCTGGGTAGAGCATTGGACCTAGTTCACAAAGTTTCTTTTTCGCGGGGTGGAAGTCCTTACGCGCTATTTGAACTGACATCGTAAAATCTGGGTAGAATGCCAGCGTGTTGCCCTGGTGGTTAATTTGCTGCTTCTCTCTTGCCATCCCCAATATTGCGTCCCTATAATTGAGGACACGGGCAACAATGGGCCTTGGAGTGGTGCCTGGTGGTGGTTTTGGGGCCAGGGATCTGTGTGCACATTCCACTATCAGGACCGACGAGAAATGATTGGAGCCAAAGACTTTGCGAAGCATGTCCTCCACATAGGTCTACATCCGTCCAGTATTTGTAGACTCAGGGATTCCTACAATTCTGATGTTATTACGTCAGGGCCTTGCTTCCAAATCCTCCGCCTTGTTTTTAATCACTTCCAGTAACTTTGCCATGTCTGCACAATTACTCATCGTGGCATGTGATTCATCCTCAACTGCTGTTATCTGATTTTCGTCCTCATACAGACGTTCTCCCTGTTTATCCAGTTCGGCCGACATGTTTTGAACCTGTTGAGCAAGAGAGTCCAATTTTCCATTGATGTCTTGCAGACTCTGTTGTATGGCTTGAAGGACATTCTCCATGACATTACCCGACGCAGTCTCCGCTTCCAGCTCAGTTTCAGAATGCGCAGTCACGCCTTTTGTCTGCCTTTTAGGCTCAAATGACAATTTGGTCTGCTGTCTATACGGTTTACCCATTTTTACTCGAATCAACACTGCAAATGGGTATAGTTAGTATTGCGACTGACCTCAGAATTAGTGCAGCACTGTGTGGTTGCTTCCTATCCCAGAGTAGCACAGCCTCAGATGGTAGCCTTGCCGCCAGCCCAATAATACCAATCCTACAGCACCGTGCACAGGCAGCCAGTAGAAAGAGTTGCAAATATCACACAGCACTTCTTGTTTGTAGGATTTCCCAGCCACCACGTGGACGCAGGTCACCCAATGGCTTCTCTATAGATGTAACTCCACATTTCTTACACTCCATATGTTCCGCGATCCCGCCACAAGTAGGCCAGACCGGCAACTCCAGCATCCATGAGGACCGTGCAGCATTTGTTGTAGCCAGAAGGATCAATGCTATGTAGCACACAACACAGATTGCACTCTGCAATGCCATCCATGTATGGTTATCACAACACTCTACAGAACCCTGGCCATATCTGTGCACTTACAGCAAACTGCACCATTTAAAACCAACAGTTTGGGCCCCTACACATTACCATGCATGACTTGAGCATACTCCCTTATTGAGGCTGCGGTACAGTAAGACATCGCCGCTAGTATGGTCCATACGATACCATCGCAGCAGTCGCCAGCATTTTAGGTACATTCACACGGAGGTGGCAATACACTGAATTACACCAGCGATGGGCAGGTTTAGCATAATTTCAGTCTTTAGCTGTTATTTTTGCGCTTACAGGACGAGGGAAATTTTGCCGTCAGAAGCAAATGATGTCCTCCTTCATACCGCCGTTACCGCGGTCTGCCATTTTGTGGAGGCATGCCGGTTTGCCTGCAGGGGTATGCCTTACGATGCGCTTGTCTACATTTGCAGAGCGCTTCAGTGGGGGAAATACACATCTGTCTCCCTTGGGCTTTATGCGCAATTAAAATTTACCGTATTGTACTCATCCCGGAGCAGAATTGTGGTCCGCGCTCGCTCCGAGTCGACACTACTTCAGAGCGCTGCCATCTTGTGCACTCCGGTCCTCATCAGACATCAAGCTGATAAGGGTGTTTTTCTGGCTCCAGCAGCAATTTAAAGATTTCCCGTGGTATGCATCTTGGGGACAGACTTTTCCGATTGACATAAATGTCAATAACAGTCCATTTGGGATCTGCAGTGTTAGATTTATCGCCAGATGCTGTACCTGACCGGCGGAGCCGTCTCAATAGGCAGCCACCCCGCAGTGCGCCCTCCAGCACCCCCCCAACTGGCTTAAAATCAATGGGGAGAAAACTGAGATCATGGTGTTCGGAGTGCACAGTTCAATCTGGACTAAATGTTGGTGGCCAGATTCCTGTGGTACTTTACCTATCCCAGTGGCGGCGGCCAAAAACATGGGTGTGATGTTTGAAAGCACCTTGACCTTCGACACTCAGGTCAATAGAATGGTTAGTTTTTGCTTTTGGATGATCAAAATCTCGAAGAAAATACTGCTTCTTTTTCCGAAAAAAGCTCAGGGCATCAGTGGTCATTGCACTCATCACCTCCCAGCTGGACTACAATGATCTGTACATAAATATCAACCAACTTTCATTAAACAGGCTCTAAATCATTCAGAATGCGGCTGCACGACTAGTCCAGGGAGTACCCAAACATTCCTTGGTCAGGGAAGGTTTGAGATATCGTCACTGGCTGCCGATAAAGAAATGTGTATCCTTTAAACCAGAGCTTTAAATGGGGAAAAATAAGTGCAGGTACTCATTAAAATGAGCTAGAGGTGTGGCAGGTGGGCGGGATTAGGGGTGGGGCTAGGGGCGGGGTTAAGAGCTAGACATAATTATAGATAATAACTTCTATGGAAGTTGCAGTACATATTAAAACAAGGGAAATGTGTTTATGTAAACAAAACAGGTTACCTCATTACACAAAATGAAAACCAAACAGGATATCTTTCTCTCTCTCTCTATGTATATATATATATCCACAATCCATCCAGCTCCCATCAGAAGAAGGCACGCACCCTACAACTGAATAGAAAGGTTTAGGCTACCTAAGCAGCCTTTCTCAATCTGGCCGGCACCATACACGTGAGCTTAAATAGCTCTACCCCCACTGTTAGACATGGTAAACATAGAAATTAGACGTTCCGTGGTGCTTCAGACACATGAAGTGAATAATTCACAACTCGGCACTCAAACAGTGTGGCTATTTAGAGGAAAAATTGCCAAAAACATAATTAAGCAAACTGCAAAATTATAAAATACATTTGACTGCGTGGAACGTAATCAGTCCACATTACCAGTGAATATGAAAGAGCACATGAAAGACCAAATTGCCTGCCAAAGTTTGGGCATATACTATTAAAAACCGAAAAATTGGTATGAATGGACTCATAAAATGGTGCTGACCACTTCAGTAAATATAACCTCAATAAAAAACATGTGTTAAAACATAGTAAAAATATTCTGCTGATATATAATTAGACCTATTAAGAGGAGACGGAATTTAATTTGGGATAAAATCGGAAAATGACATACCAATAAGGCTTACTTTCTTATTAAAGCATTCAGAGGGAAGCGATAATCTGAAGCGCCCAATAAACAGCGTGCCACAAGATACTACACATACTCCCTCAACAGGTAGGGGCAGTCTCATATTAAGCTTAATGAATACATGCAGGAGGCTGAAAAACACAAATTGTGTAATCTTACATACAAAATTGTTGGCCTGCATGTTAACATTCATACACGACCGGGACAACTAGTCCCATAATGCTTCAGGTTAATTTATGTAAGTCTCGACCTGAAAAAAAGTCAAATATGAGGCATAACCTACTGCAAATTAATATAAGCCTTATGTACAGGGCAATTTTATCATAGAAATAACTCAGTAGAAGCCGTATGTTAAACCGTATTTCTTCATGATTGTCTCATTAGGTTCCTCATGCCAATAATTGGCAAGCAATCATAGCAGGAAAAACTGCAACTCACAAATCTGACGTTTTCAGGGGAAATGCCAAAATGTCTCAATGTTCCTCTCCGAAAAGCAGCATACAAAATGGCATTTGAGAAGTTCACAATTACGGGGTCAAAGGAGGCCAGTAAACAAACAAATGAACATGCCATTGAAAAAAACGCTTCCACAGTGCCCAGTCACCAGCGAGACGCCAGTTTGCTGGGCCAGGCGTTTCTAGACAGGGAAGGTGCAGACCTCATGCTGGCAGTTAGCACTTTCACCTGAATGCTCGTTGCATGCCTAATTAACAGTGCAGGGTCTGCCTAGAGCCTGTCCTGTTAAACACAGCGTGACGTAAGCCCTCTCAAAACCCTGCAGGGTGGGGACATTCAAAGGGGCGCCTCTGGACTTTAGCAGCCTCTCTGCCAAAGTCTACTTCAGAGGCTCAGTGCGACTGAGAGATCCGGAAGCAGAGCGGCATCTGGAGAAGATACCGAACCCGAGCCTGCCCTGCCATCAATCAGAGTACCGGTACTCTCCCTGACTGAAGGAAAAGTGCCGGTACTGACGGGTAGAAAATTGGGAAGTGCCGGTACTCAGTACCGGTGAGTACCGGCCCATTTAAAGCACTGCTTTAAACACTTTGCTTGACGCATAAAGCCCTCCACTCTCAGGGATCCGGCTATTTTAGGACAACCCTGAATTGGTAAGTTCCCTGTAGACCTTTGAGATCAGCGAGATGCCATAATGTAGCGTTTCACGATGCAAGAAAGCCAGCTGGGGGGAACGGGCTTTCACAGTGGCTTTTTGTTGATTAGGCTTCTATTGGGGGTTGCATTGAAGTGGGTTTGTTCGTGTTGGGTTGCCACTGTTCGCTCTGTTTCTCTTCTGTTCTTAGTGCTTTGATAGCTTCCTGTCTAATGTGCTCTAGAAATACATTACATACGAAAATACAATTGCACTAGCACATGAGGCAGATACCAAGGCTATAACTGAAACCTGTTTATGGGAATTATTTAGCCCCATAATAATTTTAGCACTTCCCCTTTCTATAAAATACATACTAACAAAAGCCCATAATTAATGGGAAACTGGAAATGTAAATCTAAAATTGACATTAGTGTTTGGATCTTAAGGTGGCCTATTTGGCTACTATAGAAAGGCCTCTTTTAAGATTTCCAGTTAAAAAAAGTTCACAGCCTCAACATTTGACCATGAATATCATGTGCTTCTCATAGAAAGTGAAAACCAGCAATTTGTTTTTCTTGATTACGTGTTACAGATGCTCCCTACTACATTTTCGTTTCTGTAGCATGATTTCAAGTGGGACCCCAAACATCCGTATTTTCTAGGCACATTACCTCATGTCTGATATGCTTATTATACAATGGATTTTTTCTCTGTACAGTGCACTCCCAGTACCTAGAAGCAAGGCCCATTCAACATTAAATGCCTAAAAGAAATGTGCACAGATGTGTCCCACCCACGTCCGAGCATCTCAAGCTGTGCTTTTCAATACAATGTATGTTCATCGTAAGTTTCAGATATTCCATTTCCTTCTTGTGTATCACTGCTACGTGAAGTTCCGTTCAATTCCTGTGCATCTTCCTTTTATGAAGTCCCATACAGTTTCTATGCATCTCATGTTCTACGCAATTTCTGTGCATCATTCTCAGTTTGTGATTGTGCACCTTAAGTCTAGGATAAACTAAATATTTTCAGTACATGTTCAATTGAGATATTCTGTATATTAGTCTAAGATTAGCATTTAGTGGTCAATCTGGGGCGGCTGCAGCAGTAGTTGAAGCTGATTCCCCTAGTTAAATAGCCCCTGGAAGCTGTACAGTTCATGCTGTATCTGCCTCACACAGTTAACACGTTTCAAACTTAAAATGTTTCAGGTGGCCTTCTCAAGGAATCAACTTTATAGCATCACTCCAGACTCAAGTGTATACACTAGCTACTCTGTTCAGTGTACTGGGGGACAGCCGAACACGACCTATAAACGTGATTGATAGGTTTTGTCTGTCCATATTTTATTGGAAGGAATTAACCAACTGTAATATCTATGGAGTCTCTACTCTTCACTTTATCATGTGCAGTCTAAATCATTTGTAAAAGCAACGTTGTCTCTCGATTACTTCAGACTAACATAAATGATGGTAGCACAGCAAGAAATTGACCTAAAGCCAACCTCTAGTATCCTTCGTTAAATCAAATGGGTTGCAAAGCTCACGATTAACGCCCTAGCATCTTTAGACATCAGTAACATAACACACGTGTATAATTCAAGAGTACGTTCACTCCTTGAAGCATCTCGGAAATGGATAACAGGTGTTTGATAACTATTAGGTTGAGTGAATCTGCAGGGATTTGAACCCATGGTCAAGAAGTCAAACACGGGTTTCTGGAGTGGAAGCATTAGTTCACTGAGCCATCAGACCCAGAAACAATACTAAACTGGTAGACAGCCCCATTTTTATGGAAACGTTATTGTTACATTGGCTCACAGGATGAAGAGGCTTCATAAATAGATGTCAAACCACTTATAGACATTGGGTGACAGTTTGCATTTTACACAATACACAACAAAGTGTTTACCTGCGTTTAAATATTTACTTTGAAGCATAAGTGCTATTTAAATTCAAATAATAACCAACAATGCATAGTTTAATATCAAGATAATATGACCTCTTTCACATTCAGGCTTTAAAAAGTGCTGTATATCTTGTGATACACATTCAGCTGTGGTGATATGTATGGACACACCACTTACTGATGACTACTGCCTCCTATTATTACTTACGGCCAATGCCGACGCAGTAATCTGCACCCCATTAGAACCTTGTCTATCAATAAGACACAAAAAAGTCACCATGGATGGGGTGGCGGGTGGGGAGAGCAGAGTCGCAACCTAAATATTTTGAGCCACGTTTTGTAGGTGTGCACTACTAAGATGTTTGAGATGCGTCCACCACCCTTTGCAATGAAAGAGGTTTTTATTTTTCAAAGTTCATTTTACAATGGAGGAGTTCGGTGCATCCTCAGGTTTACGGGCGACATGGCACCCTTGACAACTGTGTGACTACAGGGACATTTCCCCCTCCCGCCCCCCCACCTCCAATGCTGCCTGACAAGTGTTGTATGTTGTTTTTGCCATTTCTAATTCGAAAGGTAGACACAAAGAAGAATCTGGAACACTAGCCTTGTGCTCAGTCCTGGATCATGAGAGACAATTTTACTAGGGCTGAAACAAGTCGACAGACTAGTAGGGTAAACATGGTCATAATATCCCTTTCTTGGCCCTGCATTGGTTTTTAAACATAACTGAACAGCCAAAACTGATCTCAGACCCTATCTTGAATCACCTCAAAAGTGCCCCCTGGGACATGTTCAAGCCCATTCTACTTTTTAGGGACCAGGATGAGACCAGATAATGAAGCATGCTACTAATGAAGTGGGTGTGGGTCTAGCAAAGAAAACAAGTGATTTCCAACGAGCGTGGTAATAATCTTAGAACATTAGAATTTCAGCTACATCTTTAGGGTTGGGGATACTCCTTAACATGACACTACTTGTATAGGGAGAGTTTATGCTTATTTTTACTACGTTGTTGTAGATTCTGTCAAGCGTTTTGTGTTAGTGCACTGAAGTAGCTTTTGCAGCATATGGGGCAATACAAATAAAATAGACAGTCTAATGGTACCAAACTACATGTCATGAATAGTGGAAACCACTGACTTCTGTGACCAATTAGAGGAAGGAGGCCATGGGAAAAGTACTGCTGTAATGTCATAAAGCTCTGAACTGGTTGGTAAAATAATTTTTGGGTAGGGGGAGGCTATATATTACTTCTTATAAAATATTATCAAGTGAGCGTGTAGTGGGCCATCCGTAACATAGAATTAGAGATAAATAACTTTGAAAAAAGGGGATGTTTTTCATCCCAAAATTCTTCAGTCTGGATTAATTCTGTATATTCAGTTTACTTGTGTATTATAAGTTGCTGGTTGGACAGGAAGAGGTGTAGTAGGGCTGATCCCTAGCTACTGCGAGTCGTGCGAGGAAAGAGAACAAAGGTAGATCGATGAATGATGCAAAACCTGAGTCTGCGATGTAGTTTGCATTTCATATGCCCAGCCCTCAGAACTCTCAACCCCGTGTGTTAAACAGTCAGGTGGGACTAAGAGCTCCCGAGAGGGCATATTGTTCCATTCAGTGTGGGGTTTGCTGGGAGGCTCCGTTCCTATGCTAAGGCACAGCCGAGGTAACGTTCCTATCTTCCTGACTCTGGGTCTTCACCACCCAAGCCCTGCATTTCTTCTGCCATCAATCTTGATGTTTAGATGGGACAGTTACGAATTTACTGGGTATAGTACAAGTTATCCAACTGCAGATGGTGACAGCACAAATTCTGGTGCAATTCTCGTGTGAAAGACATAACGAAGAGGTTACATAAAGTGCCTTTACTTTGTATGGTCAAATGGCCTAAATAGCCCCCCACAAGGGCACGAGCAGTTCTAAGGTCCTGCTCGTGCTTTTGATGAGGCAGGAACTGGGCACCCCCAAAGGGTGTTGCGGGATGAATTCCCTCTACCTAAAGCAGTCAAAAGATTTTAATGTTCACCTAGGCAGTCTCGTTGTATAAAGTCTATAAAGTAAAAGTAGAGAAGAAGAAGCTTTATTATTTAAAAATAATACACAACCTGCTAGTACTGAGCTACTAACAGAAACATGGCCTCAGCAGTGCGCCCTTGACTCAAATCCCTGCAGCTGGCATGGAAGATGGCATCCCAGACGTGCCCGATTGCTGCCAAGAGGAGGAACAGCGCGACTCATCCGTGTTCCATCACATTCTTCACTATGCCATATCCGATAGACGCGAGCTGATTGATACCGCGCTTCACTTCCTACAAGAATTTCCTGAAAATCTAGGACCCTTGATATTCCGTCCATTTACTAGATTGTTCCCCCATACTTTTGAGCACGACCGCCTGGTCCGAGGAGTGTCCCGTTACACTACACGGCTCTCAAGGAAGTCTTCCCACCCCTCCCCTACTGTCCTGAAGAAGACCCACATTGTAAGGGAAAACCCCCTCTACATGAAATAGGGTCAAAACGTAGACTACTTACCCCCATGATACCAGCTTCTACCGCTAGCAAGATTAACACAGCTGTTACAGAAGCCTGGTTATGTGAATTCTTTGTCCCTTGTGGCATGTTTATGTGGCCCCGTGTTGGGGAGCCAATTCAGTATTGTACATATGAATAATATAAAATTGAATTTATTTTTCACTTGAATGAAGAATCTTTTTCTCTATTTTTCACGAATCCCCTCACTGCACTACCCCTCTCCCACTCCCTTCTCCTTCTTATGTGGGCACAACTGCATCCACAACGTTTAAACCTTTGATGTGATTTTACAACTTATAATAAGGTTTGAGTACTTTGTGAATAAAAACACTGTACTCTGGATTTGTTTTTCTTGACTCCTCTCACATTTATTCTATTTTTTTTAAAAAAATTCTGTCTCTCCCAGTCCGGGACCCCTAAGTTTATAATAATATATAGGCATGGAAGATGGTGGCTGGTGGTGCAAGAAGCAGGTCTACTTCCCTCCACCATAGTTTGTGTCTGCGGAGATTCGGTGAATGCGACAAATCAGTCTCCTCCATCCCCGGCTTCAGAGCCCAGTGTTTCACTGCTTTAATGTCAGAGCAATGAATAACGCAACTCGAAAGCTATATTCCTGCTACTGGCTCTCACTGTGGGCCATATTTAACAAGAAAATAAAACACAACTTTATATTTGGTGATTACAGTTTTATATCGCGTAGCACTCGTTTATCTTAGTCACATAACACTAGGCTACGATTTTAACCCTCAGACCCTTGAGGGTGGTGTTCCGTTTATCACACCCTTTAGCAAATCTGTACTAGGGGTTCCGAATTTAACAGGGATGCTAAACAACATCCATCATAGGCTTTACCTTTCCAAATGGGGCACAACGTTCGGATTTCATCTCTTTATATTTACTGGATATTTGCCCCCGGCTAAGAGCAGAATTAAACAAATATATGTAGAGAACCAAGCTCCATTCTTGACATAAAACTGAATATCGCAGAACACACGTTAACACTTTCACCTAATGCTGAGACGTATAAATTATCCATAGAGGAAGTGACCTGCACTCTCCCAGACAGATATTTTGACTAGATAGATGGAGTATCTGTCCAGTGTAAACAGAGTCGCTGCACTTAGCAAAGGTCAAAGGGAAAGCAAGAGAGCGGAAGCTTATGACTTTTCAAGAAGCATTAAACGTGAAATAAAGCAAGTTAGTTTTGCTTAACGTGCTTGTTTGTAAACTACACATCAACATTTCAATGAAATTATATATTTACATTGCGATCGGACGTACAAAGCCACTTCCGTGCCATCCACGTAACTAGCACTTGATTCCCCTGATCCTCAGAGCGTTAACAATGTTTAACTCTAGATTCACTATCAACAATAGCAGAGATCAGGCAGAAATATCAAGGAAACTTTTGTTCCATGGACTACTCACAGCTGAAATGTTTGTCTCGGAGGCTGAAGTGTTGCTGATAAATAGTTAAACAGGAACAACAGGAACGAAATATTTTTTTTTATATAACGAATGGTAAATTCAAGATTAAAGCAGCCGAACTTCTCAGAATACAATGGCTTGACCCCTTCAACCTCTCCCCTGTCACATAGCACAGCAGCCCATCTAGAGCGTCCCATTTCCTCTACTCTGCGCCAGATTTAGGAGCGGGAGGGGACTGGGTGGGGTATCACAAAACCAAACTACTTCCAAATCCACCACCTGGACATCTGTAAAGACCGATTTTAACCGGCCAATCGCTAAACTAGTTCACCATGTCATATAGGCATATTTTATTAGTCATACGGTACAGAACCGTTCCACTCCATCTTCTAGGTCATATAGAGATGCCCCTCTGTCCTGAAAGTGCATCTGTCGAAATAAACACCTGGAGCAATTTCAGCAAACATCTGAACTCAGCCGCTGACCTCACTGCTCCATCTACATTTATAAGGTGTCCTCCCCTAGATACTTCACTGTTGCACTCAACATTTGGCAGGCAAGGCTGACACATCTAGGTCAATGTGACCTGTGACCCAAGTCCTAGACCACTGTGATTGGTTTTAGAATCCATCATCCTCTACTCAGTAGACTCGCTTGTGTGCCACCTTTGTCATAAAGTTCTTTCCCTCCTCACAGTCAGTTCCTTTAGCAGTGTGGTCCCGGAGAACACCTGCTGGAATATGCAGCCCATAAGTCCCATTTCAAATTTGTCTAAAAGCATAACAACACACACAAGAATTAGGCTTCGTTGAGGTTTGGATGTCTTCCTTCATATCCTTAGTAGTTCATATGTGTTAGAAATGGGGTTTCTGGTTGTCTAAGGTATGCACCTAAGCCAGGCAGAGCCCACCACTCTAGTCAGGGCAAGTAAGTGACACACCAATGACAGCCGGTGCTCACCCTCTTGTAGCTTGGCGCAGATCAGGCAGGCTTATCACCAGGGGCAATGTGTTAAGCATTTGCACAACACACTCCCTCAAAACACAATGAATACACCTCAAAAGAGACTCCACACAGGATTATATAAAAATATAGTATGTTATACATAAACTCAGATGAAAACAACATGACTCTCAAATGTGTCCTCATGTAATGCAACTGGTGCTATGTAAAGAGCTCTGATACCCGATACAGGGTCAAGTTTGTGCTATATAAAACTCTGTACAAAAAAAAATTCTGTGCATATTATGCAAATACTGAGATACTACTCATTATCCTGGATAATGCAAGAAAAAAATTACATACATCATAACATTCACCCCAGGATACTAACAACCAATCCAGTCCCCCTCCACCCCAGCGTAACAATCTTCCTCAAGTAGGGGCTAGAACCTCTTTGATGTTGGTGAACCAGGAGCCCTCCGTGGCCATCTCATTGTGTCCTCTTGGTAGGAAGAAAATAGCGCCACCCACAAAGGCAGTGCAGGATGGCTGGGCAACTCCCTGGGGGCCCACTCACCCGTGAGTCTGCTGTGGGGATCGGGCCAATCACCGAAGGACCACGCTCTGTCGCGGACTGCCAACATATGCGCTGGTCTGGGGGAAGGGCCGGGCAGACAAGCTTCGAAAGCCTGGCTCACCCCTGGTTACAAGGACAACGCGTCTCTGACTTTGGGTGCCACATGAGGGAATGACTGCAAAAACTGAGCAAAGAATCCCTCGGTGCCAGTGTGCACATGGCAGTCGAGGTCCCAGGGGTGCTGTTCCTGAAGTGCTCGCAGGGAAGTGGCGCTTCTCTTCCGCTGATCGACTAAATAGTCTGAGGGACGGATATGATGCACCGTGTTCACTTTGCAGGTATGAGGAGCGCCATAAGTGCCCGCCCTTTAGAATGGCCAAGAATAAAGTGTTCATCATGCACCACACTCCTTGGCACAAGGGAGCACTTCCCCAAATGCCAACTGGAGAGCCAAGCACTCACCACGCGATGTCCCTTGGGGTTTTCAAATTGCCAGACTCAGACCCGACAACTAGTTTTAGGCTGTCCACTGGAATCCTTCTAGATTCCACAAGAACAGGGAGTGAGGCAGCTCACCAGTCACTAGAGATCACTGAGGGTGCAAAGAGCAGGCAGGCAGCAGGCCAGCACACAAAGTTCCTTCTCGCAGAGTGGCAGTCCCTCTGGCAGCTCAGCAGGCAGCAAGTCAGCACAACAAAGCAAAGTAGTCAAAGTGATAGTTCCTCATGGTAACACAGCAGTCCTCTGGCAATGTGTAGCATGTAGAGACAGTAGCATCTAATTATAAGTCCATGCAGTATCTCAAAACATGGGGTCACACCCCCAGTACTTATAATCATCATTCAATCTTTATTTCGGCCGTTGGCCATCAAAGATATACAATAAAACATATATAATCACTATAAAATCAACATCCATAATCAATCAATGCATACTTGTACAGTGTAAAACCTTAGAATTACGAACTAATAAAATGACATTTAAAACTGTAGACCTTAAAATTAGGAGGGAGCCTGCATCTTCAGAATACGGGTGCGAGTGTGCCAGACATTGGTGAGGAATTTTGCTAATACAAACACAGTTAGGCTTGAAGCATCGGTTTTTAAAATTCTGTACATTGGGAGATACTCCCTACAACCCAGGTTTCTGATCAGTGGTAGGAGCCAATATTTCCTCGCTGCCTTGTAAGCTGGGCAAAACAGGACCACGTGTAAATCGCTTTCCTCCGCACCAGCGCAGGCCGGGCACTGCTTAGTAGAGGGGGGTGATGACCAGGAGCTGGTAAAAGATCGTAGGGGCAGTGTGCCATATCTCCATTGGAGAAACAGCTTCCTGGCCAGCACGGGGTGATGGCGTCTAAAACCCTCTGCAACCTGTACGAGTCCTTACTTTGCACAAATACAGAAGTTAGTGACCCTTCACCCTGGCTGTCTAGGGCCATGGCTAGTTTTTGTTCGTGGTAAGCGATGGCCAGAGCTCTCTTTGAGATGTTTAATGAGGCGTTAGCAGGGTTAGACCAAAGGTCAGGGAGCCCCAGGATCATACAGGATTTTTGGATATATTTGATCCAGGGGATCAGTAGCGCTTTCGGGTGGGTTAATAGCTCTATCAATTCCACCCTATAGGCAAAAAGTTCATCGCTACTCCATAGCCTTCGCCAGAAGGCTATGGGTCTCAAACCTAATTCGTCAGTTATTGGTCGCAGACCCAGATCTAACCTCAGGGGGAGAAGCGGGGTGCTGGGCGGAAGTGCAACTATCTGTCTGATGAAATTATTCTCAGTTAAGGACAGACTGCGGCAAGATGTATGTCCCCACAATTCCACCCCATACATAGTAGCACCCCTGGCCTGTGCCTTTTAGATCTGGATGAGCGGCCCCAGCGGACGGTATGTGGAGCCATTCATCATCCGCGCGATACCCCCTGTAGTCTGTACCAATTTAAGGTTGGCCCTGCTCTGGTGTGATCCCCAAGACATGGTTTCATTGAGAGTTACACCAAGATATTCAAAGGTGGAGACTCTCTCGAGCCGTGAGGCTCCCAATAGTGGATTCGGCCGCAATTTTTGGCTTGGGTTCAGGACCATAAACTTGGTTTTAGCCGCATTAATTTCTAAGCCCCTATCAGTGCAAAAGGCCATGAATGAATCGAGGATCCTCTGTATCCCCATTGGGGTTTTGGACAGCAGCAGGGTGTTGTCTGCAAACATGATTGCAGGCACCCTGCTGCCGTTCAATTTGGGGGCGTCAGTGTATTCAGTGGCATTTAGGTGGGCGATTACCCCGTTGACAAAGAGGCAGAACAGGGTTTTTGCCAGCACACAACCCTGTCTAACCCCTCGGTCAACGGGGAATCTATCCGTCAGTGCCCCGGACCTCCCGCAACTCACTCAAGCATAGTTGTTGTGATGTAATCTCTGCAAGATTATCAGGATATCCGGGGGAACGCCTAACTCAGCCAGAACGCTCCAAAGTTTCCCTCTGGGCACCAGGTCGAAGGCGGCCCGCAGATCCACAAAAATTGTGTATAGGCTGCCGCCCTCGAATATCGCCGCCCTCCAATAGATGATATTCAATCGAAAGACCTGGTCCACTGTGGAGACTCCCTTTATAAATCCCGCCTGGTACGGGCTAAGAACACCCAACTCTTCTGCCCAATCCTGGAGCCAGTTCAACAATACCCTACCAAACAGCTTCTGTGACACATCGATTAGACTGATTGGTCTGTAGTTGGCTGGGAGAAGAGGCAAGCCCTTTTTGAATATTGGAACCACCTCCGCCCCCAGCCAAGTACTGGGGATTTCCATGCCGCTGAGAACTCCATTAAACAGAGCGGCAAGGTAGGGGGCCCAGACATTGGGCTCCTGCTTGAACAGGTCCCCGGGTAGGCCGTCCAATCCTGGCACCTTTCCCGAGGTGAGTCCTGCTATTGCAACCTTGACCTCATCCAATGTTATTGGATCCCCCTCGTAATCAGGCCAACCAATGCCGGTGTCGTTAGTAGGTTCTCCCGGCTCAGAGCTATAAAGGGATTGAAAGTGTGCCTGCCACACCCCTGGTGCAATGTTTGGCTCAATTGCCGAATGGAGATTCCCCGACCCCCCGCTTACTATTCTCCAAAACATTCGGTGACCTTTTATCGCTAAGGACTTAGTGAGCTCTTCCCATTGATTGTCCTCCCATTCGGTTTTAGCGTGGGCAATAAATTTTTTGTATGCCCGTCTGCTTTCTCTTAACTGCTCCCCACCTAGACCCTCCTTGATGGATCTAAGGAGTTCCCCCTTTGCCCTTCTGCAGGCTGTGTTATTCCATGAGGATTTATATGGCTGCCCCCTCCTTGGATTCTGTACATTACTGAAAAGGTTGGGGGCCGCAGCCTTTATAAGGTCCTCATGGGCCTGATATAATTTGGCCTGTGAATCTTTATTGCCCACCCTGGTGGCTAAATCTCCCACAGTTTTCAGAATGGGGATTAACCCTGCGTAAAGCCTCCGGAGTTTCTCCTCGCTTGAGGCCAGTTGTTCCCACCTGATTCTTCTCCTTTTGTTTTCCAGTAGAAGTTCAGGTTTGCTCCCCTCCCCATACGTTATGCAGGTTTGAAGGCAGGGGTGAATAAGGTCAAGTTCAAGGGCATTGTGATCGCTGTCTAGCCTTTCCATAACCCTAAAATCCCGAATAGCTGGCCAGTTCGCTATCTGTACCAGGACATAATCCAAGCGAGATTCTCTTCCCACTCTATTATAGGTGGTTCTGCTAGGTGTGTCAGATCTAATACGCCCGTTACAGGCTCTAATTCCAAACTTTAGGGTAAGAGCTGTGATCTGCAATGCTACAGGAGTCCATGCCTTCGGGGGGGAGCTTCTACCGAAGGCACTGACCACCTGACCTCTTCTTCCATTGAAAAACCCTCTAAAAGGCCTGGCAATGGCTCAAAATGGGAGTTTAGATCCCCTCCCACTACATAGGGTAAATCTCTTGGAAATTCGGATAGATAATCCGAAAGTTCGTCTATGGTGGGCGATTCCCTGGCAATTCCAACTGGCCTAGAGTAGATGTTTATTAAGGCGAGTTTCGCTTGATTTGGCCAGGACAATAGAACAACAAGGATATCGTTGGAGGGGGTCGGTAACCGTGTGGCCTCGCAACCTAGGTGGGATGCCACCCAGGTTGTGAGCCCGCCTGAAGGGCGTCCTTTGCCCTCCCACCTGGCCGGGATGTAAAATGACTGATAACCTTGGTGCCCATAGTCTTCCCTTGCCCAGGTCTCCTGGAACATGCAAACGTCCCCAGTCTCAATGTAAGTTCCCCAGTCTTGAGCAGCCAGCTTGTTAGCTAATCCGGCCACATTCCACCAGATTAGTCTCAGATGTTCAATGATGGGAGTTGCCGGGATGGAAGAGTGGGGGGAAACAATTCCGGGTGTTACATCAGTTGTTGCATCGGGAACATTATCAACGGTGAATCCAGATGGCTCAGGGAGATCACAGGAACCATTGTCCAAGGTCGCAAGATTGTTGGAGGACAGTCAATCAACCCCGTCAAGCCCGCTCAAGCAGTTAAAGCGGTTGAAATGGAAATAGGGTGTTTCAGGTGGCTGGTAATTTGGGCGTCGGACATATTCTTTGTGTCTGGGTCTCCGTTCCACCCTTGTCCAATTGCCTTGCGGCGGGTCACAGTGCATGCGGATGGGTGGAAAAAAGAAGGAGACTGGCAAGGTCTGTATGGTGGAATCCAATGATCTGTTTGACCCTGCGCAAATATGTAAAACAGTACCAGGGTCCCTGAAGGTCACCATTATGCAGTCCCCTATTATTGTTTTCCTCGTCTTCCTCAACCATGGCACCCTTCTGACCATAATGATCTCATTATTAAAGTGTGGTGGTAGGGGTCTGTTCCAATTCAGCCATTTAATGACTTTCTTCTTAAGAGATTGGAAATCTTCATTTTCACCCCTTTGCAAAGAGGGGGCACCCGCTAAAACCACCATAAGGCTATTGGCCTCCGGTGGCAGATCTGGTCTCCGTGGTCTTTGAGCGGGCTGGCCAGGAGGGGGAGAGGAATTACTAGCAATGGGGGGGAACCCAGGATTTATGCCTGGCTCTAGACTGTGGGGGGCAGGGTCTATTAACTGAGGAGGCATGGTATTTAAAATGCTTCGTGGGGTCGGAACAGGGATAGCCATAAGTGGCTGCAGAGGGGCAGCAGTGGCGGCGCCCTGTGGAGCTCCTACATTAGCATCCTGTGACTCTCCTGTATTAGAGGGAGGATTTTGTTTGTTAGGGAAGGTTCCTATAGGTGGATTGGGCCCCGTAGTTCTAGTCTGCTTACTAACCGAGGTGTTCAGGGTAGTTAGAGTTGCCTGTAGGATAGTAAGCCTGATCTCGACTTTTTTCAAGCTTTCGCTAATGGGCAGCAAGAGTGAACGAAGTAGGAATTCTATACTCCCTAGAGATGTAAGGGGGGGAGCTGTGTTGGACGGGTTGACCCCTGATCACTGTTAGTAACAGCAGTGATAGCACTTATGTCCTTAGGAGAAGTAACGGTATGCACATTCTCTCTGACCCTAACGGGAGTGAGTGCAGGCTTGTGTTTTTTGCCAAAGTCTAAGTGGGATATTTTAGTTTTCCCCTGTCCCCCCCTCGTCTTCCTTCTGCGCTTGTTGGGTGGGGGGCCATGCAGTTCCGCCACAACAGTTTGCTTAGGCTTATTTTTCTTGATTTTGTCTGGCGGGGGGGGGGTTTGGGTGACCAAGTCAACAGCCTTATTGGTAGAGATTGAGGGTGGGGTGGCCTCCGTGATCTGACAATGTACTGGGGATGATCATGCTATCCCGTAATAATAGGGGGACGCCATCTTGGGTTGATGGATCCTGGCTATCATTTAGGGTGCCTTCCTCTTGGGAGATGGGATAAGGAATTATCTCGCTAAGGGGTCTGCTTTTCATAATTTCAATGGAGCGGCGGCGCTCTGCCCTGCGCTTCTCTAAGGAGCTTTCTTTTCCCCCTTCTCCCTTAGCGGATTTAAAATAGTTGTCCAGAGTCCCAGTGTTGCTACCCCCCACCCTTGATGGAGTTTCACATGGTGCCGGTGAGGGCATGACCATGACCTATTCCTTGGTTCAGCTAGTATCAAGAAGCTGCGGGCGAAAGAAAGTGGGCCCAGCCCAGCCTCCTTCAGCCCCTGACAGCCACAGACGGTCCCGCCCTTGTCCCGGGCTTCTCCCGGTGCCCTCCCGCGCAGCGGGATCGACGCCTTCTTTAAATGTGTAGAACGCCTAGCGGGTGGGTGGGGCCGGCAGGGAGAGCATCCCAGGTGGTCCAAAGGGCGCGCAGGGACTCCTGGTCCTCGGAGTCCCTGCAATTGCTCGCAGCCCTGCCGGATGTCAGACAGCTGCCCCTGGTGGTCTGGAATGCTGTTGCCGGTGATAGGGGGCGATGCGGGACCCGCGAAGCGGGTCCGGCGAGGTCCTGTGCTGCAGGATTTCCAAGAGGTGAGCTGAGCTGAAAGCGCGGTGTGTCAGCAGGCAGCGCGTTCAAGGGGAAACAGAAATGTCTTTGATGAAGGGGTGACTTCAAAGGAACCCTCAAAAGTGTGCAACAGTCCTTTGTACCCAGCCCTGGCACCAGACAATCAATAGTGGGTAAATCGACCCTTTGTGTGGGGGCAGGGGACACAGCCTATAGAAATGTAAAGTGTGAACACACTCTCTCTCTCCCAGCCCAGGAAGACTATCAGTATGCATATGAATGCAGATGTATTGCTTGTCACACTCAACCCTTCCTGTATTGTGGCTGTCTGCAAAATATGCACCAAGTGCAGCTGTCACCCTAGCTCAGACGTGTATTGGAGTCAAGCTGCAAAGCGCAAGGAGTCATGAGCACAGAGAAATGCCTGCTTTCTAAAGCTGGCTTGTCAAAAATAGTAAAATAAAATCCAACTACCCCAGTAATCAGGATTTATCAACACTATTTTAAACATACCAAAAAATGGCAAAATCATTCCTTTTTGATCAGGAATTACCACTTTAAAATATATTAGAGAATTCCCAATGCTAGCCTAGGAGGGAAACTGCCTTTATACCAAGAGTTTTACCACGTTGTGCCTTTACCACACATTTTTTACCACAAAATACATTGTTTTTATATATATATAAATGCACCAGAAGCACCAATTACATTCCAACATTGTCTGAAGATCTCTTTATAAATAAATGAGTGTTCAATACCATTCATGCCTGACAGTGGTGCTTCGATAAATATCATACCTGAGAAGAAGTTCCAAGAACTGTCTCCGTTACCACAATGTACTATGTCAAAGACAAAAGAATACACATGGCCTGCTTCAGCGCCCTTAAAAAGTCAAGGATCCTATGCAGCCATGTTTAAATACAAGAAAAATATGGTACAAGTGCCTATTCGTGTAGTTCAAGGAACAGCCTGAAGTACCTATTTGATTAGTTTAATTACTGCTACTGATATAGGACTGATATTCATGAACTACAATATGAAAGCTCATCCTGAAATTGTAAGTCAATTCCATTTGTTATTTCATGGGCTAGGAAAACTCAAAACAATGAATCTAAAGTTACACATAAATGAGAATGTTCGTCCTGTTGCTCAAAGACACCGACAAATCACGTTTCACTTACAAGGAACGGTTGAAAAGAAACTTTATTTGTTACTTAAACATGACATCATTGAACTCTCCACTGGTCCGATACCGGGGGGTTCTCCCATTGTTGTAGTGCCCAAAAGAGACAATAAAGGCGCTGTAAGCATATGCGTTGACATGCTTCAGGCCAACACAGCAATTGAGAGAGAGAGACATCCAGGTCCGCACATTGCTGATACAATAACTCAACTGAATGGTGCAAAATTCTTCTCTCAACGCAACTTTAATAAAGGATATCACCAATTGGAATTGAAGAAGACTCCAGGTACACTGCAAACTTTTTCTACTCAAATTGATCTGTTTTGCTATAAGCAATTGAGCTTTGGTGTATCCTCTACTGCAGAACATTTCCAAGACATCATTCAACATGTCATACATCCTGTAATAAATGCATTTAACTATAGCGATGACATATTATCTTTCGGAGTCACACAGTAAGAATGTGGCAAAGCTCTTATGCAAGTATGCTGTTTGTTTACCAATGCAGACTTAACTCTGAATGTCGACTAATGCGAATTTCACAAGAAAGATTGACATTCTTTGTCCATGTCTTTTCTTATGTGGGTATGAAACCTGATCCAGCAAAAGTATAAGCATTGTCTACTGCACATCCCCCATAAAACAGTTTTATGTTACGATCCATTATTGGACTGGCCAGTTACTATTCGAGATCCATACGAGCATTTATTATGGTCACTGCACAATTACGAGAATTCACAAAAAACAACCTATCTTTTCTTTGGTCATGATAGTGTAAAAATAGCATCCAATACATCGAGCAAGCCATTAAGAGTGCCACTGACATGGCCTACTTGATCCCAAACTGCATACAGAGATTGTAGTTGATGCTAGTTCTGTTGGGTTGGACGCAATCCTTTCACAGCACAGCGGGCAGACAAATGCCCAGAGACATATCGTGGTATTTTCCAGTAAGAGCCTGTCACAAACAGAAAGTGCTTACTTGCAACCTGAGAATGAAAGTTGTTCAGTGGTTTAGGCTTGTGAAAATGTCCATGTTTTCTTATACGGAAAGACTTTCACTGTAGTGACTGATTATCAAGCACTGTTGATGACATTTAGCAATCCAAAATGCCTCTTCAAATTGAACACTGGGGTTTGAGGTTACAAGAATACAACTATATGATTATTCATCATCCAGGGAATGATCTGAATCAAGCCAAATTGTTTTCAAGAGTGCCCCTACAATGCCCTGGTACACCCTCTAAGACAGCAAAGGCCTACATCAATTTTATTGTGAAATCTTACACACCTGCTGCCGTGTCTTTAGAACAAATTGTTACTGCGCCAATCCAAGATAGTGACATGTTAAGATTAAAACACATTATTGCTCATCAATCATGAAACCAGCACTCCAGACCTTTCACTACTGACAAGGAGTACAATGAGTATTTGAAGTTCAAAAATGTAAGAGATGAACTTGCATTGACCCAAGAAGGCCTCATTCTTCAAGGCACATAAACTGTTTTTTCCTGAGACTACACAGCAACAAGCAATTGATGAGGGACATTGAGGAATAGCTGCAACCTGGAGAGTTGTCTGTGATTGAGTCTGGTTTCCGTTTCTCGATGAAAGGGTAAACAATTAAAGACTTTTCATATATGCAACTGTTTTTCATCGCATATTATTCAGCGTCTTTTGAACATGTTAGACTTGCTACATCGTGCTTAGGAGAAAATTGCTATTGATTTCTTTGGTCCGCTTGTGAATGGACATTATCTGAGCCAAACTCCAAGAGAACTTGGAGTCGCATAACTGAGGAATGATTCTCCAATCATTTCACTCTCCCTTAGAATGATATAGAAAACCCATTTACTAAGCACATTGAATCACTAAATGAGTTGATTCTAAGCTCCTTAGATAAATGCACCCTCTGGACAGTCAGCAAATCCTCTAGAAGAAGCCCTTATGAGAAGTGCTATTCTGTGGAATGAAAAGTACCCCAAAAAAATGTAAAAGCCTTGAACAAAAGTAGAGGTTTTCAAGAGATGAGGCAGATCATGTAAAATATGAAGAAGAACTAAAACAATACTATTAGAAATGGGGGTCTCTAGTTGGCACAGGTAGGTACCTTTGGCCAAATTGGGACCCTTGCTTCTAGTCAGGGTAAAGGGGATACACTTCTTAAATAACCCCTGCTCACCCCCTTGGTAGCTTGGCATGAGCAGACAGGCTTATCCCAGAGGCAGTGGGTAAAGCATTTGTGAAAACATATAGTAATACAGTGAAAACACTACAAATGGACACAACACCAGCTTAGAAAAATAAGTAATCTTTATCTAAACCAAAACAATAACAAACGACAAAAATCCACAATACAATATTAAAAATATGGCTTTGAAAAGGTAGCTACAGTTCAGTTCCAAGAAAATGTGGATGCAACACTTTTACATAAAGTAACTTGGATTTGTCAAAAAATGCAAGCAAAAAGGCTCGCAGGGAAGGTGATGCGTCAGTTCCTTACACTCAGGAAAGGTGATGCGTCGGTTCCTTGGTCCAGGGGAGGTGATGCATCGGTTCCTTACTGCTGTGCAGGGGAGGTGATGCATTGGTCCTTACCGGTGAGGAGGTGATGTGTCAGTTTCTTACTGCGCAGGGAGGTGATGCGTTGGTTTCTTACTGCATCCCCCAACGATGCGACAGACTTGGCGCTTCGATGTGATGCGTTACGATCGGGTACGATGCGTCGGTTCTTCTCCAACCGGTCCTGCATTAGAATCAGTGCGGTGATCTCGAATGTCAGAGATACATGTACAGGATTAGTCACACGGCAGACACTTCAGCCGGGAGCAGGCGCTGCGTCGATTCTTCTGTGGCGGGGATGCGTCAGAAGTTTTCTCTCACACCACTGCAATGCGTTGAAAACAAGCGATGTGCCGATTTTCACAATTCCTGCAGTATCCATTCCCAAAACAACATCAAGAGGCCCAGAACACTGGCAGGCACCTCACAGCAGGTTAGAACTCCCAGCAAAGGAGTTCAGGGTGGACTGGGGGTGAAGTCTTTGTGTCCCTGAGACTTCAGAACAGAAAGCAAGCTCAATTCAAGCCCTTGGAGATCTTCCTCAAGCAAGGAACACAGCAAACAGCAAAGTCCTTTCTCCTTTCCTTGGCAGCAAGTAGCCACTGCAGGCCAACCCTAGACAACAAACAGCACAGGGGCAGTATTCTTCCTCAGCTTCTCCGGTTCCTCTTGATTCCCAAAAGTGATCTTTGAAGTCTTTTCTATCCCTGAGATTTCCAACAGGAGGCAAAGGCAAAAAAATGCAGAGGAAACTCACGCCAATGGTGCCAGGTCTAAAAAATGATATCAAGCTCTAGGAGAGCCAAAAAGAAATATGTATTAGACAAATTGAGGAAAATAGTAGTTCCTCAAAATAAGTTTTGTTTTATATTTGATCAAACTAGGAACTACAATAAACAAATATAAAATGCAGATAGAACTAGAAAGTAAGGAATTCCGTTTTATGCTGTTGCAATGAAGAAACCCGAACACTATCACACGCCATTGTTATTAATGTACTGGCTAACCTGCACTCTTATACATTGCTCATGTATTCTTTGTGGTTTTAGGGATGTGGCCCACATATAGAGTAAGTCTACAACATAATTCATGCCCTTTCCAAGAGGCAGTCGCCCCTGCTTGATAGCATGCCATTTACAAGAATCTAACTGGTAACAGGCACTTATCAAAGAAGTTACCACAAAACAATGGGAAGTTTTCTGACGTGGGACACATACATATTCAATAAGTAGTAAACTCAGAGTAATTCATTACAAAGAGATGTATAGAATGTACTACACCCAGAGTGCTTCAGTTACATTTATTAAAATGCCAATAGGGGGATAGGATCAGCTCCATATACGGAGGAACTGGCAAGTAGTAAAGCCATTCTGGGACAAAGATGGAACGATTTTGCACCACTTGTTCGGATACCCGTGCCTAATGTGCAGCAGTTTTAATTTTAGGCCCTAGACTTCAATCCGCAAATGTATGGGTAGATAGGAATCGCACTCAGTTTTACAATGTTTAGATGCTGCAAAAGTAGCTATTGTTTTAAATAGGAAATCTAAAGAGATTCTGTTAATTACGCAGTGGTACCACAGGCTGCAGTCGCTTTTGGCCATGAAATATTTGATGCAGCAGTTGGAAGCATCCTGAACTGACTTAAGAGCAGTGGATCCCACTGCTGGATGTGGTGGCAGTGGAATGTCACCAACTGTGTTGCCCACGACGGAGGGCCATGCGAATGTTTGCTCCTAATGTCTACTCGGTGTATATTTGGAGGGCGGGACGAGGGGATCACTTCTGGGAGTTTATAATTCGAGAGAAACCTATCAGGTATGGGGAGGGATAATGGATGTTAAAATCTGTTGTTTGCTGACTTATGGATACTGAAAACTTAATAAAAAGATTTTTGACAAGAACACAATTACTGTGGTTGCTCAAAATCCTGCTTGTGCCCAGCCCATTTATATCTTTTATAGCTTTTATTGCATTAGTGCTCTATAGCTAACATTTCTTTTAATAAACCGTGCTTTCCAGAAGATCCCTTTCCCAAACACAAGTATACCCATTACTGCGGTGCATCATGCTGCTGACAGGCACTCCCTGAAATGGAGTCAGCACGCAAGATGAGCTGGGCCTTAATAGGTATTGGCTTGAATCTCAGTTATGCAATGGAACGGTCTTTGGTAGATGATGGTGAATCAAGGAGGAATTCATCAGCCAATACCTATTTAACCAATCACCCCAATATTCCATAGATCTTGCAGAAATAGTGGCATAGCCTATTTTGAAAAGGGTGTGAGCTCCTGGAATGTTTGCCCCTTCAAACTATGCAATTTGTCAGAAATCAGATTTCTTGACCTTTGCGACCTCACCTTGGGCCCAATTCATGGGAAAAAACATTTTTGAGTTTGCCGAGCTCTGCACATTTTCAGAGACCCTTAATCCCAATGAGTACACCATGTAGAACAAAGCAAATCTCAGATCTCCAGTATACTCACTGTCATCTTGTAGATTTTTAGCACCCCCTGCTCTGAACATGTTTGAATTGTGTTACCCATGTTTGCTAATTAAAGACAGCATGATGCCTAACAATGCTTAATCATATTCAAACTTTCAATTAAACAGACACACAAAACAGTTTAAATATATGTCTTACCCAGGGAGAAAGTCTTTCCACGAGGGTCCCTTGGAAGGTGAGAGCCCTGGGCGATTGCCTTCTTTGCCCATACTTTAAAACTTTAAAACGTCTCTGACTACTGATTGTACACCGTGCCTTCTGCCTGGCTGCCAATTTTCTGAAACACACATGGCTTAAATGTGCAGAAAATATTGCGCTTGGAGAAACTTGTATACACCCTTGAAAAAAACATATTTGTGATCTTTTCAGCAGTAATCTGCAATGGTGGGAAAGAATCTGTAAAAGGTTTATTGAATACTCCCAAAATGAGGCGGTGGTCATTTATTGATATTTTGCTGGGAAAAATAGCGTCATGACCCTGTTCCATTACTGCTTGATGACTTGCTTTAACAGAAAATCTACAAGACTGGCAGATAGTCTGTTAGAGAGATTTTCTCTAACAGACTATCAGCCTGATTCATTATTGTTAAATCCGGTCGCAAAGGGCCAGATTCTGAGAATCTGGCCCTTTGCGAGCGGTATTTTTGCATTTGGGATTCATCATCCCAAATGCAAAAATCGCTATTTAAGAATTCGCATATTTGCGAGGAATAGCATTTAAGGAATCTCTATTAGAGATTCCTTAAATGCTATTCTTGAAACATTTTTAAATTGCGAATTCACAAAAAGTTCCCGCTATTTACCGCGAGGTCAAACCTCGTGGTAAATAGCGGAAACTTAGAAAAATGCATTTAAATGCATTTTTCTAAGTTTCATGTTACACACACACATGTCCTTGGGACATGTGTGTGCGCAACACCAATGTAGCATACATTTCAGGGGTGCTACAGGGTGTCCTTTGGACACCCCTGCACCCTTGAAATCGCAATTTCAATATGCGAATCGCTAATTGCGATTCGCACATTGAAATGTCTCCCCATTCATTCCTATGGGCCTTTGGGCCCATAGGAATGAATGGGGAGATATTCCTTAATTGCGATTAGCAATTTGCTAATCGCAATTAAGGAATAATTAGAAATCGCAATTTATTTAGCGATTTCTTGGTGAATAGCATTTTGCTATTCCTTAATAGCGATTCCTTAATAATCGCTATTAAGGAATAGCAAATACTCACCTTGATGAATCAGGTTGTATCTGCCAATGGAAGGCATACATTTTCTCTAATACTGTTCCTATTAATCCAAATGAGAAACTTTTCACCCACTGATCTGTGTTTTAGGCCTTGCCTTCCTTGTCTCACCAGGTTCATCTTTTCAAAAAATTGTGAATAAAATACATACATATATAGGGCATTCTGTCAGCACTGTTCATCCATTGGGTTGTTCAAGTGTCGTTCACATTTTGCTTCTGTCCACCACAGGATATGGCATTGGGTCAGCCTACATCACCATTGACTCTATTCACTTTGAGTCACGTCCACCTAAAAAGTAGTCTTTTTTTATTTCTGATTTTATGTTATGTTTTTATGTTATTTTGAGATGGTTAATTTTGTATATTTATTTTGTGTGCAAAGAATTGCATGCCACTTCTAGATTGCAGTATTTTTAATTTTCATTAATTAGAAATCATTAATACCTATTGCAAAAGCTTGCAAAATAAATAATACATATTTGCAGGCTTTCTAAAGCCACTCCTGTTGATTTTACAAATGTTTGTTTTGGTGCAAGAAAGTCACGCTTACATGATAAACTGTTTGATGACTTGAAGCCTGATTACAAGTTTGGCGGATGGGCTACTCCGCCACAAATGTGACTGATATCTAGTCCGCTGTATTACAAGTTTCATAGGATATCATGGAATTGTAATTTGGCGGCCGGGATATCTGTCATGTTTGTGACGTATTAGCCCTTTCCACCCAACTCATAATCAGACCCTGCATGTTCAGAACCGGCAGGATGTGTCAGCTCTCAGATGAAAAGATTTATCTTTTCTTCATTAACACTTCGCCCCAGAGTGCACAGCTACAAAGATTTGGCAGTGTTGCAGGGATTCCGTGCTCAGACAGAACTGTGCATAGAGGCTTGGAACCTCAGTGAATTAGGGTGTGCCAAAACTCACCTTAGTACCCAAAAATCCCCTACCAGACTAGCAATCAGTGTCTCATTGGTCATCATAGACTCCAAATGCTTAGACAAACCAGAACATGGACTTAGTACACCTCAGGTAAGGTGGAACACATGAACACTCTTTCGTTATACAATCGTTTCAATCCAGAACAAGGAGTAAAAGAGGACACGTGCATATTTGAAATGTTTATTCACTAATTCAGTGTTCTCAAACGCAGTATCTTAGCTAATACAAGCAAACATAGTAATCAGCATAGTCACTAGTCCATAGAACACAAACGGTGAAAGCATAGTATTATGCTAAAATGAATAGGGTTTAACAAAACCTAATTCTCACCCTCCCTAGCTAGTATATTATATTATATCTAAGAAGGTCTCTTGTGGGTTTTAGCAGAGCGGCCCCATACCTCAAGATCCTAGTGGTAAGTGATCACATCATCAGCAACCAGCTCTTCTGCATGCAAAGCACCATCAAGTGTGTTTGTATGCTCTTGTTCAATGCAATATAAAACGCGCCTAAAGCCAGAACTTGGCTGCAGCTGCATGCATGTTATGTCTAGGAACGTGCGAAGATCAGTGCTCACAACAACCACTGTGTTGAGATATCCTTGAAGGTTTCAGCACTCACTGTACAGACACAGCTCGCAAAGCAAGGCTGATATCAGTGTAACAACATATTATTCTCGTATGAATCAAAAACATTCTACTAGGCTCAAAGCTAAAGCAACAACTATGAGTCATGTGCAAAAAGCAGCAGAAAGGTAAAATGGCGTTTAAACTCCTAAAAAGCTCATGCTAACTTAACACAGCATACAGGCTATATATATCTATATATCACCCTCCCTTGATCCGAGCACGTATCAGATACGATAAGATAAGATAAGAAAGGGACTCAATTGTTGAAAGCAGAGTTCAATAAAACGTTCAGTTCAAAATTGAGTAGGTGAGGAAAAAAATAATTTAGTCCGCCCAAAAATCCAAAATCTCACCAGCATGACAATGTAATGTCCACTGTTAGTAGAGCCAATAGGTCTGATTAAAAAATAATATCCATCATAAATCAGAAGAAATTTTTTTTATGAGAGAAAGAAAATATCACGACATCAAAGGCCTCAATAGGAGTCAGCCTAAAACTGAGTATGCGAAATAAGCAGCAACCGCTTCCAAAAGGAAGTCACTGTTATCATCCAAAAATAACTCAGCCATCCAATTTAATAGTGAGAAAGAACATACCCAGAGCCTCTAGTACCATCAGAGGACAACTCGGCAGGTTCTCAATGAAGCTGTGTGCCAAGAAATATTGCGTCGCTGTGAATATATTTCAACGACCCAGAACTCCATGCATCGCTGCAAAGGCCAAAATCCCTCCGTCAGAACAAAGCAATTCATGAGTAACTAAGGGACTCATGAGATGATCATAATCCACTTCAGGAGACACTGAACTGCAGAGACACAAATCCAGGGCCCAATCGAAATCACTGCTCAGGCAATGAAATACAGGCTGGACACAGGTGAAATAGGAAAATTGAAACGATAATCCATACGATGCACTTGAGGTGGCAAGTGGCAGCACACTATAGTATTCAAGCATCCTGTTGCGGAACAGTGCTAACTGCTCCCACTCGTTTGCGAACACAGGATGGGCATCCATTTTGAATTAAACAAAATAGCAACAAAAAGCCAGCAGCCAGCGCCAGTAAAACGGGAAATCCACCAAATAGGCTGGAAAAGATCGAATGGAAGAAAGCAGGAATGACTCCAAATACATTTTAGAAAGAAGTCACTAGACCACTGCTCACTACTTTAAAAAAATGAGTCAGCCCCGAAGTGGAGGACGCGTTAAAGATTGTATGAATCAGCTCACCAAAATGTAAAGGAAGGTCAGTATTTAATAAAGCATGCACTTCTGTGCGAGTGTTAGCTACGTGAAGGACAAATGTTTCGCGAGCAGATGTCAGGGCAACTTCCTTCTGTGACAATAAGGCTCTTATTCTGCTCATCTTATTGAACTCTGACTTTAAGGTCGGAATTCTCGGCCAGATGGAAACATCCAGGTTCCCATGCGGGGGTGGATACAGCACATTTTTTCAGCAAACTACACGCTCACTGACTGTTACAACATAAGCTATGCCTTTCAATAACCCACAACAATCCTCATTATTTAAAAGTAAATAACTCCTGTTTGCTCATAAAGTAAAAGTCGGGACAATAGCAGGCACCGGTGTACCTTTTAAAAAACATGCCAAATTAGGGCGGTCTTGGTTACAGGAATCATGCAATTTCATGTGTCTACACATCAATGAGTGATCTGGTGTTTCTGTACACTCTTCTCCTTTTAGATAAACCTCTTTCCCATCTCTAAGGCATCTATAAGTGAAAGGGAGAGACCAGGCTTCATGTAAGTAGGAGCTACCGAGCGGCTCGTACCTGCCAATGGCAAAATACTTCATGCAATTTGTAAACTGGAAAAGCGCAAAAGGCAAAGTTATTAAACCGTGGATAAGCCACGTTGCAGCTGTGGCCTCTGCCACTGAAAAGGGTAAAGACTCTAAGCGTTCAATGTGTAACATGGAAAAAGAAGCATCTCTCATTGAAAGCAAACGTTGTTTTTCAGTTAAATTAAAAGGAGCAAACAGAGATGTAACATTAATGTAATTCCAAGGCACTTTTCCGTTTTTTCTGCAGGGTCCACGCAAACTGCATAATAGAACGCAATTGATTTTGACCATGGTACAAAACAGACACTTCATCCTGTACAATTTCAACAACAGATGACACAATATTATGCAATGTGTAAATTCGGGAGGAAAGGGTATTAATGCTGTTATCCACAACTGCAAGCACTTTTTCCTAATTACCTTGATCAATAGTCCTAAGGCAGGTAGCCGCTTCAATCTGTGATGTTTTCCAGAGTTCATTATAAACGGCATAGATCCATCTTTTAAAAATACCCTTAGCCGGACCCTTCATGAAATCATTCAAGTCAACCTCGTCAGTTTAGACAAATGCATTTTAACTGACGCTAATGTAGAGTGTTTGACCCAATTCTGACACAATTTGCCTACTAAATAAGTGGTCACAGAATGGTCACTCTCAAAACGGGGATCCACTCTGACCTGTGAAAAACCCTCAGCAAGTCCCAAAAAACGATGCTGGCACGAATCTGCACTTCTGTGCCACATCAACCAACCCTTGGGATCCAAACTGGATATGTTAAAGGATGCATTTAGCAAAAGGGTCTGCAACTCTCTAATTGAAAATTTAGTCGAATTTTCCCAACCCAAATATTCTTCCAAATCAGGGAAGGAAGGAGAATTTAATTTTTTAGAAGTATCCAATCCAAAGCATGTTGTCTGTGAGATAGTAGAATTCAAAAACAACATATTATTTGGGATTAGTCATGCACGGTGCAAAGCCTCAGTGCCTTGTACCTGCCAACATTTAGAACCCCAAACCAATTTAAGGTCAATAGTTTCCTTCCACACCTCGTAGCCACCAACAGCTAGCTGGTCTAGAAAGGACTTCGAATACAGTAACTTAGTATTGGTAAGTCTAACTTTGGACATGGATTTATCTGTCATTTTAAAATAAAAGGAGGCGGGATTGGACTGATTAAAGTCAGTAAAATAAGTGTACTTTGTCAAAAACGTGTCTGAGCTGCCTCTTAAAGGAGCAGGGCAATGTTCCCACTGGGTATAATTCACAGTACTTCTCCTAGAATTAGTTTTGAGTAAGTAATGATTGCCGAAATGTTGGAAGCAAAACAAATCACCATAATTAGCAGATTCTAAATATAAATCTTCAGCATCAAAGGCAGCATAATACTTTAAGTCAGCAAACAAAGCCTCTACGGCCTGAACATCCCAAACATCAGAAGGTATGTTTTGCTGAACCACATCCCCCATGGTAACTCTAAGCACATTAGGAACATTAATAACTTCAGTCGGACCATGGATTTGAAATTTAACTGCATCCCAGACTATTCCATCCAGGACAGGCCACGCGGTGATGTTAACAAGTCTCTTTTCAATCTGTGGGCTGAATGTGATGAGGAGTGGGGAGCCAATGTTCCATTCAGATGTCTAATGCATGTTCTCTCCTCGACATAATGTCCATTTATAAATCAAAAAAAATAAAACACAAAACCAATTGATATAAAAAGATAGAGAGCAAAAAGCCCCAGCCAAATGTAAGTCCAAGGGGGAATTAAAAATTTTTTTTTAAATAATGTTGCATAGGCTCTCAGCCTTGTGGGCTTCCCCGACGTATGTGAAACAGTGTCAAATGAAAATCTGGATTCTGTGGCTAAACGAGTTTGCAAATCATGCATCGATAAGTCAGTTGGGTAGGTGTAGTCTGTATCATCAAGGCGAGTACCAGGCAAAGCACTCAATAAAGGACTTGAAACTACAGGCATCTCGAGGGCCACCTCCGGTGCACGATCCGAAGCAGTGACCAAAACAGAATTTCTCAATATTGAAGGACATGAGACTGCCGGTGTCATACTAAGAAGAATCGGTCACTCTGTGTATTTTGACATTGTCAATGGAGATATACCTGTTCTCTTTACGACCTGGAAGTGGTGGTAAAATGACTGTTCTTGTGCCCTTTACTCGAAGCACGGGAACCGGAGCACGGTGTGAGGGACCAAATTCTTTTTTGTTATTGATCTTCTCTCGAACCAGTTCTCCAACTTGGGGTAGCCAGCCAACTACCGGGATCAGCAACGCATCATCCGAGGTGGAGGGCAAATGTTCCTTTGCAAGACTGTCTCTTGTCTCTTGTAGAGTCTGTAAAACATTGCAATGTTCATCTACGTCAAAGGAGGCAGCCGAACCGACCGTGTCTAGATGGTCAAGGTCCAGGACATACATCTTGATACCAAAGAGCATTTCGTATCGGGTCCGCCCACCCAGAGACCTTCTAGGGTGATTATTAAGGGCACGCTGCATGCCATTAAGATGGGCCAACCAATTTCTGCCAGTGCCTATAACTAGAGCTGTCAGTGATTGCTTTAAATCATGGTTCATTCGTTTCACAACACTATTACCCTCAGGTCGGTTTGGAAACGAAAACTTGACTTGGACCCCCATCGAAGTCATGGTATCCCTATACGCCTTAGAGGCGAAAGCAGGACCCTGATCCGAATGGAAGGTACCACAGGCAAAAATCCCTATAAAGACACGCAAATCCCTGATTACAGTCAGTGAATGAGCGCTGTGATGAGGCCAGACCCAAACAAAGCGTGTGCATGAATCAACTGCTACTAAGATGTACTTATATGCAGTATCAGAAGAAAAAAGACCGCAGCTGTCTAAATAAACACAACCATAGTCACGCGTCTCTTTGTACAGTCCCCGTCACTAAAAACGTTGTTGCAACTGAGACAAAGTAGCTGAAACGCCCGCATGCGCAGATGCAACCCCTTCATGGGCCGCTGTGTTCAGTGAATGTCTGCGATCTGAGTTGGGAATCAACCTCTCCCCAACTTCAGGTATTTTCACATAAGGAACCTTAGCAGGACTTAAGTGGTATGTGTACTTCGAAGGGAACCTCGTAGGATATTTATCTCACTTCTCAGTAGCAGCAACAGCCGCCAAGATATCATTATCAATCTTACTTTTGGACCGTGTGACTGCTGCAACTTAATATGTCGATACCGCTGATTTCTCTGCTTCATCTGCAAGCGAGTTGCCGACAGCGTGGACTCCTACGCGCTGGTGACCGAGAGTATGAATTACAAACACGAGTGGCAACTGCTCTTTAAGCTCAACCACTCGGACCCAGATCATTTTATGTTTTATTGTGCTACCCTTGGAATCACGAAAGTCATTCTGAATCCAAAAGAACAAGTTCTCATTGTAAGACTGGACACTGTAATAAGAATCACTTACGATAAGTGTTGTCACACTAGGATCAGCGTACTCCAATGCAAGCATCAGAGCACGAAGCTCTGCTAATTGTGCGGTGCAGTCCCCTAGAGTCTGCGTGTGCACGACTCTGGACTTGAACTCATCGTTCACCATGGCACCTACCACAATGGTGCAAGCGGAAACGTAGGCGTGTTTAGAACCATGTGCAACCTGCGCCGAACCATCAGTGTATATGATGCAATGGAAATCCTCCAAAGGCCGCATAGCCAAAGGAGCAGGATGAACAAACTCATATTGCAAAAACTCCGGCGACCGTAAGGAGGCATCAAAAATGAACGTAACATCTGGAGACGTCAGTGATGCAGCCCATTGTATCCACCAAGGTTGCAAAGCTTTAGAATTTGGTACACTGGCTTTTGTAACCGCTTCCAAAGGAGGACAGGGGTAACAACCAACATGTTTTTTCCCTGTGACAGAGCGTGTTCCTTTAGAATCACCATCTGCACAGCCGTCAAAACTTTCTCCACAGTGGAAAATCGCATTTCAGCCAAAGTGTACAAGTGTGACTTGTAAGCAATAGGTACTGTATCTCCTTCGTTAAAAGTAAGTTATGTGAAACCCACCGTCCCAGGGATGATTCTTATCACCAGGTTGGTGTGATTATCACGAGTCAATAAGTATTCAGAAGCGAGCAGATCAGCCTGCAAATATTGCAGTATAGCTGAGTGCTCAGGCAGCCAGTTCGATTTTGTAAAATTTGGTTGTATCAAAGCGTACAAAGGCTTGATACGCTGGGCATATTCAGGAATGTATGTCCTCCCGAAATTCAAAAATCCCAGCAAAGACAGTATTGTTTAAGAGTAGTCGGAGCGCGCAATTGTGCGCATTTCTCCAAGAATTGAGGAGCCAATCCTCGACCTTCATTGTTGAGCTCGTAGCCCAGGAACAACACTCTGTACTCTGCAACGTGCGATTTTGCAAAGTTGAATTTGTAACCGATGTCCGCAAAGCTACAAATTAAGCGGTCAACTCGACACAGATGCTCCCACAGTTCGTCATCCGTGAGATAAATGTCATCCACATATGAACAAGCATCTGGGTCAACTCTCTCTAAGAGAGAGACTATGCGGGCAGCAAACACTCCAGGACTATGCTTGTAGCCCATTGGTAAACGTTTGAAAGGTTTATGGACACCGTCGCAAGTAAAGGAGGTCCATTGGGAACTAAGACCATCCAAATGGTGGGCATAAAAACCGTTGGAAATGTCAAGCGTGGTTTTAAACCGCTTACGCATGAGACTATCCACTAAAGCAGAGCCGTGAGTATTCTGTACTGCACAGGTACAGCAATGCGAGTTTAAATGCTGGTAATCCAATACCAAATGATATGAACCGTCAGGCTTGGTCACAGTAAAAAGAGGGGTATTCATTAGTGACACACAAGTTTCAATAACACCCTGATATTCCAATTGTTCAAGGATTTCCGCAACGGAAGCCTTCGCTTCGCGCTTCAAGGGATATTGAGGTTGAGGCTCAGGCATAGACCGCAAAGCAATCTCGTGGTGAGGGAAAAATGTATTCCATCCACAGTGAGTACAGTACAGAGCCGGCGCAAGGGCCTTCGCCCACTCTTCTGCAAAATTCAGCGCATGCTCCTTCGAGACTGTGTGCGCAAAACTTGGGAGGATTACCTCCTCCCCTCTCGGAGCTGCGAGCACAAAAGGTGGGGGCCAGTCAGCCTCCGCTAACAAAATGTCATAGGAAGTCGTAAGATTCTCCCAAAATACCCCTTCTATAGTGCGTTGAATGTCACCCTCAATGAATAAGACAATTTCATAGATCCTGTCAGGGGGAGCTACTCTAGTGTCAGCTGTCTCCACAACAACCTAAAGGTCAGTCGCTGTCGCCTTCAGTAGTGGACGCAGGGCCTCTCGCACTATGGTAATCTCCGCTGCACTGTCCAGCAAGGTCAGAGCCCATGTCTGATTCCGCAGCTGGGTTCTCACTATCTGTGGCATATTTGTGTGCTGTTAAAACAGCGACTTTATTTTTCTGAAACTGGGGTCTCTTCGGTGTAGAATCGTCCTGCTTGCCTTTGCCATCTTTTGGGCGGGGCTGGTCGCGTCCTTGCTGGCCGCCCGACCCCTGCCGCCTCCTCAACCACCGAATGAAAAAACCAATGACTCCTGAAAAGAACGAGGAGAGCGTTGATCAGAAACCTGAAAACGATCAGGAGATTTGATCATCGCGCGATCGCACAAGTCATAAACACATTCTGTGGGCGCAGGCAATGGAGATGCAGGACGAGACTCCTGTTTCTGTTGTTGTTGTTGCTTTCCCTGTTTTTGTTTTTTAGGCCAATTTTGTTTTTTAGTCTTGGGCTGTTCGTCGGTTTCCGACTTCTACCCTTGGGGTTGTTTTTTCTCTTTAGTAGAAAAAGGCTTGAGACCCCTACTACTGCGGACCAAGGTTTTATAAGCCGCCACAATAATCCTCGCCAACTGCCGGGGGTTTTCGGCCTCGGGAATCGCCTGCAAAGCATTGGCAACCTGAAAGTTCACCGCATCTACCTTGACATTAGCAAGTATGAGATCGGAAACCACATCAAAGGTGCCACAGAGACGCATACCCAACTCAACCGCAGCCTCAGGTCCGTGTTCATCCTGAACACGTTTAAGGACCGTCGGCAGGACAGTCATAGACGGTGTGCCGTAACACCTCGCGTAGACCGCCGCAAACGTTTTTCCCCAGGTCTCACAGTCACCGCTTTCGGGGGTCAAATCCTTCGGTAAGCTAATTGTCAGAATCCTGTGTTTTTCAGCAGGAGACATGTTAGGGAATACCTTTTCCAATTGGTCAAACTTTTCGGCAAGCCAAAAAGGAAATTCATCCTGTTCTTGGGGACGCTTGCCCATCACTGCGTTGACCATAACGGGACTGAGCTTCATTCCGCCCTGCCCGGCAGGAAGCGCCGCACCACCCGAAGCCCCGCCCGGGAGATTGCGGGTAATGTATTGCACTAACGACCTAATCACGCTAATTGCAACTACATGTAGTCGTCTTAACTCAGCTACGTTACATGCTCCATGCAGAGGATGAGGTGTAAAACCAGCCAAAACAGGCCAAGTGGCGCCTGGAATGGACAAAAGATCTAACCTCGGAGCTTCTAAAATATGGAGTAGGGCGCCATTAAACCAAACTCGACGCTGTCAAGTATCAATAGTGATCTCCTGTGCCCTATATGGTGCATATTCTGCTGGCACAGCCGTGGGAATGTACGTGTCGAACACACGAGTATTTGCATTCATAGCGGGGAAGGTCACCCATGAGTAGAAAATCTCATACGGGTAAGCCACCTCTGCACTTACTACCATGATCACGGCCAAACCATCTTCGGGGACATTATAAATCTGCAAATGATTGCGCACTGCAATGCGGCTATGTTGTGCAATGTCCACTGCAGCCATAGTGACACAGAAAGAAAAAAGGTACAAAGGAAACTTTGTAGCACAACTGGGTAGTAACTCAATGAAACCGTTTTAGAAAGATTCAAGCTTGAAAGGACCTATACGAATACAGGTAGGTTTGTCCTTCGCCACCGTTAACCGGAAACAATAGTGAACGGATCAAGGACTGAATGATGTACTACTCAAGTATCAAGCAATAAGACCACCAACAATTGGGCACCATGAGCCAGGGATTCCGTGCTCAGACAGAACTGTGCATAGAGGCTTGGAACCTCAGTGAATTAGGGTTTGCCAAAACTCACCTTAGTACCCAAAAATCCCCTACCAGACTAGCAATCAGTGTCTCATTGGTCATCATAAACTCCCAATGCTTAGACAAACCAGAACATGGACTTAGTACACCTCAGGTAACGTGGAGCACATGAACACTCTTTCGTTATACAATCATTTCAATCCAGAACAAGGAGTAAAAGAGGACACATGCATATTTGAAATGTTTACTCACTAATGCAGTGTTCTCAAGCACAGTATCTTAGCTAATACAAGCAAACATATTATAAGAAACATGGTAATCAGCATAGTCACTAGTCCATAGAACACAAACGGTGAAAGCATAGTATTATGCTAAAATGAATAGGGTTTAACAAAACCTAATTCTCACCCTCACTAGCTAGTATATTATATTATATCTAAGAAGGTCTCTTGTGGGTTTTAGCAGAGCGGCCCCATACCTCAAGATCCTAGTGGTAAGGGATCACATCATCAGCAACCAGCCTCTTCTGCATGCGAAACACCATCAAGTGTGTTTGTATGCTCTTGTGCAAATCAATATAAAACGCGCCTAAAGCCAGAACTTGGCTGCAGCTGCATGTATGTTATGTCTAAGAACGTGCGAAGATCAGTGCTCACAACAACCACTGTGTTGAGATATCCTTGAAGGTTTCAGCACTCACTGTACAGACACAGCTCGCCAAGCAAGGCTGATATCAGTGTAACAACATATTCTCGTATGAATCAAAAACATTCTACTGGGCTCAAAGCTAAAGCAACAACTATGTGTTGTGTGCAAAAAGCAGCAGAAAGGTAAAATGGTGTTTAAACTCCTAAAAAGCTCATGCTAACTTAACACAGCATACAGGCTATATATATCTATATATCAGCAGAGCTATGGAAAACACAGTGCTTAATTTGAGCCAATGGTTGGACACCAGCACCTATTTATCCTCATCAGACGTTTCCCGAAAGAGGGCAAAACACACAAAGGGGAAAAAAGGAGAAAGAGTAACCCGTCATAAAGAGAGAAAGAAGGAACGTTGCAGGAGTGGGATAAAGGGGCAGAGAGTGTCTGGTAGTGTTTTAAAGAGGCAGTTGGTGGATTTCATACTACACAGCCTTGTTATTTGGGGCACCAAAAGTAGTTTCACCAGCTGTAAGCTTTTTGGCGCAGCTTTGGACGCCTAACTCATTTCTTTTAACAAATTAAGCCCCAGAAAAACATATCTTCTTCTCCAGTTCATAACCCACCAAAGTCACTGGTTCTCTAGCCATACTTTACAGTTAGTCAAAAATTGCCCCAAAATAAAATCTCCCAGCTGCTTCTCTGAACAATTCCAAAGCGTAGGTGGTCACTCCAATGCACCTCCAAGAAAACAAACACTAGATTACAGGTTTCCTGAAACTCTTCCTTAAGCATTAAGTAAATTGGGCAGCCATGTAAAATCTTTGAGTACCTCAAGTCAACAATTGCCCTGTTGAACCACCAGAAAATGTGCCACAGATGGATTACTCAGTGTGCATAGCTCAATTACCCTATCAGTGAATCTAACTACTTCAATGTTACCTTCTTTCTTAGCAAACAACACCTCCAAGCCACCCTGGGTGTCTCCACCTTTTCTTTCAATAGACTTGACATTTGGTCATCAGATACAGCTCCATTCCTGTCAGTTTAGCAGATACATCTCTATGCCTGTCAATGCTTGATAAATCGTTGTCACTGGCCCTTCATATTTGTCTCTAATCCATGGGTACTCACAAACATTTTCCCAGGAGCCAAAATGTTTGGTCATTGATACCAGCAGGGTGGCGATCGGAGGTCAGAGGGTGGCAGTCAGGTGGGTGTAGGGGAAACTAAAAATGTACATCTAGTGGCTGAATTGCACAATGTCAAACCAGAAAACCTGAGATTAATCCCAACTTTCCCACTTAGCCAAATTGTGTGATCCTAGCCAATTCTTTTATTTCACTTTCCCTCTTTTTTCTTCATTACCACATATAAGAGGACCTTTAAATACAAGACTTCAGGATCTGCACTGTAAAAACCATGCATAATGGTAACCCATGCCACCAAAAGAGTACACAACCAAATTACTAGCCTCTTAGTTAATTATTGGCATTGTTGTCAGTGTAGAGGGAAGAATGAATGTTTCTAATTCTATATTTGAAAACTTTCACTATAAAGAAAAAATACTTCTCTTTGCACTGATAATCTTATACACTAACATAAAACGGTTATGGATGTTAATGTAATGCACTTTTTGAATTCCAAAGATAATTTATCATGTGTTTACAATTTTGCTGCAAGATATCTTTAAAAATGAAGGTGTTCTGAAACTTAAGTAGTGCAGGACACTCTAGTTACTTCCTTTTTTTAACTTCAATTAACCTTTAACTCCTTGGCTGTGGCGGTAATTCCGCTGCGCCGCTGGGTGGGATGGGGGGTCGCGCGGCGCCGCCATGCTTGTGACGGAGCCACTCCATCATGAGCCGCGGACGGGCTGTACTTTGACGGAGTGGTTCCATCACGACTCCGCCCATTCGCGAATTAGCCCGCACAGAGTGCTGCGTAGGCGGAGCGGCCGCGGCATGACGGAACCTCTCCGTCATGAGCATACGCCACCTGTGGCTCGTGACGGAGTGGTTCTGTCACAAGCATGGAAGGGGTTAAACGAATGCTTGCTCGTTAAACATAATTTTGATGTTAGTGCTGAGAGAAGTAAACAGCAGCTCAGTGCTGCTGTTGACCACGGGCCGCATTTAACGGTCAAAAGGGATTCATGCAGCCTCCTGACCATGCTTTGAGTATCTCTGCTCCAATCTATCCCTGATCCATTCACACTTACCTACCTCACCTGCTCCCACAAACAGAACGTCATCAAAATAATGAAGCACGCTTAATAACCCATGCTTCCTCCTATACAGCTATCCGTGAAATGTTCAAAAATAGTCAAAAACTATGCATGGGTCTCTGCAACCAATTAGCAAGAATAGTTCTAACACATTTTCCCTCTCCAAAGCCAACCTTAGGTCTCGTGAACCCGTTTTAGTGCTTTCATCACGATGCGCCCCAGCTTTTCTCCCTACCTCGTCTCTCTAATGACTTGAATGAAATGTAAGGGGATGATTTGTAGCTTGGTGTAGATGGTACTATGTCAAAAAATTGACAGAGTGCCCTCTCCATCAAACCCAAGGTCCTCCCACCCGATTTAGAGGCAGGGAGACCATACGTATGTTGAAAGCTCTGGATCCATCACTGACATACTCCGACAGCCTGACAGAGTACAGGCCGTCAGACTTTACCCATTCAACTGCCCACCCAATTTACAGTGAGTGATCAGATGGCTTTTGCTTTGCTGTCCGTCACTGCCAGGTACAGTTTGGTGGTAAAGGACAATTAAAAAAATGACCCCCACAACATGAGCGAATATTCCCACGATGTGGGGGTCATTACTTTTTCTTTTATCAAAAATAAATAAATTAGTGGTAGAAGGTTATTATTTATTATTCATTTCTCCAATCAAGGAGAGCACTAAAATGCAGTGAGAGGACTTCTTCTTTACATCTTGAAATCCTGGTGGTACCCCTAGAAATAACAGGGCACCAGCATGCATTTGGTAATTTTGTGAGGTGTTTCAGGGACTTCGTCAGCCCCCCCAGTAGCATAATAAAACACACAAAGTCTCCTGGGTCATTTAAGCATTAAATCTATGACCCCAGGAGAGGTTACAATAGTTTTTAAAGCACTCTAAGCTGGATCTGTATGCTCTTCAGCCGGAGTGCAGAGCATCCTGGTGGTGGACTCTATGGCTGTATTTTATGGTGTAAAAAAAGTATTAAAGACATGCTGATGTTATTTTTTAATAAGGCTTTATTTTTTTAAAAAATTAAGAAAATCCCTTTTATTAAACATTGCAATGTCTAAATGTATATCATGGACACTGGGTTATAATTATGGGTGACAAAGATAATAGGTGTGCTTTATATATGTTAATATGCTGATCTCATGAAACAGTGCACACATCAACAGTGAGTGCATCCCTGCGTTGGGCACACCTTTAGTTCTTCGTAGAAGACTCCAAATAAAACGTTTAGTGATTGCATAAGTTGATTTATTTTTCAAAGTTTGAAACCTGATTCCATTCAATATTATTCTTTCATATCAAATGTACTTGTCAACCAGTCCATATTTTCAATATATAGTTCATAAGATTTTTAACCTCTCCGATGCATTTCGGGCTGTTTAGCCTTTTGTCAAAGAGCTCTAGAAACGTAAATAAACCTCTATTTCAGTTGGCGAACTGAGTCAAGCCGGCTCATGTAAGCATTACCATTGTTTATCGCGGTGCATGATTCACGACACTATGGTAGTGTACACATCACTTTCACCGTACCTGTGCATTTGAACACACATCACTGATTAGGCACCAATATGTAAATGTATCCCTTTACTTTTTCAGCATGTGAACTTAATGTATTTTTTTAGCATGTGAGCTTAATGTATATACTGTAAATCTTGAAATGATAGGAAATTTGGTTTATTTACATTTCTAGAGCTCATTGACAAAGGGCTAAACACCATGTCACCATAACACAATTTTCAGGAACTGATTTAACTTCCTGTCATATGACCAAGGCCGCTTGACGGCCGAAACGCGTCTTTTATTGGCATGAGATTAAAGATTTGACCTACCTGAGCAATAGGCCTGGCTCGCTCTTCCCCACCGGAGTGAGTGTGGGGGATTTCAGATATATATGTATATATATCCATACTAATATAATAAAGAGAGAGCCCAAACCTTTGAGTCGGGTAATTTCAGGAACCACAGCACCAATCACAACACCCAATACAGCGTTGGAAAGGGCAGTTGCAGCAGAAGGACATAGGCTATGCAGACGCCCACCATATACATTTAAAAGGTAAAAGAACCGTGCCAGCAAAGTAGTCCCTTGTGGGCGTGTCTGCGTTGTGCAGTGGGCGTGTGCTGGGGGCATGACAAACGCTGGGGGCGTGTGGTACGTTCCGCCCTTCATGCCATGTCTCATATCATGTGCTAATCCCACCCTGTTCCCTTTAAATACCCCTGCACCCCATAATCATAACACACCCTTATTCCTTAAAATACCCCAACACCCTTAAACACTAACCCATCTTAACCCTATAAATATACACTGTACCCCAAAACCCAAACCTAGCCCTGAACCCTATAAATACCCCTGTACCTCAAAATCCAAACCTACCCCTGAACCCTGAAAATACCCTGTACCCCAAAACCCAAACCTAGCCCTGAACCCTAAAAATACCACTGTACCCACAAACCCAAACCTACCCCTGAACCCTAAAATACCCCTGTACCCCAAAACCCAAACTTAGCCCTGAACCTTTAAAATACCCTTGTACCCCGAAACCCAAACCTAGCCCTGAACCCTAAAAATACCCCTGTACCCCAATTCCAAACCTTGCCCTGAACGCTAAAAATACCCCTGTACCCCAAAACCCAAACCTAGCCCTGAACCCTAAAATACCCCTCTACCCCAAAACCCAAACCTACCCCAGAACCCTAAAAATACCCCTGTACCCCAAAACCCAAACCTAGCCCTGAACTCTTAAATACCCTTGTACCCCAAAACTCAAACCTACCCCATAACCCTAAAAATACCCCTATACCCCCAAAGCCCAAACCTAGCCCTGAACCCTAAAAATACCCCAGCACCCCAAAACCCTTACCTATCCCTAAACCCTAAAACTACCCCTGTACCCCATAACCCAAAACTATATCTGAGCCCTTAAAATACCCAAACACCCCAAAACATATATTTCAGTACCCCAAAACATATACCCCTATACCCATACTTACCCTATCCAAACATTTAAAAAAAATGCTTTCACCTTTCATGCATTTACAACGAATTTCGTTGTAAATGTATGCGTAGTAAAAGCATATAAAATGTAATGCCATGCGTTATAATGGCATTGCGGAGTCATGGTACTTTCGTAATGAAAGTATGCAGAGTGATTGTATGCGGAAAGAAAGTTGCGGAAAAATGGGTCTTTACCCTCCCCCGGTAAGTACATTGGTGGCACGGCGGCCCACATCTCCAGCAACATACTCATATTTTTTTACCACCCATTTGAAAAATGCACAGGTCTCTCTCATTTATGGCCAGCACCGACATACACTTTTAGACACACCTCCCGCCACAAGTTCTAGAATTGCTTACTTTAGAGCTGGGGAGTTACGCTCGAATCTCAGCATCAGCTCAACATCCTGTGATTCCAGGCAAATCGCGCTGTCTCCCCGTGCCTAGCACAAATGAATGTGTTCTTCTGTAATGTAAATTGTGCTCATGCCATGTTGTCGAGTTCGCACTATATAATATTGCAAGGAAAAATAAAGTAGGGAAACTCGAGTTCACACACTACTGAACGCGCACTCTTAAGGGCATCAGCAGTGCACTGTGAATCGGACCGTTTCACAGGCCTCTCACAGATAAGAAATGCTATAAAAATGAAATCCTACAAAACAATATACTACTGGCCGGCAGCAGTTCATACCCGGACAACGTCCGGACAACGTCGGGACGGGCTGCTAGTATATATATATATATATATATATATATATATATATATACATAAGCACTGACTCCTACAGGTCTGATGGTGCTGGGGGCATCAGCTGAGGTGCTGCTGGAGTTGGGGATGAAGTTAATGAACTACTGACCCCAATTGTGAACTTTTAACTTGCACGTGCCGTATAATATCGATAAAACATTGCAAAAGTATATTGCTAGGGCGCAAAAAAAATTGATGAACTTTTAACCTGCAGGTATCGTAGAATGTTCCGGAAAGTATGGTGATAAAATAGGTTGAACTTGTGACCTGTATGTGGCGCAGAATATTAAGTAGCTTTTTGTATGCAAAATTCAAAATTAACCAATGGAGATACGTTTTGGAATGTCATTGAATGAATTAAGTATTCTGATTTGTTCTTTACGTGTATTTATATGTGGAGCGACAAAGAAATTGTGCTGTTCCTAGTTCAATTCTTGATGAAACCGGTGCTTTACATGTACTATGTGACAAAGAAAGAATTGTATCCATGTGTGACATTTGAAATCTGGATAACAACTACAAAGGTGAGTAAGAAATGAACAAGGTGTGGTATGTGTTCTGTAGTAGTAATTAAGTATTTGAGGTGAGGTTTTTAATTTTGAAAGTATTTTGTATTTCAAAGTAATATAGTGTTAGTAAAGCTGTGGTGTTTGATATTGGTTATAAAATACGCACAAATTTGAGCTGTTGTTAAATAAGTACTTTATATATGTTTAGGAATTTTTCACAAAGAAGAAGTGCAGTTTGCATCTTTATCGACTGTATGGTTTTGAAACTGAGGTACAGCGTTAATTAGGGTTTGTAATGTATTCGGGGAGATAAACGAAATGTCACATGTTTGCAAATTATACTTTTTGTGGAAAAAAGGGGGTGGGGGTGGTGGTAGGAGATGTATGTGTTATTAAGTTAAAAGTGATAAAACAAAACGCAGAAATGTTATGTGGGCAGGTTGTGGTCTCATTTTTGACACTGAGAGGTAGATTTGAATGTAAGTCAAGGTAAGTTGTTGTACTGTGAGGCCAACTACAGTGTTTGGACATTACATGGAGAGGAAATGGAGATAGGAAAAGTGATACGTTCCTTTTATATGTATGTATAGTTTAAATTATGCGATCCTAGGTTAAGATATAATATGAACATGGTTTCTGGTTTGCATTTGGGTATAGTTAATAGTTTTTGTAGTATCTTACTAGTGATTAATGAAAAAGTAGTTATACTAAAATATATGGTAGTAAACGTATTAATTATTGTCTGTTCTTATGGAATAGAAGTGGTTGGGGAGTGCTTCTTTAGAAGAGATGTTTTATAAATGTTTGAGAGATAAAAAAGAAATGAAAATGTGAAGTATATTTTCTGTATGACTTTGTCGACATTAGAGAACGTCATGTGATTTTAAGTGATACTATTTGTTAGGCTGTGCCCCTCTGCTGGATATATGCAGGTGTTGAAGTGTTCCGGGTTTTACCGATGCTGACCTTCACTATCCTTTTTGAGACACTCGTCAATTTATTCATTCCATTTAATGTCTTTAATATAGATACAGTAAAGGGACGGTATATCAAAAGTTTGGGAATTAGAACTTTGTTTACTCTCCCCATCCCCTGCTATATACTCTACAGAGTGTTTAAACGACTTTCGTAACATATAGATGTCTAGCTAGGAAAGGTGGTGTAGTTCAACTGGGCCCATTTATAAACTGTGCTATGGGATGGTTCATGTTTTACCCTCCAATTTGGATGTTTGAATACTTTTTGCTGATAAGTGTTCCGGCAGACACATTAAAATTAACTTTGTATATGGGTATAGTGGCGCTACTGGGAATGTTGGGGGGTTCTGTTTGATTTTGTACGGTTAACCAAGGGCGGGGGTGGCTATAGGGGAGCTGGTTATTTTGCTGATTGAAACACAGAATATGGTAACGTGCAGATGTCCAGCTCCTAAATGTGATATAGTACCACAGGGAGCCCTTACAAAGCGCTGTATGGCATGGGATATGTTCTAGTCGCAAATTTGCATGTTTTAATACGTTTTGCTGAGGAGCGTTTCGGGAGACATCTGTTGAAATTAAGCCTCTGTATGGCTATAGTGGTGCTTCTACGTTTGCTTAGGCTCTTTGTTTTATTGTGTAAAGTTAAGCAAGGGCGGGTGTGGAGGTGGTGTAGTGGTACTGTGAATATTTATAAACCGTCTTATGGAATGGTGTATGTTTGAGTTGCAAATTTGCAGTTTTTAATAGATTTTGCTGATGAGCGTTCCGGCAGACACCTGTTGACATTAAGTGTATGTATGGCTATAGTGGCGGTAACGGGAGTGCTGGGGCTCATTGTTTGATTTCATACGGTTTAACTAAGAGCATGGGTGAGGGTGGGGGAGGTGTGTATGTTGCTGATTATAAGACGGACATTTGTAATGTGGGCATGTGTAGTTAGTAAAGGTAATGTAGTTTCATTGGGCACATTTATAAACCATGCTATGGAATGGTTTATGTTTTTCCCACCAATTTGCATGTTTGCATAGTTTTTGCTGATAAGTGTTCTGGCAGACATCTGTTATAATTAACCCTGTGTATGGGTATAGTGGCGCTACTAGGAATGGTGGGGGTTCTGTTTGATTTTGTATGGTTAAGGAAGGGCAGGGGTGGGTGTGGGGCAGGTGGTTATGTTGCTGATTGAAACACAGAATTTAGTAACGTGCAGATGTCGAGCTACTGAGGGTGATGTAGTACCACTCGGAGCACTTATAAAGGGCGCTACGGCATAGTATATGTTTTCCCCGCAAATTTGCATGTTTTAATACGCTTTGCTCATGAGTGTTCCGGCAGACAAGTTGTTGAAATTAAGTTCCTGAATTGCTATAGTGTGTCTACTAGGTTTGGTGTGGCTCTTTCTTTGATTTTGTAAGGTTAAGGAAGGATGGGGAAGAGGGCGGTCCAGTGGCAGTGTGCCCATTTATGAATCGCTTTATGGTATGGTATATGTTTTTCTGGCAAATTCCCATGTTTTAATACCTTTTGGAGATGAGTGTTCCAGCACAGAGCTACACAAATTGCACAACATTTCTGTGGATAAGAAATCTTTGTGCTTTTAGACACTCTTGTACAGTGGTAGATGGCTGATAGCATTGATGGAAAATTATTAAACTTGGTACCATTGTAGATTTCAACGGAAGCTTACACTGTTTCTTTGTTACTATGGTGTAGTTAGGGTTCTAAGTACGAGTTCTAAAAGGGGGGCAAAGCTCTTAAAGGGGTGCAGTCTAAATCAAGATGGATATTATTGTGTGCTTTAGAAAATCCTTTACAATTATCCTATGTTCGAAAAAAACATTCTTTAAAGGATTTCCCTTCCTTCTACAATGTGGGTAACCTAACCTGGGTAACCTAGCGTGATGTCTCCAGTTCTCAGTAGTGAGCAAAATAAGCATGCATACATCGATGTGCATGCTCTCACTGCAGTGTAATAAAAAAATTAATAATTGACTATCTTTGAGAGGGCCGAAAATAGAGCCCGATAGAGAATCGTTTGGAGGCTCCCTGAAAATAAGTGCCGGTCCTCAGACCCGGCCCAATTAAAGTGTAGCATTCATCCATCTTAAGCACTACGCCATTCAACCATCTTTTAATTGATGCATATATTCCGACCCATATGCATACATACATCTGTTCCTGCGCTTATCTTAAGCATCTATGAGCCCACTTGCCTATGGTAAGCACTGTGCCATTCATCCAGCCATACGCCTATATATGAATAGATACATCTGTCCCAGAACCAATCCTAAGCATCTATCAGCCCACCCATCTATCGTAAGTTTCTGGTCCTTGCATTTATTCATCCTTCCATCCATCCATACATTGATACATCCATCTATGTATCTATGCATTGATGCATCTGGCCATCATCCACTCGCCCTTTATTCAACTATACATTCTTATTTCCATGTATCGTCCACTCCCAATCCTAAATTGACGTATCATACTCAACCACCCACCCTCTTAAGGGGCGAAAAGGCTTGGGAAAAGCATTGACAGGCAGATTCTTTTTAGAAAGACTAAGAAAGCTTTGAGTTGCTCTTTCTGGAGCATACTTCAGCACTCTTCTCTGGTGGTGTTTTAAACAAAGGTACATCTAGCGAAAGAAATGTAAAGGAGCTTTTAAGTGTAAGATGTTAATTTAGAAACAATGCTTTTGTCAAGTTGTATATAGGTACACTGTTTTAAAGTGGCTGTGACTGACAGATAGTGAATACCTGTACTTCTTACATTTGAGAAAGTATACCAGAGAGGTAATTTGGGTTAGTGAGAACCTTGAGTTCTATATTTCCATGTGAAGCACAGTATAGGAATATAAAAGTAATTAGAAAGCTTTTATGTTCATATTAAAGAGGGGGTGTGAGAACTAAGTGAAGCAGGCAAAGCGTTTGTTTTCATAACACTAAAACAAGACTGTGTGTAAGGTGATAGCAGGTTTGTGCTGGAGTTACCCGCTTTTGGTCGTTTGCAGAGGCGCAACCAGAGCGAAATTTCAGGGGAGCCTAATTCTTCCAGCAATAGACAGTGTGGGGATGCAGGGGCTGTAAAAAGGGGTGTAAAAGAACAGAGTCTCCTTTACAAAAAAATGATCTTTTGAAGACCTGTGAAGTACTCGGGTGCGGCTCTGTGTGTGCGCCCGGGAAGCTGTCTCAGAGAGTTCGAGGCAATGAGCGTTGCGCGCCTGGTGGTCTGTCTGCTAATCACCCCACAATGATGTTGCCCCTGCATTGCAAAAAGAGAAGGGAAATCCTAAGAGAAAATGGCTCTCTTTAAAGGATTTCCTTTCTCCTACAATGCGAGTCACTTGGCATGATGTCTGCACTTCTAAGTAGTGAGCAATATGCATGCTCTCACAGTGTCACTGCAGTGCAATAAAGAAAAAAACAGATTACGTTTATGAGGCCCGAAAATAGAGCCCTATAAAGACCTGTTTCGAGGCCCCCAAAAATAAATTGTAGTGGTCAGATCCCCACAGACACCCCCCCCCCCCAAACACACTTAAAGCCCTGGGTGGAGTGTTATGTTTGCAAAGTTATAGATAAAATTGTTAGGCTAATAATGGAATTTTTGTGTGTGTGGGTTTGATTGATAATATCATCCTATGTGCATAGATTAAAAATGTTAAAAATACTATTTATAAAGTTGTCTGCTGTGGGTTGCAGAGAAAGGGCAGTGGGGTGGTGGGGTGTGGCGGAGAGGTGAAAAGTATGAGGTAGTGCAGTTATATCTAAATTGTAAAAGTGTATGTAAATAATTAAATAAATACTTACTGTATGTTCTATGGCAATACTTGTCATCCTAGTGCTGCTCCTTTGTCGTGCTCCATCACGTTGCAGGACTGGGTCTGGAAGTCATTAGTGGAAGTTTTGTAATTGTATGTTATTATTTTAACATAGTGAACAAATGTGACAAATAATTGAATCTATTTTTTTTTCAGAAAATTATTTAGTTTGGATTAAAATTTGGAAATGCCTAGAAGTGGTGAAGGAAAAAGGAAAGAGAAGAAAGAGAAGAAAAATATATATTTGAGTAAAAGAAAAAATCTTCAAGTAGAAAAAAATGTGAGTAGTACAGAAACAGTTTGTTCTACTAAAAGTAGAAGACAACTTTTGAAAAAAATATTACGAACATTTAATGAAAAATATCACACAAAGCAAAAAGAAGAATTTTTCAAGTAAGATGAAGCAGAGTTCAATTTCAAATACGAGGAAAAGGAAACATGATAAAGAAATACTATCTGCTACTTGGAGACAAAAGCAATTTCAAGAAATTCGTCAGACTTTTTCGATCTAGAGTGATTTAGAATTTAATGAAAACATGCTCCAACTATAAAAGAAAAGTGTTGCAATTCAAAAAGAAGCACCATATTGAAAGTATAGTGGATACTGCTCGCAATTTAAAACAGGTTATTCATTTTGATTTTGAAGATAATTAAACTATTGGATAAAATAGTCGAAGTATTGAAAGACAAAAGTAGAAAAAAGAGACTTGTGAACAGAACCAACTTTTGTAAAATCTTTAGTGGACATTGGAGACATACTTTTACTACTGATTTTTTTTTTAATGAGGAAAGTTACTTCCAGGAAAATAGTTTATTATTTGCAGTTGGTGCTGGAGGTCGTTGCTACGAAGTTCAGAATGGTTGTCCTCTTCCAAAGGAGGAATGATTGGTAAAAGTGCAGAAGAGTTAATAGCTGAAGAACTGCAAGGGAAATGTCCACAAACTCCTGGGTACAAGTGGAGTTCGAGTAGTATTTGTAGTATTCAACTGGAATCCAATGATATAATGCAAAATTTGCTATGAGAATATACTCAGAAAACTATTACACAGAAGATTAAGGGCCATATGTATCAAGAAGTCATTTTGTGATTCTCAAATAGCGATTTTTTGCAAAATTTGGGATTCCTTAAATGCAATCGCAAGATAAGGAATCGCAAATTTTGCGATTCCTTATTTTGCACGCAGATTTGCTTCATACATACCATTTAGCAAAAATGTGATCGCAAATGCTGAAATTCTGCGAATTTCGGCATTTGCGAACGCATTTGTGCTTGATACATAAGGCCCTAACTTGTTACAAGGACTAGATCCATTTAATATAAGAAAATATACTGAGAAGTATGCGCATTCTCTGGCTTGTCTTTCAAGAAAAGTTTGTAAAAGTGTTTTTCATCATTTGAGGATGTTAGCAGTACACCATTCAGAAATGCGGACGTTTGTAAAGAAACTGTACTATTGCAAAAAGTCCTGCATTATGTTTAAGTGAACTGAATACAAGTCTTTTATATGGTTCTTTATCAGATGTTCAAAAAAAGTGTTATGATATTGAAATGCGATATTTTGGTTCAGAAGAAAGTGAAAGTTTGACAATTACAGATGTTGGAGCAGATGAGAAAGTGATTAGCACTGACCAGTTTGAAGAAAAACTTGTAAAGTTTAATGTAGTGTGCTCTGAAATACCAAATTATGTTTGTGTTTGTTTTCGAAGTACTCATTATAAAAGTCAAAGTAGGAATGTTGATTTATATTTGAAAAGTGAAAAAACAATGGTCAGTGGGAAGAACTTGCAACTTACTTGTTTGTTGAAGGTCGATTTGAGTTAGGTAGTGATCAACGTATATTTAAAAGTTGTTCCAACAAATTAGAAGAGAACAAAATGCCTGCTAGTGCAGTACATGATAACTTGGAATTAGTAGCTATTCCGGAGAAGCTGGCCAAATTGAATACATACGAGTCGGTTCTAATTCAATCTGTTCATCCTTTTCAAACTATAATTCGGATGGAGCCTAAAACTGGTAAACTGCCACCAACAGACTTGCAAAGAGGGTTGGAAGGAAGAGTGGTGTACTTACCTTTGGATTTAAAAAAAAACATTGAAACAATTGCTGGAGAGAAAGAAGAAAATGAGGCAGTATTTATTTTAGTAAATGGTGTACCAACAAAGAGTCGGAAAATATGGCAAGAATTTGTGGATGTTAATAAAGTTGAAAAGGCTACCTTATATCTTATAGAGAACAATATTCATTACAAAAATGTCAATGTGGATGAACGGGTAATACGTTTACAAGATGAATCTGAAATTTCAAGTGGTCAAATAGAGTAAGTGGACAAGTCAAGGACTGAAGAGATTTATGAACATTACACAATATGTCCCTTGCATTCAAAAGAAGTTATAGGAAGTAGCATTGAGTTATTTCAAATGAAAAAAGCACAGGGAACTCCAATGAGTGTATGTGAGAAAAGCTTGGAAGCTCGTTGTTTTCCACAGCTGTTTCCTACCGGAGAAGGTGGACGATATGATGACCGACCTCTACGGATTCCAGCTTCAGAATATCGGTCAACAAGATTATATTCTGAAGATCCTAGATTTCGACAGTGCATTTCATACATATTTCACCTTTTGTTTGAAAGTGATCTGTCTTCTCTCTCATATGCAGTGAATCATATAATTAAAACTAGAGTTCAACAATCACTTCTTTCTGCAAAAGAATTTGTGGAGAAAGTTCAAGAAACAGATGAAGATTTAGAAGCACAGTTAATCAATTTGATGGCCTGTCAACGTGTAAAAAATTAGTATTGATATCGTCGTCATGGAGAACTCAAGTGTATGTTACAGAACTTAGGTAAACCAACATGGTTTGTGACAGCTGTGCAGAGTATGCATGGGAAGATTTGCTTGAGTTTCTAAAAGAAGTGAATTCCAATATAAAAAAAATGTTGAAATAAAGACTCTTGGTATACTGTGTTCATTGGATCCTGTAAATGTGTGCAGATATTTTAATCATAGGTTTGAAGCTATGATGGCTTTTATCTGTAATAAAGAGAATCCACCCCTTGGAGAAGTTACCGATTTCTTTTGGAGAAAGGAGTATCAAGCAAGAGGTGCCCCTCATATACATATGCTACTATGGATCAAGGATGCACCTAAATTTAGAAATGATTCTGATGAAACAGTATTGACTTTCATCGAACAGTATGTGACATGTGAGATTCCAAGAGAAGGAGGAGATAGAAGCTTGAGACAGCAAGTTTCCAAAGTCATCGTTGTGGAAAGTATTTCAGAAGAAAATACAAGTGTAAAGGAAAATTTTACACCAAATGTTGGTTTGGTTTTCCCCGTCCAGTCATTTCTAAAGGAAGAGTAAATTCTTTTTTTTCTTCTGTACGGCACACAATAACTCGGAAATCTCCAAAGATTTCCTACAACTTAAAAAGAACAGAAGTGTCAAAGTATATCAATGACTACAAACCAGTCATTTTAAAAATGTGGAATGCGAACATGGACATCTAGTATGTTGTAGATAACTCAATTCCTGTTGCACGTTATGTTACATCGTACATAACAAAATTTAAAAAAACAGAGATAAAACAAATGTGGGAAGAAATTGCACAAGAGAATAGCCTTAGCAAAACAGTGTACACCTTTAGTTTGCAAATGCTTTCCCACCGAGAAATTGGATTGCATGAATGTTCAGACTGCTTGTGCTCTCCAAGTTTATATTTAAAGTCACAAGGAATCATTTGGGTAAGTGTAGGTCTTGCCTGCAAATGATATAGTGTTGAAATCATTGGAAGAAATTGAACTATTAGCAGCAAATGAGCCAGACAGTACAGACATTCTTAAAACTAATATGTTGGACACATACTATCCGTACAGCGATATCTGTATGAAGCACTTCAACATTACAGCTTCAAAAGAAATGTTAAACAGTATTTAAAAGAAGGCAAGTTTGCAGGAGTTGGATGTCATGGTTGTTTAGGAAAACATGCAAAGGATAAACTTATAAACCACAAAAAAAGTAGTTGTAGATTTCCAGATAAGGAGAATGTTTCTAGCACTTCTGCAACTGTTCAAACCATGTCGTAGCGAAAGTGAATTACTTGGAGGTTTTGACTGCTACAAAGAATCTTTTAATGCTGTAAAGATAGCATTGGATGTCCAATTTTCCCTACATATTTAAAAATGTTGAATGATGAAGTTGAACAGGAAAAGACTATATAGATCAAATAGTGCATGAAAGTTCTCAAGATAGTCAAAGTAGTGGTCCATGTAGTCAAGATCCTCTTAGACAACCAATGCTGGAAAATTAAGCAGCGATTGCTATGCTTGAAGATGAAATTGCAATGCAACAAGCACAAGAGGAGAGTACAACATTGGAAAAGTTAGGAGAACAAGTGAATGTGGAACAGAAAGAAATATATGTGCAAGTGAGAGAATGGATAGAACATGGTTTGTTGCATGAAAAAAGAATGTCTGTGTTCATCTTTTAAACCTCTCCTGATGTACATCAGTGGTCAAGCTGGGACAGGTAAACGTTTTTTAATTAAAGTTTTGACCAGTTATCTTAAAAAAACTACTGGTTCACATTTATGTTGTGTGGTAACAACTCCAACTGGATTAGCTGCACACAATGTTAAAGGAGTTACTTTGCATAGATTATTGATGTTACCAGTGGAGCATGACAATAAATTAGAATATCAGAAGTTGTCTGGAGAAGCTTCTTATGAAGTGTCAAGAGTGCTGAAGAAAATGAAACTTTTACATTAATTATTAATGAGGTGAGTGGAAGCCAAAATTACAAATGTTGTTGCTAATCAAGTATCTATTTCTGGAAGAACTTTTGCAACAGTTGCTATTGTTTTCCATGCTGGAAGTACTATTACAAGTGGACATTATACAGTTTATTTAAAGTGTAATAATGGTTGGAGTCACTGTAACGATACACACTTGAAAATGAAACCGAGATTGCCCAACTCATACTTGATTTTCTGAAACAAAGATTTTAGATACACCCTTCGGCTTCATGGGAAGGTATATAGATCTTTAAGGAATTCATACTGGATGTTTTTTTGATACATTATCTGGCGGATTGGGAAACTGTGCAGAGAAACTATTAAGTAAAGGTAAGATTTGAACATTTGAAGTAGTATTGGATGTGTTATTTGTGTTGATTTTGTATTATATTTGGGAGAATTAGAGTTGATTGTTTTTTTTCCCTGCTGTTTATCATGAAACTACACTGACATCACTGTGAACAGTGAAGTTAAGTAGTAGCTGATGACAGCAAACAAAGGGAGAAAAATTGTTATCTGAATGTTAAATTCTTTTGTATTATTTAAAAACTTACTGTAATTTGTGAAATGAATTACGTTACATAGCACTTACAGAGTACTTTTGCAGTTCATTTTATGTAGTTGAAAAGTTAGAAAAAACAGAACTAATGACTAATACACAATAGTAGTTCGATATTTAAAAAAACCTTTGAAATTCATTGAAAAAAACATAGGTTTTACAGACGTTATGGTTAGGAATTAGCATTTAAAAAACCTTAGAAATTTACAGAAAAAAAAACATAGATTTCAGGGACGTTATAGTTAGTTGGACATTTTACTCATATAAAACCTGAGAAATTTGCCTGTTAATATATATATATATATATATATATATATATATATATATATATATATAAAGAAAAGATTGGCCCCGGATCGGAAAAGCACATATCAGTGGGTTTATCATCCTGTAATGGAGGTTGTGGCGAGGTGAGCATGAGACATCAAGGTCCGTTCATAACTCCTTACGTGTTTTGAGCTGCAAGCCCTTGATCACAGGAAATATATGGAGTAATTCAACAAACATTGCAGTCACCATTTTATATTTCCAAATACACCTGCCCTCAGTGGGCGTTCCGCAAGTACAAGGCATATTGGTATATATAGTACTGTAAACATCAGTCTAAAGTGAGATTTCTCATTACTCTAAAGTTCTAAAATGTCAGTGAAAACCACAGTGGGTGATGAAAATGTCCCACTTCTAACAGCTCCACACATATCTGTCCTCCATCAGACCCCACCGTCCATAACTGGTGACTCCACATCGGCGTCACCATAGGTCCGCTACTCCTGCGGCGGTGCTTCCCCAAGGCTGGACCGGCCATAAATATGAAAAGAAAAGGTTGCCCAGGGATCGGAAAAACACACACCAGTGGGATTATCATCCTTTAATGGAGGTTGTGGTGAGGTGAGCATGAGACATCCAGGACCATTTATAACTCCCTACTCGTTTCGGGCTACACGCCCTTATCACAGGAAATCTATGTAATTCAACAAACATTGCAGTTACCATTTTATATTTCCAAATACACCCACCCACAGTGTGTTGAGGAATTTGAAGATGTCATCAGTGAGGTCATTTGCGATGTCATCAGTGATGTCACTAACCATGTCATGAGTGATGACCAAGTTCTAGAATCAAGAGCATCTAGGCAGACACACCTGTTGTCTTCAGCTCCTCTTGTTTGCCTTTTTTGGTGTTTTGTTTGGTGTTTTTTTCACTGATCTAAAATTTGCAGCTGGCAATTCACCTCAGCAGCTTCCACCTTAAGAGAAACAAGACCTGGAGGAACATGTCAAGAAAAGGTATGAAAGTATCTGGTGGGCATTTTTCTCCATACCACCTTGAGAGAAAAAGGTGAACGCCCGAAAATTAACCTGCACCATTTGTCAAAATGTCCTCTCATGAGGAAGTGTATGGGTAGTGCATATGTGATTGCATAAGTGTGTGGGTAGTGCCTGGGTGATTGGAGGAGTACATGTGTACTGCCTGAGTGATTAAAGATTGCATGGGTAATGCCTGGGTGATTGCATGAGTGCAGGGGTAATATCTTGGTGATTGGAGGAGTGCATGGGTACTGCCTGAGTGATTAAAGGAGTGCATCAATAATGCCTGGGTGATTTTGTAAGTGCATGGGTAATCCCTCATGGGTGCAGAGATAATATCTGGGTGACTAGAGGAGTGCATGGGTGCTGCCTGAGTGATCGAAGGAGCGCATGGGTAATGTCTGGGTGATTACAAGACTGCATTAGCAGTGCCTGGGTGATTGGAGGAGTGCATGGGTGTTGCCTGAGTGTTTGAAGAACTGCATGGGTAGTGCCTGCATGATTGCATGATTGCATGGGTAATGTCTGGGTGATTGGAGGAGTGCATGGACACTGCCTAAGTGACTGGAGGAGTGCATGTGGAATGCCTGGGTGAATCTATGAATGCAGAAGTAATGTCTGGGTGATTGGAGGAGTGCATGGGTACTGCCTGAATAATTGAAGGAGTGCATAGGTAATGCCTGGGTGATTGCATGAGTAGTGCCTGGGTGATTTGAGGAGTGCATTGGTACTGTCTGAGTGTTTGAAGGAGTGCATGGGTAATGCCTGTGTGATTGCATGAGTAGAGGGGTAATGTCTGGGTAATGGGAGCAGTACATGGGTACTGTATGAATTATTGAAGGAGTGCATGAGTAGTGCCTGTGTGATTGCTAGAGTGCACAGGAAATGTGTGGGTGCTTGGAGGAGTGAATGGGTACTGTCTAACTAATTGAAAGAGTGCATAGTTAATGGCTGGGTGATTGCATAAGTGCATGGAAAGTGTCTGGGTGATTCCATGAGTGCAGGAGTAATGTCTGGGTGATTGGAGGAGAGCATGGGTAGTTCCTGGGCGATTGAAGGAGTGAATGGGTACTGCCTGAGTGATTGAAGGAGTGCATGTGTAATGCCTGAATGATTGAAAAAGTGCATGGGTAGTGCCTGTGTGATTGGATATGTGCATGGGTTATGTCTGGGTGATTGGAGGAGTGCATGAGTACTGCCTCAGTGATTCAAGGAATGCATAGGTAATGCTTGGGTGATTGCATAAGTGCAAGGGTAACCTCTGGGTGATTTGAGGAGGGCATGGGTACTGCCTGAAAAAATGAAGGAGTGCATAGGTAATGCCCATATGATTCCATACGTGCATGGGTAGTGCATGAGTGATTGAAGGAGTGTATGGGTAATGCCTATATGATTGGAGGAATGCATGATTACTGCCTGAGTATTTCAAGGAGTACACGGGTGATGACTGGGTGAGTGCATGATTGCTGGGGTAATGTCTGTGTGATTGGAACTGTGCATAGGTACTGCCTGAGCGATTGAAGGAGTCCATGGGTAATGCCTAGGTGATTCCATGAGTACAAGAGCATCCTCTGGGTGATTGGAGGAGGGCATGGGTACTGTCTGATTAAATGAAGGAGTGCATAGGTAATGCCTATATGATTGCAAACGAGCATGGGTACTGCATGAGTGATTTAAGGAGTGTATGGGTAATGCCTAGATGATTGCTTTAGTGCAAGGGTAGTGCCTGGGTTATTGGAGGAATACAGGGGTAATGTCTGAGTGATTAAAGGAGTGAACTGGGTCTGCCTGAGTGATTAAAGGACTGAATCAATAATGCCTGAGTGATTTAGTAAGTGCATGGGCAATGCCTCTGTGATTTTGTAGGTGCATGGGTAATGCCTGGGTGATTGCATGAGTGCAGATGTAATGTTTTAGTTATTGGAGGAGTGCATGGGTACAGCCGGGGTGATTGTAGGAGTGCATGGCTAATGTCTGGGTAACTGCATTAGTGCAGGAGTAATGTCTGGGTGTTTGAAGGAATGCATGGGTACTGCCTGAGTGATTGAAGAAGTGCATGGTAGTGCATGGGTAATGTCTGGGTGATTAGAGGAGTGCATGAATACTCCCTAAATGATTGAAGGAGTGCATGGGTAATACCCGGGTGATTCCATGAGTAATGTCTGTGTGATTGGAAGAGTGCATGGGTACTGCCTGAGTGATTGAAGGAGTGCATAAGTAATGCCTGGGTGATTGCATATGTGCATGGGTAGTGCCTGGGTGATTGGGATGGGTACTGCCTAAGTGATTGAAGGAGTTCATGGGTAATGACTGGGTGATTGCATCAGTGGAGGGGCAATGTCTGGGTGGTTGGAGCAGTACATGCCTGAGTTTATTTATTTATGCAATTTTATACAGCGCGGACTTTACCCAAAGGTGTCAGAGCACTTCACAATAGGAACAGTAATCATACATGAGGAGAAAATTACAAGTGAACAAAATACAAAAGCAAACGTTAAGTTACATGAGACAAAAGTGACAATAGTGAACAACCAAAATACAAGAGGTAGTAATCGGTACATTACAGGAGGAAAAAGTGATATGTGTGCAGGTTACAAAAGCATACACAGTACAAGTAGAGGTATAATACTGCAATAAATGGCAGACACTCCAGCACAAGAACAAACATTACGTAGGCAATGGTGGCACTTGTGCAAGTATCTAAAGCAAACAAAATGTAAGAGGTAGCAAACAGTGTGTTACAAGAGAAAAGTGACATGTGCAAGTTACAAAAGGGTACCAAGCACAGGGACAAGGATAATACTGCAGTAAATGGTAAACACTCCAACCACAAGAACACACTGGGAAGGCCTTTCATAGTCATGGAGAAAAGAATTTTCAATAATAGGAGGTCTTCTTTCAGATAATAGAGAGGGCGTGAATTAAATTTGGAGGTGTCTTTGGAGGAGGAGAACTTTGAGTTCCGTTTTGAAGGCCTGGGAGGAGGTGGTGGTCCGGAGCTGAGGCAGAAGTGAGTTCCAGATTCTCACGGCGTTGCCTGAAAAGGATTGGGCCATCGATCTTTCCTTTTTGAAAGTGGGGGGTTCAAGCAGTACATTTTCCGCATTACGAAATGGTCTAGAGCCTCCAGAGAGTTTCAGCTTATTTGCCAGGTAGCGTGGAGAGGAGGAGTGCAAGGCTTTGTGGGTGATACAGGCAGTCTTGTAGATAGCTCTAGACTCGATGGATAGCCAGCGAAGGGTGGAAAACAACGGTGTGATGTGGTCGCTTCTTTTGGCCCCACAAATGAAACGGGCTGCTGAGTGGAGGACAGATTTAAGGGGGGACCGGTGGGATTAGGGGAGGCCAGTAAGATGAGAATTGCAGTAGTCCAGTCTGGAGAGGACCAGCGATTGCACCAGGGTTTTAAGGTCTTGCTCCGGGAAAAAGCGACAAATTCCCCAAAGAAGGCGCAGTTGGTATCGAGCAGACTTTGCAATGGAAATGATGTGGGGGATTAGATTGAGTTTTTTGTTGAGTATGACACCAAGGGATTTTGCGCTGTCGACAATGATGGGTTTATTGTAAAGTAGATTCATCTGATCCATCCATGATTGAACCGGAGGAGGAGAGGAGGAGGAATTCAGTTTTGGAGGGATTCAGAATCAGTTGATGAGTTGACATCCAGTTTTGAATGGAGTCGAGACTCGAGCTTAGGATGGAGAGATCGTGAGTGGAGGCAACCTTGAGGTATATTTGAGTGTCATCTGCGTAGAAATGATAGTGGATCCCGGATTTACTTAGGAGATTTCCCAGTGGTTCTAGGTAGAGATTGAACAATGTGGGTGCAAGTATAGAGCCTTGAGGAACACCTTCACCTACCGCCAAAGGAGATGAAAGACTGTTAGCTATTTTGATAATTTGGGATCTATCAGAGAGGAAGGAAGCAAACCATTTAAGCACAGTGCCCTCCATGCCCATTCTCTGTTGCAGAGTGTTGAGTAGAGTGTCATGATTGACAGTGTCAAAGGCTGCAGAAAGGTCAAGGAGAATTAGAAGACAGGACCCCCCCGAGTGGAGTATCCTCAGCGCGTCATCAACCACTTGCAATATGGCTGTTTCAGTGCTGCAGTTTTGGATGAAGCCGGAGTGACAATTGTCAAGAAGATCATTATCCTTGATATGACGATAGAGTTGTTTCGCTACACATCTTTCTGCGATCTTCGCAAGAAAGGGTAGGTTAGTGATGGGGTGGAAGTTGTTGAGGTCATTCGCATCAGCAGTGGGTTTTTTAAGCAGAGGGGTGACCTGCCCAGTTTTGAAGGAGACAGGAAGGGAGCCTAGACAGAGGGAGAGGTTGACCAGAGTGGTCCAATTGGAAAGAGAATGGGAATAGAAGTCAATGGCAAAGGCACTGGGGATGGGGTCAAGAGAATGGTTGGACGGCTTTGTTTGGAGGATGCAATTGAGCAGGACATCTTCAGAGATGGGGTCAAAGTTCTGCCAAATGGCTAAGGATTTGCGCTCTTCTGGATGGGTAGGATGAGCGACCTGAGCCACAAGGAATTTCACTTTTTCGTCAAAGAATATAGCAAAATTCGCTGCTTTATTTGTAGAATCCTCCAGCTTGGATGTTGGAGGAGAGCAGTTAGGAATCTTGATGAGATCGAATAGTTTTTTTGGTCTATTTTTGGCTGAGTCAAGGAGGGTTCTGAAGTGCGACGCTTTCTCAAGGAAGATGTTCTTGTGGTTCTTGGATCTTGCTGAACGAAGCGTGGCCAAATTATTGGTGGAGGGTGCTTGCCGCCATTGTTTCTCCAGGAATCTTAGCTGCTTCCTTTCTTCATAGAGGGATTTGTTGAACCAGGGTGCTTTGGAGAGGAGTGGCATTATTGATTTCGACTGCAAGGATTGTGAGGCATTGGGAGGTGAGTTCGTCAACATCTAGGTTCGGGTCTAGCCTTGGAAGTGATAGCAAAACTGATTCACAAGGGAACCAACGTCAACATTTTTAGCATCACGGAACCAGGACTGATGGAGTGCATGGGTAATACCTGGGTGATTGCATGAGTGCATGGGTAGTGCCTGGGTGATTGAAGGAGTGCATGGGTATTGCCTGAGTGATTGAATAAGTGCATGGGTGGTGCCTGTGTGATTCAATGAGTGCACAGGTAATGTCTGGGTGATGGGAGGAGTGCATGGGTATTGTCTAACTGATTGAATTAGTGCATAGGTAATGCCTGGGGGATTGCATAAGTGCATGGGTAGTGCCTGGGTGATTGGAAGAGTGCATGAGTAATGCCTAGGTGATTGGAAGAGTACATGGGTACTGCTTGAGTGATTGAATAAGTGCATGGGTGTTGCTGGTGTGATTCCATGAGTGCAGGAGTAATGTCTGTGTGATTGAAGGAGTGCATGGGTACTGCATGAGTGATTGAAGGAGTGCATGTGTAATGCCTGGGTGATTGCAGGTGTGCAGATGTAATGTCTGGCTGGTTGGAGGAATGCATGAGTACTGCCTGAGTGATTGAAAGAGTGGATGGGTAATGCCTGAGTGATTGCATGAGTGCATGGTAGTTCCTGGGTGATTGGAGGAGAGCATGGGTAATGTCTGGGTGATTGGACGAGTGCATGGCTACTGCCTCAGTGATTCAAGGAATGCATAGGTAATGCTTGGGTGATTGCATGAGTGCAGGGGTAATCTCTGGGTGATTTGAGGAGGGCATGGGTACTGCCTGAAAAAATGAAGGAGTGCATAGGTAATGCCCATATGATTCCATACGTGCATGGGTAGTGCATGAGTGATTGAAGGAGTGTATGGGTAATGCCTATATGATTGCATTAGTGCATGGGTAGTGCCTGGGTTATTGGAGGAATGCAGGGGTAATGTCTGGGTGATTGGAGGAGCGAACTGGTACTGCCCGCTGAGTGTATCAATAATGCCTCAGTGAGTTTGTAAGTGCATGGGTAATGCCTGGGTGACTTTGTAGGTGCATGGGTAATTCCTGGGTGATTGCATGAGTGCAGATGTAATATCTGAGTGATTGGAGGAGTGCATGGGTACTGCCTGGGTGATTGAAGGAGTGCATGGGTAATGTCTGGGTAACTGCATGAGTGCAGGAGTAATGTCTGGGTGATTGCCAGAATGCATGGCTACTGCCTGAGTGATTGAAGAAGTGCATGGGTAGTGCCTACAGTGATTGCATGAGTGCAGGGGTAATGTCTGGGTGATTAGAGGAGTGCATGAATACCCCTTAAGTGATTGAAGGAGTGCATGGGTAATACCTGGGTGATTCCATGAGTAATTTTTGTGTGATTGGAAGAGTGCATGGGTACTGCCTGAGTGATTGAAGAAGTGCATAGGTAATGCCTGGGTGATTGCATATGTGCATGGGTAGTGCCTGGGTGATTGGCACGGGCACTGCCTAAGTGATTGAAGGAGTTCATGGGTAATGGCTGGGTGATTGCATCAGTGGAGGGGTAATGTCTGGGTGGTTGGAGCAGTGCATGGGTACTGCCTTAGTCACTTATGGAGTGCATGGGTAATACCTGGGTGATTGCATGAGTGCATGGGTAGTGCCTGGGTAATTGAAGGAGTGCATGGGTACTGCCTGAGTGATTGAAGAATTGCATGTGTGATTGAATGAGTTCACAGGTAAGGTCTGGGTGATGGGAGGAGTGCATGGGTATTGTCTAACTGATCTAATTAGTGCATAGGTAATGCCTGGGGGATTGCATAAGTGCATGGGTAGTGCCTGGGTGATTGGAAGAGTGCATGGGTAGTGCCTGGGTGATTGGAAGAGTGCATGGGCACTGTCTGGGTGATTGCATGAGTGCATGGGTGATTCCATGAGTGCAGGAGTAGTGTCTGTGTGATTGGAGGAGTGCATGGGTACTGCTTGAGTGATTGAAAGAGTGCAAAGGTAATGCCTTGGTGATTTAATAAGTGCATGGTTAGTGCCTGGATGGTTGAAGGAGTGCATGGGTACTGCATGAGTGGTTGAAGGGGTGCATGTGTAATGCCTGGGTGATTGCAAGAGTGCAGATGTAATGTCTGGCTTATGGGAGGAATGCATGAGTACTGCCTGAGTGATTGAAGGAGTGGATGGGTAATACCTGAGTGATTGCATGAGTGCATGGGTAGTTCGTGGGTTATTGGAGGAGTGCATGGGCACTGCCTGAGTGATCGAAAAAGTGCATGGGCAGTGCCTGGGTTATTTGTAAGTGCAGGGTTAATGTCTGGGTGATTAGAGGAGTGCCTGGGTAATGCCTCAGTGATTGAAGGAGTGCATGGGTAATGCCTGGGTGATTGCATGAGTGCAGGAGTAATGTCCAGATGATTGGAAGAGTGCATAGGTAATGCCTGGGTAATTGCATGAGTGCCGGGGTAATGTCTGGGTGAATGCAGGAGTGCATAGGTACTTCCTGAGTGATTGAATGAGTGCATGGGTGATGCCTGGGTGATTCCATGAGTGCAGGAGTAATGTCTGGGTGATTGGAGGAGTGGATGGGTACTGCCTGAGCGATTGAAGGAGTGCATAGGTAATGCCTGGGTGATTGCAATAGGTACATGGGTAGTAACTGGGTGATTTGAGGATCGATGGCATGGGTACTGCCTGACTAATTGAAGGTGATTGCGTCAGTGCTGGGGCAATATCCGGGTTAATAGAGGCATGCATGAGTACTGCCTCAGTGATATTCAGAGTGCATCAATAATGCCTGGGTGATTGTGTAAGTGCATGAGTACTGCTTGGGTGATTGCAGGACTACTGGAATGGTGCCTGAGTGAATAAAGGAGTGCAAAAGTAGTGCCTGGGTGATTTCATAACAGTATTACTACTGGCTGAGTGATTACATAAGTACAAGGGAAATGCCTCTGTGATTGAAGGAGTGCAACAGTAGTGCCTGGGTGGTTATATAAGTGCATGACTAGTGGCCAGGTGATCAAAAAGTGCATGGGTAATACCTCAGTGATTGCCTGAGTGCATGGGTAGTGCATGGGTGACTCCATGAGTGCAGGAGCAATATCTGAGTGATTGGAGAAGTGCTTGGTTGCTGCCTGAGTGATTAAAAGAATGTATGGGTAATGGCTGGGTGATTCCATGAGTGCCAGAGTAATGTATGGGTGATTGGAGGAGTGCATGGGTATTACCAGAGTACATGGATGAGTTCATGTGTAATGCCTGGGTGATTGTCTGAGTGTACAGATAGTGCCTGAGTGATTGGAAGAGTACATAGGTAGTGTCTGGGTGATATTATAAGTGTATCAGTACTGCCTAGGTGATTGGAGAAGTGTATATATAGTGCATGGGTGATGGGAGGAGTGTGGGAATAGTGCCTAACTGTGTATATAAGTGCATGGGTAGTGTTTGAAAAAATGAATGAGTGCAGTAAGAGTGACTGTAACATTAGTACATATTATCATGCTCATTACATTATTCCATCTCACCTTTTTTATTAAAGAATATTCAAAATTTAGTGGAAGTATTTTATAGTAGTTTTGTTATAAACTGAATTTAAAATCTTTTCAAACTTTAGTATTGCCTTCTAGTATTGCCTTATTGCATATAATATTATACTTTTAAGAACACAACATACATTTAGAATTATATAACATATACAGTTTCCCTTTTTACTGTACGTAGATGCTTCTAAATTTCACCATACAAAGTGATTTCAATGCAGATCATCATATAACAGCGGGGGGGAAAATACAATCAATGAGGTTGTAAAAGAAACAAAAAATCTGTGTTGAAAATATTTACAACAAGTACAACTATCTGTTTACCTATCTTCAGTTTGTAAATTAAAGTTTTCAACTACATTAAATCTTTTACTGCTCTCAATTACATTTTGTAAGATATACACTGTCATTTACATTGTGTATAATATAAAGATCAAATATATAATCTACTTCTTTCAAACACAATTTTGCAAATGCAATAAGAATTAGCACAAACAATAATCCAAGCAGTTATTGTTCACATCCTCCCAATAGGCCGAAGATTGTTTTCCAAAACCATTTGCATTGAAAATATCCAAAATAAACGTGTTAATTTTTTGGTCAAATCTTCGCAATAGTCCAAAGGATGTTTTCAAAACTTTGGCATCAAAAATATCAGATAAGAATTTGGTAATTCGTAAGGCAACCTACATTTTAATTCCAAAGGTGCATCATTAAAATGTGTCCATCCTTTATTGCACTTTAAATACACAGTATAGTGTCCAGATGTTGTAGTAGGTCCGGCATGAAAAATAATAGCCACTGCTTTAAAAGTTCTTCCTGCAATTGATACTTCACTTGCCACAGAAGTTTTAATTTTGGTTTCTAATTTTTTTCCATCTGCTCTACAACGTTGTAGCATTAAAATGACATATTGTCCAAATCTTTCTATAAATAATGTTGACAACCTTTCTGATTTAGAATGAGAACATTTCATATCTTGATCAGCTGTTTTTATTATCTTGTTAAAAGACACTGATTTGCAATCTGGTATTGTCAAATATATAAACCATTCAGTGTCTGTTTCTGTGGTTGAAGAAAATGAACACTCTTCACATTTGTGATCCCATCAGCAACTTAGTCCGAATAAATTTTCAATTACTATTCATCTTCCAATACCGCAAGCATAAACATAAGAAATTCTTGTGCATCTTGTTGTACATTCAATGTAAATTTCAATGATCCAGTACATATATCCAAAAGAAGCGGAATTCCAGAAGCAGTATGCATTTTAGTTCTATCAGTTATCAACTTTTCAAAAATATAATGTAGTAAAGAATAGAATCTCTTTTCACAATTTTTCATAATTTCATAATGAAGATCCTCTAGATAAAACACAACATTCACAATTACATTAGCATAGCAGTTAATACCGGAACTATTTTCTAACTGGTATCTTACAATATCATCAACTGTGTCCATTTTCATTTTCTTTGCAGTTTTATCCTTCTCTTGAATTCTTTTCTTTTTTTGAACCTCAGTAAAATATTTGTCATATTTCCGTTTTGGACACACTATACGTTTCTCATATACAGGATATTCACCTAAGTTAGGAGCATAAAGTGTTCTTAACTGATTGTACTCTCTTACATCATTTACATAAGCACTAATCTTTTTCTCATCAAAATCCAATATATACCAAAGAAGTGTTTACCCTTAAACCTTGAGATTTATGAATGGTTACAGCATATGCTAAAGAAAGGGGAAACAGTTTTCTACAAACCTACAAGTCTTTTACAATCAAAAAGCAAACAGTACAACGTCCAATCTGTTTCACACTTCAATCTGATCGAATATAATCTTAAAAAATTCAGTTCCATCTCTATTCTGAAAATTTGCAAAATCAACAACTTTTCCCATTGCTCCATTTACTAAACCTTCTCCTACAATCAAATTACGCCAAAAAATTACCCGACAGTTCACACATACATATAACATTTTTTCTAAACCTGCAGTCTTAGACACCGACTTTTCTAAAGAATCCAATTTTGACTGTAATTTCTCTGAGAGAAGAATAGTAACCCCTGCGTGCTCCATTTTATCGATAGCTTCCATTTTCAGAATTGGTTGTTTTTCCGATTTCAAAAGTTCTTGATTGAATGCAGAACACTCTTGCAGTGTAGGCTTTAGGCAAACTATAGACTTCTTTTCTCTAATTTTACTGTATATTATTTTAGGTGCTACGTTTTCATTTGGAAACAAGTTAATTAAAAACTGACTTTGTAAAGGTTCTTTTTCATCTCATGTTAAAACACCAGTTCTTATCTCTTGAAGAATGTTTCCATAATGTTCATCACTTGCTTGTTGCATATTCTTAATAAGTTCTTTATATTCAAAATGAGACCAAATGATGACATTTCCAATACTTCCCAAAAATTTCTTAGTGTCTTCATGAAGAAGTGTTTTCAAAACAGGTTGTCCTTTTACAGGAGGAAGTTGTAGTAAGTCGCCGAATAGAATTACATGTTTTCCTCCAAATAGAACATCATAATCTGTGGTATTCTTAAGCGTACAAAGGCAAGCATTAAGTTTGAGACCATGCTCACCTCATCAATGATTAGAAGTTTCATTTTCTTGAGTACTCTTGAAACTTCATAACAAGCTTCTCCAGATAACTTGTGAAATTCCAACTTAAGCTCATGTTCAACTGGTGAGTAAGCCTTTCGAAGTGGACACGGAACAAAGAGCAGAATGATGCCCGATTCAATGTAAGAAACCGCTATTCACTGGAATATAAACAACAAAGGTGCATAAATATGCTCATCCACATGAGCATTTCCAAAAATCATTGGGAGCCACGCGGGCCCACACTGTGACTGTGCAGATTCTGATCGTCACCCCAAGTACTCATTTTTACCTTCCTGATGAAGACCCCAACATGAGGCACGAATAACCCTTCTAACTGCCACAGGGGTCGAAACGTAGACCGCACCAACCCAGCACACCATAGGAATAAAGTACATTGGATTTGTCCAACCTATGTGCGATGCAATTATTGGAACATATGGATTCTCTTACGTGTAAAGGCCTGTTGAAATCTAGTTTGCAGCGTCAACATTATCGGCGCCATCTTGTCCCTTTTTTAGGCCCATTCGTGCACGTAAACGGCAGCCATTTCGAAAGCCATGGCCTCCCTCCCCACAGCCGGTAGCCAACGCATCTCTCTCCCTCTCCCAACCTTGCAAGCATCCCCTGCGTGCTGACGGCCCCCGCCCTTACATGCTTGGATCATAAAAACCCCTCTCCAGCGCTACCCTGCCTCGGAACCCCATCCTGTTCCCAGCTCAACACCTCCCTCCATTCCTTTCATCATCCCGCGTCCTTTGATAAGAACCCCCCTCCTTTTCCTCTGTGCCCGATTGTCCTGCCTGTTCCCAGGCCACCACCTGGCCCTGTGGATACTGTCTATTGCCCTCATACAGTAGGAAGTTTCCCCATCAAAGGATCCAATTGATCAAGCCCCCCCGTGAGATCCGATCAGATACACCCATTCCGGGAATCAGCAGAACGTCCCGCTGTGGGATGGTCATCACCCGCTGCGACTGGGGTGGGGACTTCTATTGTAAATGTGTGTGGGAACAGGTTTGAAGCGGGGGTTCTGAGGATGTCTTTTCCGTACATCAAAGTATTGACAAGAATGTGTTTTATGTAATAAAGCTATAAACCCGTGTATAAGAGGCCAGACCGAGAGGATGCGTGGAGAGCACCTCGAGGAGATACCCTGTTGTCTAATTTGACGTGTTCTGCTCCGTCGGAATAATCTCCTGTTTCCTGCCTTCCAGTCTCCAGCGCCTGCCTCTTTGTTTGGTAATATCGTACGGTATGAGAGGCGGCTAACGCCGGGCAAATACTGAAGGGTTCTTGGTCGAAATCGGCCCTTACTGTTTTACAGGCCTACGAATTTTAATGTGATGCTATCAATGTCACACCACCTTTACCCAGTCCCTCACAACCCCGATCACATCCCTTCCCTCCTTCACTAAGAGCACTGTCGCTGTGATGTTTTGCGAACTATGCTATAGAATGTACAATATAATTCTTTGACAAGTAATGCTTGTGATACAATCAACTTACAATGAACACGATTGTGGAAATAAACACAGTCATACTCTGAATGTTGTATATAGTTTATTTTGCTTAATAATGCTTAATGCTACATATCTGTGGTGAACTTTTCTCCATATAAAACGGACTGATGTGTTATGAATAATTGCACAGACTAGGACTATTTTGTTTGTACTGTATTTAATGACCCAGGTCCATAAGTTGTTTTGGGTTTACCCCTTTCTAACTTAATACATGTTCAACTGGTAGCATGAGTAATCGATGTAACATAATCCCTTTAATGTTGTGTGCTGCTAAGCCAGTTGAAGTGGTTACAACACTAAAATCTGATTCAGTTGTTTTAGGTAGATAACTGGTCAAAACTATAATTAAGAAACTCTTTTCCTGTTCCAGATTGCCCGCAGATGTACATTCGAATAGGTTGAAATGATGTGCATTGGCATTTTTCATGCAGTAAACCATTCTGTGTCTGTTGTGTCACTTGCTGATATATTTCTTTTTGTTCAATATTTAGTTTTTCTTCTAGGTTTCCCAACTCAATATTATCCTGTTGAGCTTGTTGCACTACTGTTTCTACTTCATTCATGGCTACTGTTGCTTCATTTTCAAGAATTGGTTGACCTAGTAGATCTTGACTTAGTAGAGCAGAATGTTGACTATCTTGAAAAAAGTCTCTGGCTATTCTAGCTGCAATAGTAGTTTCTTGTTCAATCTCTTGATTTAACATTTGTAGTTGGAATAATTGTTTATTGAATGCTATCTTTACATGCATTAAAATAATCTCCATAGCACTCAAAATCTCCAAGTAATTCCATTTCACTTCGCTAAGGCTTGAAGAGTTGCAGGAGTCCTAAATAGAAAAATTCCCTTTTATCTGGAGTTTCACAACTGAGTTTCATGTGGTTAAAAAGATTTCCTTTGCAATGTTTTACCAAACATACATTACAACCAATTACTCCATATTTTTCTCCATTTATATTTTCTGTAACATTTCTCTTAAAACTGTAATATTGCAATACTTCATAGAGACATATGTTTTCCAGATGTGGACTCCTTTTCGGATAGTACATATCTAACATATTTGTTTTAACAATATCTGTACTTTCTGGTTCATTCAATGCTAAGTATTCAATTTCTTGTATAGATTACAATACTCGATTTCATGTTGCAGCAATACCTTGACTTACCCAAATGATTCCTCATGATTTTGAGTATAAACTTGCAGAGGTCAACCGAACCGAACATTATTAGGATTCAATTTCCTGATCGGAAAGCATCTTCAAACTAAAACTATACAATTTGTTACTAAGAGTCTTCTATTGTGAAATTTCTTCCACATTTCTTTCAACTCCGTTTTCTCAGATTTAGTTATATATGACGTAACATACAGAGCAATAGCAATTGAATTATCTGCAACATACTGGATATCCATATTTGCATTCCACATTGTTAAAATCACTGGATTGTAGTCATTAATATACTTTGATTATTAATTTGTTTTTATTTTATGAGTATTCTATGGAGATTTTCGAGTGATAGTATGCCTTACTGCTGACATGAAATTTTTTACTCTTCCTTTCAAAATTACTGGACGTGGGAATGCAAAACGACATTTTGTATCAAATTTTCCCTTTGACGTGTATTTTTGTAGACTATAGTTTCCACATTGATGACTTTGAAACCGTAAAACTTGTTGTCTTAAACTATTTTCGCCTCCTTTTTTTGTAATAGCACAGGTGACATAGTCTTCAATGAAAGACAAAACAGTTTCATCAGAATCGGTTCCAAATTTAGGTGCAACCTTGATCCATAATAGGATGAGTATATGAGGAGCACCTACTGTTTGGTACTACTTTCTCCAAAATAAATCAATAACTTCTCCAAGAGGAGGATTAATTTTATTGCAGATAAAAGACATCATAGCTTGAAACCTATGATTAAAATATCTGCACACATTTACAGGATCCAAGGAACACAATTCTCCAGCTCTCTTCAATTCAATGTTGTTAACATCTGAATTTGCATGTCGTAAAGAAATTCAAGTAAATCGTCCCATGCATATTCAGCACAGCTAAGGATAACAAACCACGTAGGGGTAGCTACATTTATTAACATACATTTAAGTTCTCTGTGACGATGAAACCAATACTCATTAGTACCACGTTGACACGTCATCAAATGAATTAACTGAGATTCTAAATGATCGTCTCTTTTTTGAAAAATCCTTTGCAGAAACATGTGTAAGATGAACTCCTGTTTTTAATATGTGGTTCACTGCATATGAAAGGCCGGACAAGTCACTTTCAAACCGAAGATTAAATAAATATGGAATACACTGTTGAAATCTTGGATCTTCTGAGTACAATCTTGTTGTATGATATTCTGAAGCTGGAATCTGCTCTGATCGTTCATCATATCGTCCTTATTAAAAAAAGGTTCAGTACTAGAAGTGTGCTTCCATTCACCCGAGGTTTTTTTTGCAAAAGTTAGTTCTATTAACCAGTCTTTTTCTTTTACTTTTCTCCTTCATATAGTGCATTGTTTTATTCAATGTTTTAATTCTCTTCAATACTAATATAAACAATTTTCTTTTCAATTCAAAAGCCTTTTCGTCCAGTGGGAATAGAATAGAATAGAATAGAATAGAATAGAAGGTGATTTATAGAGCGCATGGCTGCCCGGGAGCGTCCCAGCGCTAACTGAAATCCAGAGGGAGGGTCAGGCGGGGGTGTAAAGAGGTCAAGGGAAGCTGGAATCTGCTCTGGTCGTTCATCATATCGTCCTCCTTTTCCAGTGGGGAAGAACTGTGGAAAACAACGAGCTTCTAAACTTTTTTCCCACATAATTACATGAGTTCCCTTTGCTTTCTTCATTTGGAATAATTCTATAGTGTTTCCTATAACTACTTTGAATGTAGAGGATGTATACTGTAATGTTCATAAATGTCTCCACTTCTGGAGTTTTCTATTTACCCAGTTGAAATTTCTCTATCATATTCTAAAGATAATTCTTGTTCTTCCACATATACATTTTTATAATACATATAGTTTTGTACAAGATTTACTGTAGCCTTTTGAAGTTTGGTGACATCTACAAACTCTTGCCATATTTTCCGACTCTTTGTTGGTATACCATTAACTAGAATAACTACAGGTTCACTTTCCTCTCTCCCTAAGCCAACAGTTTCAATATTTTTCTTAAAACCTAAAGATAAATACACAACTCTCCCTTTTAAACCTCTTTGTAAATCTGTTGAGGTAGTTTACCTGTTTTAGGCTCCATACGACCGATAACCTGAAACGGGTGCACAGATTGAACAAGAATGGACTCATAAGTTTTTAAATCTACCAGTTCCGGAGGAATAGCTACAAACTCTAGGTTGTTATGTACAGCTCTAGCTGGCATTTGGTTCTCTTTTACTTTGTTGTAACAATATTTACAAATACGTTGATCACTACCGTACTCAAAACGACCATCCACCAACAAATAAGCACCAAATTGCTCCCACTTATCATTGATTTCCTTTTCACTTTTTAAATACAAGTCAACATTACTAATTTGACTTCTATAGTGAGTACGTCGACAACAAATACAAGCATAGTTTGGTTTTTCACAAGAAAGTACCTTAAACTTTGTAATTTCTTCTACAAACTTCTCAGTAGTCCTTTCTTCCACCTCTTCTTCACCTGCATGTGTCGAACTCTCACTTTCTGGGCATTCCTCTTGTGGACCAAAGAAACGGAACTGTATATCACCAGAAATTTTTTTTTACATTCAATACTGAACCTGGCAAAAAAGCTGTGTTTATTTCACTTAAGGTTAAGAGAGGACTTTTGACATAGTACAATCTTCTTACTTATTTCCGCATTTCTGAGTGATGTACTGCTAACATTTTTAAATAATGAAAAGCACTTCAACACACTTTTCTTGAAAGACAAACCAGCGAATGACCCTGCAAGTTAGTATATGCTCCTACTTTACAAGTCTAGTCCTTGCAACATCTTAATCTTCTGTTTAACATTTTTTTTCATAATCGCGTAAGAAATTTTTTAATATATCAATAGATTCCTGTTGTATACTATAAATACTACTACAATCTCACTTATACACTGGAGCATGTGTACGTCTCCCTTAAACTTCTTCAGCTAATACATCTTCCACATTTCTAGGAACCATCTTTTCTTTTTCACTTGGACAACCGTTTTTAACCTCATAACAACGACCACTGGTATCAACTGCATGAACAAATGTATTTTGTTGAAAATAGCTTTCCTTATTAAAAAAAGGTTCAGTACTAGAAGTGTGCTTCCATTCACCCGAGGTTTTTTTTGCAAAAGTTAGTTCTATTAACCAGTCTTTTTCTTTTACTTTTCTCCTTCATATAGTGCATTGTTTTATTCAATGTTTTAATTCTCTTCAATACTAATATAAACAATTTTCTTTTCAATTCAAAAGCCTTTTCGACTACACTTTAAATCTGTTGTTTCTTCTTCTAAAATGCTGATCTTTTATATTTTGTGCAATCTTTCAAAACAATTTTTACTACTCTACTTTTGTACATTCTCTTCCTAATGTCTTTATATTCTTTCATCCTTTTTTCAACATGGATTGTTTTCCTATAACCTGATTTTGCATTAATTTGTCCTTTTTGTTTCCTTCTGATTGCTTGTAGTACTTTTCTTTATCTTTTCCCCAATTTGAAAATCAATTACATTTTTTAAAATACTTTTAGCAAATTCTTTTGTTGCCAGAATACTTTTTCTTCAATGTCACATGTTGTATTTCATCTAATTGCTGCTTTTCTCTCTCCTTTAAATAGTTATTTTTCCTTTGTTGTCTTTTCTATTCAACTTTCTTGTCATACTGACTGTTTCTTAATAATTATGGAGAATATCTAAAAAAAAAGAAAAGTTTATTATCTTTCTAAAAATTATTTAATATTACTAAAATAATTATATACAAATATTGTCATCTATAAATAAAGAAATACATTGAGTAGTGCCTAGGTGAATAGATGAGTGCAGCAGTGGGGCCTGGTGATTCTACAACTGCAAGGGTAGTGCATGGGTATTTATATTAGTGCATACGTACTGCCTGCATGATTGCATGACTGCAGGTTAGTACATAACCAGTGCCTGGGTGATTACATGACTGAAGGTGTAATATCTGAGGGATTACTGGAGTACATAGGAAGTGAGTGGGTGTTTTTATAACTGCATGAGTGTTGGGGCTATCCAAATATATATAGCAGCAGACTATTACATGACTCAACCATAAGTCTCTCCATATTGTTAGTTAAAAGCATGCATGCATATGTCTCTATGTTTTCAAATCATCATCATATCAAAAAGAAATATGTATACAGTATTTCTGGAACATAGTGAAACCTACAACTGAAACATGTAATAGATCTGCCAGAGTGATTGCATAACTTCATGGGTAGTGTTTGGGTGATTGTATGAATGCAAGGGTAGTCACTGGGTACTTGTAGGAGAAGATGGATAGTGTCTGGCTAATTGCATGAGTGCACACATAAACATTGAGTGCATGGATAAGTGTATGAATAGCACCCAAAGGTATAGATGACTCATTGAGTAGTGTCTAGGTGAATAGATGAGTGCAACAGTAGGACCTGGGTGATTCTACGACTGCAAGGCTAGTTCCTGGGTTAATATATGAGTGCATAGGTACAGCCTGCATGATTGCATGACTGCAGAGGTAGTACATATCTAGTGCCTGGGTGATTGCATGACTGCAGGGTAATATCTGGCGGATTACTGGAGTACATCGTAAGTAAAGGGGTGATATTATAAGTCCCTGAGTACTGCTTGGGTGATTACAGAAGTACTAAGGTTCTGCCTGAGTGATTACATGAGTGCAAAGGTAGTGCCTGGGTGATTTTATAAGTGCATGAGTACTGGCTGAGTGATTACATAAGTGTAAGAGTAATGCCTGTGTGATTAAAAGAGTGCAAGGATAGTGCCTGGGTGATTGAAGCACTGTATAGCTAATGTATTGTTGATTGCATGACTACAGGGGTAATGTCTTGGGGATTAAAGGAGTACATAAGTAACGCCTGAGTGATTGCATGACTACAGGGGTAATATCTGGAGATTTACATGACTACATAGGAAGTGACTGGGTGATTTTATAAGTGCATGCGTACTTCTAGAGTAATTATAGGACTACTGAGGTAACACCTCAGTGAATAAAGGAGTGTAAAGGTAGTGCCTGGGTGTTCTCATAACAGCATGACTACTTGCTGAGTGATTACATAAGTACAAGGGTTGTGCCTCCATGATTGAAGGAGTGAAACGTTAGTGCCAGAGTGATTATATAACTGCATTAGTAGTGTCTACATGATTCAAAGAGTACATAGGTAATACCTTGGTGATTGCAGGAGTCTATAGGTAGTGCCTGGATGTTTGCATGAGTGCAGGAGTAATGCCTGAGGGATTACAGCAGTGGATATGTAATGACTGTATCATTGGAAGACTGCATGGGTAGTACTTGGTAGTTTTTATAACTACATGAGTGTTGGGCCTAGCTTAATATAACACAGCAGACTATTACATGACTCAACTATAAGTCTCTCCATATTGTTAAAAGCTCCCATACATATGTCTCTACATGTTTAAATCACTGGCTAATCACTGGCTAATTTAGCGCCAGGACACCTCTTTTGGTAACAGCTGCTCTTTATAAATGCAATAAACATAAACATACACATGAGTGCACACATATAGTTGAGTGCATGGATAAGAGTATAAATAGCACCTGAAGGCATAGATGAGTTATGGAGCAGAGTCACATTGAATAGATGAGTATAACAGTAGGGCCTGGGTGATTCTATGACTGCAAAGGCAGTCTCCGGGTTATTACATGAGTGAATAGGTAGACTCTGCATGATTCTATGACTGCAGGGGTAGTACATAACTAGTGCCTGGTTGATTCCATGACTACAGGGGTTATACCTGGGGTACATAGCAAGTAAGTGGGTGATTTTATAACTGCATGAGTACTGCTTGGGTGATTGCAGGAGTAGTGAGAGAATACCTGAGTGAGTGCAAAGATAGTGTCTGAGTGATTTTATAAGTGCATGTGCACTGGCTAAGTGATTGGTGTAGTGCATAGATCCTGAGAGGGTGATTGGAGGAGTGCAAAGGTATTGCCTGGGTGATTGAACCAGAGTATAGCTAATGCATTGGTGATTGCATGAGTACAGTGGTAATGTCTGGAGATTAGAGGAGTACTTAGGTAATGTCTAGGATATTGCATGTGTTAAGGGATAATATCTGGGGGAATTTAAGAGTACATAGGAAGTACCTGGGTGATTTTATAAGTGCATAGATACTGCCTAGGTGATTAGAGTACTATTGTTTATTTATTTATTTATTTAAAAGGTTTTATATAGATAGACCCGAGGGTATCAGAGCGCTTACAAGGACTGGATGATAAAAAAGTTACAAAATAACATTTGTATAAAGAGATAAAAATACAAGGCTGTTATAACAATATAAACGTTGCAGATATTACATGTGGTCATAAATAAAGAATACCATTGGGCAATAACAAGAATTGGATAATAAAGCTGGTGAAGGATGGTTAGAGGTAAGGGGGTGGAAGGTGTGAAGGTGGGGGTGGAGCTGAGGAGGATGATGGAAAGGTGATAGAATGAAGGGGTAATGGGTTCCTACGAGAGAATAGAGGGGGGAGGTAGTCGAATATGTATAAATGAGATGGGGATTGAGCGAGACCGGCAATGAGAAGAGGGAACCTCATATAGTCAGGTTTCTATTATAATCTATGTTGGGTAAACAGGATTAAGGCCCCCAGAATCTGTTGAGAAGATGCAGCTTGAGGTCCTTTTTGAAGCTGAGGCAGGAGGGGTTACAACGTAAGTCTTTAGGGAGTGAGTTCCAGATGGTAGGCGCATTACCGGAGAAAGAGCATGACTGTAGATTTCTTGTTTAACAAGGGGGGACAAGGATGGGGGTGTTGGTGCTCCTCATTGCTCTAGAGCAGCCAGCTTTGTGGAGTTTATTGGAGAGATATAATGGGGTGTGTTGATGGAGGGCTTTGTGCATTATGCAGGTGGTCTTATAGATGTATCTGCCTTCGATGGGAAGCCATTTAAGACCCATGAGGATGGGGGAGATGTGATCAAACCGCTTACAATCCAAATTAAGTCTGGCAGCAAGGTTAATGACCGATTTAATTGGGGCTAGGTGGACTTTCGGCGTTCCAGCGAGAATGGCATTACCATAGTCAGATCTAGACAGTACAAGGGTTCCATTTTCTTGAGGTGTTGGAGAATTAAGAGAGCTCCTTTCACCATATTTTTTGCATTATGTGGGCTGTAAGACTGAGGTTTTGGTCAATGCTTATTCCAAGGGATTTGACTGAGTAAGAGATGGAAAGAGTGCAGTTGAGAGCTTTAAGGTCAGCGATCCAGTGTTGGATGGGGAGCCGGTGGTTGTTTTTGGGAGAGAATAAAATGATTTCTGTTTTTTTAGGGTTCAGTTTGAGGTGATTGTGATGGAACCAGTATTGAATTTTAGTCAGGATATCATTGAGGAGTAGAATGTCAGCATGAGATTTAATCTTATAGTAAAGTTGAGTACCATCCGCGTAAAGGTAGAAATTGGTTACTGCTTGCTTAAGAATGAGGGTGAGGGGTTTCATGAAGAGGTTGAATAGAGAGGGAGAGAGTATTGAACCCTGGGGGACACCCAAGGAGACGGGCATAGGTTTAGAGAGGTAATCATTAAGTTTAATTTGTTGGGTTCGGTGTTGGAAGAAGGAGGCGAACCATTTGAGGACAGGACCATTGAAGCCGAAACGATCTTTGAACGTGTTGAGTAAGGCGGAAGGGTTAACAGTATCAAAGGCAGCAGAGAGGTTGAGGAGAATGAGAAGGGAGGTCTCCCCCTTGTCGAGGGAGTGGTGGATGTCATCCATAATGTTGAGCATGACAGTTTCTGTACTGCAGCGCTTTCTGAAGCCTGACTGTAAATGGTCCAAAAGGTTGAAAGAGTCAATGTGTTTGTCCAGTTGGAGTTGGGTGTATTTTTGAAGGGCCTTAGATAGAAAAGGAAGGTTGGAGATGGGTCTCAGATTGTGGAGGTTATTAAGGTCAGCTGTAGTGTTTTTGAGGGTGGGGGTAGTTTGTCCCATTTGGAGGGAAGCAGGGACACAGCCTGTGGTCAAGGAGGCATTGATGATGGTGGTCCAAAATGGGGCAGTGATGTATTTTAAATCTTTAACAAGGTTAGCAGGGAGAGGGTCCCTGGTATGAGAGGAAGGTTTAAGCTTAGTGATGATGTTGAGGACATCATGCTCAGTAACTGGGCAGAGGTTATGCCAAGATGCATTATTTTTTAGCTGGGGGTTGGCGAAGTAGGGTACAGGTGAGACAACAGTGAGGGGGAGATGAACCGCGTCCGGAGAAGGAGTAGGGACGAGATGGGATTTGGTGGAAATGTCATAGGTGGGTGAAGAGCAATGTGGAGGGGTAGATAAGGCAAAGGACTGGTCAATCATGGCAATGTTTGCTGGAATAAGTTTGCGATTTTTTGCTTCTCTCGCTAGATGCCATCGATTTGGGTGGCAAAAGCAAAAACAACAATTGATGGACAGAATGCAGAACAATGTCATACATTCACCCCAGTACAGAGATCTGGGCCTAAATCCATCGTTTTTTTGTACTCCACACCACCCCAGTTCAGACATGGCAATATGCATATCAGCCTTGACCCTGTGCCTCATGGGATCAGTCCAGCCCGAACTGCCAAGCCATGTCTTTCCTGGACCAGAATCAAGCATCCTAGGACCGGTTTCTGGCTATCAGCCGTCTTCAGCCAGGATAGCTTGACTCCAGTGGTGTGGAGAGCATGGGACTCACGTCTGAGCATACCCATCCCAGTCGGGGTGACAAATGCAAAAACAACAATTGATGGACAGAATGCCGAACAATGTCTTTCACTGGGGGTGAGTGTTTGATTTGCTCAAGCGCTCCGTCCATCTCCCCTTTTGTATCACTTTGTTCGCCCTAAGTTGGCAGGGTATGCTCAGGCGTGAGTCCCTTGCTCACTTGGCCACTGGATTCAAGATAGCCTGGCGGATGAGGATTATGAATCTGAAACCGGTCCCAGGATGCTTGTTTCCGGTCCAGGGAAGACATGGCTTGGCAGTTCGGGCTTGACTGTTCCCATGAGGCACAGGGTCAGACTGATTTGAATATGGCCATGTCTGAACTGGGATGGCTGAGTGAGCTAAAGAATGGTGATGGATTAAACCCAGATCAGTTGACTGGGGGTGAGTATTTGATTGGCTCAAATGCTCCGTCCATCATCCCCTTTTGTATCAATTTGGGTGGGACAGCAGATGGTTGTTTTTTGATGATGCTGAAAAGTTTCTAGGGTCTATTTTTAGCCCGGTCAAGTTGTGTACGAAAGAAGGCGGCCTTTTCATTGAGGATGTGTTTTTTGTAATTAGCCCTTGCGGCTCTAAGGAGAGCTAGATTAGAGTGGGAAGGGTGTTGTCTTCATGTACGTTTGGTCAGCCAAAGGGAGCGTCTCTCATTGCTGAGCATTAAACCAGGATTTAGCGGAGTTATTTTTTAGATTTAATTTGGCTGAGGCTATTTGGTCCATGACTTCGATGCTGGATTTGTTGTAATGTTCGGCAAGGTCTTATGAGCTTTGGGAGGGAGGAGTAAGCTAATGTTGCACTTTGATTTTAGTCTCTAGATGACCTGGAGGAATAAAGTGAAGATTTCTGGTTAATTTCCTGTGTTTGATGCTTTTGGGGGATGGGGAAGGCGTGGCACTGGAGATCGTGAAGAGGATAAGGTGATAATCGGACCAGCCAATAGGTCAATGCGGGAAAGGGAAGACAAATCTTTGCTTGTAATGATGCGGTCAAGCATTGCCCCTTTGGAATGTGTTGGTGAATGGCAGAGTTGTATTAAGTCATTAATATTGAATAGGTCATTGAGGAGGTTAACCGCAGAATCATCCTTTTGGTTGTAATGGAGATTAAAGTCTCCAAGGAAGAGGTTTTTGGAGTTGGAAATCGAGGATAGGGTGTGGAGGTCGGACAATTCCTCCACAAAGGGGAGAGGGTTACCAGGGGGATGATAGATATTATGTAGTCGGATAGGAGGGGATCCCTGTACTCTAAGTTCAGCACCGATGTATTCAAAAGTAAGATGATCGGGGTTATGAACAAGTGAGAGTTGAAGTTCATCCTTGTAGATAATGGCAAGGCCCCCTCCAATTTTGTTAAGTCTATCTTTTCTGAGAATGGAGTAACCCGGGGGAGCGGGCAGATCAGGAATAAAAGAGTGAGCATTGAGCCAGGTTTCCGTGAGAAATGCGATGTCTATGGCTTCACTAAGAATGGTTTCAGAGATTTCTGATGCATGTTGGGTAGCCGATCAGCAGTTGGCAAGCATGAAATAGAACGGTTTAGGGTTGTTTTTAGAGGGGGATCAAGAATGGACAGTAGTCAGTTGTGAGGCGGGTCTGGGTGAGCCACTATTGTGGTAGTGCCTCAGTAATTGGAGGACTGTAAGGGTAGTGCCTGGGTGATTTTATAAGTGCATGGGCACTGGCTAAGTGATTGTAGGAGGGCATAGATTCTGAAAAGGTAATTGCAGGAGTGCAAGGGTATTGCCTGGGTAATTGAACCAGTGTATAGCTAATGCACTGGTGATTGCATGAGTTCAGAGGTATTATCAGGGGGAATATAGGAGTACATAGAAAGTGCCTAGGTGATTGTATAAGTGCAACTGTACTGCCTGGGTGATTGGAGTAATACTGTGGTAGTGTCTCAGTGATTGGAAGAGTGTAAAGGTGATTTTATGAGTGCATAGGCACTGGCTAAGTAATTGGAGGACTGCATGGATTCTGACAGGGTGATTGGAGGAGTGCAAGGGTAGTGCCTGCATGATTAAACCACTGTATAGCTAATGCATTGGTGATTGCATGATTGCAAGAGTTATGTCTGGGGGATTAGAAGAGTCCATAGGTAATGCCTGGTGATTCCATTATTGCAGGGGTAATATCTGGGAGATTACAGGAGTACATAGGAAGTGCATGGGTGATACTATAAGTGCATGTGTACTACCTGGGTGATTGGAGTAGTACTGCGGTAGTGCCTGAGTGATTGGAGGAGTGCAACATCCTGAGTAGTAGCAGAATACTGAAAAAAGTCAGGTCTATGACATGGTGTACACTTTTATACTGCAGCTTCACAATTCTGTAACTACTAAGGGTTTTCGGCGTACCCAAAAGAAAGCATAAAAGCTACACATGAGTCTGTTATAATTCTCACCATATTCCTGAAACTAATCATGCATATATGTCTACCTTTTGAAATCATCATCATATATAACAGAAATAAACAAATAGACTGAACATTACATTTCAATGAAACACCTACATTTCTGCAGTGTATTTCAATTGTACCTTTCCCCAGACTCATAGAAAGTAGCCTAATCAGTAATCCCATCCGCCAACATGCCTTAAAACTCACTTTTATTCTACAGCTTCACTATTCTACGAATATTGGGACTAGTCAAGCATAAAGCAGCAACCTATCACATGTCTCTACCATAACTCTAACCATATTCCTAAAATCATGCATGCTTATATCTATACCTAATGCCAAAAGCATTACACATATTAGAAAACATGTGCAAGTAGAAACATAAACACACTCACAAGACCATAAAGGCCTAAAAACTTGACAGAGTAAACTTAACATTTCAAACACACCTAGATTTATGCGGCAAATTTCAAGTGAACCTTTATACAGACTTATAGAAAGTACCATAATCAATAATTCCTCTCCCAACATATCTTAAACATCACTTTTCTACTACTACGGCATCACTCTGCTAGTACTAAACAGCTCATAGCTAACAGCAAAGTACCCTTGACTTATCTTTGATGAAAGTCTCCCCATATTTCTAAAAGCATGTATGCATATGTCTGTACCTCTTGCTAGCAGCATCACATATAAAAGTAATATACAGATGAATGTATAGCTGTGTGTTATATATCTATCATCGTCAGATGCATAACACATACCATAATATATGTGCAAGTAGAGACATATCTCAGTCACAACACTATCCGCAGTTCAAAACTTCACAGACTACAATTCAATTTTCAGACACTGAAAATTATGCGGTATTTGTTAAATATACCTTTCCACACATCATACAAATTACTGTAATTAATAACATCTCTACAAACATATCTCAACCCTCACTTTTGTGCTGCTGCTTTACCATTCTACAACCACTTATAATGTAACACCTACCCAAATACAAACCAGGAACCCTTCACATGCCTTTACAAAAAGTCTCACCATATTCCTAAAAGCATACATGCATAAGGCTGTACCATAACAATATCCAAACCTTAAAAATGCATAGATCCAACTTCCAGTTTCAAGCAAACACCAAATGTTATGTGGCATATTTCAACTGTACGTCTCTAAAACTTAAAAAAGAAGCCTAATCAGTAATCACTTATGTCAACATCGTTTAACCAACCAAATTATGCTGCATCTTCACCAGTATACTACTACTCACAGTCTTGAGCCTACCACATAAAAAGCAACAACACCTCTTTTTTATACATCACGCACTTTCAAATGTATAAGACATATGAAAATACATATACAAGTAGAGACATACTTGAGACAGAGGTCCATGCACACCTTAAAACTTGACAGACTCCACTTCCAATTTTAAAGCAAAACCTAAAATTATGCGGTATACTACAGATGTACATATTCACACACTAAAACAAACTACCATAATAACTAATCCATCTTCCAATATACACATATTACTATACAAAATCTATTTCAAACAACATTTAACTACAATAAAAACAAACTACAATACACATCTCTACATTTAATAATATATTTCAAACATCACAGTTCGTCAATCATTTTTAAAGATTAAAAATAAACCTAATACATATTACACATCACAAATTTATAACTCACCTTCAAAATTGATTTGTAGAATATAAAATATCACAAACTCATAAAATATTTTCTTATACACACAATCAATGTAATGCACCACTCTCAACAAGGTAAAACCAGCAATGGCAAACTTTTCCTCTCTTTCTCCACACAAATAAATGTAAGTAACAAATCACATTGCTTCCTACATATTCTTAAATTGTAAAACACATTTCTATTGGTTAGACATATTAACCCTCACCAACTGACATCTAAAAGTGCCCAAACTGGTTCTGGAATTTTTTGGAGTCGCGACTCCACCATGCACTTACACTATGGAGCCGCAAATCCATACGGGAGTTCAAAAATATATTACAAATGAAAATACCACTATTTTTTAACAACACACCACTTCTAAAGATAGTACTGACTTGGGAAATTAAACTTCCCTCCCCCAGGGCATTGCATCCTATTTAATATTTTTTTTTAATTACATTATATGGAAGGAGGCCACATGCTCCCCCCCTTCCCAGGGCCACTTTTGGCCCTGGGAACCTCTTCTCCTGGGGTCCTGCCCTCCTTGATTGGAACCGTGGGGGAACCTCAATGCCCCCATGGACCCAGCCGGCACCCTGCCTCCTGCAGGAGCCAGCATTGCTTTTGGGTAAGGGGAGCTGCTAACATGCAGCTCCCCTTGACCTAAAAGCAATTCTGCTTTGCTTCTTGGAAGTAAGAGCAGGTTTCTTGCTCTCACTTCCAAAAAGCAAAGCAGTGTTTGCTATGCTCCCGCCCTGCCATAGCAAACAGCAATGTCCTGGGATGGGCAACCTGGGACATTGCACAAGCTGGACCTGGAGGGTGGAGGTCCCCAGGGCCATCGAGGGCTCCAGGAGGGGGGCGTGCAGCATCCCTTCCATCATGTTTGAAGCCCCGGGCGTTAGTGGTCCCCAGGGCTTGGGGGGGCCCGAGGCCCCCATCAATAACCAACAAAGCCCCGGGGAGGTGGTGGTCCCCGGGGCTTAGGAGGCCTGGGAGGCCCCCCACAAATAAATTATCAAAGCCCGGGGGAGGTGGCGGTCCCTGTCAAAGTGGGGGGCAGGAGCACCCCCCACAATTTTAAATGAAAAGCCCTGGGGAGGTGGGAGGACTGTGTGCCCTCTGCATAGCATTATCTGAGCTCTGGGGACCGCCATTATCTAAGCCCCGGGGCTGCACAGGCCCCTGCAGGCCCCTGCTAATTAATTGAGCATTGCCCCCAGGACCTGGCCCACCCCAGGGCTCATAGAAAACAAAGCGCAGGAGATTATTTTTTTAATTTCTGAGGAACCGAGGTACAAGAAAACAGAGAAAAAAAAGGCATAAAACAACAAAAGGGGGCTGGGTACTTGTTTAATCCTGTTGGGAAAGGTACAGAAGTTTTCAGGAGCACAGGGGGAAGAGAGCAGTTTATTAAAAAAAAAAGGGGCTACAATGGGCAAACCGCAGAAGGAGGGGGAGGAGCCCACAAAACTGAATAAAACAGAATTGGCTTCTCGTTTGAATACAAAAACACGCCTCGCCCAAGCTAGGAAAGCTGCTCATAAAGCAGCCAAAAATAAAGATAAAGACAGAAATAAAAGAAAAACAAAGAAGAAAATTCTGCAGAAGATACTCTTCCTGAATCTTCCGATGACGATGGGCATCTTTCATCCTCCTCTTTAAATGGCACAGAGCGGTATGCAACCTTTACAACGCAACGTTTACCACGCAGTGCTGTTACAACGCATGTATTACAATGAAAACCATTACAACGCATTACACTGGGGGGCGCTCTAGGATAAGGAATAGTTTTAATTTACTATCCAACACCTTCCCTAGTGTCCATAGGGAATGGAGTTGGAATAGTAAATTAAACTATTCACTATCCAGCACCTCCAAGTGTAATGCGTTGTAAAGGTTTTCGTTGTAATACTTGCGTTGTAACAGCATGCGTGGTAAAGGCATGCGTTGTAACGTCATACATCCCACAGAGCCTAAGAAAATAGCCACGGCCACCTTAAATAAATCTCTATCCCCCAAGTCAGCATCACCGATGGTTACTTCTTCTCCTATAGTCTCAAAGTTTGCATCTCCCGACTTAGAAGGGAAGAATACGAACGGATCTGGTTGTATGGGAAGTAAGGAAAGGAAGGATTATCCTCTTTTCGCAAACAAACTACTCCAAAATCGTCCATCCATCAGGCTCCAATGGCTCCAATGGCTCCTGTCTCCCAGGAGGGGCCTGCTTCTATTGTGTCATTTAAGGACACTGGTTCATCTGTTTCATCTTTGACGCAGCCCCTTGACCAGAGTCCGGAGTCTTTACTCTTATCCCCAGTACAATCCTCGCAGACTGTGTCAGATGAGTTGATAGCTAAGGGGACATCGGGCCAGATCTCCTCTCAAAACCTGAAAATGCAAGAGGGTGCTCAGATACCAACAGAAGAGGAGGCTCAACTGAACATCAACAAAAGCCCAAAAGTTAAGAACATTGATCCTGAGGTGGATGAAACAAATCTATCTGGGACAGAAGTTAAATACCAAATGGATATCCGCGAGATGCTGAATCTGATTCTGGACGAAATACGTGAGATAAAGCATAACCAATAAGTAGAGATGGCTACTCTTCATTCCACAATGGATACATTTGAGGAATCGATGTTGGCATTTCCCAATAGACTGCAGGAGGCGGAGACTAGGATCTCAGTCCTCGAAGATAAGGTGAACTTGGTTATGGATGAAACCAGGGAGTCAGCCAAGAAGAAGGTCGTGCTGGAGCACAAACTTGAAGAACTTGAAAACCACTCGAGAAGGTTGAATCTAAGAATAGTAGGGGTTCCGGAGGGAGTGGAAGGCTCATACACTATCCATTGGGTCTCCTCCTTTATTCATCAAGAAGTTCTCCCTGAGTTTGAGGGAGATTTGACAACTACAAGGGCTCATCGGGTTCCACAACGTTTCGCAAATTCCCCATTTCCTAGAACGATACTACTAAATGTTGCTGATTTTAGGATTAAAGAAAAGATTTTGTCTAAGGCCTATCAACAACGGCAGTTCCCAGTGTCAGAAACAGTAAAATGTAGGATTTTCCCAGATATGACTGCGGTAGCTGCAAAAAGGCGCAAGGAGTTTGTTAAGATCCTACATTTGTTTAAGACCAATGGTGCCCAAGCATCGATTGCTCAGCAATCAAAATTGAAGGTTTTGGTCAAAGGGAAGTTCTATATGTTCTCTGACATTGAAGATGCACAATACCTCCTTAAAGAGATCTCTTCTGGTTCTAATGTTTGAAAATGGAAACAATGTTTTCTCTTATAGGTATGCCTGATCGAACCAAATAATTAGAATGTAGGGGGCGGTCCAGGGTTAACGGGTCGCACTAGGGTGTAGCAAGAAGACACCCAAAGAAGAAAGAGGAGGGAGGAATGTGGGCTGCGTGGAAGGGGAGGGGGGCTCCACATTCAGGGGGGGCAAGGGTGGGGGGGTAAGCGCAGTAAAAAGGAACAAGTGCAGCAGGTTTTGTAGTTTGATTTTTATCTCTGGTTGGTACGGAATAGGTAGAAGAATCTACAATTTTCTAGATGAAATATAATTCAAGTGTTATCCTGTCCATAAATACGAATGGTTTGCTTAATAAGCAGAAATATGGAGCTTTACTGAAATGGGTAATAACTTTTAATCCGCAGGTGGTCTTTTTCCAGGAGATGCATATGAAGACAAATACTCCGAAGTTGTTTTTGCCGAGATATTTTTCTCATGGGTTCTTCTCCTCAGCAGGGTTTGCAAAGGGGAGTTGCGGTTTATTTAGCAAGAAACCTTCCCTGGGAAATCCTTCAGGTTCAATGAGATTCTAGAGGCAGATGGCTTTGGGTTGCAGCAAAGCTGTTGGGAAAAATGTTTAATTTTGTGAACTACTATGGCCCCATCCTCGATGATATTTCAGGATTGTTGGAAATTAGTGAGGTTCTAAGGGGCACCCCAGGGCAAATCATATTAGGAGGAGACTGCAATTATATCCAAGATTTGAGGAAGGACACTTCTAACAAGAACAAAAAGTAATTAAAACCTAAGACAAAATGTATATTTGAAGCACTTCTATCAGAATACCAATTGCAGGATTCTTGGCGCTCTTGGAATGTTGATTGAGAGGCATATACTTGCTATTCTAACAGGTTTCAATCAGCATCCAGAATAGATTTTTTTCTGACTTCTAGATCACTTCAAATCCCTAGAACTTTGATAGGATGTAACCCTTTTTCAGATCATGGGAGGGTCGTAGTTGAGTTTATGATAGGAGGAACGGAAGGGGAGCGCCCCAGGTGGCAGCTGGATCTCACCCTTCTTCAGAACAAGGATTGGGTTTCAGGGTTCAAAGAGTGGGTGATCGAATTTTTTTCAGTGAACAAAAATTCCGCCGAACCTTTTTCTGTATGGGGTGCTTTTAAAACAGCTGCTCGGGGGCAGATCATTGCGTTTTCCAGCAACAAGGCCAATGATTGTAAGCGTGAAATATCCGCTCTTCAGAGTGCTGCCGAGAGGGAATATGCTCTAAAACTTAACCAACAGCCGAATCAATGGGATCAGGCTAAAGCTCTTTTAAGGGATTTTTTCACCTTGGAAGAGATTAATAGTTCAAAGGCCTTTCAGCAAAGGGTCTACGAAAAGAGTCAATTGGCAGGGAAGCTTTTGGCTAATTCTATTAGAAAGAAACAAGAGTCATCCGTCATTTTAAAAATTCGAGATCCTCAAGGTGGAGTAGAAACTCAGAGTGAAGGAATTGCTAAAATATTTCTGGATCATTATGAGAGAATTTACTCCACAGAATACCAGGTGGAGGATATAATGATTCAGGAATATTTTGCTAACCTAGAAATTCCCAAAATCTCCGATTCCCGAAGTAATCAAATCGGGGGTGAAATAAGCTCTATTGAAATTCACGACAGAATAAAGGCAACATCGGGAGCAAAGGCTTCCGGACAGGATGGGTTCCCTATCGAATTTTATAAGGTGTTTACTAAGGAACTTGAAGAACCTCTTCAAAATGTATTTAATCACATTAGATTAGATGGAAAGGTCCCTCCAGAATTCAAAGAATCTACAATTATTAGCTTCGTTAAAAAAGATAAAAATCCAGAAGATGTGAATTCTTATAGACCGATCAGTTTACTGAACTCTGATCACAAGTTACTGATGAAAATCTGGGCGCAAATATTTGTATTAGCAGCTCAGGAGGTAATCCATCAAGGTCAGATGGGTTTTATTGCGGGTCGGTATATGGCAGCTAATACAGAATTTCTGATACAGGCTCTAGATTATTTTAATATAAATTCAACAGCTGCGCGTATTTTAATGATTGATGCAGAAAAGGCATTCGATCTAGTTAATTGGTCAGCACTTTTTTTCTCTCTGGGTCATTTTGGATTCCCTGTTTCAATTATACAAATGATAAATAATATCTATGAAGGGGCATCAGCCCAGATAATTATCAATGCTAAACAAGCTGGAAAGATTAAAATAAATTGGGGAACAAGGCAAGGTTTCCCATTGTCCCCCTTGCTTTTTACTTTTTTTATTGAACCTTTAGTAACAAGAATAAGAAATAATATTGCTATATTACCCCCCATCGTCGGGATGTATAAGTTAAAATTGTTCGCCGACGATATTATCCTCTATCTGGCTCCTGAAAAAGAAAACATCATACGTCTTATGAAGGAGCTCAAGGATTATGAAAAGATAGGGGGGTATAAAGTTAATGAAAAAAAAACGGAAGTTCTTGTATTAAACACAAGTATAGATTTTCTTCAGATTTAACTTCAGCCCCAAGCAGTAAAAAGGGACCCGATTAGATACTTAGGTATTTATGTGACCGGAGAGTATGAAAAACTCTTTTCCTTGAACTATACTAAAATGAAGAATAAAATAAGGAATCTGGTAGATCAATGGTGTTTGCTCCCATTGTCATTGATTGGTAGAGTGTCACTAGTCAAAATGAATATATTGCCATTGCTTATATTTTTGTTTAGCAATATTCCAATTAAAGGTAATATTGTTGTTTTTTAATGAACTCGAATCCATGTTGAGAGGTTTTATTTGGAACAAAAAGGCCTCAAGAGTTAAGCTTTCGGTGGTTCAACTGGCGGTTGATCAAGGTGGTTTGGCTCTCCCCCATTTTAAGACATATTATGAAGCAGCCTTTTTTGATATTGTGGCAGGATTATTAAGGACTAGACAGACAAGAGATAATTTCTTTCTAGAAAAAATGATACAGGAAGCAGGTTCTCAAATTCCTATCTTTTTAAAAACTGCTAAGCTCCCTAAAAAATCAAGATATAAGACGCTAAAAGTGTATACAGCGAGATTACTGCTCCTTTTTTAAAAAACATGACTGATGGCTCTATTTATTTGAGCTTGTCTGAATGTGCCAAAATGGGTCTTAAGATATCCTTGAATCATCTGAAAGATTGGGAACTTTCCGGGTTTAGGGAATTAAGACATCTGTTTGTACAAAATAAGGTAATTAGCTGGCAGGAGATTTTAAACAGAATGAATAATTCCAGGTGACTTATGTTTCTAGAGTATTTACAAATGGTCTATTTTATTAGAAAAGAGATAGGTGGCCTGTTCATCTCTCCCACTGCCTTGATATCAGCTTTGTGCGGGGATAAAAATAAAGGTATAGGATTTTGGTATAAAAAGCTCTACTTTGCTAGTTCTTCTCCTGTAATTGATAGACATCTAGAGAAAATAAGCCTCTCGACACAGTGTGTTCTTACAAATAAGGATTGGGAGCTATTGTGCCATCTGGGCAATAAAGCACTTTGGGCGGCTAATTACAAAATAATGTCTTTTTTATCACTTTGGCTCGCGTATCATACCCCGGAGGCCCTGGAGAGAATGTTCCCGGAAGTTGTGAATAAGTGTTTTAAATGTAAAGCTATGGGTCAGGGAGGATGGTGCCATATCTTCTTCTCCTGCCCGAAGTTGGAATCTTTTTGGAAGGGGATATTCGCAGATATGGAGTTGGCAACTGGGAAAGTATTTTTGCCGGAAGCAGAGGTGGCCCTGTTTGGCATATGTAAAGAGAGGAGCAGGTTTGACAAAACAGAAGAAGTATTTATTTTTATTTCTTGTGTAGTTGCACAGTCTTTAATCCTTCAAAATTGGAAATCCGTGGTGATTCCATCACAGTTACAATGGTTCAATAAAATGAGAAGAACATGTAATTTCGAAAGAGCTTATGCAGGTAGGGTGGGGGCCATTGCAAGATTTGAAAAAAATTGGAAATATTTTGAGAATCTGGAATTGTTGAAAGGAAGGTGATAAGGAGGGAGAGGGGAATGTGAACTTTTTGCACTTTTTTGTAATATTGCTGCTGTATAATAGCTGTTTTTGCACTTTATTGCACTAAGCACTTTAAAATTGCACTTTATTGGATTATATCTCCTTTGGCAGTTGCACTTTATTGCAGTTTTTGCACTTTTATGCAGTGATATTGTTCACTAAAAATTGTGTTTTTTTGCACAAGGGCTTTGTAAGTTTTTATAACGGTCTCTTTCCCTTCTAATCCTCTGTTTTCATTCCAGTTTTATCTCTTGTAAATTGTCTGAAAATTGTCTGATGTGAATAATGTCTTTGTTTTTAATTCTGTACCAATGATTTCATGATTTCCTACTGCATTGTTCAATAAAAAAAATTTTTTAAAAAAGAAGGGGACTTGGTAGAACCACCCTGACCCCCTAGGCCTGCTCAGGGGGTCCCTATGGCCAAAAAAAGCATTTTCTCAAAAATCAGCTAAATTCACACACCCAGCACGAATTTCGGCCGAAAATGTTTAAAAACTAAGCGCGGGCTCCCGTTCTTCGTTATTATTTAGCCCCCAGTTGGGCCAAGTCCCGGGGGCATATAACATTGAAATTGCGGGGACCCAGGCAGGCCCCCACAGCCCTGGTGACCGCATGCTAATGAGAGCATGCATTGGAGGTCACTTCTATCACTGTGCTTAGGCACTGAGCAGACTTTCCTTCGGGTTTTACACAAATACCTAATTATCAGAGTGTGCTTGCATTGACATAAGCATGTGTCCACTCTCTGGATGCATTCCACATACTGAACTACCGGTTCATGCAGATCAAACCTAAAGGGACAACCGTGCATACAGGAAACGAGTCATGAGCTGTGCCGGCCATCACTGAGGTAGGACACTCGTTCAGACTCAGAGAGCGTGCTTAATGAGGCTTTAACTTTTCCGTCCAGTGCATTGAAATGTTCTCCACGCTATCGGAAGAAAATGAAGTCATGCATGAAGTTAAACTGGTTATTACCGTTGTGCTCGACTCGAGTGAAGAAATATCAAACTATGCAACCCTGGTGGGCCCTGGAAATAGCAGAGCCCCCTCTTGTTTGTGAGGAACCCGTGGGGTCTGGAGTTGTATGAGGTAAGCATGTTTGAGACGTGTGTGGAATTCTTTCATTCATTCATGTTAAAGTACTGTTGTCTTGACATCTTCGCTGCTTCTTGTTTGCCCCCAGTTGTGGCACGAGGGTTGCCAGATCCTTAAATTGTTTCTGGCTTCAGTATGCAGATCTTGCACGAGACTGCACTGGCAAAGGCACGCAATTGTCTCAATAACTTATGTAACCTGCATGTGCCATTGGTTTAATTGAAAGCACAATTAAAGTACAACTGTACATAGCAGTCTAGTGGTGGGAAGCTGAATGAAAATATATTTCTCTTACGTGAACTGGGAGACCAAGAACATAATACGAGACAGAGTAAGTCTCATTTGCGGCTGTTCAGGAGATAGGTCATACAAGGCCTTGGATGTGAAAGGGATCGTTAAAAGAGCATGGAATGATCCACTGAGCCTTAAATTCTGAGACCGGAAGTATATGACACCTCGTACATTCCAGAAAGTTTCCACTTTTGCTTTAGGGCTATCGCTCATTTATGCACGGTTTCTAGTGTTTCTATTGGGCACTGTGACTAGTCAAATCAAGGCAGGATCCTTACTAGATTTCCAGTACATCCCCAGAAGATAGTTTTAAATGCAATGAATCAAAATGGAACTTTTTCACATAGTAAGTGGTTAGCCTGAATATCTGGCATGTATATGCCCTCCTATGCAACCATTGGACACTGATTGGTTAGATTAAAATATAGACTGGGGGCTTTCAGAGTTATTATTTTTCTTTTTCTTTTTTCTTTTTTTTCTGTTAAAAACACACAATCTTTATTTTTCTGCCATTCCTCGACATCAACGAAAACTGCCAGACTTTTGTTCTGCGGTTACTCCCATCAGACCCAAACCAGAATACGATCCATGTGTACTATTGATTTTATGATGATCATCAGACAGGTGTGGATTTTATGCCCACAATACTGTGCACACTGAGACATGAGATCGGCTCAACAATAGTAAAAGATTTTTTATTAATATATATAACACTTGCTAGTACAGAATATCAAGTCACCGATTTAAACTGTATTCATTTTATGTAATAAGAAATTCCCTCTGGCCACATTAATCAAAACAACATAAATGACGAACCACAATACAGGCAAACTTAATAGTGCAGTTGAAACCAAAACTATGAAACAACAAATAAATTACCAAATGTATGAATTTATTAAAATCTAATTAAAAACTAAACAAATAGTAGTGATAAAATCAAGGGAACACAGTCAATATAGGGAACAAAAAATCTTCACAGTTAATCACACAGGTTCCTAAAGTATAATAGAAGGAGGAACTCATTAAGGTTATATTTAGCAGCAGTCAGAATAGTCCTTAGTTGGTGATATGAGTTCTCTCCCCCAATTCTCAACGCGTTTCGACGGACCAGAGAAATTGTAGCCGTCTTCTTCAGGAAGTTTATTAGCTGTATTCCCCAGAGATACTATGATTTAAAGTTTAAAAGAGAGATAAGTCTCATCATTAAATGTAAAAATATTACACAAAAAACATACATAAGGCTTAATCCATCTGCTACCCAATAGTTTTTTAAAAGTTCTCAATACTGCACAAAACAATATAACACCTCTCATTGACAATTACATAAAGAACATTACATCACATATAAAGAGACATATCATTGCTGTTCAACAATTATTTTAAGTTCCTCACTTTTTTGATAGTACTCACATATGCACATGACATAGTGTTATTTTCTCAAACCACAATGTTATTTGAGTAGTTTTGCCATACAATAATCATATCAGAGTAAACATTCACATTTAGAACATAAGTACTCTCTGTTGCCATATTTAACAAAAAATTTTTTGCAAATGGTGATTGGGGTTCCAAAAATGGCTTAAGTTGTTTCTACCCTGTGATCAATATTCACTAGTTTTTCTAGGTAGTACCCCCACAAATCTACTACTTGTAATAATACCAACCTTTTAAAGGGGTGTCATTCACTCCTGTTGATTAAAACGGGAATGTTTTCTCTTTTCGATGCCGTATATACGTGCAAAACTGAAAAAAATGTATAAAAATATACATTTTAGGGAGCCTTCATATACGCAGTTGTCTCTCTCTAAAGATGACTAGCCAGTATGCCCACTACCTCGTTAATTACTCATGAAATTAGAGCTAGAAAAACAAACTATCTACTGGTTCTGCCGCCAATACATTTAGTTTAGAGGGTACCCAGATCAGATACTCACATGAGATAGTTATTATACTCCTCTTATTAATCAGCGCTCATATTCATTCGAGCGGATACCAGGGGTCTGTTCTTCCTAGTAGATTTTTAAAACATATAGAACCAGTGTGTCACCGTTTGGGTTCTTTTTTACTTAACTTGAAACCAACTTATACTCGATATTTTACTTACGAAAAAGCAGTCTAGCAATCTAGTGATCACGCGGTATTAGGGTTGTTAGATTTGAAATCATCCAGGAACAATGGAAAAACTGCAGATAAAGCAGAACGGGACACGTTAAGTTCCCATGCTTCCATCACGTTAAGCATACGATATTAAAGCCAAGCTAGTACTCACATAAGATAATATTGGCGCCAACTCAACTGAACTGGGGCTGCCTCCGTCTCCCATACAGTGGTGGCTATTGCTTCTGTAATAATTACAAAGCGGAAAAACGCCTTAGTATACGAGTATGGAAGTAATTATGTGGGCTGAACAAAGTATCTACACTACGCGCTGTCACATACCTTTGGAAATGAAACTCCAAGCTTCCCGCGTGTCTTCTCCGTACAGTGCTTTCCTGTAATTGACATGGCAAACATACACGCCGTTTAAATACTTTCACCTGGCGTCTCGATGCGGAAGTGAAAGTTCGACCCCAGGAGTTTAAGCATGGGCATCGAAAGAAGCTACCGATACACAGTGATACACAGTGAAGGCTTTCCGAAAACTAAATCGCCTCAGTTGCGAAAAAACTGTACGGAACGTTATTAGTATAGATAATCGTTAATAACGCAATAGGCGTTATAACTTCTTCGTTACAATAAATATTTTCGGAATGTCACTTTTGTTTATGTTAAAAGGACCGCGCCTGCGCATGCGCGCGTTCATTGTTTACACCAACGCGTGAATGTATGCGTACCGGCTATTAACCTATCAATGCTATGAGCACGTACATGAAGTTATAAAATAAGTGGGCAAGTAAGCATAATGAAGGTACCTACTCATTCTATCGAACTTCAGTCGGCATCTAAGTGTGTATAATGTCTCTGTAATTCATTAGTGGGGTACAAGGGTATAGATCCTATTGGTAGTTACAAAATATGCCTGTATTATATATGCACATCTAGCAACCCGGTAACTATCAGCCTATCCTTAGTTCCAATCTTATGCATATCAATATGTCAAGTAGACGCCGGTATATGCTATCTTATGGTTGTCAATGTACAAATTAGAATGAAGATTATACACTATCTAATGGATCAGTATTTAATATTATAGGCACAGGGTGCTACTCTAAATTAGTCCATAGGTAAGTACCCTCTGTCCTGACTCTTAGGCTGCAATATCGATTAACAAAACTAAAAACGGGACCCCTGTTGGTCACCCAATCAGCCTATCCCACTCTTCCCGGGAATTGAGTCCATTTCTTACCGTGTCAAAGTAAGAAATGTACCACTGTTCTCTTTGTTTACGTTTGCTTGTGATGTTCCCGCCTCTCTTTCCTATTTTCACTCTTTCCAAGATAAACCACTTGAAATCACATTCACCATGATTCTTTTCTACAAAATGTGAGACAATTGGGGCGGTCATTTTTTTAGTCCTAATAGCAGATCTATGTTCCTGCAGTCTAGTCCTAGCTTCTCTCCCTGTTTCGCCAACATAAAATAGCTCACAGGGACATTTAAGTATGTAGATAATGTTTTTACTCTTGCAATTGTTGTGAGTCTTGCATCTAATTGTTTTATTATTGCAGGAGATTTCAGTGGCTGTCATACACTGATCACAAATGTTGCAACTACCACACCGAGAGGTACCCACAACTATGGTGTTGTCAAGTGTTCTTTGGTTTTCTCTTCCCTCATCTTTGTAGGTGTGGACTAGAAGATCTCGCAAGTTTTTGTTCTTTTTAAAAGCAAAAAGAGGTTTGTCCAATGCTGTATCTTCCTCATGATTAAGAATGTGCCAATGTTTATTGACCACATTCTTGATCTGGTTGCTGAGATGGGAAAACTTCGTCGCAAAAACAATTCTACTTACAGGGGTTTTCTGAATGTCAGATTTCTTGATTAAGGCTTCACGGTCATAAAACCTGGCCCTCTTCAGAGAGTTAGATAGAAGTTTTTTAGGGTAGCCTCGATCACGAAACTTTTTCTTCAGAACTGCAGCGTGCTTGTAGTAGTCATTTACATCTGAACAATTCCTCCTTAGCCGGAGGAATTGACTAAAGGGAATACTCTCCCTCTGTGATTTGGGATGGAAGCTCGAAAAATGGAGGAGCGTGTTTTTCGCCATGGGTTTTGTGAATAGCTCCACTGCTAATGCACCATCCACATTCTTGATAGAAATATCTAAGAAGTCAACCTTGGTTGTGGTATATGTAGAGGTGAACCTCAAGTTCGGGTCACCCAGGTTGATCCACAGGAGGAATTCTTCCAGCACCGCCGTGGTCCCTTCCCATATGAAAAAAATGTCGTCGATGTAGCGGTACCAGCCCGCTACATTCTCGAAAAAGGGTGCCATTTCATTATAGATATGTTTGCTTTCAAAGCTACCAACATAAAGACAGGCCAGACTAGGGGCACATGTGGCCCCCATGCTGGTCCCCTTCAGTTGTTTGAAATATTCATTTTTGAACAAAAACACATTGTTGGTTAAGATTAGTCGGACACAGTCCACTAGGAATTCCTTGTTGGCCCCATTCAGATCTTGCTGAGATAACAGTTCATCAATGACTTCAATTGTGTCATCCTGGGGATATTAGTGTAAAGAGACTCAATGTCTAGAGTGACCAGACACTGAGTCTCTTCACAGAAGGGCAGTCCCTCTACCAGGGAAATAATATGTGCGGAGTCTCTCACATATGATCTTAGTTGACAGACAATTGGTCTCAGGAAGTAATCCACATATTTACTAATAGGTTCTAGCAAGGAGTTTATGCTGCTAACAATAGGCCGCATAGGTGGATCTAATTTATGCTTATGAACCTTAGGTAGGCCATATATAGCTGGAGTTTTAGGTTCGGTATTATTTAAAAATTTAAATTCCTCTTCGCTAATATAGCCCTCATCTCTTGCGTTGCTTAGTAGCTGTAGACATTCCCTAGAAATTCCTAACAGGCATGAAACATTGGTAGGAGCATAATGCTCCTTCACCTCAAGCATCTTCCTGATTCTCTTTTCGTAATCAGGAGTATCAAAGATGACAACTCCCCCGCCTTTATCGGCTGGTTTCACCGTTATTGAGTTGTCATTCTTGAGTTTGTCTAGTGCCTCCTTCTCAGCCTTAGACGTGTTATATGAGGGTATTTTCTTTTCTTTGTCTAGAATTTTAAAGACTCCACTCTCTACTGCTATCTCGAAGGCTTCAATGTTCTTTCCTACCATCCCTACGGTTGGTGTAAAGGTGGATTTGGGTTTGAATCCCGTGATGTTCTCAGTGACTCTACTCTCTCTATTCTCAAAGAAGCGCCTCAGTCTTATCTTTCTAAAAAAGGCCTTCAGGTCTTTCTCTAATTGGAATCTGTCTATAGTGGTAGTTGGGACAAAGCTAAAGCCTTTACTTAAAATGTTGAGTTCTGTGTTACTCAATTCCCTGCTAGATAAATTTATTACTGGTAGTTTGCAGGTCTCCAGTATTGCTTGTTCCGTGTGCTCATGTATTCCTGTTGTTGAGGTGCTCGGTTGTATTGGGAGTTGTTCCGGTTGAATTGTCCGCGTCCCTGTCCTTGATTCCCATTGAACTGTCCTCGCCCTGAATGAATTACAGAGACATTATACACACTTAGATGCCGACTGAAGTTCGATAGAATGAGTAGGTACCTTCATTATGCTTACTTGCCCACTTATTTTATAACTTCATGTACGTGCTCATAGCATCGATAGGTTAATAGCCGGTACGCATACATTCACGCGTTGGTGTAAACAATGAACGCGCGCATGCGCAGGCGCGGTCCTTTTAACATAAACAAAAGTGACATTCCGAAAATATTTATTGTAACGAAGAAGTTATAACGCCTATTGCGTTATTAACGATTATCTATACTAATAACGTTCCGTACAGTTTTTTCGCAACTGAGGCGATTTAGTTTTCGGAAAGCCTTCACTGTGTATCACTGTGTATCGGTAGCTTCTTTCGATGCCCATGCTTAAACTCCTGGGGTCGAACTTTCACTTCCGCATCGAGACGCCAGGTGAAAGTATTTAAACGGCGTGTATGTTTGCCATGTCAATTACAGGAAAGCACTGTACGGAGAAGACACGCGGGAAGCTTGGAGTTTCATTTCCAAAGGTATGTGACAGCGCGTAGTGTAGATACTTTGTTCAGCCCACATAATTACTTCCATACTCGTATACTAAGGCGTTTTTCCGCTTTGTAATTATTACAGAAGCAATAGCCACCACTGTATGGGAGACGGAGGCAGCCCCAGTTCAGTTGAGTTGGCGCCAATATTATCTTATGTGAGTACTAGCTTGGCTTTAATATCGTATGCTTAACGTGATGGAAGCATGGGAACTTAACGTGTCCCGTTCTGCTTTATCTGCAGTTTTTCCATTGTTCCTGGATGATTTCAAATCTAACAACCCTAATACCGCGTGATCACTAGATTGCTAGACTGCTTTTTCGTAAGTAAAATATCGAGTATAAGTTGGTTTCAAGTTAAGTAAAAAAGAACCCAAACGGTGACACACTGGTTCTATATGTTTTAAAAATCTACTAGGAAGAACAGACCCCTGGTATCCGCTCGAATGAATATGAGCGCTGATTAATAAGAGGAGTATAATAACTATCTCATGTGAGTATCTGATCTGGGTACCCTCTAAACTAAATGTATTGGCGGCAGAACCAATAGATAGTTTGTTTTTCTAGCTCTAATTTCATGAGTAATTAACGAGGTAGCGGGCATACTGGCTAGTCATCTTTAGAGAGAGACAACTGCGTATATGAAGGCTCCCTAAAATGTATATTTTTATACATTTTTTTCAGTTTTGCACGTATATACGGCATCGAAAAGAGAAAACATTCCCGTTTTAATCAACAGGAGTGAATGACACCCCTTTAAAAGGTTGGTATTATTACAAGTAGTAGATTTGTGGGGGTACTACCTAGAAAAACTAGTGAATATTGATCACAGGGTAGAAACAACTTAAGCCATTTTTGGAACCCCAATCACCATTTGCAAAAAATGTTTTGTTAAATATGGCAACAGAGAGTACTTATGTTCTAAATGTGAATGTTTACTCTGATATGATTATTGTATGGCAAAACTACTCAAATAACATTGTGGTTTGAGAAAATAACACTATGTCATGTGCATATGTGAGTACTATCAAAAAAGTGAGGAACTTAAAATAATTGTTGAACAGCAATGATATGTCTCTTTATATGTGATGTAATGTTCTTTATGTAATTGTCAATGAGAGGTGTTATATTGTTTTGTGCAGTATTGAGAACTTTTAAAAAACTATTGGGTAGCAGATGGATTAAGCCTTATGTATGTTTTTTGTGTAATATTTTTACATTTAATGATGAGACTTATCTCTCTTTTAAACTTTAAATCATAGTATCTCTGGGGAATACAGCTAATAAACTTCCTGAAGAAGACGGCTACAATTTCTCTGGTCCGTCGAAACGCGTTGAGAATTGGGGGAGAGAACTCATATCACCAACTAAGGACTATTCTGACTGCTGCTGAATATAACCTTAATGAGTTCCTCCTTCTATTATACTTTAGGAACCTGTGTGATTAACTGTGAAGATTTTTTGTTCCCTATATTGACTGTGTTCCCTTGATTTTATCACTACTATTTGTTTAGTTTTTAATTAGATTTTAATAAATTCATACATTTGGTAATTTATTTGTTGTTTCATAGTTTTGGTTTCAACTGCACTATTAAGTTTGCCTGTATTGTGGTTCGTCATTTATGTTGTTTTGATTAATGTGGCCAGAGGGAATTTCTTATTTGACGAAGTCATAAGTTGGTACCCCATCCCTTTGGTAGAGGGTCCCTCTCTCTTTTATTAGAGTTCATTTTATGTAACTCAGGAATGTCACAGTCTGTTAGGCATGGCCGATTCCAATAACAGCAGTGCTCTGTAGCGACAGGGGCGGCTCTAAGCTCATGGCGGCCCTGGGCAGGGAGCGTAGGTAGGGGGCCCCGGAAGAGGGGGTCTGGGTGGGGCGGAGCAGGGAGGCCAGTGAAGAGGATGGCGGGGGGGGGTCAGGGTGTTTGGAAGTGGAACAGAGCCAAAGGCCACCAAATCCCTGCCAGGGGCCGCCACGCAAATATGTATCCATCCTCAGAGGATTATTATATTAGGGATATATATTGGTGTGGTGGCCCCTGGGGTTTGTTGGCCCTGTGCAGGTGCACAGCTTGCACATGCCTAAGGCCGCCCCTGCAAGTTTTCAATTCTCCGATGAACATCCTTTCTGGCTTAGCAGTGGTGGTGGAATGTGGAGTGCTTGAGGGTGAGACATACAGGTTGCGTAGAGAGAGTCTGATAAGAAAACAGACTAAGAACATTCAGAGGGTTGGAGAGGAAGAGTTTGGCTTTAAAAGTGGAAGTGGGACTTGAAGGTAAGACAGGCAGGGCAGTGCTTTAACTTAGCTGATTGCTTGAGCAGAGGCAGGGGCGGAATTCCACAATGCCACAGAACCTCACATAAACAGTTGTGCTTGAGGGATAAGCTACCATGGGTTGTACAACTGGCATGCATCCAATCTTCTACAACCACTAATATAAGCACTATTCACAGGTTTCCCTATTTATTGCATTGTTCACCACCAGCCTTGCCTATGGGCATATTATGTGGTGGTTGCAAAAGTGCCAAACCTTCTTAAACAAAAATAGCCCACTTTAATGTTGATTTATTGTACATTAGAGCGAGTGCACTTACCGACATTCCCAGAGTACATAAACATTTGCACTTACAGACCAGTGCCAAAACAACTTTTTATACTGGTCAATCACTTTAAAGATCTCATTATAGTGTTTGTGCTCGATATATGATTCGGAGTACTGCAAAATTACTGCACTTTGTGATTTTTCAGCATAAATTTTTCTACGCATAACTTTGAGGAATTTTTATGGGAAAAGAGGTTGTTAATAGAAGAAAATACAGATATCAGGTGGGGCAAAACCACACCCAAAAGTTATTCCCCATTCCGAAATCAGTAACTCAACAGGGGAAGGTAAAATCACCCTGCAGTAATGCCGCAAGACAAGGTAATGAAGTTTCTTGGTATAGTTTATCACACTGCAATTGCAAGCCCTATGTAATGAAGATTGAAGAATTGAATAGCAGCCAAACCTTAACAACTGCTTAGCAGTTCGGACTGGACTGTTCCCATCAAGCACAGGGTCAAGGCTGATTTGCATGTAGCCATGTCTGAACTGGGGTGGTGTGGAGTGCAAAAAAACGATGGATTTAGGCCCAGATCTCTGTACTGGGGTGAATGTATGACATTGTTCTGCATTCTGTCCATCAACTGTGGTTTTTGCATTTGTCAACCCGAGTGGGATGGGTATGCTCAGACGTGAGTCCCATGCTCTCCTCACCACTGGAGTCAAGCTATCCTGGCTGAAGACGGCTGATAGCCAGAAACCGGTCCTAGGATGCTTGATTCCGGTCCAGGAAAACATGGCTTAGCAGTTCGGGCTGGACTGTTCCCATGAGGCACAGGGTCAAGGCTGATTTGCTTATGGCCATGTCTGAACTGGGGTGGTGTGGAGTGCAAAAAAACGATGGATTTAGGCCCAGATCTCTGTACTGGGGTGAATGTATGACATTGTTCTGCATTCTGTCCATCAACTGTGATTTTTGCATTTGTCACCCCGAGGGGGATGGGTATGCTATGACATGAGTCCCATGCTCTCCACACCACTGGAGTCAAGCTATCCTGGCTGAAGACAGCTGATAGCCAGAAACCGGTCCTAGGATGCTTGATTCCGGTCCAGGAAAGACATGGCTTATCAGTTCGGGCTGGACTGTTCCCATGAGGCACAGGGTAAAGGCTGATTTGCATATGGCCATGTCTGAACTGGGGTGGTGTGGAGTGCAAAAAAACGATGGATTTAGGCCCAGATCTCTGTACTGGGGTGAATGTATGACATTGTTCTGTATTCTGTCCATCAACTGTGTTTTTTGCATTTGTCACCCCGAATGGGAGGGGTATGCTCAGACGTGAGTCCCATGCTCTCCACATCACTGGAGTCAATCTATTCTGGCTGAAGATGGCTGATAGCCAGAAACCGGTCCTAGGATGCTTAATTCTGGTACAGGAAAGACTTGGCTTAGCAGTTCGGGCTGGACTGTTCCCATGAGGCACAGGGTCAAGGCTGATTTGCATATGGCCATGTCTGAACTGGGGTGGTGGGAGTGCAAAAAAACGAAAGATTTAGGCCCAGATCTCTGTACTGGGGTGAATGTATGACATTGTTCTGCATTCTGCCCATCAACTGTTGTTTTGCATTTGTCAACTGAGTGGGATGGGTATGCTCAAACGTGAGTCCCATGCTCTCCACACCACTGGAGTCAAGCTATCCTGGCTGAAGACGGCTGATAGCCAGAAACCGGTCCTAGGATGCTTGATTCCGGTCCAGGAAAGACATGGCTTGGCAGTTCGGGCTGGACTGTTCCCATGAGGAACAGGGTCAAGGCTGCTGAACTGTGGTGGTGTGGAGTGCAAAAAACGATGGATTTAGGCCCATATCTCTGTACTGGGGTGAATGTATGACATTTTTCTGCATTCTGTCCATCAATTGTGGTTTTTGCATTTATCACTCACGACATGGTCAGTGACATCACTGATGACATCTCAAATGACATCACTGATGACATCATCCATGTGATAATTTGATGTATCTTCTCACACCCTAATATAGCCATTAATACACCCACTCTAAATTACAGACTGTCATTCTCAAAACCATAGACACTCCAACACCAATAACTAGATACCCACTCACTGGTTCTTAGCTTTACTCACACATCCACTCACTCATCCGTACAGTCACTCATACTTATGGTCACTCAGTATAGCACTATCATATGCACTCAATCACCTATATAGACACTCACAGACTGCCACTCACCCATAGAGGTACTCACACACCTCGTAAGTCATGCAAATAATTAATCACACTGCCATTTACTCACCTACACAGTTATACACACACCAGCTCACCTACTAATACAAATACTAGCACATTCCTACGCTCTTATACAGTCACTGATACAAACACACACTCAATCATACAGCCACTCTCACAATCACACACTCTCACTTATAGCCATTTACATACTCCAACACCAATATATACTGCCTTTCACATATGTAGTTACTCACACATGTACCACTGAGATATACATTCACTCACTAACACACCCATACACACACTCACCCACCCATACAGTCCATCACAGATGCACTCTTGAAAACATGCACCCAGTGAATCACTCACTCACACATCTATGTACAGAGTCACACACACCCCACCCACACAAACACTCAGGCACCAATACAGATACTCAGACAACCAATCAATAACCCATATAGACACTCATGTAGCTATCCACAAACCCATGCAGCCACTTACACACCAACAGACAGACGGTTTTGGACCCGGCCCTTTAGGCAGGTTCAACCGAGACTTTTTGCTTTTTCCTAGCCTGTTTCTGGAACCTGGTGGTGGTGATTTTAGGCCTCTGCGCACTTTTTCACTGTGGTACAGTGTAAAGTGCTTGAGCTCTCTGTGTATGTGTGGTGAGTGACCTGCCCTCCTGTAGGAATGAATGGGGAATATGTATGCCCATGGTAGTTCCTGATGTGTGGGGAGTGCAGGGGCGAGTTTTGTATGAGATAACTCGTGAGACTGAATGCTGCAAAATGGTATATGCGGCATGACTGTGTCTAGTCTAGAAGTACCACTTTTAGAAGTTGGCATATTTGTGTAATTTGTGTCTGGCGTGTGATTGGCTGGTGAGCCTGGGTCAGGAGTGCCTGGGCCTGCTTGTGGATTGACTGTCTGGTTTGAGGGTGACAGGGGCTGGAGAGCCCAGGAGGTTGTCTGAGTCAGCCCATGGATGAAAGGCAGCATCTGCTGCCAGGGAAGTGGGAGGAGATGGCACCTGATAGTGAAGGGCTGTGCCTGCCTGCCACAATGCTGGCTCCACCCCCCGCTGGGCGACTGTCACCTCTGTCCCTGATACTGACAGGACTTCCCTATAACCAGTTCTAGCTGGTTCTCACACTGCCTACACAAAGACTTCAAAGACTTTTCTGTGTATAAGAAGGGGCTGTGTCCCCTTCCAATTTGTTCTTGTTTCTGACTTCAATCTACCAGGGGCGGGCGCTGCCCAGCCCCTGGATGCCTGGAGGACTTCTGGGGGACCCTCTGCCTTGCCTGGGCTGATGGGGGGACTTGGCCCAGCCCCTGGACACCTGATGGACTTTCCCTGGGGACCTTTGCCTGTGGTCCCCTGCTACAGACTTCTGGGAACTTTCTCTTGCTTTTGCCAAGGCTTGTTATAGCCTAAAGTGGCTGGAAGGACCTTGCTGCATCCCCTGAAGCACTTCTGTGGACCCTTCTTGCTATAGGGGTCATTTCTAGGGGCCTGTAGGTGCTACCAGTGCCCCCAGCGCGATGGAAGCGCTTTATTTTTGTCTCCTAGCGCTTCAGAGCGCTTTATTTTGGACCCGTAGCGAGCGTGCCGCATTTTGCATGAGGTTTTGCAGGTACCACCCTGCTTGATGCCCGATATTGTTATATCTTTATTTACGGGTGCCACCCCGTTTTTATTTAATTACTTGAAGCCGGTGCCCACCTGGCATTGCCTCGTGTTGATTTCACCGCTGCTGGCCCGGAGATCGAGATAGAGGAGCTGTGCCGGCCCACCCTGCCAAGGGCCGCGCTGCCATTGGAGGCCCTCGGAGCAGGAAGCCAGGCAGATTCTTCCGTGACGTGGGCGGGGCTTCGAGACGGTCATTTCCGCTTCCCCCCTGCCCGGAGGAAGCCTGCTTGGGCGTTCGTTGCCGGTCTCCCGTGTGGAGAGGGAGACCGGAAAGGCTGGCCGCGGCACGAGACCGGAGAAGAAGATGGCGGCGTCTTTTGTGGGGCTCCCGTGACCGAGAGGGAGCCCCGAGATGAGGAGCGGCAGCCAAGAGCCCCGCAGGCTCCATTCGGGAGTCGCGGGGTGAGGTGAAGAGGCAGTAGCAGGCGCTGTCCCAGAGCCCCCGGAGACAGAGTGAAGCAGCCCAGTGAGTTGAGAACGGGCATGGGGGGGCTCCGGGCGGGTGCCAGTAAAGAAGCAGGCACAGTGCAAGGGCGGCCCCGGATGGCAGTGGGCCGCCCCACCGTTTCCCAGAGCCTCAGTGGCTCCCCCGGCACTCCAGTAAGTTGTTCAAAGCCTAGAGGGCTCTGGTGTTTAAGGGGCCTGAGGGCTCCAGGGGCCAGGTGTGTCTCCCGAGCCCAAATGGCTCCAACGACGGGGCCATAATTGATTCAGAGCCTCGAGGCTCCCACGAGCACGGGGGCATGATTATTTAAAGAGCCTGTGTGGCTATCCCCCTGGCCCCATTTCTACGCACTAGTGTTTGAGGACATGTTGAGTGGTTAAGGAGCCAGTGGGCTCCCTGGGGGCTAATGTTATCTGTAGAGCCTGTGGGCTCCAACGATGGGCAGGTTGGCGTCAGAGCCTGTGTGGCTCCAGCAGTGGGCGCAATTTGCTTGAAGGGCCACTGACGGCCCTGTCGCAGTTTTGTCTCCAGCTGCCCAGCAATTAGTGGGCAGCTGCACCGTTTAGGCGCAATTGGAGAGAAAGTCCCTGTGTGGGACAGAGGGGGCACAGTGGTGCCCGGCCTGCTACAGCTGCGCAGCACTTAGTGCCAGATGCAACGTTTAGACCCTTGTGATTGTTCCCAGGTGCCCAGCAAGTAGTGGGCACCTGCTACGTTTAGGCTTGTGCTTACACTGGCGCTGCATGGCAGCGCGCCCTGACATTTGGACCCAGGGCATCTTTGCCCCAACAAGGCCAGTTGGCCTAGGGACTGCCACAGATGGTGGCTTATGTAAGTTGTGCGCAATGTGGTTATCTGCTATGTCTAGGATGGTAACTGCCTACTGTGTGTTTTTGCGCTATTGAGTTGTTGTGCACCTCTGAATGTATTTCTATGCATCATGTGTCTTCCTTTCTTTCCCTGCGCTTCACCTCTGAATGTTTTAGGCATCATGTGTCTTCTTGCGCTGCACCTCTGAATGTATTTTATTGCATCAGTGCTTTGTTCTTAACACTGCTGAATGTGTAGGTTTATGCATCATGTGTTTCCCTTTACTACTCTTCTGAATGTATATGTATGCATCATGGGTAATGTGTACTTTCCTAGACCCCTAAACGCTGTATTTTATTCTTAGGTGGTTGTCCTTTTTAGTACAGGTGGTCCTAGTGAGGTCCTGGTACCTGTTCCCAGTAGTTACTGGACGTGATTTATAACTGTTACTTTGTGCTACAGTGATTTTATATTCTTTTATTCTAATTTCTAACAGTATTTCATTTCTACTAAGTGCTGATTTTGACAGTGGCCCCTGTGGCCCTGTCTTGTAAATAATCCCTTATGAATGTTGCCGTGCCAGTTGGCACAATGTACATGTGTGATTTTTATCTGATATGTGTTTACAATACAAAAGTTATTTTAATATAACCTTGTGTGGAGTCCCTTTTGTGGTGTGCCTAGTATGTTGTTGCTGTTGTGTGCTGGCGCAAATGCTTTACACATTGCCTCCGAGTTTAGCCTTACTGCTCGTGCCAAGCTACCAAGGGGGTGAGCAGGGGTTATCTTGGCGTGTGACTTCCTTGCCCTGACTAGAATGGTGGTTTCTGCCTAGCTTTGGCGTCAGCCTTAGCCAACCAGAAATAGCCAGTTCTAACAGACGGATACAGACATTCACACAGTTTAGTCACTAGCCCATGCATTCAGTAAGATACATTTAATCACTCACTTATAGAGTCAGTCACGCACCTACTAAATCATCCATTCAGACACTTATACACCCACTCATTCTTCAATACACCTTTCCCTATATATATCAAACATATTTAAACTTTAAATAAACACACAGTCACTGGATGATGTCATCAGTGATGGCATTTGAGATGTCATCAATGATGTCACTGACCATGTCATGAGTGATGTAATATGTGACATCATTAGCAGTGCATTGCGGGGGCGTGAGTTATAGTTAGCTGAACTAACTATAGCAGGGCAATTTCTCTGGTTTTGTACGAGTGAAATGTCCAACTAACTATAACGCCCCTGAAACCTATGGTTCTTTCTGTGAATATATAAATATATATATATATATATATATATATATATATATATATATAAGTTCACCTCCTCCGCAAAGCCGCCGGGACACCAAGACAGCGGTGCATCACAGGGGCCGAGGTAGCCCCTTATCTAAATTCAGGTTCACAGCGCGTAGCCACCGCTACGCAGATGCACTCTTCTCCGGTAAAAAGCAGACCACTCCAGTCACCTTTTGCGTGTTCCAAAGGTATTTATTATTTCAATTGCTGCATGTGAAATACGGGCAAAGGAACAAACCCCAACGCGTTTTGGCGAGGCACTCGCCTTGGTCACGGGTATTGTTGTAAAAGTGATCAAACATTAAATAAAGTTACATGTGAAAAAGTAATGAAAATCAACAAAGGACACCCGCCCACAATATTGCGGCCATCTTGAAGTGGTGTAATTGTACTCACCAACACTACAGATCGCCTCTCTCAATATTGCACGTATAAGTAACTAATTTTGTCTTAGAAATAATAGCAATATTCAGGAATCGTCCACATGACTAAATCATAATCGTAATTCCCAAATTAGATGCATAATATGCAAATATGACATGACATGCAGTAAATGTGGTATCGTGTTGGTGCTGTGCGCGTGTGTGTCTCGTGTTGTGGCGCGTGTATGTGTATGTGTGCGCGTGTGTGTATGTGCTCGTGTGGAATGCGTGGAATGTATGCCAGTGTGAATGGTGTGGAAGGAGTCAGTTACTGGAAGGGAGGACGGAGGAAGTACTATCGTGTTGCTGTATCGCCTTCTACTTTGAATGTCATTAAAGAATAATTGAAGAACCTACTTGCCTACGGGATTCCTTGCATACAATACATGGCGACGAGCGGGATTTGGCAGCAGCGACATCGATTTTTTTAAAGAAAAATTTTTTTTTTTCTCTCTTAATTCCGTTGGATTATTAAATATTTGGATTATTCAACTCTCACTTGCTAACGATTTACTATTAAGAGACGTTCAACAACAGTGAGTAGCAATCGGCAGTAAACTTGTATTTTGTGGAAAGTGGAAAGTTTACCTTCTTTAAACGATCTACGGCAACGTATGGTGCATCTTTTGAACTGGACTCGTGAATGAACAGTTTGCGCGTGCGGATCATTATTATGAACCTCTAGTCTTCCCGTAGCCGATTGTCATCGTCACGTGATATTGTCATCACGTATCACGCACAACGTGTGGCCATTTTGGATGTATTTTTGCATCGTTGCAATGCGTCAACAGATCAACATAGCATCAGAGCAACGCGATCAACATAACATCAGAGCAACGCGTTCGACATAGCATCAGAGCAACGCGTTCAGATGTCAATTTCAAATAAATACATACTACGGCGTTTATAAGCCAAATTAACGCTGGCCATACCAGTTGATTCTACGTTGTGGGTAACATCTTTATGTACTATTTTAACGTTATTTTTTTTCACTACAAGTACAAAGCCTTATTCATTTTCCACACTATTAAAACTTTGGTGAACTTTTTGTACAAGGAAAATTGCATATTAACTTGGACTTTGGTGAACTGTTTGCGCAAGTATCTGCAAAGCATTTTTTTTCTTCATTTTTGCAAGTGTTAAATTGTATTACCTTATATTGTAATTGTAATGTCTTCAATTCATCCACCTCCATTTTTTCTGGCTGAGTCTGGTGAACCTCCTATTGCATGGGATCTTTGGATTGATATGTTTGAGGCTTATGTTGAAGTGTTAAATGAAGAGGAACCCTCTCAAGATAGGAAAGTATCACTACTTAAACATAGATTAGGTGCTGTAGGTTTGAGGGAGTTCAAAAATTTACCGAAAATTGAAAATGCTGGTGATATGGGTGCTTATCAATGTGCCGTCAAACAGATGCAGGAAAGGTTTGGAAGAAAAATTAACGTAGTGATGGAAAGGTTTAAGTTTTATTCAAGGGCTCAAAAAAGTGATGAGTCAATTGATCAATTTGTTTCTGCTCTGAGGGGTTTAGCAGTCACCTGTGAATTTGAAACCATCACATACGATCAGGTTTTGCGAGACCAGATCCTTATGAAGACTAAATCTAAAAAAATCCAGGAGAAATTATGGTCATCTGGCAGCACTTCATTGAAAAATGCAATTGAAGTTGCTAGAGGTGTAGAAATTTCTGACCAATGCATTCGTGAAGTCAGAAATGAAAAAAATGATAGTGATTCTACATCAATTAATGCTGTGAATAGGGTTGATAATTATAAATCCAAGACTGATAGTAAGACTGATAGTAAGATGACTAGTTATTCATCTTATTCTAATAAAAAGGGGAATGAAAAAACTTATGTAAAAACTGGTGAATCAAAAAAGTTTGCGTGTTTTAGATGTGGGTCTTCGACTCATCTAGCAAACTATAAGTGGTGTCCAGCTCTTGACAAAATATGCACTAATTGTAAAAAAAAGGGACATTTTACTAGAGTTTGTCGGGATTTCAAAGCTAAAGTTAATTATTTACAAGATGATGAACAAGATGACATTAATTGTGTCCATGCTAATAATCAAGATGATGCTTTCCACATTGTAGGCGATGTATGTAGTATACAGGACGAATCTCTTAAAGGGACAAATAAGGTAAAAAAATTACCGTCATGCCTTGTCAGTATTGATGGTTTGGAAGTAAAGGTCATGGTAGACTCTTGTGCATGGTACACCATTATGGGTATGGATTTGTTTAAATCCCTTTGGCCTACTAGACCATTATTAGGTCCTGATGTACGACCTGGTAGTTACACTGGGCATAAAATACCTTTAGAAGGGTTCATAATTGCTAAAATAACCTTTGGCTGTAATTCGTGCCAGGGTAAAATTTATGTGGCCGACAAAGGTGCAACTATTTTGGGGTGGCCACACATTTATGATTTGGGCATGAAAATCGACCCCAGACGGGAATGTCCTGTGTATTCTATTCAGGATGGATGCATTGAGAATAATACTTATTCAAACCTACAAGAAAAATTTCCTGATGTATTTTCGAATGGGATTGGCAAAATGGTTGGGTTCAAGCATAAAATAATATTAAGAGAGGGTGCATGTCCTATTCGACAAAAACTTAGGAATGTTCCCATCAGCTATAGGGAGAAGTTAGGTGAGATACTTAAGAAACTATGTAGTGATGGCATTGTTGAACCTGTTGAAAGCTCGGATTGGGTTTCGCCAGTCGTAATTTCGCTTAAATCCAATGGCGATTTACGACTGTGTGTGGACCTAAGATGTTTAAATGAAGCTATCTGGGTGGACACATTTCCTCTTCCTAATTTGCAGGAGCTTACATCGTCCGTTGGTGGCTCATCTTGGTTTTCCAAGATAGACTTAACCAGTGCGTACCATCAAATTGTATTAGATGACGATTCTAAACATTGCACTGCCTTCATTACTACAGAAGGAATGTTTAGGTATAAACGAATGCCATTTGGTCTCGCCAGTGCATCTGCTGTATTCCAAAGGGAAATGTGCAGGGTTTTACAAGGTATTGAAAATGCTAAGGTCTTTCAAGACGACATTTTAATATATGGGAAAGATAAAGAATGTCACGATAAAAGTTTATTTGAGGTTTTAGATGCATTGAGAAGAAGTGGGTTGACCATTAAAAACGAGAAATGTGTATTTGGGAAATCTGAAGTTGAATACTTAGGACATGTAATATCTAAGGATGGGATTCGACCTAAAATCAGTCATGTTGATGCTATCTTAGCTGTTCCGGAGCCTACTAGCAAAGAGCAATTGATGTCATTCCTTGGACTCACAGAATTTTATTCACGTTTTATTGAAAACTATGCTTCAAAAGTTGAACCCTTGAGATCATTATTAAAAAGAGGTGTAGTGTTTACATGGGGTGAGCAACAAAAGACATGTTTCGAGGAAGTGAAGAAGGAGATAGTCACTACTCCTTGTCTGAAACCCTTTTTGCCAACGGCTGAATGTGTGTTGTCTGTGGATGCGTCTGGTTATGGAATTGGGGCTGTATTTTCCCAGCGGGTTAAGTCTGAAAAATGGGTAGTAGCGTATGCTTCACGCACCTTGACCCAAGCGGAGCGGAATTATTCCGTGATTGAGAAAGAATTATTGGCTGCTTCATGGGCAGCTGAAAGATTTCGAATGTATGTATGGGGGAGGAAATTTAAAATTTGCACGGATCACAAACCATTGGTGAATATTTTAAGACCTGAGGGAGGAAAAAATTTAACTCCAAGGTTAGCTCGCTTAGCCTCAAAGCTGCAGATGTTTAATTTTAGCATAGAATACATTCCGGGTAAAGATAATGTAGTTGCGGATGGTTTATCCAGGTTACCCAATGTGGATTCTAAGGAAGTTGTAACCAATACCGATTGTGAAATAGCATTTACTACTAAGGACGTATTTCTTGTTGGGACTCAGGATGCCATTAGTGGTATCTCTGAAACATCGTGGATGAATGAGATGGAGAAGGATGTAGTTCTGAAGGAGATTAAACGTTTTATAGTTGAGGGTTGGCCAAGAGAGTCCAATTTACGTGGTGAATGTGTTGCATTTTCTAAGATTAGAGATGAATTGTGTATTGTCAATGATATTATCCTAAGAGGCGACAGGATTGTTCCCCCTGTGGGTTTAAGGAAGGATATTGCTGAGAAAAGCCATTTAGGACATGGTGGTATGTCCAGTTCGAAAAGGAGGGTCAAAGAGTGGTTTTGGTGGCCAGGTTTAGATTCTATGGTGGACCGATTGGTAAGGGATTGCAAGATTTGTGGTACTAGTGATAAAGTGGTTAAACCATTACATGTACCATTAACCATGGTAGAATTACCTGAATACCCGTGGCAGAAAGTAGCTATTGATTTTATGGGGCCATTCTCTGCTTTATCATCTATGGACTGTTATGCCATTGTACTAGTTGATTATTATTCAAAATGGCCCGAGGTAAGAATGGTAAGTGGGATGTCATCTGATGTAGTTATTGAGTTTTTATAGGATGTATTTTTAAGAGAGGGTGTTCCTGAAATATTAGTTTCAGATAATGGTCCCCAATTTGTATCACAGAAGATGGAAGAATTTTTACAAGTAATGGGTATCAAACACATTAAATCTTCATTATATCACCCAGAAGGTAACGGCCAAGTTGAACGCTTCAACAGAGTGGTTAAGGAAGCAATTGAATTGGCATTGAGTGCAGGTTTGTCTTGGAGGAAAGCTTTGCAAGAGAGGCTGACTGCTTATCGTGTTACCCCCCATTCAGCTACAGGGAGAACACCTTTCGAGATCTTGAGGGGTAGGAAACCTTTCTCTGGGTTGGTGCCTTGGTGGTTGAGGAAAAGAAATGATAAGATGCAATGCAACACTAGGAATATTGATAAAGAAGTCAGATCTGAGGTTAAGAGGTATCAAGATCGTAATCAGCAGTATCATGGTAGTAGACATGCTTGGCCTTTAGTTAGGATTGGTCAGTTGGTTAGGGTGAAGAACCCTAGGAAGGTGTTGAAGGGTGAAAGCGTATGGTCTAAACCTTTAAAAGTAATAAAGGTTTTTGGTAGTGCTGTTGAATTAGAAGATGGTAAAAGATGGAATTTTCGCCAATTGAGTCTTTGTAATGAGAGGAGTGGTGTGGTTGGTGCACATCATGATGGTGGGTCTTGTAGCGGTTATTTATTAGGTGATGATTTTGGCCTAGTAAAAGAATTGGAGTTATCTAGTGATGCAGGTAGTTGTGGTACAGGTAGTTGTAGTACCGATTGTGAGCCTGGTTATGGTGTTGGGGATATTGGTGATGTTGGACCTTCTTCTTCTCATTTCGGCGTTGATGATGAGTGTCTGCGCCGTAGTGATAGAGTAAGGAAGTTGCCTGTCCGGTTTTCTGATTACAGATTAGGATGATTCTGTTGTGGGTACTTAGACTTTTTGAGGAGGAGGGTGTGTGGTATCGTGTTGGTGCTGTGCGCGTGTGTGTCTCGTGTTGTGGCGCGTGTATGTGTATGTGTGCGCGTGTGTGTATGTGCTCGTGTGGAATGCGTGGAATGTATGCCAGTGTGAATGGTGTGGAAGGAGTCAGTTACTGGAAGGGAGGACGGAGGAAGTACTATCGTGTTGCTGTATCGCCTTCTACTTTGAATGTCATTAAAGAATAATTGAAGAACCTACTTGCCTACGGGATTCCTTGCATACAATAGTAAACAATTCTATAACGTTGTGACTTGAACCCTAAGACAAGTCATTACATAAATTCATTATTTCGGCATTCAAAGCCTGTAAATTAATTTAAAGTCAACCAGCCCCAGTGGGCAACGTTCACACGAGTAATACTACTGCATGTCTTTCCTTGTCACATGATGTACATCTTGATGGGACACATCTATTTTCCCCAGTGGGAATTCCAAAGATAAAGTCCACAAAAATAATTAAATACTTGTCACACCCCAGTGGGAACTCTTGTCCAGTGAACAGTTACACTCCCGGTTCCTAAAATTAGAAGAAAAGGGAGCCGATCAAATATAAGATGGAAAGTGTACTAATATACACTACATACTGCCAATGCGGGTCTTCAGTTCTAAATAAAACAGTGATATACAATAAATTGTGTGTGAATAACAAGTAAAAGAAAAGTAGTTTTTAAAATCATGTAACGAAGCACTAAGTAGACGTCAGGCTCAGCATAGTTCATACAATGTGCATTATAAAACATGACTAGGTATAACAGTTGATCATGGTAACACTCAGCAACTCAATGCAAAATTCCAGATATAAATGCTTATCCACAGGATACTAATCATTCACCCAAATGCCATTTCATTTCTTCTTCAGAATTGAGGCCTCTCGGTATTAGGGTGTCTAACTCGAGAATGTATCGATTTTCTAGTTGTCTCAACTTACGAATCTTGTCCCCCCCCTCTGTTCATAGCTGGGAGTTTGTTGATTACGAAGAACTTGAGCAAATTGCGATTGCTCCTGTGAAGCTCTTCGAAATGGCAGGCAACTGGTGATGTCTGATCTTTGTTATCAATTGCTCTCATGTGCTCTAAAACTCGTTTATTTGCAGGGAACATTGTGCTTCCTCCATACTTTTTAGAGCATGGGCACACTAAAATATAGATGCAATACTCAGACAAACAAGTCAGATATTTGCCGATGGTTTTGTCCAAAGCCTCCACAGGAAAAAATACCTTTTTAACATTGTTGCTATACTTGCACGCTTTGCATTTCATGCAGGTATAGAAGCCTTGAATCTCCTTGCTCCTGGGTGAAATGGTGCTCACCTTATTTTTACTGAGTTTATCTCTAAGTGAGTGGGCCTTCCTGTAAGTCATACTTGGATTATCCCCCAAGACGTCTACCAAAGTGGGCTCAGTCTTGAGTACATTCCAATGGCGTCTGAGGCTACTCTGGACCTGCCAGGATCTGGAGTGAAAAGTGGAGATGAATCTCACGTTGTCTTGATCAGATGTTTCTGGTTTTTTCTCAGGAACCAACAACGTAGAGTGGCTGATCTTGCTAGCTTTATTAAATGCTACCTCTATAACTGTGGAATGATATCCCCTTTCAATGAAGCGTTGTTTCATGCATTTGCTTTCATTGAGAAAATCCTGATCCGTGCTGCAGTTCCTCCGAGCCCGGAGGAACTCGCCAAATGGAATACTTCGGATCAGAGTCTTGCGCAGTCCGCTCTCGGCGTGCAACAATGTGTTGCCAGCCGTGTCTTTGCGGTATAGTTTGGTAGTCAATTTATTGCCAGATACTCTGATACAAGTCCAGAAACACCATCGTCTGAGTATTCATCTGACCTTCCAGGGCTAGATTAAGATTGTTACTATGCAGATCAGAAATGAAACGCTCAGCCTCTGTCTTTGAGCCCTCCCAAATGATGAACACATCATCTATATACCGCAGCCACATCCTCACGTGGCTGCGGTACATTGGATGAGTTTTCTCAACTTGCTGCTCCCAGCTTGCCATGAATAGATTAGCAAAGCTGGGAACAAAACAAGTGCCCATCGCTGTACCGTGTCACTGTCTATAATAGACCTCATTAAAGACAAAAAAGTTTTGCTCCGGGCAAAAAGTCATCATTTGGATAATCATCTCAGTATGACTAAGATATGAGATCGATCGAGTGCTGAGAAATTTGCGGCAGGCCTTGATACCGTCTTTGTGTCTAATTGATGTGTATAAACTACACACATCCAGTGTAATGAGTATATAGTTATCCTGCCATACAAAATCCTTCAACTTGTTGATAAAATCTCTGCTATCTTTAAGATAGGATGGTACACTTTCAACAAAAGGACGAAGAAAAAAATCAATGTATTTCGACGTGTTCTCCAGCGGAGAACCTATCGAAGATACAATGGGTCTGCCCGGGGGTTTGGTGGAATTTTTATGCAGCTTGGGCAGGAGATATAACACTGCCACCTTGGGGTTGCGGTTCAGAAGAAATGGGTACTCGTTCCACTCAATAATGCCACTTAGGCGCCACCCATTCAACATCTCGAAGTAAGTACTGTTACTCTTGTCAATGGCCTGTAAGGAGGAAACTTCATAGCATTCCATGACATTCAATTGTCGCATACCCTCCATGATGTAATCTTCTACATCCATTAAAACCACATTCCCCCCCTTGTCCGATTGGCGAATGACAATTGAGGAGTTATTCTCCAATGACTTCACCGCTACTCTTTCTGGTTTACTCAAATTGTCATTCGACCAACACTTTTTTTTGGCCAAGTTCTTAAAGTCATTGAAGACTAAGGATTCAAACGTGTCAATACTGCACGCAGGCATCGTGGGGTTAAAGGTGGATTTAGGTATAAGTGAGTTTGGACAGTTAAGATTATTCTTGAAACCCAAAGAAACTGCATCAATTGGAGTATTCAATGGTGTACCAAACTCCAATTCCTTCATAGCTATCAAAGTCTCGACCTCCTCAATGGTCTCACATGCAGGTTCAATGCTAGAAACACAAGTAACAGCATTCTTAACTTTGAGCTTATTCCATTTATGTAGACGCAGTTTCCTGGTAAATTTAAACAAGTCTATGCGTTCCTGAGAGTAATTAAAATTGGAAGTAGGGCAAAAAGAAAGACCATATTGGAGTACATCATGTTCAGCAGTGGAAAGTAAATAAGAGGATACATTTACCACAGTACGCCGATTCATTTTCCTCTTGTTTTTTTCTGACCCCGTGTTTCCACTCCCACTGGGGTTGTGTTTCCGCTTGCACCAGCCACCCCTCCTGACTGTGTGTTGGCTTTGGCTGTTCCTCCTCCAAGATTTCCTCTTCCTCTGCCTCTTCCTTTGAATCCTTTTCCTTGCCCCCGTCCCCTGTCTATCTGCCAGTTTTGTAAATGTGAAGTCTGGCTACCCACTGTGAACCTGAATATATATAAATATATATATTTATCACAGCCACCGAACACCAGCCAGCTGCACACGTGAGCGGGTGCATACGAAACGGAGGTGTGCCCGTTTAGAAAATCTCAGCTCCAAACATCCACGGATTCATAATCCAAAAGGAAGGTAGCACACGCAGGGGGTAGTTCCTCTAATATTTTATTAAGGGAACTGAACAGCAACAACGCGTTTCGCCATAGGGCTTTGTCAAATTGTGCAGAGAGCCAAGGCGCTCGTCTGCTTAAAAAGACGTCATTCAGCATAGTCATAAACAAAGAAGGACTGCAATACTACTGTCTCAAATGGCCGCCATCTTAAGACGGTATACATCACTATAAAAGTAGACGTAAAGACATATGTAACTCAAGTTAAATAAACAAAAATATTACATAGCCAGACAGATATGAATAAATACATAAATGCAACAATGAAATTACAATTCATAATCAAAACCGCCCATGATGGGCAATAGCAGTCCAACTCTGCTCCTCGTGTTAATACAGCCCAAGATGGGCATAGCTGGAACTAGCATGTCATACCAGATTGCGAGTGCGTAAAAATATATGCGTGACACAGAAGAGATATTATACCGTCATGTAACGTGCTCTAGGCGAAAATAACGCTCAGAGCACCACATTAAACCTATATTAAGTACGCACATTGTACATTTAAAGCACTGTCAGAAACAGTCGCACTCGATATATATCTCGCCCTGGATGGGCATGAAAAATGACACCTATGAAATCCTGTATATACATACATCCGAATGACATCAATTCATTTACAATTTTTTAGCCAAGTTGAATGTTCATGTTGATTGATCATATATTAACCAAAGTTGTTCAGAACAGGCAAAAGGTACAGTTAAAATAATTAATGATGTGCAATAAAACATGGATATCTCAGAAAATACAGAATATACAGAATTACTGTGCAACTCTTCTCAGCCCAAGTGTACTGATAGCTCTTCATGCATATTAAGGCCGTTGGGGTTTTTGCTCTGTAAATCGATTATGTACCTGGATTCTAGCCGTCTAAGTTTCAAAAGACGATCACCTCCCCTGATATCTGCCGGTACACTATCAATGGCATAGGGCGTGGAACATGTCAAGAATTTTGTGATACGTTTAGGAATGGCCCGACCAGATATCTTATAAGTAAGCGTCCGCTTACTATATTTACAAGCCTTACATCGGCCACATGGGTAAAAACCACTGAGAACAGGTAATTTGGAGATTCTTTTAGGAGCAGAGTAATGGCTAGAGACCAAATGATCCCTAAGAGATCTTCCCTTTCTAAAAGTGACTAACGGATTAGTCGGCAAGTCCGCCTTGATGATGTTATCAGACATTAAGATATTCCAGTTTTTCTTTAATATCTTCTTAACTTGCCCAGCATTTTGTGAGAAGGTAGTAATAAGGCGGAAAGCCCCATTGCTAGATTTTACTGTCTTTTTAGGTTTCAACAATTCTTTTCTCCTCATCTTTTTAGCTCTCTCGTAAGCACGAGCTAACACCCCATCACTATAGCCTCTTATCCTGAATCTCTGTAGGCTCGCATCCGCCGCCTTCTCAAAATCATCATTGTTGGAGTTGTTCCGCCTTAACCTTAAAAGTTCTCCATAAGGGATACTCTCAATTAATTGGCGTGGGTGACTCATCGTGGCAAAGAGCGTGGAATTACCCGCCGTCTCTTTTCTGAACAGTTTAGTCTGTATAATACCATCATTGTCAATATACACAGTAAGATCCAGGTAGTTAACAAAAGTCCTGCTAATGTGACCAGAAAATTTAAGATTCACATCATTCCTATTAAGAGCATCAACAAAAGTACTAGCTGTTTTTACAGGGCTTTCTAGAATAATGAAAAGATCGTCTATATAGCGATGCCACCCTATGATCCGGTTGTCCCACTCCTGATTGGTGTTACTCCAGGCCGCCTGCTCCTCCCACCAACCTACAAAGAGGTTGGCAAAGCTGGGAGCAGAGCAGGCTCCCATCGCAACTCCGGACATCTGCTTATACAGTTGTTTGCTGAAAAGAAATATGTTATTATTCAGACTAAAATTCATGAATTCCAGTAACATATTGTTGTGCTCATAGAATCGTACAGGACGTTTATCCAAAAAACTAGCCATGGCCTTCAACCCATCACCATGTGCTATACACGTGTACAGACTGGTGATGTCCAGCACCATCATACAATAAGTGTCCTTCCAAATGACTTCATCAATATAAGTCAGAAAATGCTTCGTGTCCCTTAAATAGGAATTCAAAGACATAACCAAAGGTGAAAGAAACAAATCCACATAGATAGAAAGGTTCTCAGTGAGACTCCCATTAGATGCGACAATGGGCCTACCCGGGGGATTACACATGTCTTTATGAACCTTTGGGAGGTAGTAGAAAGTGGGAATTACAGGACTTAAGCAATGCAGAAGTAAGTATCCATCAGTGCTAAGCATGTTAACATTATACCACTTTAGTATCATGTCGTGGTAATCAACCACGCTCTGATTATATACTCCTTCGCTCACAGTTATGTAAGTATTAGTATCTCCCAATAGACGTAGGGCCTCTGTTTCATATCGGACAGCCGTGAGGAGAACAATGTTACCGCCCTTGTCCGAAGGCTTACATACCAAACCAGAGTCATCACACAAAGTTTGTAATGCAATCTGTTGTTGTTTGGTGAAATTGTCATGTGACGGTATGTATTTTTTAACATTCCTTAACCTAGAAAGGTCCCTCACAACAGCATCAGGAGAGGTATCAATGGCATCAGTTCCCATGATGGGCATAAATGTGGAGGCCGGTTTAAAAGCACTGGTCCCACCTTTTTATTGCACATCATTATTTATTTTAACTGTACCTTTTCCCCGTTCTGAACAACTTTGGTTAATACATGATCAATCAACATGAACATCCAACTTGGCTAAAAAATTGTAAATGAATTGATGTCATTCGGATGTATGTATATACAGGATTTCATAGGTGTCATTTTTCATGCCCATCCAGGGCGAGATATATATCGAGTGCGACTGTTTCTGACACAGTTATAATATCATCAGTGCTTTAAATGTACAATGTGCGTCCTTAATATGGGTGCTCTGAGCGTTATTTTCGCCTAGAGCACGTTACATGACGGTATAATATCTCTTCTGTGTCACGCATATATTTTTACGCACTCGCAATCTGGTATGACATGCTTGTTCCAGTTATGCCCATCTTGGGCTGTAGTAACACGAGGAGCAGAGTTGGACTGCTATTGCCCATCATGGGCGGTTTTGATTAGGAATTGTAATTTCATTGTTGCATTTATGTATTCATTCATATCTTTCTGGCTATGTAATATATTTGTTTATTTAACTTGAGTTACATATGTATTTACGTCTACTTTTATAGTGATGTATACCGTCTTAAGATGGCGGCCATTTGAGACAGTAGTATTGCAGTCCTTCTTTGTTTATGACTATATTGAATGACATCTTTTTAAGCAGACGAGCGCCTTGGCTCTCTGCACAATTTGACAAAGCCCTATGGCGAAACGCGTCGTTGCTGTTCAGTTCCCTTAATAAAATATTTGAGGAACTACCCCCTGCGTGTGCTACCTTCCTTTTGGATTATGAATCCGTGGATGTTTGGAGCTGGGATATATATATTATTTATATATATATATATATATATATATATATATATATATATATATATATATATATATATATATATATATATATATATATATATATATATATATATATATATATATATATATATATATATATATATATATATATGGGAACTGAACAGCAACGACGCGTATATATATATATATATATATTCACAGAAAAAACCATAGGTTATAGTGGATATATAGTTAGGAATTTGCATTTACAAAACCTTGAAAATTCAATGAAAAAACCATTGGTTTTAGGCCATATATAGTTAGGGATTTGCATTTACAAAACCTTATTTTACTCGCATAAAACCATTGAAATTCCATATATAGTTATAAGCGCTAACTATATATCGCGCACCCGCAATCCACTGCTGATGATGTCACATATTACATCATTCATGACATGGTTAGTGACATCACTGATGACATCACTGATGACATCTCAAATGACATCACTGATGACATCACTGATGACAACATCCAGTGACTGTATGTTTCTGTAAAGTTAAAATATCTCTTACATATTGAAGAATGAGTGGATATATAAGTGTCTGGATGAAGGATTTAGTAGGTGCATGACTGACTGTATGAGTGAGTGATTAAATGTGTCTCACTGAGTGCATGGGTTAGTGACTAAACTGTCTTAATTTGTGCATCATTATGTCTGTTGTTCTGTAAACTGTTGCATGTGTTGATAAGTAGCTATATGAGTAACTATATGGGTTATTGATTGGTTGCCCAAGTATTTGTATGGGATACTGAGTGTGTGTGTGGGTGGCTGGGAGGTGTGTGACTCTGTGCATAGATGTGTGAGCAGTTGATTCACTAGATGTATGGTTTCAAAAGTGCATGTGGAAACAGCTGTATGGGCGGTTGACTGTGTGCATGAGTGTGTTGGTGAGTGAATGGATATCTCAGTGCTACATGTGCAAGTAAGTACATATGTAAAACACAGTACATGTGAGAGTTGACATATATAAATAACTGTGCATAAGAGCCAGTGAATGTGTGAGTGGCTGTATGGATCATTGTGAACTTGTATCAGGGATTGTATAAGAGAGAAAATATGTGTTAGTATATGTTTGAATAAGTAAGGTGTGTATAACTGTATGGTTGAGGAAATGGAGGTGTGATTGATTCTTTGCATGACTGACTAGGTGTGTGAGTAACTCCATGGATGAGTGACAGTCTGTGAGTGTCTGTTTACACTGATTGTATCTAAGGTTATATTAGAGTCTGAAGAGGTTCATCGTATTATCACATGAATGATATCATCAGTGATGTTATCAGTCATGTCAAATGAGATGTTTTCAGTGATGTCATCAGTGATGTCATTTGAGATGTCATCAGTGATGTCATCAGTGATGTCACTAACCATGTCATGAATGATGTAATATGTGACATCATCAGCAGTGGATTGCGGGTGCGCGATATATAGTTAGCGCTTATAACTATATATGGAATTTCAATGGTTTTATGCGAGTAAAATAAGGTTTTGTAAATGCAAATCCCTAACTATATATGGCCTAAAACCAATGGTTTTTTCATTGAATTTTCAAGGTTTTGTAAATGCAAATTCCTAACTATATATCCACTATAACCTATGGTTTTTTCTGTGAATTTCATTGTTTTTTTAATAGCAAATATGAAAAGCTCTAAAATGTCAAGTACGTGATAGATAAAAACATTTTCGTATTTATGCACGCTGATGTGCTTTGAACGCTGCACCCCCCCCCCCTCCCCTCTTTTGTCTTAGTAGTACTCTCTCTTTGCAGATACTGAAGGGTAGTTAACGCAGGCCTTTACCCCCGTTGTAATCCGTCGTGCCTGCTTGTCTCTCCATTTGATTGATTGTTGTCCAAGCATTTACTGTTTTAGAATTGGTTCTCTTTGGATCATTCTCTATTTACAAACAAGCACAAAGTCGCAATACTCTGTTTAGTCTTTGCAGATAGTGAAAAATCGTGTAAAAAAATAAAAGTAATCGAGCAAAATCAGTAGGCCATTAATTGGATCTCTTTTTGACCTCGCTAAAATAGAAATATTAGGAACAACCCTTCATGAGAAATACGAAAATAGTGAGATGAACTGAGCTCCACACCATGAGGGCTGCAAGACAGCTCGGCTCCATCACCCATCCCGCACAAAATAACGACAAACCCTATGCAAATATTAAAAATATAGACAACACACCAGCAAAGAAACAGGGTAAAACATTTTATTAAAAAACTATTTACGTAACGTTGGTTTATAAGATGATGTCAGTAGTGGACCGATGTGTGAATAGGTCGAAAGCAGCACAAGGCTCCAAGATCCGGATGGCAACCTCCTGGATGTTGGGTGCCATAGTTCAGAGTTCTGAGTTTGAGCCTTTTTCAATGCCTGTGCTTTGTTGAATCAAAATGGCGGCTTGACACAAAGCTGACTCAAGCGTTGCTACTGATGCTATGCAGACCAAAACTGGTTTTCAGTTTGTACATTTTTCTAGATTTTTCAATCCAAGTTTGGTTGACTTTGTAGAACGATGGCTTCAAATTTTCAACATACGGTGTGGTGGCGCTGACTGGGAGGGGGCGCTTCGCTCCTGCCCCCTCCCCAAGTAAGATTTTCATACGTGAAAGTACGTTAATGGTTTTGGTCCCTGAGTTGCTTCGATGTCACTGCCATTCTCAAATGGCATAAGTTCTGGATGTTGGGTGCCATAGTTAAGAGTTCTGAGCAGTGCTTGTAACACTGTCTGAAGCTTATTTCCACCTACTGCAGCTTCACTATTCTCAAAGTAAGTGAGTGTCGTTTGTGGACCTGACTGCATTAGAAAACAATGTGATATGTTACCTTCCTAAACAGCTTGACGGAGGCCCCTTAGGGGCGGTGTGATGGCCATGGACTCGGAGAAGACGCTTGGCTCCGACACCCTCCCCAAGTCTTATAGCACTGGTGTAGCCTGAGATCGCCCCCGACATAGGCGGCCGGCTCCCGGGGTCCGGCAGAACTTTTTGCCTTTTGATGACTCTTCAATTCTGAACCTTGTCCCACAATCCGTTTGACCTGAAGACACGCTGTAGTGGGGCGCCCCTTTACCGTTTCAGTTGCCATTCCGCCCGCTTTTGCTACACTGTGCCTCTTCCGCCATTCAGCTGTTTACCGCCCGCTCTTGCGACTACAGCGTCTCGCTCATCATGTAGTTGAGTTGCTCCCGCTCTTGCGGTGCAGCGATAGGCGGCTGCCACAGGACTCTCAAAATGGTGGCCGGCTCTTCGGTTTTGGGCCTGGTCCACTAAAATGGCCCTGGGACACCTTTGAACTCGGACGCTTCCCTGATAGGGCTTGGGTCCCATTCTCGAAAAGCGTCCCCTCAGCCGAGAAGATTCTACAAAAGTCTTGGGGGCCTCCGACTCCCGCAGGCTTCTGGTGGGGAGCGGCTGCCATGATTGCTCGTGGAATGGCCACGACGGAGCTACGAGATGGTAGTGGTCTCATGCTGACGCCAGCTTTAGTCTGAAACATCCAGAAACACTGTAGACTACCAATTCGATCAGTTCCGGTAGCGCCCCAACATGACCCGGAAGAGAAGAACTTGCCCTCCCCTCTTTGACTGATGGTTCTTGTTGCCTGTCCCCTCTGTTGTCATTTAACAGAACTTTTTGGACTGCTGAAAGGGGTTGTGTTCCGAACGCTGGTTGGTGGAGACATTTTGACTATATTCTTGACCTACGTTGTCGCGTAATGCGTTATATGACACGCCGCGTTAGCGCACCCGGAAGTGATCCGAGGCGCGGCGCGCAGCGCGTAACGTAAGCATAACAGGTCATGTGACTTGTTAATAAAACTTTTCATTGGTTCATTTTACTTTTGTTAATTTAATGATGAAAAGCTTGATCATATGACCTAAAAATTACGCTTTTTATTGTTTTCGAACAATATTTTTTTTTCAAACATATGTTATAATATTCCAGGCTAATGTACTTTCCCGGAAAATTTACAACTGTCTTGCAAGTAAAATATATTTCTTTTTCGAGAAAAAGGGCGTTTCTTCCTTCCATGACGGAGCCGTTGAGTAAAAGAGATTCGGCCTGCTGTCTTAGTCGCCGATACGCCTGATTATCAGATTCTTATCGATCACTTTATGTTGCAGACATGAAAAACACAACTGCCCTTGACCATTTATCTTTACTGCGTTCCTACATATTATACCTTTTATCCGTCATGTAATTGGACTGCTTTATTTCACTTGCCTTTTACTGATTCGAAAACAGTGACTAAAAGTAAAAACTTTACCAATGTAAATACTACTACCGTGTTTTGTTTTAAAAACCTTTATTGTGAAAATGTCAGTATACAAATACGGGCCTATAACCACGTGGGCCGGCCACGGAGCAAACTGAAATCGTATATGATGAGGAGACATTTACACTGTAGAAGAACGTAACGAGCGGGCCATTAGGTTGCAAGAACAAAGGTGTCTAACAGTTGCGGAATCGGTGGACGTACATTTTGTAATTAAAATACGACAGGGCCACTTACAATAACATTTTCTAGATATACATTTGCGGGCAAGGAGTTACGAGTCCCATTTATACCGGCGCCATTTTGGGCGAGGCCGGGCAGGTCCAAGATATAGTCAAAATGTCTCCACCAACCATCGGCCAGACCAGAACCCCTTTCGGCCCTTTATGCTACAAGATGGTGTCTTCCATTCAGAAAATATTGTTGGCAGCATTTTGAAAGGAAACAGAAACAGCCGTTCTCCTAGTGAGTTTCACATTGTTACATTTAGGAAGAATGTTGAAGAGTAGTATGTGGAAAATCTGAAGCCATTTTTCTACAAACTCTCAATCAGACTTGGATGGAAAAAAAAAACATGAAGAATGTACAAACTGAAAACCAATTTTTGTCTGTATAGCATCAACAGTAACGCTTGAGTCAGCTTTGTGTCAAGCCGCCATTTTCATTCAATCAATAGCGTCCCCCTGCACACATTCAGGGACCTGGTCGTGTCTTCAGATGAAACGGAGTGTAGGAAAAGAAGCAGAAAGGAAAAGGAAAAAAGTTCCGCCGGACCTCGGGAGCCGGCCGCCTATGTCATGTGCGACCTTTGGCCACACCAGGGCAATAGTGAAGCTGCAGCAGGTGCAAATAAGCTTCAGACAGTCTTACAAGCACTGCTCAGAACTCTCCACTGAGGCACTCAACATCCAGGACTTGCCATTCGGATCTTGGCGCTTTGTGCTGGTTCCGACCTATTCACACATCGGTCCACTACTGACATCACCTCATAAGCCAACGGGGCACCCTACACTGACTTTCGGCGCAGCATTGTAGGATGGCCACACCAGTGCGGCAACTTGCTGGACACGACCTCGGTGCCATCCGGATCTCGGCGCGTTCGAGTCACTGTACCGCAAGAGTGACCGGAACTCAGCTGAACACGCCGTCTTTCGGCGCAGCATTGTAGGATGGCCACACCAGTGCAGCAATTTGCTGGACACCACCTTGGGCAATAGTGAAGCTGCAAAAGGTGCAAATAAGCTTCAGACAGTCTTCAACTTACTCTGATTCTTATAATAAACTTCAGATAGTCTTACAAGCACTGCTCAGAACTCTCAACTATGGCACTCAACATCCAGAACTTGCCATTCGGATCTTGGTGCCTTGTGCTGCTTCCAACCTATTCACACATCGGTCCACTACTGACCACACCTCATAAGCCAACGGGGCACCCCACGCCGACTTTCGGCGCAGCATTGTAGGATGGCCACACCAGTGCGGCAACTTGCTGGACACAACATCGGGGCCATCCAGATCTCGGCGCGTTCGACTCACTGTACCGCAAGAGTGACCGCAACTCAGCTGGACACGCCATCTTTCGGCGCAGCATTGTAGGATGGCCACACCAGTGCGGCAATTTGCTGGACACCACCTCGGTGCCATCCGGATCTCGGCGCGTTCGAGTCACTGTACCGCAACAGTGACCGCAACTCAGCTGGACACGCCGTCTTTCGGCGCAGCATTGTAGGATGGCCACACCAGTGCGGCAATTTGCTGGACACCACCTCGGTGCCATCCGGATCTCGGCGCGTTCGAGTCACTGTACCGCAACAGTGACCGCAACTCAGCTGGACACGCCGTCTTTCGGCGCAGCATTGTAGGATGGCCACACCAGTGCGGCAATTTGCTGGACACCACCTCGGTGCCATCCGGATCTCGGCGCGTTGTGCTGCCTTCGGCCTATTCGCACATCGGTCCGCTACTGACGCCGCCTCACGTGCCAACGGATTTTCTACGCTTTTTGTAGCCCTATGCCGCATAACAGGTCATGTGACTTGTTTATAAAACTTTTCATTGGTTCATTTTACTTTTGGTTTCCTAAAGATGGAAGTCTTGGTCATATGACCTAAAAATAACACTTTTCATTGGTTTAGAACCTTTTTTTTTCCCAAACGATGAAAGCCCCACCTTGTTTCTGGATCATTCAGACTGAAGCTGGCGTCAGCATGAGAGCACCACCATCTCGTGGCTCCGTCGTGGTCATTCCGCGAGCAATCATGGCAGCCGCTCCCCACCGGAAGCCTGCGGGAGTCGGGGGCCCCCAAGACTTTTGTAGAATCTTCACGGCTGAGGGGACGCTTTTCGAGAATGGAGCCCAAGCCCTAACAGGCAAGCGTCCGAGTTCCAAGGTGTCCCAGGGCCATTTCAGTGGACCAGGCCCAAAACCGAGGAGCCGTCCGCCATTTTAAGAGCCATGTGGCAGCCGCCTATCGCTGCACTGCAAGAGTGGGAGCAGCTCAACAGCATGGTGAGCGAGACGCTGTAGCCGCAAGAGCGGGCGCAACTCAGCTAGATGGCCGCCACCTGGGGAGGCCCGTTCACGCCGCCTCCCCCACGCCCCCCCCCCCCCCGGGCCGCCGCACGCCAATTTTCGGAGCAGCATTGTAGGATACCAAAACCAGTGCGGCAGTTTACTGGACATCACCTGGGTGCCTGTCGTACATGTTGTGTCAGCCATGGGACACTGGACACAGTCCCATCAACATCTCAACGCGTTCTGCTGCCTTGGGACTATTCGCACAACAGACCGCTGCTGACGAGGCCTCCCCCCGCACCACCCGGGACGCCCCACGCTGTTTTTCTGTGCTGCATTGTAGGATCCCAAAACCAGTGCGGCACCCAGGCGACATCACCTGGGTGCCGTCCAGAACTCTGCACGTTGTGCTGCCTTGGGACTATTCGCACAAAAGACAGCTTCTAACCATTGTTGCTTTTTGAGTTGAAAAATGTTTAAATGTTTTTAGTTTTTGTTCCGTTCATTATAGTTAAAAGTTAAGAAAGTTTTATAATCTTACTTTGTTGGAGTGTTATCTATTTTTTTAAAAACGGGTGAATAGGGCCTTGAATCGGGTTATTGTCATGTGTGGGCTTTGGAAGTGTGCTGCTGCAGGATCGGACATTTCAAACTCAAATGCACGTTCTTTTTCTTACCTTTCCGAAGCATGGAGCGCAATAGCAGGCAGAGAAAGGGTTATGCACGTGTTGAACACTACCTGACCTGGCAAGTTGCTGGCAGTGCCCCCCCGCCCGCTCCTGAAAGAGGGCACACACACACCGCCGCCCCGAGTACTTCACAAATCTTTAAAAGACCATGCGCTTGTTCATGAGGCTTAAATGGTTTATCACCTCTTCTAGAACCCCTGCATCGACCCTCTGACGTTTCCTGGAAAAATTACCATGTAACACAATACCAAGCCCTGTCAGCTGAAACCCCCAAGGAATCGTGGGGCATATTATCAAGGGGGTTTATCTCCGCTTTTTTGGCTTTAAAAGCCATGAAAGCGGAGATAAAATTATCTCCCTATTACCAAGCTGTCGCTAACACCAGTTAGTGACAGCTAAAAGGAGATAGCGACCATCTTGGGCCCCGCTTTGCATGTCAGTGATACTTATCACTAATAACATGCAAAGTGGCGTGCCAACATGTTAGCAACTGGAAACAGTCCCTAACATCGCTTTCTCCTATTACCAACTTTTGGAGATATTCGCGCTAAGCGCGAATATCTCCAAAATCTAACACCTGCCCTGAGCAGTTCTTAGCCATGTTATCCAATGGGAGGTGGATAACATGGCTAAGAGCATTTGCTCGATAATACATGAATATCGCTGACTTTTCTGCGATAATAGCAAGGTTTATCTGCGATAAAAATCGCCGATGTGCGGCGATAATTTTTGTCTCTAAACAAGTTAGAGACAAAAATTATCGCTAGTTGTTCGTAATATGCCCCCGGGTTTTTGCTTGCAGAAATCGGGAGGCGGGAGACTAGCACTGAAATCAGTAGTCACACGCCTGAATCGGGAGGGTTGGCATGTCTGAATTCTCTACAGCTGGGGCCATAAACTACATCCGCAGGGGTAGGTGATAGCCTGGGACCAGCCTGGCATCTAAAATGGCTGCCGTGCACGACAAAATTGTGGCATTGGAAAAAAGGCAAGATGGCGCAGCCGCTGGAAGAGATGTATCAACATATATCAGCCTCCTCAGCCACCCTCAGGAAACATAGGGGATTAGGATACGTCTCCCGCACCCCCTTATACCTAGTAATTTAATTAACGAAGCACAAAATGGCGAATTCCCGTTTCGCTACCAGTTTGCGGCCCAGTTCGCGGCCCGTGAAGCGCTTCTACCGTGAAAAATCATTTTCTTTTTTTCTTTTCCCCACGGGACCCTTTAATAACCCCAACAACATTCCTAGGGGGTCAAGAGGGGGATACCGTGCCCCCTTTCATTAAATTCCGCCTTCGTTTTTCACCTCTTCTTCTCTCTCGATCCTACCGAGAGACAAGATGGCGGCCGCTCCGGACTGTTTAGAATGTTGACAGACACCGGAGAGCCAATCAGCTTTCTGCGCGCAAAGTTCCGAAACGCGAAAAGTAAGCGGACCGGATCGCTGCCCGGAGCGCTGTTACAGATATATATCTTGATTTAAACGTTAATTTCTCAAAATCCACTGAAGCACATATATTGAGACCTAGCAAAGGCACATCGGGCTAACAGTCCCTACAATTTTGCCAAGTTTCGTGCAAATCCATTCAGCCGTTCGAGCTAAAAGTGAGTCCAACCGCCCTATGGAAAACTCAATGTAAAAAACGTGTTTTGGGACCCCCCTTTTTTCTCAGCCCCCCCTTGACGAAACCCCACCAAATTTTCAGGGGCTGCTCAGAAACACAATGTGCCATTTTCCTGAAACTTTCAGCCGATTCCGTCCACAAACGCCAAAGTTATTAGACATAGAATTTTCAAAAATCCCATAGGGAATTAATCCTAACTATATATACCTACTGGCGATAGCCAGTAGGTAATATATATATATATATATATATATATATATATATATATATATATATATATATATATATATATATATATATATATATATATATATATATATATATATATATATATATATATATATATATTCACAGAAAAAACCATAGGTTATAGACCATATATAGTTAGGAATTTGCATTTACAAAACCTTGAAAATTCACTGAAAAAACCATAGGTTATAGACCATATATAGTTAGGGATTTGCATTTACAAAACCTTATTTTACTCGCATAAAACCATTGAAATTCCATATATAGTTAGTTGCGCTAACTATATATCGCGCACCCGCAATCCACTGCTGATGATGTCACATATTACATCATTCATGACATGGTCAGTGACATCACTGATGACATCACTGATGACAACATCCAGTGACTGTATGTTTCTGTAAAGTGTAAATATGTCTTACATATTGAAGAATGAGTGGATGTATAAGTGTCTGGATGAAAGATTTAGCAGGTGCATGACTGACTGTATGAGTGAGTGATTAAATGTGTCTCACTGAGTGCATGGGTTAGTGACTAAACTGTCTTAATTTGTGCATCACTATGTCTGTTGTTCTGTAAACTGCTGCATGTGTTGATAAGTAGCTATATGAGTAACTATATGGGTTATTGATTGGTAGCCCAGGTATTTGTATGGGAGACTGAGTGTGTGTGTGGGTGGCTGGGAGGTGTATGACTCTGTCCATAGATGTGTGAGCAGTTGATTCACTAGATGTATGGTTTCAAAAGTGCATGTGGAAACAGCTGTATGGGCGGTTGACTGTGTGCGTGAGTGTATTGGTGAGTGAATGGATATCTCACTGCTACATGTCAAAGTAAGTACATATGTAAAACACAGTACATGTGAGAGTTGACATATATAAATAACTGTGCATAAGAGCCAGTGAATGTGTGAGTGGCTGTATGGATCATTGTGAACTTGTATCAGGGATTGTATAAGAGAGTAAATATGTGTTAGTATATGTTTGAATAAGTAAAGTTTGTATAACTGTATAGTTGAGGAAATGGAGGTGTGATTGATTCTTTGCATGACTGACTAGGTGTGTGAGTAACTGCATGGATGAGTGACAGTCTGTGAGTGTCTGTTTACACTGATTGTATCTAAGGTTATATTAGAGTCTGAAGAGGTTCATCGTATTATCACATGAATGATATCATCAGTGATGTGATCAGTAATGTCAAATGAGATGTCATCAGTGATGTCATCAGTGATGTCATTTGAGACAGTGATGTCATTTGAGATGTCATCAGTGATGTCATCAGTGATGTCACTGACCATGTCATGAATGATGTAATATGTGACATCATCAGCAGTGGATTGCGGGTGCGCGATATATAGTTAGCGCAACTAACTATATATGGAATTTCAATGGTTTTATGCGAGTAAAATAAGGTTTTGTAAATGCAAATCCCTAACTATATATGGTCTATAACCTATGGTTTTTTCAGTGAATTTTCAAGGTTTTGTAAATGCAAATTCCTAACTATATATGGTCTATAACCTATGGTTTTTTCTGTGAATTTCATTGGTTTTTTAAAAGCTAACATCTGTAGCTGTAAAATGTATTCTTCTTTAAATCTTAAAATATATTTTAGATGTTTATTAATAATTTTTTTTTTAATATTTTTTTTCTTCGCTTCTAGTTCGCGAACCGGGAAGCTTTCCGTTAGCTCATCTTGATGCCGCGACCTAGTCCGCGAACCGGTCAACGTTACGTTAGCGGAACTGTGACGCGTCGCGGAAGCGCGACGTATCACGTTGTCGCGTAATGCGTCTAATGACGCGCTGCGTTAGCGCTCCCGGAAGTGCTCCGGACCGCGAACCGGAAGCGATCCGGGACGCGGCGCGCACCGCGTAACGTAAGCGGAACAGGTCATGTGACTTGTTTATCAAACTTTTCATTGGTTCATTTCACTTTTGGTTTCCAAATGATGTATGACTAGGTCATGTGACCTAAAAATAACACTTTTCATTGGTTCAGAACTTTTGCTTTTCCCAAATCATGTAAACCCCTCCTTCTTTCCTCACTCTGACTTTCATCTTGGTGAGAGAAAGACCATTTACCTGGAGTTCAACAATGGCTTCCATACTTGCTGCAGCTGGTGCACCCCCACCACCACCTCCACCTCCTCATAAGAAGAGAGGACCACCAAGTCAATTTACCTCCAACAGAGAGCAGGAAGAGGAGGAAGAAGAAGAAGAGGATACAGATCAACCACAATTTATCCCGGAGTTGCCCCGTGTTTCTAAGAGAAAAACAAGTTTCATCTGGCAGTTTTTTTCCATCCCTCCAGGGGAGAAGAAGGTGAATGCGAAATATGCCACCTGCCTCATCTGTGATTACAGATTGTCTAGAGGCACAGAGAAGAAATATAGTATGGGCAACTATACTATGCATCGACATATGACCAGGTGGCATCCCTTAAACTACAGCCGGGCTGAGTTAAGGGACCTACAAGACAATCCCCCGACAACTCCTGTGGCCAGATCTACCTCAACAATGTCTTTGACAGGAAGAGAGGCACAGGAAACTGTGCCAAACATTCAACCAAATTTTAAACATATGAGGTTTACTTGTATATATTGTGGTGCTATGCTGTCGTATGGGAACATGAGCATCAACTTGATTAATATGGTGTTCGAAAACCATAAGTGCCCTAATGCACCCAAGCACTAATTTTTTTTTTGCTCCTGTTGAGCCGTTTTCAATGCCTGTTTTTTTGTTGTTTCCCCTCCATAAAAAACACAAAAAAAACATAAAACTGTTCTAAAAATACAAAAAAATCAAAAAATGTTCAGAAAAAAAAAAAATATATATAAAACAACAAAAACAAAAAAAAAAAGTTCTTTTCAGAACTACCTCCCCTTTCAAATAAAATTGCTAGAATGTTTATCACTCTGGCAAGCTCTATTTCTTTTGGTTCGCTTCAAGTTCGCTGACCGGTTCGCGAACTGTAAGCGAACTAAAAAAATATTTTTTTAAAAAAAAGAAGAGTTAGTATAAGGGAAGTAAACAGAGAATAATGTAAAAAGAAAGACAGCTATAGAGAGTAAATGAGAGATAGTGTCAGTGACATCATCAGCAGTGCATTGCGGGTAAAAAGAGTAGAAAACATTTACCTTATAATTCATGTTACCTTTTTAAAATATTTTTTCATACTTTCAATCTGTAAAAGAGAGAACAAACATTTCCAAAAATATTAAAACATGTATTTAAAAATTAGAAAAGACAAGGGAAAAGGTTCAAGAACAAACAGTTTTTCAACAACTTTGACATTTACAGAAGTCTCTGCTTCTCTACGTCCCCTACACAATCCTAAAGATATATATTTTAAAGAAACTGTATCTTGATGTTGATGAACTGAGGCCTATTTTGGAACATGGTGCTTTTTTTGCACTGCTAATGTCTCACAATAGTGATGCAATTGCAGCGCAAAAAAGATGTAAAGCCATCATAAAATTGTGTCTAACATTTTAAATGATTGTTTCAGGATGCAAATAAGATGTGTGCTTTCAACAGCTTTCTTTGAGGTGAGGCCTATTCATTTTTTTTTTTTTAAAACAGTACCCAGAAGTACAGCACTGTAAGGATTAAAATTGACACTTACAGAAGACTCAGTTTCTCCATATCTACTTCACATTTCTAAATGTATATCATAAGTACAAAAAGCAAAACATTAATTATACATGTTAAATGGTTTATTTTTGCTGTTCTCAGAATGTATCAAATTTCACTTAAATCAGTGACTTGAAGGTATTCATCATGTAACAGCAGGGAAAAAAAAACACAATCAAAATGATTGTGTTTAAAAAAACCCATTCAACATAAGAAATCTGAATTCAAAACTCCTTAAAATTAACTTACTTTCAATGACGTCGAAGGATGTCCTATGAACAGCGTCCACTGTGTTGTGCTATAAATATTGTCAGCCCGCCACTTTCTGAAAGAAAACCTCCAACGATTCGAAAAATATGCTACATACAAGAAAAGACTTCTCACATTCTACCACATGTTTCCACTTGGCCAAATCATGTTGCAGCTATTCACAAGTCTTGTAATTCTTCCAATCAAATCCCGTCATTTTCTATATTCGCAACTTTCAAAAAGAAAACATTTAAGATAATTTACACAATCCTGGACTACTAATATCTTACCCTTCTTTGTCACTCATGTTCTCCTTTTCCTATGACACTGATACTGCTTACTATGAAGCAGACTTACTTGCATCAGGTTTATATAGTCGGATTTTACAAAATAACATTATAATTAAAAGTTTTGGACCAATAATCTAGACAGCATTGCAGACTTACATTCCCTCAACTTGATGAACCTTTTGCAATTCTTCACAGGAAATCCCGAGATTCTTTCTTTAAAATTTTGGTTTTAAAAACACCAGGTAAGAATTTTTAAGGTCAAACGGCAATTTTTTTTTGAAACTTACAACGGAATCATTGCAGAATGACCAGCCGTTTCGAGACTTTAAATAAGCTGTATAATGTCCTGAAGTTGTTGAAGGACCATCGTGATAGATAATTGCTACAGTTACAAAAGTCCTTCCTGATATTGAAAGCTGAGAAGCCACAAAATTTTTTATTAAAGTTGACAATTTTGATCCATCAGGCCTACATCATTGCATCATTAAAATGACATACTGGCCATATCTACGTATAAGTAATGTTGACATCATTTCAGATTTACATTGGTTACACTCCATGTTGTGATCAGCTGCATTTACTAGCTTATTAAAGGAGACTGATTTACTGTCTGGCAAAGTTAAATATATAAATCTTTCTGAGTCTACACTAGTAGTACTTGATACCCTACAATTCTCGCAGTCATGCTGCCATTGATAAGAAAGCCCAAACAGTTGATCTACATCTACACCCTCATCTTGCAATATATCAAGCATATACATTAAAAACTCCTGACAATCTTGCTGATTATTTTCAGAGAAGTCTGTTTGACCTGAACATTCATCTAACAGATAACGAACTTCAGACACACTTTCTACTTTTGTTCGATCAGTGCTACATTTCTCGAAAACAGAATTCAACAAACAGCATAAAATTTGTTCTGAATTCAACAGAATCTGTTCTTTTAAACTCTCTAGTGAAAAGAGAACATTAACCACTACATTTGCATAGCAGTTGACACCAGAACTGTTTTCAAATTGAAAACCGACAACATCTTCAACAGAATCCACTTTCTTTCTGCTAACAATTTTCGGTTCATTGACTTTTAGTCTTTTTGCAACAACCTCCCTACTATTACTGCTATTTCTACGTTTGCGGCCTACCACACGTTTCTCAAACAAAGGATATTGAGGCAAATGTGGCGCATACTCTCTTCTTAACCTATTGTATTCCTTAATACAATCTAGATCCGCACAAATGTTTGTGACATCACAGTCAATTAAGTACAATCCCGATAAAGTTCTAACTCGTGACAATGCCACATATGCCATACCCTCCTTGAACACAGAACTGCCAATATTCACCAATGCACAGTCTACACTTAAACCTTGCGATTTATGGATTGTCACCGCATATGCCAAGCAAACAGGAAACTGTTTACGGCGAACATATAAGTCTTTAACAAGCATAAACCTAGCAGAACAACGACCAATTTGCTGTACTTCCTCAATGCCATCAAATTTAATTCTTAAAAATTCTATTCCATCTCTATTTCTGTATTTCTCAAAATCAACAACATTACCCATTGATCCATTTACCAGACCTCTTTCTACATGTAAATTCCTTCTCAAAATGATTCGGCAATTTAAACACACATTCAAAGTCTTTTCAAAACCCGCTGTTTTAGATATAGTCTTCTCTAATGAATCCAATTTTGATTTCAAATTGTCTGACAAAATAATTGTTGATCCCATATGCTCTAATTTGTCGATAGCTTCAAGTTTCACAATCTCTTGCTTTTCTAAATTCAACATTTTGTTGTTGAAGATGGCACATTCTGCAAGAGTTGGCATGAGACATATTCCGGATTTCTTCTCAGTAATTTTCTGAAAAATATTCTCAGGCACAATCTCTTGTTTGGGATATAAATTTGACAGTAATCGTGCATTTAAAGCTTCTTTCCCATGCTCGGTCACTTTTCCAATTCTAATATCTTGTAGAATATTCTTGTAATCTTCATCCTTTGCCTGACGCATATTTTGATGCAGTTCTGCATAATTGAAGTTTAACCATATATTGACGTTGCCAATGCTCCCTAGGCACTTCCTGGTATCTTCATGCGTGAGTATTTTGAACACAGGTTGACCTTTTACTGGTGTCAGCTGCAGAAGATCTCCGAAAACAATGATGTGTTTCCCACCAAATAACACATCATATTCAGTTTTAAGTACTTCTTGCATTCTCAAATGCACAAAGGCAAGCATGACATTGGAAACCATGCTTACTTCGTCAATGATAAGTAGTTTCATTTTCCTCAAGACTCTTGAAACTTCACAGCAAGCATCTCCAGATAACTTGTTGTATTGTAATTTGTTGTCATGCTCCACCGGCAGCATCAGTAGACGATGCAAAGTAATACCTTTAATGTTATGTGCTGCCAGTCCAGTAGGAGCGGTGACAACACAAGACAGCGATGACTCACTCCTTTCCTGCAAATAACAAGAGATTGCTTTAATGAGGAAACTTTTTCCAGTTCCCGCTTCTCCACTCACGTACAGTCGGACAGGCTTCAACGATGTACATGAGCACTTGTTCTTCTCATGACTTAATCCGTGCTCAATTTCCTTGGTAACTTCATCATATATTTTCCTCTGCTCAACGTTGAGTTGTTTTTCCAAGTCTTCTAAGTTAACTGAATCCTCCTGAGCATGTGCCATGGCTCTTTCTACTTCATTCATAGCAGTGGCAGCTTCATTTTCGATAATAGGTCCTCCAAGTGGATCTTGACTCAATGAAACAGAACTCTGACTGTCCTGAGAACTGTCTCTGGCAATCTCGGCTGCAATCGTTGCTTCCTGCTCGATTTCCAAAGTTAGCATTTCTTGATATTTAGAAAAAGCAGGACATTCTATGGACTCCTTGGCTGCATTGAAAGAGTCTTCGTAACAGAGGAAATCTCCAAGCAGTTCCTCTTCTGCACGCCAAGGCTTGAAAAGTTGCAAAAGTGCTAAATAAAAAAACTCCTTTTTTTCTGGAGATTCACCACTCAATTTTCGATGGTTTACTAATTGGCATTTTCTTTGCTTGACCAGGCATCCCTCACTTCCAATTACAGCATACACTCCTTTCTCAATATCTTCTTTGATGTTCCTCTTGAATATATAATTTTGGAGAACCTCATATAGACAAACATTCTCAAGATGACTGCTTCGATTTGGATAATATGTATCCAACATGTTGGTCTTCAAAATGTCGGTACTGTTTGGTTCCTTTTCTGCCAAATACTCAATTTCCCGGACAGGTTTTAGAACTCGATTTCGCGTTGCAGCAAGACCAAGACTCGCCCAAACGAGACTCCTGGATTTGGCATAGAGACTTGCTGAAGACAATCGATCAGAACATTCGTAAGCTCCGATTTCTCGATGCGACAACATCTTCAGACTGAAACTGTACAACTTCTTGCTGAGGCTCTTTTCATGGGAAATGTCCTCCCACATATCCTTCAGTTCGGTCTTTTCTTTTTTGGTGATGTAAGATGTCACATACCGAGCCACAGCCATACAGTTGTCAGCCACAAACTGTATATCCATGTTAGCATTCCACATGGACAAAATCACTGGGTTGTAGTCATTGATGTACTTGGACTCTTCGTTCCTTTTCAAATTGTATGTATTCTTGGGTGATTTCCTCGTCACATTATGTCGCAGCGAAGACATCAAACTGTTCACTCTTCCTTTAGAAATCACCGGTCGTGGAAAGTTGAAACGACATTTGGTGTAGAACTTGTCCTTGTTTCTGAATTTACGACGACAGTACTTTCCACAACGATGGCTTTGGAAACGTAGAACTTGTTCTCTTAGACTTTTCTTCTCCGTTGCGTTTGGAACAGCACACGTAGAATACTGTTCGATGAAATTCATCACTAAGTCATCCGGATCTGTTCCAAATTTAGGTGCATCCTTGATCCACAACAACATATGTATATGAGGGGCACCTCTTGCTTGGTACTCCTTTCTCCAGAAGAAATCCAACACCTCTCCAAGAGGTGGATTCTTTTTATTTGTGATGAAAGACATCATAGCTTCAAATCTATGATTGAAGTACCTGCATACATTCACTGGATCCAAAGAACACAGTTCTCCAGGTGTCTTGAATTCAATGTTTTAAATATTTCCATTTGCCTCTCGTAGAAATTCAAGTAAGTCTTCCCAGCCATACTCGGCACAGCTCAGAGTGAGGAACCATGTTGGAGTTCCTAAGTTCCTCAGCATACATTTTAAATCACCATGACGACGGTACCAGTACTCATTAGTACCACGCTGACACGCCATGAGATTAATTAAGTGAGAATCCAAAATACTGTCTTGGACATTGACTTTATGCATAAAGTCACTTGCCGAGATGTTTCGCATCTGTATACCACTTTTTAAGATGTGGTTCACTGCATATGACAGTCCAGACAGATCGCTTTCAAACAGGAGATGAAACAAATAGGGAATGCATTGCCGAAACCTAGGATCTTCTGCATACAATCGTAAAGTCCGGTATTCAGACGCAGGAATTTGATGAGGTCGCTCATCATATCTTCCTCCTTGACCTGTGGGAAATAGCTGTGGGAAACACCGAGCTTCCAAACTTTCCTCCCAAACACTAATGGGACTCCCTTTGGCTTGTTTCATTTGAAACAACTCAATAGCATTCCCCATGACTTCCTTGGAATGCAAAGGATGAACACTATAATGTTCATATATTTCTTCACTTTTAGAGGCCTCTACTTTCTCAATTTGGCCAGCACACAAATCGCTATCCTCTTCATCACTTACTTCCTCTTCTGCAACATATACATTCTTATAGTACTTATTATTTTTCTTCAAATACACTGTTGCCTTTTTGACTTTCCTAACATCCACTAAATCTTGCCATATTTTCTTATTCTTTGTCGGAACCCCATTAACCAAGATAACCAGAGGTTCCTCTTCCACTTTTTCTATTCCAATTGTGTTAATGTTTTTGTTCAAATCTAGAGGCAAATAAACAACTCTTCCCTTTAATCCTCTCTGTAAATCTGCTGGAGGCAACTTCCCTGTCTTTGGCTCCATTCTTACAATAGCTTGAAAGGGATGGATACTTTGAATCAAAATAGATTCATAAGTATTTAAATCCTTCAATTCAGAAGGAATCTCAACCAATTCCAGATTATTATGAACTGCCCTAGCAGGCATCTGGTTTTGGTTTAATTTATTACAACAATAAGTACACACACGTTGATCCGATCCCAAATCAAAATAATTTTCTACCATCAAGTATGTGGCAAAATCCTTCCATTCACTATTATTTTCCCTGTCACTTTTTGCATATAAATCCACTACCTTAGTCTGATTCTTATAATAAGTGCGTCGACAACATACACAAGTGAAATTAGGCCTCTCACTTGATTTCATCTGAAACGTGGCAATTTCCTTCTGAAAATTATCTGTACTGGAAACCTGTACATTATCTTCCACATTACCCTCTACTTCAGGGTCAATTTGAACATTCTCATCTTTACTACCAAAGTAACAAAACTCAATTTCTTCACAAATATTCTTCACATCTATTTCAGAACCATGCAAAAGAGCAGCACATAATTGTTTAAGCATAATTGCTGGACTCTTAGCATAATACAACATTCTCACTAATTTTCTCACTTTATTATGATGCACTGCTAGCATCCTGAAATGATGAAAAACACTCTGGCATACTCTCCTGGAAAGACAAGCCAGTGAATGACCACGCAAACCTGTCATTTGTCTCACTCTGCAAGGATCTAAATCTTGCAACAACTTCATTTTCTGCTTCAAACTTTTCTTATTAAATGTCCGTATAAAATCACAAAGCAAATTGATGGAAACTTGTCGCACACTGCAAATAGAAGTACACTTCCAAATGTACACAGGACCCTTAGGACGTCTTCCTAAAACCTCATCACTTAGCGCCTCTTCTGTCTCTGTTGTCACAAGTTGTTCTTTTTCAACTGGACAACCATCCTTCACTTCATAAGCTCGACCACTGATGTCAACTGCATGCACCAAATCATTATCCTGAAAATAAGTCTCCTCATTAAAAAATGCCTCACAACTTGAACTATGCATCCATTCTCCGGAAAAAACTTCACAAAAGTTAGTACGATTTACTACTCTCTTCCATCTACTTTTTGTTTTGAAATCAGAAATTACCTTGCTTAGTTTCCTAATTCTATTGATTACCAAAATAAACAACTTTCGCTTAATTTCAAAAGCATGATCAATAATTTTCTCTACATTTTTCTTCTTCTTATAAAATGCCGCTTTCTGTTGGCCTTTCTTTTTAATATTTTTCAATAAATTAACTAATATCCTATTACGGAACATTCGATTTCGAATGTCCCTAAACTGTTGTTTCCTTCTACTATCATGCACAGAGTTATCTCTTCCTCTACCAGTAACATTTGTGATGGGTCTCTCCTTTCCATTTAAATTACTTTTCTTTTTGTGAACTGAAACATTTTTTGGAGCAAAACTTTTTTTACTACAAATATTTCTTAAGAATGATTTCGTGCTCTTACCCGGACCTTTCTTGCTGTTTTGACAAGTATTTGGAGAAGAGGACTGCTGCAATAAAACATCATCCTGCTGTCTTTGACGTTTTCTAGCCTTTCTTATTCTACTTTTTGAAGGCATTTTCCAAACTATGAAAGAATCTGCAGTTGAATCTGTGGAAAAATATAATATAAAATGTTATTAACCACTATTACCAAACAGTAAATAAATAACAGTCATCTAAAACTTAATGCCGTACTAATTATTTAACATAGCAAATGTTTTCCACCAGCACTGCATCACAAAAATGACACTCAATGGTACAAAACAGGCATACAACACTCATAAATCACTCCCTAATATTTTAAATCATTAATTCAGGATGACGATAAGATGTAGCCTATCTAAAGATTTGTTTAGGCCCAGATCTTTAGACTGGGGTGAATGTGTGTCATTGATCCACATTCAGTCCATCACCTGTTTTGTTTATTTGAGGTGAGGCCAACACATGGTTGCAGATAAGATTTTCACTGAAAAAAACCAAGGTAAAAAAACATGTGAAGGCCTACCAATGAAGTAAATCATTAAATGAAAACCAATACATTTCTGGAAATATGCACTACTAGTGCTTCATAAGATGTTTTGGGTCATATTTATAAGGCATTTGAGTGTCTAGTATGCTATTTTACGTTCTTCATGGTGCAAATTTATTGTAAATACGCTCCCACCTGCGGTTAGCAAATTTAGATTTTGATTATGGGATTTACATAGGCATGTTAATAATTTCCCAAAAATGATGTATAACCCCAAACAACCTTTGAAGCAAATGCTCTTAGCCATGTTATCCACCTCCCATTGGATAACATGGCTAAGAACTGCTCGCAAATGCGAAAAAAAACGGCCGCAATGCATGAATATCGCAGAAAAGTCAGCGATATTCATACATTTTCCAGCAAATGCTCTTAGCCATGTTATCCACTTCCTATTAAATAACATGGCTTAGAACTGCTCAGGGCCCCATGAGGAACGCTTTCCATTTAAAAAGGGAAAAATAACATCAAAGACACTAAAATGCCTTCTAAATATAACCCCAAACAACCTATGAAGCTCTAACAGTACATATCCTGAAATTTAATTGATTTCAAAATTCCTTTTTAAACACAGCATATAAATCAATTGTATACCTGCATTCATGAAGAAATGACTAAAAATGTCCTTGAGACACATGAAAGAGTTTTCTGGAATGCCCTAGCACCATTTTTGGGACACTATTAACATGGCTAGGTAACTCCCATAATCAAAATCTAAATTTGCCAAGCGCAAGTGGGAGCGTATTTACAAGACACTTGCCCCAAGAGGAACGCTTTCCATTTAAAAAGGTAAACATAACATCAAAGACACTAAAATGCCTTCTAAATATGACCCCAAACAACCTATGAAGCTCTAAAAGTACATATCAAGAAATGTAATTGTTTATCACAAATGCGATTAAAAACAGCCGCAATGCATGAATATCGCTGAAAAGTCAACGATATTCATGCATTATCCAGCAAATGCTCTTAGCCATGTTATCCACTTCCTATTAAATAACATGGCTAAGAACTGCTCGCAAATGCGAAAAAAAACGGCCGCAATGCATGAATATCGCAGAAAAGTCAGCGATATTCATGCATTTTCCAGCAAATGCTCTTAGCCATGTTATCCACTTCCTATTAAATAACATGGCTAAGAACTGCTCAGGGCCCCATGAGGAACGCTTTCCATTTAAAAAGGGAAAAATAACATCAAAGACACTAAAATGCCTTCTAAATATGACCCCAAACAACCTATGAAGCTCTAACAGTACATATCCTGAAATTTAATTGATTTCAAAATTCGTTTTTAAACACAGCATATAAATCAATTGTATACCTGCATTCATGAAGAAATGACTAAAAATGTCCTTGAGACACATGAAAGTGTTTTCTGGAATGCCCTAGCACCATTTTTGGGACACTATTAACATGGCTAGGTAACTCCCATAATCAAAATCTAAATTTGCCAAGCACAAGTGGGAGCGTATTTACAAGACACTTGCCCCATGAGGAACACTTTCCATTTTAAAAGGAAAACATAACATCAAAGACACTAAAATGCCTTCTAAATATGACCCCAAACAACCTATGAAGCTCTAAAAGTACATATCAAGAAATGTAATTGTTTATCACAAATGCGATTAAAAACAGCCGCAATGCATGAATATCGCTGAAAAGTCAACGATATTCATGCATTATCCAGCAAATGCTCTTAGCCATGTTATCCACTTCCTATTAAATAACATGGCTAAGAACTGCTCGCAAATGCGAAAAAAACGGCCGCAATGCATGAATATCGCAGAAAAGTCAGCGATATTCATGCATTTTCCAGCAAATGCTCTTAGCCATGTTATCCACTTCCTATTAAATAACATGGCTAAGAACTGCTCAGGGCCCCATGAGGAACGCTTTCCATTTAAAAAGGGAAAAATAACATCAAAGACACTAACATGCCTTCTAAATATGACCCCAAACAACCTATGAAGCTCTAACAGTACATATCCTGAAATTTAATTGATTTCAAAATTCGTTTTTAAACACAGCATATAAATCAATTGTATACCTGCATTCATGAAGAAATGACTAAAAATGTCCTTGAGACACATGAAAGTGTTTTCTGGAATGCCCTAGCACCATTTTTGGGACACTATTAACATGGCTAGGTAACTCCCATAATCAAAATCTAAATTTGCCAAGCACAAGTGGGAGCGTATTTACAAGACACTTGCCCCATGAGGAACACTTTACATTTTAAAAGGAAAACATAACATCTTAGACACTCAAATACCTTATAAATATGGCTCAAAACAACCTATGAAGCTCTAGCAGTACATATCCAGAAATGTAATTGATTTCTTAAATCGTTTTTAAAAACAACATATCTGTTTCAGCTTACATAACAGACCATGGAATGGGCTCCATGTACCACAATAACTTGTGTTACTGCATGCCAGAATGTTACACCAAATATGCAATTACATTTTCTCTATGAAACTAATTCTATTAGTATATCACTAGAGACAAAACCACATTTTAAAAACACAGCTTTCTTCATCATTTTCTCCTTAAATCATACTATTCTCTATCTAAATTAAATAAATCTTTTCTCACCTTAGCAAATATTTTTTGAGTTTTGAAAACAGTCTCAGAAATACACCAAATTGTCTTCAGCAGAAGAAAAAGGATGCACTCCAAAGGCTGCAGCTATTGAAAGCACAGAAATACAGATATTCATTTCACATATCTCTCATATTAGCCAATCATACCTCTTCCCTCACTTTTTTCAAATCAAAACCCTTCCCCCCTCTGCCCTCTCTGCCTTGTTTCCATAGCAACCACCTCCTGGAAGACCTCTCATGTTTGCAAATTCACACAACAATGTTTCAATTGAACTCTGAACTCTCAGTGCACCTGCGTATCCAGTGCAATCTTTCATTAAATGTTTCTTCCTTGACCATTCAAATTACATGTTTCAAAGAACACATCCATGCACCCTAACTTTCTGTTTTCAGAAATGGAAATGCACCAATCACTGCTAATGATTCATTAGCATTGCAAATCCACACTTTTTTTTCTTTAGAAACTCCTACTGTTTCAACTGCCCTTTCATTACCACACTTCATCTGACTGCAGAACAACCTTCTCCCACCATGTTTAAGGTCTGGATTGTTGGACATAGTTACATCCACTGGGCTCAAAGGTATGCTGAGAACAGAAATTTACCTAACCTCAATTTACAAGATGTGGAAATTAAGTGGTTGGGCCAAAGAGGATTAAAATGTCACCAATTGATACCATTGGTGAAAACCTTTATGCATTTGCCAAAACCTGACCTGTTAATAGTGCACTGTGGAGGTAATGATTTGGGCACTTTGACAGGGGTAGGTCTGGAAAGGCTTTTAAAGGACACCTTTGAGCAATTAATGGCACTTTTTCCTCAAACTGCCTTGGTATATTCCAATATATGCCAAAGACAGAAATGGAGGTGGTCCAACCAATTTTGTCCACAAATTGAGAAAGCGAGGAAGCATGTAAACAAATCTGTTTCAGCTTTCATGAGAGACCATGGAATGGGCTCTCTGTACAACAATAACTTGCGTTACTACATGCAAGATATCTACAGAGGAGATGGAGTTCACTTCTCAGATGAGGGCAACAGAATTTTCATTCTGAATTTAAGACTGTGCATTGGTACCTACTTATAAGTACCTAAATGTACCATAAACCCAAAAGCTCTTCTCAGAGCTACCCTTTATCTGATCACTCACAATTATTATTTTTTTCTAACTTTTTTCATTAATTTTCCACAAAATTCGCTCCCCGGGGCGCTACCCGGTTCGCGAACCGAAAGCTAACCTCGCGGAATTTTTTAAAAAAATGTTTTTTTCCGCACATATAAGTCTCCTCAGCCACCCTCAGAAAACCTAGAGGGTCAAGATAAGTCTACCATGACCCCTTCTACCCATTCTAAACATTATTTGCCCTCCATCTTGTATCTTAATGCGACCGAAACACAAAATGGTGGACTCCCGTGACGCTTAAGGTTCGCGAACCGGGCCGCTTCCCGGAAAGCGGTCCAAAAAAAAGGTGGGAAAGTAATTTACAGAAAAACGACTAGAGTCACTCTCACCAAATATAGATTAGCTCATACTACATAACAATCCCTTTCATTTTCACAAATTTGAATGAAATTCCATTTAGCCATGAAGCCTGTAGACCTCTCTAAGTACCGTGAGGTAAATTACTTCACAAAACACATCTGAAGTGTTGGAATTGACAACCAATGAAAATGTTACTTTCATTTTCTACTTTTATTACCTGACATTTGATTGGTTATATACCTGAATATATATAAAGGAAGAGAAGGAAACACAGCCATTTTGACTACTACTTGTTGTTGTATATATCATTTAGAATATCACTAATAACATCAACTTGTTTCTAAAGGTAAGTTGTTATTTTTAAAACTGAAGTATATTGTGCACTATAAGTAAATATGGTAAACTTTTTCAGATAGTTATATACTATCCCTCTGTAAGAGTTAGACATTGAGAAAGGCTTCTTTATTATAATTATGGACTGATTTAGGTTTCTGTGGTATAATTATGAATTTACTTAGGCTTCTTCACAGGCACTTTTTAATAGTACTACTTCACGCCTGAAACCATACAGTGCCCATAGATTACTTCTCTGTTATAAACTCACAAGTGCCTGTCTGAACTTAAACCCAACAGTGCCCTATCTCTACTGATATATTTATTTTTTATGCAAATTACAGCAATAAAATGGAAGGTGAGCAGAATGTTTCCTTCGAAATTGTTCTGGAGAACAACACAGAAAAAGTTTTTGAGGACAATGATGACTCAGATTTCATGGATGAATCACGGGACCATGAATTAGTTCAATGTGTAGAATCTGTGGATCATTTACTTCATTATGATGACGGTCAAATGTTGGAACTTATGTTCACTGAACAAGAACACATATCAGACAGTGAAATGCTAGACGTTGTATTAAATTTTGAAAAACAATCCGAAAAATAAAATTGTATGTAATATTAAAAAAATGTTTGAGTCTTTAATCATTTTTATATGTAATTCATAAACTAGTTAAATGTTAGAAATGTTATTAAATTTTGAAACACAATCACAATAATAAATAATTGCTTAAAAAATAAAAAAATTAAAAAATAATCAACAAAACCAACAAATAATTAACATACAGTATTAGAAAAGTCTTTCATTCTTTTATCCATAAAGTTCGCTGCCCAGAACGCTTTCCGGTTCGCGAACTTGGTGCTTACCATGCAAAAAAAAAATTTTTTTTTTTTTTTTTTGGACCCTCCTAGGCCCTTTTAAAACCTCCACATAAAACCTAGGGGGTCAACGAGGATCTACTATGCCCCCTTATGGTAATTTCCCCCTTTGTTTTGGCCTCCTCTTGTCTCTCGATCCTACCGAGAGACAAGATGGCGGCCGCTCCGGACTGTTTAGAATGTTGACAGACACCGGAGGGCCAATCAGCTTCGCATCGCAAAGTTCCGATACGCGAAAGGTTCGCTAACCGGATCGCTGCCCGGAGCGCTGTTACAGATATATATCTTGATTTAAACGTTAATTTCTCAAAATCCACTGAAGCACATATATTGAGACCTAGCAAAGGCACATCGGGCTAACAGTCCCTACAATTTTGCCAAGTTTCGTGAAAATCCATTCAGCCGTTCGGGCTAAAAGTGAGTCCAACCGCCCTATGGAAATTAACATGGGAAAAAGGCATTTTGGGACCCCCCTTTTTTCTCGGCCCCCCCTCCACAAAACCCCCCCAAATTTTCAAGGGCTGCTCAGAAACAAAATGTGCCATTTTCCTGAAAATTTCAGCCGATTCCGTCCACAAACGCAAAAGTTATTAGGCATAGAATTTTCAGAAATCCCATAGGGAAAAAATCCTAACTATATATACCTACTGGCGACCGCCAGTAGGTAATATATATATATATATATATATATATATATATATATATATATATAGCCCGCTACCTGGAACATAGCAGAATGATTTTAGACTTTATATCTTTCTGTTTAAACAATAACATCTTTATCTTCCAGAACCAACGATATAGACAGGTTAGGGGGACTGCGATGGGCACCTGCTTCGCCCCCAGCTATGCAAACCTTTTCATAGGCTGGTGGGAGAAGCAGGTGGCCTGGGCAGATGATAAAACCCCATGGGTCGATAGGGTGATATGCTGGAGAAGGTACATCGACGACCTCTTCCTTATTTGGAGAGGGTCTGAACTCTCAGCACAGGAATACATCAGGGTTCTAAATCAAAATGATCTTAACCTACAATTTACCTATAACATGAGCAAGGAAGAGGTCAACTTTCTAGACTTAAGGGTTTTCGTTGACTTAGGCACCATCCAGACCGCCCTTTATAGAAAGGAGACGGCAGGGAATTCTGTCCTACATGGACGCAGCAGCCATCCGACCTCCCTAGTTAAAAGTATTCCCTATGGGGAACTGTTGAGGATAAAGCGCAACAGTTCCCTTGAGAGAGATTTCACAGAGGCCGCACAAAGAAGCGTGAAATGCTTCAAATCTCGCGGCTACTCCAGAACCGTCCTCCAACAGGCTGAAGAGAAAGCTAAAACAGTCGAAAGACAAACCCTACTGCTGGATAAAAAGATTGGCACAACTAAAGGAGGTAGTGGCATCATTAGACTTATAACAAACTATTCGGTGGCAGCGAATAAAGTCAGAGCCATCATGTCAAAAAATTGGGGGATCCTTCAATCAGATACCATAATTGGTAAGGATTTGCAAAAACACCCAATGATAACATTCAGAAGAATAAGATCATTGATAGACAGACTAGTCACAAGCCATCTATCCAAGGAGAAGTCCAAAGGGGATCTGCACGCCATGCATGGCTCATATCCATGTGGGATATGCAAGGCCTGCAGTAACAGCCAGAGGGTACTTACCTATCAGGTGCCACATAAGGATTCTAAAATCAAGATTAACAAGTTTATCACCTGCTCTACCACATTTGTGGTGTACTGTCTGAAGTGCCCCTGCGGACTTATGTACGTGGGGAGTACAACGAAGGCAGTCAAGCTGAGAATCCTAGAACATCAACGGGCCATCGCCAACAAGGATGAGAGTTATCCGATGGCCCGACATTTCGCTAGTCACCATAATAGCGATAGGATTCTACTTAGCTTCTTCAGCTTGAACTGTATCCCTCAAGATATAAGGGGTGGAGACCTGAAACGTAGACTTAGACGCTTGGAGTCACGATATATTATCGATCTCCAAACGAAGTCACCAGGAGGACTTAATGCAGGGGAAGAATTACTATCACACTTATAGTATGACCAAATGTAACCGTATGAAATGAACTGTGTCATTGTCTGAGAATTTTTCATCTACTTAAATGCTTTAAGAAATTTACTTGGTATATAGTTTTGATCCTCCATGATGAATTAATGTTGGGATTTAATTTAATAGTGTTATGTAGGGGTCTGGTTAATTATGATTTACAGTTTCACTAATATGGCCATTCAGGCCTTAATCACTGATCTATTCATCAGAGCTTTTATTGGTTAGAATTCTTCAAAACTTCTTATCAATGTAGTATATTGATTGTTTGTGCAATGTGACCGATGCTGATTTAAGGAAACAAGGTTTTAATTCTAAGCCAAATGAATTAGCCCATCCAGGGCTCAATGTCGGCATTAGATAACCTAGTTTAAATTTTCAATGAATAGGATTGCATGATTTGTTCAGCATTATGAGCATTGCTATGAAATTGGTTTCTTTTCGTTATTTGCGTTATTTCACCATTCAAAGATGGCGCTTAAGATTGCAATAATTGCCCGCTTTTACTTTCAATTGTAAATGCCTTATTTTACTACCGCCTTGCCGTCGCCAGTTGACACTGACGAAGGCAAGTGCTGAAACACGTCTGTTTTATTTGATTTGTGTGCAAATAAACCGAACCTGGTTTATACTACTGCGAGTGCTGATTTTTTGCCGGTTCTCAACCTGCGGAGCTCGAATATATATATATTTATATATATATATATATATATATATATATATATATATATATATATATATATATATATATATATATATATATATATATATATATATATATATATATATATATATATATATATATGCATATCTTGATCTGGAGCGCAGCATATGGCCGGCAACTCTTTGGTTTTCGTGCACGGACTGCACAAATGCGGAGCCCCACCAAACTTGATGGAAGTGTAGGTATTGGGGAAAGAGCAACAGCCTGTCTGTGGATGAGCTACACACAGGTGAAAAATTCCGCCATGGATTGTGCTTTGTAAGAAGGAACAGGGAGCTTGGAGGGCTGACGAAGTCAGGGCGCAATCGTATGCCTGAGAGGAACATTGTATCTTGCTCACGTTTCCAAAGCGTGTTTGTTCCTGTAAAGCGCGATCCGAGCACTGGAGAGACCTTGGAACCAGAGAGGGGAAAAGTACTGTGTGAGGAATTGTCCCAGTCCTCTCTCTGTGTGAATATCTGCTGTCCAATGGGGTCACTCACCTGGCGATTTAAACTGCCTACGAGAGTCTTAGTACAACGCACCCTTCCAGCAAACAACTGGCACTGAAGAAAGCATACCGCTGAAACGCGTCTGCCAGGAGCTGGGAGACAGTACCTCGTGAATTTTGTAAAGTGTCAATTGGTGGCATTAAAACTTACCTGAATGCAGCTCAAGCATGTGTCAGACCCGTTTTTCCAATAAAAACGGGATTGGTGGCAATGTTAATGACGGAGGTCGGCTCCGCATACTGGCACGCCTCTTGATCTGGAGCTCCGCATATGGCCGGCAAACTCTTTGGTTTTCGTGCACGGACTGCACAAATGCGGCGCCCCCCCAACCTGGATGGAAGTGCAGGTATTGGGGAAAGAGCAACAGCCTGTCTGTTGATGAGCTGCACACAGGTGAAAAATTCCGCCATGGATTGTGCTTTGTAAGAAGGAACAGGGCGCTTGGAGGGCTGACGAAGTCAGGGCGCAATCGTATGCCTGAGAGGAACATTGTATCTTGCTCACGTTTCCAAAGCGTGTTTGTTCCTGTAAAGCGCGATCCGAGCACTGGAGAGAGCTTGGAACCAGAGAGGGGAAAAGTACTGTGTGAGGAATTGTCCCAGTCCTCTCTCTGTGTGAATATCTGCTGTCCAATGGGGTCACTCACCTGGCGATTTAAACTGCCTACGAGAGTCTTAGTACAACGCACCCTTCCAGCAAACAACCGGCACTAAAGAAAGCATACCGCTGAAACGCGTCTGCTGTAAAGTGTCAATTGGTGGCATTAAAACTTACCTGAATGCAGCTGAAGCATGTGTCAGACCCGTTTTTCCAATAAAAACGGGATAGATGGCAATATATATATATATATATATATATAAATATATATATATATATATATATATATATATATATATATATATATATATATATATATATATATATATATATATATATATATATATATATATATATATATATATATATATATGTATTACCTACTGGCGGTCGCCAGTAGGTATATATAGTTAGGATTTTTTTCCTATGGGATTTCTGAAAATTCTATGTCGAATAACTTTGGCGTTTGTGGACGGAAATGGCACATTTTGTTTCTGAGCAGCCCCTGAAAATTTGGGGGGGTTTCGTCAAGGGGGGGCCAAGAAAAAAGGGGGGTCCCAAAACATGTTTTTCCCATTCATTTTTCCATAGGGCGGTTGGAATCACTTTTAGCTTGAACGGCTGAATAGATTTACACGAAACTTGGCAAAATTGTAGATTTGGTTTGCCCGACGTGCTTTTGCTATGTCTCAATATATGTGCTCCAGTGGATTTTGAGAAATTAACATTTGAAAAAACAGATATATCTGTGACAGCGTCCCGGTTAGCGCCCCGGTTCGCGTACCTGACGCGTAACGGAACTTCGCGAGGAGAAGCGGATTGGCTCCCCAGTGACTGTCAACATTCTAAACAGTCCGAAGCGGCCGCCATCTTGTGTCTCCATAGGTTCACTCAGGGAGACACATTTAATCACTCTCTCATACAGTCAGTCATGCACCTACTAAATCCTTCATCCAGACACTTATACATCCACTCATTCTTCAATATGTAAGACATATTTTAACTTTACAGAAACATACACTCACTGGATGATGTCATCAGTGATGTCATCAGTGATGTCACTGACCATGTCATGAATGATGTAATATGTGACATCATCAGCAGTGGATTGCGGGTGCGCGATATATAGTTAGTGCAACTAACTATTTATGCGAATTTCAATGGTTTTGTGCGAGTAAAATAAGGTTTTGTAAATGCTAATCCCTAACTATATATGGTCTATAACCTATGGTTTTTTCAGTGAATATATATATATATATATTTATTCATTTTTTTGTATGTGTGATCAAGGCAGTTTTTGCCGAAACGCGTTGCAGCAAAATTATAGATTAAAAGACTCAATTACCGAAGATTTCCCCCTGTGTCAGTGTCCAGTTTCATTCTTAAAGGAGTTGTATGTGGTGTTTATATATATATATATATGTATATATATATATATATATATATATATATATATATATATATATATATATATATATATATATATATATATATATATATATATATATATATATATATATTCTCCTTGACTCTCTTCCAAAAACCGCTGCTTCGCTTTACCACGGGTGCCTCTTACCGCACAGTGGAGTGCGTATTAGTTTACAAACACCCAGTCCCCACTTCTCGGACTGTTCCCAATAAAGAGCACTCAAAGTTATTTAGCGCAGTTCACATGCCATATTTATTCATAGCACTGCAGTTTCCAAAAAGGTTAAACAAACGCGTTTCGGCGTTGCCGCCTTCGTCAGTGTAAACCTCAATTGCATTGTGTGTGCATTTAAATAAAGTTTGTTGTGACATTCAGTCACGTGCATTAAAAGAAAGAAAATAAAAAATGGCACAATCTATACAATTCATTCATTGTGGCGGCCATCCTTCAATGATCAAAAGTACTTTGAAATTTTAAGATATTCATCTACATTCAATCATTAATCAATACATTTACGTCCTTGATTATGATAGGACTACATTTCATTATATCATGATCTTATTCGTTCGAATTTAATTTCACAATTCTAATTTACCATCTCATTATATCTGGTTGACCTAGTTTGTTGCACCATTATTTTGCGTTCTGCCCAAAAGATATTGCCCTGGATGGGCCTATATCGTTTATTATTCTGGGTTGAGCGCAGTATTGTTTTTATCAGACTCAGGTGAGGGAGTTCAGTTTTAGGGGATGACAGAAAGGGGATACAGGTAATGAGGTATTATTGATACTTTTATTTTTACCCTTCACATTAGATTAGCTCTATCCTATGTGTGCCCACATCTCTTCTTCATTGTTAAGACCTCCTGGAGTCTTTGTCTGGAGCATTATGATGAACCTGGATTCCAGAGTTCGAAGTGTTTTCACCCAGTGTAAAACGGGAAGGCAATCAACAAACAAAATAACCTTAAGTATTGCCCGGCGATGTCGCCTCTTAACCCACTGAGTATTGATCAGTAAAGAGGCAGGCGCTGGAGACTGGAAGGCAGGAAACAAGGGTTTATTTTCTCCGGAGGAGAACACATCAGATCAGACCAACAGGGAATCTTCTCGAGGTGCTCTAACTGCATCTCTGAGGCCTGGCCTCTTATACACGCATTTATGGCAGGAAGACATTCTTTATTACAATAAAGGTACTTTGAAGTATGAAAGACATCCCCGGAATCTTCCGCTTCAGGCCCATTCCCACACACCCTAACAGTGAGAATCCCCTCCCCAATCACAATACAGGATCGTTATCAGACGGTAGGAACAGCAGGGCATTCCGCCGATTCCCGGAATGCGTGTGGTGTGACGGATCTCAGGGGGTGGGAGCCTTGATCTACTGTAACTCCTTTGAAGAGGGGTGGTTCTTTACAGTTGGGGCCATAAACTGCATCCACAGGGCGAGGTGATAGCCTGGGAACGGCCTGGACAATCGGACACAGAGGAAGAGGAGCGTCAGAGGGTGCGATAGTGAATAGGATGAAAGGGAGGTGTCGGGCAGGCACAGGATGTGATTCTCAGGGAAGAGCAGCGCAGATGGAGGGGGTTTATTGCCCATGCATGAGAGAGAGAGAGAGAGAGAGAGAGAGAGAGAGAGCGGGGGTGACCAGTGCGTGGGGGAGATGCTTGCGAGGGTGGGGAGCCACGCTGGAGATCGGCGGCGTGCAGAGAGAGGGTCTGACCAAGGCATCTAAAATGGCTGCCGTGTGCGACAAAAGTGTGGCATTGGAAAAAAGGCAAGATGGCGTAGATAATGTTTAGTAATACAAATCAATTTTCCACACCAGTCTCCCCCTCATTCTGTTTTTACCATCTGATCTAGGATAAAGAAGGTGAGTAGATTGCTGTTGCTTTTGTGCATTTCCTCAAAATGTCTCGCAACAGGGTAGCTTTGGTCCTGTGTGGTAATTGCCCTCATGTGCTCCAAGATTCTTAGTTTGGTTTATTTTGTGGTACTTCCCACATATTTTTTCCCACATGGGCACACCAGGCAATAAACAGTGAACTCTGAATTGCAGTTCAGCAATTTTGATATCACCGTTTTGCCTGCTTTTCCTGGTATTTGGTAATCTTTGACTTTGTGCGAATTCTTACAGGCCTTGCACTTCATGCATGGGTAGAATCCCACAACTGGTGTCTTCCTTTTTCTTTTGCATTCATAATGACTATTGACCAGTTGATCTCTAAGAGAGTTTCCTTTCCTATAGGTCACTAGTGGGTAGTTTGATAGTAATGTGCCCACCACATTATCTGATTTTAAAATTTTCCAATTTTTTTTAAGGATTTGGAACATCTCTGAAGATTTCTCTGAGAAATTCGTGATAAGTCTCAGTTTTGAGTCTCCATCTTGGGTTTATCAATCAGCAGTTCATTTCTTCTCACTGCATTGCTCTTTAATTCAGCCTGGTCTAATATCCCTTTACAATATCCTCTCGGTTTGAACCTTTCTCTCGATTCTCCTTTTGCTTTCTCATATTCCCCATTTGTGGAGCAGTTCCCCTTCATTCGAAGGAACTCTCCCAGTGGAATATTATTGACCACACTACGTGGGTGGCAGCTCCCCGCATGCAGGATGGTATTTCCCGCTGTGGGTTTGCGATAAAGGGCATGATATTGTCCTCTTAAATCTAAATAGAAGACTTCTTTCTTGCTGATGTTACTTGTGAAGCTAAGATTAAGCTGATTTACATTTAGGAGTTTAATGTACTCTTCAGCTTCGCTCTGTGGGCCCCGCCACAGGATGAACAAGTCATCAATGTAGCGGGTCCACAGAGCAATTTTGTTCATCCACACTTCATTTGTTCCTGCCCAGGCCACGTGCTTCTCCCACCAGCCCACGAAAATATTCGCGTAGCTGGGGGCGAAGCACATGCCCATCGCGGTACCCCGGAGATGCAAATAGAGCTGACCTGAAAACAGAAAGATGTTATGTTGCAAACAGAACTCTGTCAATTACCGCCAACATACGATGATGAGTCCAAAATTTTAGAGCTCTTTTCTCCAGAAAAAACTTCATGGCTCTAAGTCCATCCTCGTGTTTAATCGAGGTGTAAAGGCTTGTAATGTCTAGTGTTATCAATACCATGTCTTCTTCCCATCTTACTCCTTGAATAATCCTTAAGAAGTCTTTAGTGTCCCTCAAATAGTAGCTTAGGTCCTTACTAGTGGAGAGATGACATTTTCAATGTAGGTCGGGGTATTCTCTAACAAGCTGTTTTTAGCCGACACATTAGGCCGTCCTGGTGGCCAGATTTTACTTTTGTGCACTTTAGGCAAGTGATAGAACGTTGCTAGTTGGGGATAGTCGCATCTCAAATTCTGCCAATCTCTTTGGTCCAGTATACCCTCATCTCTCCACTTAGTGATGAGGCTGTTAAAATTCGAGATGCTATCAATGTACTTGTCTCTCTTAATGGGAGCATAATGGTCCTTTCTCCCCAATTGTGAGAGTGCTTCATCCTCATATTGTTGCCGGTTGAGGATAACTATGTTACCTCCTTTGTCACTTGGCTTAATTATTATATTCTCTTCTTCTTTGAAGCTCTTGATTATCTCCTATTCCTCTTTGCTTAAATTCCTTTTTCCATCATTGAATTTCTTTTTTTGTAAATTTTTCATCTCCTCGATTATCACTTCTTGGAAGGTGTCTATTGCATCATGCGGGGTCCTAGGAATGAATTTAGGTTGTATGATTATTTTGCTCTTACAACCTTGCTGTACAATTCCTGCTCCCTCCAACATCTGTGTCGGTTGATTTTCCCAATCTACTGGAACCTCCAATTCATGTGCCAAGATTTGTGCTGTAGCAATTGCTTCCAAATCCGTCCCTGTGAAGTGATCAAGTATGCTTCCCTCTCCTGGCATTTCCAATGCGTTCCTTTTCGGATGTAGAGTATGAATTTTCATCAGTTTTATTTTTCTTACAAACTTATTGAGGTCAATACGCATTTGTGTATAATCAAAAGCCGGTGTCGGGCAGAAGGTCAGGCCTAGCTGTAATATTTGTTGTTCTTTGTCTGTTAGCTCCCTATCAGACAGATTCACTATTGTTTGTTGGGTAATTGTTCATTCGTTCAATTCCATCGGCCCTCCCCGTTTCCTTTGGGTTACCATTGGGGTTGAACGTCCCGTTTCGGCTTTTTTTGCCCCTCCTCGTTTCCTCTTGCCGCCTCTGGAGGGTGTGTTCTTGCCACGGGTCTTTGTCTCAACCCCCGCATCAACTCGTATTCCTAAAAAAAAGATGAGGATACGGGAGAAGATGTGGATGGTTCCTCTTCCCCACCGTTCTTGTCTCCCCCGCCTCCTGTATTTCTTGTACCACCGTTCTTACTTCCACGGACTGACTCGTCCTTCGATACTTCTGATTCTGAGGTACTCAGTTGTACTCCGATTTGTGGTTTGCCTGACAGCAAATTCTTCCTGGGTACATCGTACTTTCTAGCGAAGGTTAGGATTCGTCCATTCGCATAATCTTTCTCATCTCTTATGAATTTAGTCTGCTTCCTTAATTTGATTACGTTTTCATAATCAATTAGGCGTTGTTTCATTGAATGGCGTAGTTCATCACTTTTCTTCACATCTTTTTCCCCACTAATCTTTTTCTCGATCTCCTTGATTTCTTCTTGTAATTTTATTCTGTAGTTCCACGCATGTTTTACCAGCAGTTTAAGTATTTTTTGTGTTACCTCGGTCAGGAACTCAGACCATTCTTGTAACAGTTCTTTGTTTGGATTTTCGTACAACGGTACTATGAAGATCCTTAGCCCCCTCGGGACTCGTCCAACTTTCAAGTATTTTTGTAAGCTGGTGGCCTCCCACCACTTACGAATTTCTTTTTCATAGGTCTTCTCTAATGCTATGAAAAGACTTGCAAGTGTACTCGGTGTCATCTTTTTCTCTGACGTGGTTTCCTTACTTCTTGCTCCTGTTTTTAGTATAAACAGACTCCCTGCAGCTTCCTCCCTTTCAGTGTCCGAAAACATTTCTTGCTGCAGTGCGCGATTTTGACTTGTAGGCTGTCACTATCGCTTTAAACTTAACGTAGTGGCCGGTAATTTCAAATACAAAGCCGTCCACTCACCCCGTCTTCCGATTCCTTGGATTCCTCCGAGGTCTTGGTCGGCGTTTTCCCGGTGAGTGGTTGGCTGTTTGGTATTCTTATCACAAATGCGCACTGTGCTTTTCCTCGTTGCACGCTTCGTTACCGGCGGGGACAGTCGGTAATTTAAACTCCTTGACTCTCTTCCACCTGAGGTAATAGAAATTTTCAGGTAACCAATGTGTCCCCCACTCGCACCCTATCCATGCACCCATGTTCCTTGTATGTCGTGTAACTTCTTTTCTGTTCATGCTAGAAAGACGCAAATACATTTGCGTCCAACGTTAACATGTCAGCTATCCAGTCATGCATAGAAATCCCGTTAATTAAGCTTCTAGGCCTATGGTGCCAACGTCTTTACATGGTGCACTTTCACGTTTTCCTCCATGTTTTCTGGCCCAATTGAGTTAGGCCCTTAAACGAGGCTCCGAGTTCTTTTTTCTCCCTCTGAAAGCTGCCGTTTAGGTATGCATCCCTGACCTCTGCCTTACTTCCTGCCTCAGACGAGCGGTGCCCGGCTCGGCCTGGTCCGCTTGCCAAGATGATGTTTTACCTACAAGTTATCTGCTCAGCCTCCTCGAAAACACATTCCAGTCTAGTGAAATAGGTAAACATATTCCCGGCTACAGAGCAAAGGGCCCTGCCTTCCTGTCTCCATGCAAGTAATTTACTGCTCCTGTTACTGCTCCTGTTACCATGGTAGGCCCATGGCCCCCGCACTCTACATGAGAATCCGTATGCACGCACTAGCATTCAGTGTCGAACGGCCCCTGCCCGAGAGACTTTTACTCCAGACACTACATCCTCAAAACATACGATATCAGATATGCTATAGGTACAGGTCGTTTTGACACCCCAGACATTAGTCTCCTCTACTCGTGCAAAAGTCAAAGCCCCAGTTTTTCCCGGTTACACGTCATGCTCAGCTGCGCGCGCATATAGGTCATAAGTTTCTGCTGATTCTGCAAACTTTCTCTATGCATCCACCCACTTGTGACGTTTCATGTGACGATTCTCTGACATGTCCAGTGCACGCCCATGTGTACGCCTTCTTACACGCCTCCTGCTATGCACATGTGTTCTTATCTCTCTCTTTTCACCTGTTACGCCTACTGTATTCACTTCCATGTATACTGTTTTACTATATATAATGTGTGATGCTAATAAAATGTTGAATGTCCCTTCCTGAACCTGAGTGGTGATGGAACCCGATGTCCCATGCTTCGAAGCATTCCATTGTAAAAATGTGCGTTTCCATACTAGTATCGATGCCCGGATGGCTGGCGCAAGTCGCCTATTAGTTCCCATTCTGAATAGTTACCAAAATAAAGAGACGGGCGCTGGGAGCAAGAATCACAAGAACAGAATTTATTTCTCATGAGGAGAGCCTGTCATTTCAGACACGAAACAAGGTGTCATCGGGAGGTGCTCTAACAAGTGAGCTGAGACTCCGTCTTTTATACCTTACAAAACACTTGGCATTACAATCACAGCATTGTGAAACAAAGAAAAGACATCCCCATAATCCTCGTGTCAATCCTACCCCACATGTGTTCATAATAGGGACCCTTGACCTGCTGATAAGAGGGGAGGGCAATCACGCAGCTGAGTGTTCCGTCAACTGTTTAGGATGTGTGCGCCTGATCATAGCCCAGGGGGTGGGGTGGCCAGGATCAATAGTGGGTCCTTTGAAGAGGAGTGACTTCATACAAAAAAAAGGGCAGTAAATGGTATCTCCTGGCTTTAGGCGAAGGCCTCGGACATGTGTGGTCAGTCGGACTCGGGGGAAGGGGTCATCAAAGGAGTGGTATTCATGCCGCGTGGACAATCGAGTGCGGAGGGAGGGCTTGTCAACAGAGGGGCATTCATGGAAGGAAAGGAGGTGTTGGTCAGGCGCGGCCGTGACTACCAAGGACAGGGTCTTGCAGAAGAAGGTTTATGACTTGCCCGTGTGAGGGAGAAGGGGAAGGGGGAGCCAGGGTGTGCACAGGGACAGAGTCGCACAAAGAGAGAGGTCTTATGACTCATGCATGAGAGAGCGGTGGTAGTCAGGCGCAGCTGGGGTGGGCTATGTCAGCTGGGGCGAAGGTGGCCTCTTCAAGAGTGAATGGGGGGGTTTGCGTGGGTCAAGCAGAAGGGCTGCCTTCCAGGGCAGGGTCGCGCAGAGGGAGAGGGTTTCATGGTTTATGCATGTGAGAGAGAGGGGGGGTTTCAAATACGCGCAGAAGGGAAGCCGGTGTTTCTAATCTTAGGTGGGCAAAAGGCTAGGGTGCCTAAAATGGCTGTCATGTACACATGGGTACAGGCCTTTGCTGGCAGAGTGATGCAGTCAATGCTTTACGGTATTCATGGTGCATGCAGGGAGAGGAGTGGGAAAAGGGAAATGAACGTTGCTTATGTACATCAATATTTCTAATTTTCTACAGTCGCCCCTTTTTATATAGCAAAGTTCATTTTCGTAATCGATGAGGGTACATATAAACAGGTGCGGTCGAAGAATTAGCATTTGTCAATACTAACATATGGCATATAATCATGGACAGTTGATGTGTTTGGCAGAATGCAGCACATACGATATTACATTTGTCGAGTTCCTGTTATTTCAAAGCACTACATAGCATAAATGTTTCTAACTTAAAAATGTGACCAATGAACATTTTGACCAAGTAGTTGAGGGCGGAATTCAGTTCAATACACAAGATCTCTTCGTCACAGTGTCTTTTTAGTAGTGAGCCATCACTGGTAGGCTCTAGTCCGTGTCCTTTTGTTGGCGCTGTTGAGCACCGGCGGTGGAGCTATAGGTCCAGCTCGGATTTATCCTTACACGTTGCAGGGTGCGGCCAGTCCTCTGCTGTTAGACCACAGTCCTGTTTCCTAAACAACCCGTTTGGCGGCGCCTTATGCTCGGCACCTATATTTCCGTAGCAACACCCTATTCCCATTTGAATGCAGTTCTTTCCTTTTGACAACAAGTCACGGGGAAAAGAGGGTGCGTGTGGTTCAAATAGTCGATAGGAGAGAGAGTGGGGTTGGGTCAGAGTTCCTGGGACACACACAAGGGACCAGGGGAGCAAAGGATAACAAGCAGGCAGGCCCATCAATCGGGCCCAAAGAAGGGGGACGGAGACTCCAGGCACACGTGGGTTCAGCAGACGGCATTTTCCACGTTTGAAATTGCTGTCTCGTCCCGTATCTTGTTGCTCTGCAGCTCCACCTTTGGTCGAGGTCGCATGTATCTCAAGATCTGCAGCCAGGCACGTCCGACCCTTCTCCTCCGGTGATCGCAAATCTTTGAATAGGTACAAAACAAGTTTTTAGAGAACTGACAGAAGAAGTCATTTATGCAGGTGAATTCCTCCCTCAATCCTGCGCACTTGGGAGATACGCTCATCGGCCACAGTCAGAGGTCTATTACCAAGCAGTGCATATGTCAACATTCCTACTGTGTTCATGCCAAGGGTATTCATCGTCTATTCATGACATAAATTTATAGAAATAATATTCCCATCAACTGCGCATTTCATCAATTTCAACATTTTGGAACTTCCAGTGTAGACTTGCCTTTCAAACCCAAGCCTTTATCAGTCTAACATTTCCCTTCAAGGCTGGCTAACCCTTCCAAACAGGGCGGGGGCGCTATCATCGAGAGTCAGGTAAAACAGGTTTTTCTCGAGGGACGACAGTTACTCATGGTCATCACGTTTATATCCGGGACAGCAGCTGGGGTCTATCAAATGGGGCGGGGATGCTTCGAGCGTTCGCGCTTGGGTGCAAAGGGGGTGGGGCAATCTGGGCATTGGGGGTCAATCTAGACGTTGGCGTTCGTCTCTGATGAACAAAGAAATAAGGTGCCATTGACATACAGTTCCCCTATAAATGGCCAGATTGGGGGACCTTAGTCGTCTTACCTGTCCTTTCCTTCTCAGCCAATTCGAGTTCATTCATTTTGCAGAAAGGAGAGGTAGTAATATGGCGATATACAATCATTTTAGTTTTCGGTCAATTTCGCTGAACGCCTTCGCGTTCAATAATTATCCAATCGGACTGGTGCCTGCGAGGCACGATTTTACCATAAAAGGGAAGAGGAAATAAGGAGACTCTCATAGAGTGAGAGTCGTCCGCAATCTAAACGAGCCATTTGGTACACGTATGACATGTAGAGAGAGAGAGAGAGAGAGAGAGAGAGAGAGAGAGAGAGTGAGGGAGAGAGATAGAGAAAGGGAGAGACGTATACAAAAATAGGTCATTTAGTGCGTTCATAACACAGAACAGCAGGGGGTCAGGTAACAGAGGGACACAAACAAAGGGAGAACATAAACCCCTACAGTACACACACACGAACTCAGACAGGGGAAGACAGTACATGCATTACATATATATAAGACATTCACAACAAAACAGAAAACAATAGTTGGCCAACAAGATCTATATTTTTTATATCCTATTTATCTTTTACTATCCTATTTACCTACGTGCTTAGCTCTTTCTACCTTTCCCTCCTTTTCCCTCCTTTTCCCTCTCGCTTGTTATCTCTTCGAGCGCTCTCAATGGCCAATACTCACACCTTGGTTAGTCGATCAGAAATGAACCTGGTCGCACTATTTACCCATGGTTGGATTTTAAACCATTCTCCAGTTTCTTCCTTTGGTGGGAAGTTCTTCAGGCTGAGGCAACGGCAAGTATTGATCGGGAGAACAGTCGGACAGCTTGGCTAGATCTATAAGAGTGTGAGAAGGGGGGCAGTACTTTTTGAATATCAGCAACATTTCTAACTTCCCAGATGGGTGCAGTCTTGGTAACCCTTACCCGTGTACTTTTCTTTTGTCCTTTCCCTACCTAGTCAAACGTCTAGTTACATTCTCTAACGTGTTATTTCGAGTCAATTTTCGTCATACAGTACCCGTCAAGTCTCTATGTCAGTCCATCCTCCCAGTCGCTATGTTCTAAGGAGGAACAGTCATTTTAAGTCTACGTCTTTTAAAAACTTATCGTCATGAGGACCATGCTCATATTCCCTTCTTCCCTTTTTCGTCGGTGGTTCGATCATCGTCCTCCCATACTTCAGCCGATGTTCCAACGCGACCTGCAGAAGGGCAGAGAAAGAAGGGGGATGGGGGGGCAGCATTCAAACCACATCAGCATGCAGTAATCCGAAAATGTTTTTACCTACCACATACTCGACCTATCTCCACGTAGTGCATTTCTTTGCCATCTCGGCGTTTAAGCCCAGAAGGACCAGAAATGTCAGATAGATAATCATTGACGATCTGCGTATCTACATGAGTTACTTGGTCGCAACCCCTTTTGGTTGGGTGCAAGGGTGGCGGTCAGGTGGCATTTCTGTGGTGTCGCTTTAAGGCTCCTAAAACACTTTTCCGGCTGCCTGTGACACATAATGTAGCTGCTAAATATCGGGTCCTTTTTAACCTTCAGCCTTCATCATACTTTCTCGTTGCTCACAGTAGTAATACATTCAAAACTCATTAATGCAACCGCTACAACTATGCTTTCTTTTTCAAAAATACCTTTAATAAAAAGTGCTGGTGTATAAATACAGGCCTACAACCCAGTGGACCGGCCACGGAGCAGATTGGAACTGTACATAAGAAGAACGAAGTTGGTGGCAGTTCATTGCATAAAGTGCGGCAGTGCAATAAAATCGTATCGAACTTTATTACAGAGCAAGCATGATGCATATCAAGAATTCAGTTTTTCAATTAATTCATTAATTCATTATCCAGATGCTCGTTCACTGTCTAAATTACACCAATTCATTGTTCCCATTCATAATTAGTACCCACCCTAAATCAGTTCATTGTCCAAACACATGATCAATATCTGTATTGCTTTCTTCTCTAAGCACATAATCACTATCCATCTTATCGACTTTCATTGCCCAAAAATGCATACATATCTCAGAGCATCAATATTCGAGCAATCCAGGTGAACAGGGAGTTCGAAAGTTTTCGTTTCGTGTATCGGCGCCATTTTGGGCGAGGTCAGGCAGGTTCCGGTATAGTCAGAATGTCTCCAATGACTCATGGTTGGACCAGAACCTTCCGTTGGCAATTCAAAAAGTTTTTCGCAATGTGGTAACAGTCTAACAAATGGACCATCAGTCAAAGAGTGGGGAGGGCAACAACAATTTTCCTACCGGGTCATTCTGGTGTTCCACCGGAACTGAACAAGTCTGTACCTTGGCTGTGTTTTAGCCATTTCCAAACTGAGGCTGGCGCCGGCGGGAGTGTGTCGATGTCGCGGGTCCCAGTGAGGGGGACGGGGGCACCCATGCAGAGGGGTCGGGGGCCCCCCCGGCTCTCATAGAATCTTCAAAGTTGAGGAGAGAAGGCATGGGGCGTGTGCCCGTCCCGGGCAAAAGACCGCTTTTCGATGTGGACCCTCTTTAAGTAAGAGCGTTGGGGTGTCGCTGGAAGCCTCCACCTGGAGGGAGGTGGGGGAGGCTCGTTCGCGCCACCTCCCCCTTCCAGCGACCTCTCGCCGATCCTCGGCTCCGCCGTTTCGATATTGGCCGTGCCGGCTATTGAAGATGGGGGGGGGGGGGTCGGTGGCTGAGGCAAGACAGCCCCCCCCCCCTTTTACATGTGGCGGGACTACCTCCAACTCTCCAGGGGTTGACATGTGGCGGGACTACTTGCGCTTGTCCAGGCGTCGGCATGTGGCAGGACTACCTGAAACTATCCAGGAATTTGACATGTGGCGGGACTACCTGTAAGCGCCGCCGTTCTCGCTTTGGCTTCGGCCTTCTTTGCGGGCCGGACCAGGCGAGAGACAGAGGGGGGGGGTGGTCGGTGGCTGAGGCAAGACAGCCCCCCCCCCGTGGCCTGCAGGGCAGCAGAAGAGGAGAGAAGGAGAGGCCATCACGGTTTTCTGGCCCGTCCGCCCCACAGCCTCCCCTTCCGACTGCGGCCAGGCGAGCCCCGCATGCCTCGAGGCCTCGCCTACCGGATGGGCGTAACCGCGGACCTGTGGCACTTCGGGAGTTTCCGGAATGGGGGTAGGTACCTATTGATTTGTATCTATTTCATGTGACCGTTATTTGGGCGTGGTGGGCAATGAGGCAGACATGTTTAGGGCAGGAATAGGCAACGGAACCTAGCTACCTCGTGGCTTGCCTTGGTGTCAAGCTTGTCTTCCCTCGCCATTTTTATGCTTCTTATTACTGGTTATTTCTGACGTTTCTTATTTAATTTTTATCGAAGTTGAAAACTCCTCAGTGGCCTACTGATTTCGCTCAACTCCTTTTCTTGTATTTTTATGCCATAACCTATTATAAGCTATAGCGACTAGTCCACACTTAATGAACAGGTCCTTATTAGGTGTGCCCTCCAGTGGAGCTGGATGGTTCATCTCTAATAAGTGGTCCGGGCTAAACAGGCTACCAATCAGTGGGGAGAAGATAGGCATGACGGATTACAACGGGGACAAAGGTCTGCACTACCTATCTTATCACGGCGGGCAAAGACTAGACAGAATATTTCTATTCTCCGTTGTTTGCAGGCGGTGAATACCTCAAAAGAACCAATACCGAACACTTAATGTACGGTCAATCAAACAATCAGTGGGGAGAATAAGTAGGTACGACGTGTTAAAGGTTTGCGTTACCTACCTTTTCGCTACCTACAAAGAGAGACCTTGTTCTTCCCTGTTTGTAGACAGAGAATCTCCAGACAATAATCCACGAACAATAGTTCGGGAAACAGTGGGGGAGGAAGATAGGCACGACGGATTACAACGGGGACAAAAGTCCGCGCTACCTATCCTTCACTGCTTGCGAAGGGAGAGCCTGTTGTTTCTCCGTTTGCAGACGGTGAATCTCCAGAGGTACCAACAAAAGAGTAATACTAGTATTATCCAAACCAAACAATTATCTCACAATTTGTCGCATTTACGCGACCTTACCCGGACCGGACCGTGTGGGCAGTTCTTCGCCTTCCTCCTTCCAGCGCCCGATCGTTCTCTTACTCCATGATTTTACCGCAGCAGTCCTGTGGGATTCCAGTCAGGACAGTGGGTCACTCAAGAGAGGTCCGTTCAGAATTGGTGAAGTTCATTCAATCGGCAGCCGGACGAGGGCCCTCTCAAGGCAGGTATACTCCGATCATTTAGATGTTCACCTCATCGTCTGGATCTCTCTTATTGGACCTTATGTCACTGATGGACCCCGCGTTGGGACGCCAATTGTAAAAATGTGCGTTTCCATACTAGTATCGATGCCCGGATGGCTGGCGCAAGTCGCCTATTAGTTCCCATTCTGAATAGTTACCAAAATAAAGAGACGGGCGCTGGGAGCAGGAATCACAAGAACAGAATTTATTTCTCATGAGGAGAGCCTGTCATTTCAGACACGAAACAAGGTGTCATCGGGAGGTGCTCTAACAAGTGAGCTGAGACTCCGTCTTTTATACCTTACAAAACACTTGGCATTACAATCACAGCATTGTGAAACAAAGAAAAGACATCCCCATAATCCTCGTGTCAATCCTACCCCACATGTGTTCACAATAGGGACCCTTGACCTGCTGATAAGAGGGGAGGGCAATCACGCAGCTGAGTGTTCCGTCAACTGTTTAGGATGTGTGCGCCTGATCATAGCCCAGGGGGTGGGGTGGCCAGGATCAATAGTGGGTCCTTTGAAGAGGAGTGACTTCATACAAAAAAAAGGGCAGTAAATGGTATCTCCTGGCTTTAGGTGAAGGCCTCGGACATGTGTGGTCAGTCGGACTCGGGGGAAGGGGTCATCAAAGGAGTGGCATTCATGCCGTGTGGACAATCGAGTGCGGAGGGAGGGCTTGTCAACAGAGGGGCATTCATGGAAGGAAAGGAGGTGTTGGTCAGGCGCGGCCGTGACTACCAAGTACAGGGTCTTGCAGAAGAAGGTTTATGACTTGCCCGTGTGAGGGAGAAGGGGAAGGGGGAGCCAGGGTGTGCACAGGGACAGAGTCGCACAAAGAGAGAGGTCTTATGACTCATGCATGAGAGAGCGGTGGTAGTCAGGCGCAGCTGGGGTGGGCTATGTCAGCTGGGGCGAAGGTGGCCTCTTCAAGAGTGAATGGGGGGGTTTGCGTGGGTCAAGCAGAAGGGCTGCCTTCCAGGGCAGGGTTGCGCAGAGGGAGAGGGTTTCATGGTTTATGCATGTGAGAGAGAGGGGGGGTTTCAAATACGCGCAGAAGGGAAGCCGGTGTTTCTAATCTTAGGTGGGCAAAAGGCTAGGGTGCCTAAAATGGCTGTCATGTACACATGGGTACAGGCCTTTGCTGGCAGAGTGATGCAGTCAATGCTTTACGGTATTCATGGTGCATGCAGGGAGAGGAGTGGGAAAAGGGAAATGAACGTTGCTTATGTACATCAATATTTCTAATTTTCTACACCATTAAAGCCCGTATGACTCAGATACCACGGACTCTGCCTCTCATTTGATTGAGCTATCCTTATGACTTGTAATTATATGGCAAAAACGATACGGTAATATAAATTTACCACATAATTTGGCGCCCGAACAGGAACCCCCTTCCCCACTCGCCGGTGATGTTACGCAGGTTTTGACCCCTTCTACAGCCGCGACGGAACCGTGCACGCCTGCGGGTTTTCCTGCTATCTCCCTCGGGCCCACGGAGGAGACGGAGACTGCGGTCCGGCATCCAGACGAGGCGGTGAGGAATGCGGAAGATCCCGACCAGAGCCCCTAGTCGAGAGAGCAAGGTCCGAGGTATTCAGAGGCCCACCTGTTCCGAAGCGCAAGCGTAGCAGCCAGATGTCGTAGCAGTCCAGTCCAGTCCAGTTTCCGAGACCTTCAGTTCTTGCTTCCCGGTGAGTACCGTTGTTGGGAACGCATCTAGACGGGTTCATTAATTTGTTCCCGGTCAAGACAGGCCTGGTCTAGACGTGTTCACTTAGGTGAATACGGTCCGACGTGTCTCTTTATGGGACCGGTATTGTCTGTACTGTTTTAGCAGTGCATCTAGTAATTCAGTAATTCAGTGATTCAGTATTCTAGTGTTGCAACTCGAGATTTCAGTGCTTATGTGTTTTCTATGTATCAGGTAATATGTTTTAATGTGGTTTTAATGTCGTGGTATGAGTGACTGTTTTTGCTATTCATTACTGTGTTTACTGTGTCCACGTTTAAAGTAATCCGACCATGCCACTGTTTTCGAAGTTACGTCAGATAGGGACCAGGAAAGGGATACTCGAAGAAGCGGTTCCTGTCCCACCTGGGAACACTCCTGGACATTTTATGTATAATAAGCATGGCTTAGATGCCATACTGTATCTAGATTTATGGGTGGACTACACCAAGGGTCTGGAAGAAAAGTATAGATGGCCTGTCTCAGGGACATGGGATGCTGATTGCATCATGAGAGTAGAAGAAGCGTTATGGAAAAAGAAAGCCAGACAATCCCAGAAAAATGCCATAGAATTATGGCGTAAAGAAGCGCATAGAAGAACAGAAAAAGAAATCAGGAAAGCAGAGAGAAGTAGAGAAGAATCCGAAAAAGCTAGGGAAAATGAGTTACTAGAAGAAGGAGAACGAGTCAGAATAGAACAACAAGACAGACAAAGAGATGCACTAATTACAGGACTGTATCCAGTTCTTGCCGAGGGCCTGCCTAAGGCGACCCCGGTAGCACCCCGTAACTTGCCACCACCATCGGTCCTGACTAAACTCCGTCACAAACAGACCACAGCGGACATTTTCCTTTCTTCCTATTTGGATGACGTAGCTCCTGCGTATACCAATGTACGCGTACCCCCAGCCAATAATGTACAGCAACCTCTCCCACCTGTTCAAAACATACAGCAGCCTACTCCATCCGTACAGTCTGTCCAAGACACGTCACCTCCACCCCCTCAAGACTCGACTTCCTCATCCGTTGTTATTCCCCCTCCTGTCACTACTGTCCCTGTCACAACCATTCCTGTCACTACTATTACTACTGTTCCTACCACTGTTGGTCCTCATAATCCGTTCGGTATACCGGCAACCCAGAGTTCGGCAATACCTGCACCTACTTTCCAATTAATGACACCAGCAACAACATCACAACTAGGTGATGGTTACGCTTCCGCTTCAGGAGGCGCCGTAGGGGGTCATCTTCACACTCCGCCTCAGACAAAACGACTAACGTATAGAGAGTTAGCTTCACAACGCACACCTAGAGCGGCGACGTACGACAAACTTAAAGAGTTCATTACAAATTGTAGATATGATCCAGTACCAGGCGAAGCCGACATGCTGTTATTTTCATCACGTTTACGACGAGTCGCAAATTATTTGGTTCTCCTGCCACAGATGGAAGAACATCTAGACAATATATATCATTTCATTAGAACAGGGGAGAGACCAGAATGCATTCGCGAGGCCATGGCACACCATAAGGTTGAGACACAAGGTATGATCTTATGATTTCTGATTAATTGTTTAATACGGGAACAAGATCGGCCAGATGCAAGCAAAGAAGAAATGGATAGGCTGATAAAATGGAGTAATAACATAGCTGATGGTAAACATGATAGACAAAATTGCATAGATTCCATGTACAAAATGATCCGTAAAGAAATAATAATAATACACGAAAAAGAGAAAGAAGCCAGGGGAACCGAGAAAGAGAGTAAAAATTCAGAAGAAGAAGAGATAGATAATCCTGTAGAAGAAAGGCCAGGAACAATGGCGTACGTAGGTAGAGTGAGGCTTCCTAAACAGTATTCTTTTGACAAACCATTTGACAGACCCATTCGTCCAGAAAACAAGAAACGTTTCCTTTCCCCCATACCAGAACAATGTTCTCTTGAACATGTGTTTCAAGATACCGATAAAATACTGAAAGAAAGAATAGGTTACCATGAACTTAGTACAATGCGAGATCAGGAATTAGCACGGTCAGCAGTCCAATGGGCTGGAAATGATAGCATATATAAAGATGATTCAGTAGCACAAACATTTTTGACTCTTTCCCCAGACGAACAGCGACTTGCTGGTATGTACATGATCCAGCATCTCATTTCATTATATGAGAGTCAGCATTCTGATCCAGGTCCCCTATATAATATATTGGAAGAATTACTCCTAAAAAGATGGAGAGGTCTAGGTACCGATTTAATTAATATCATTCTAGAACAACGACACAAATACAGAACTTTCTTGACCCCACATTTTGTTTCTGTCCCACCCCCAGTAAGACAACCATTTTACATAGACAGACAGAATCCCTTACGAGAAGTGCACCCCGTCCAGGCCCCAGGGGGTACGCTTCAGCGTGTATTCGTATATACACCCTTAAGCAAAATGGAACTATTGGAAATGAAGAAAATAGTGCCCTGTCATGATAAAGATCCAGCAGGTTTTCACCGTGAAATAAAAGACATGCTACTAATGGGGGATTATACATATTCCGACATTCTGAAAATGTTAAAGGTATTGTTACCGGCTGGTATTTACGAAAAACTGAAAGAGAAAGAATGGGAGGTGGGAGATAAAAAGATTAATTGGACTGAATTAGAGGACGAAGAAAATAGACGTACCCCAGGTTTAGGTCTTGGGGACAAAGCTAAAGCATTACCAGGATTATTAGTGCAGGTCTTGCCGAGGTTATTGACAATTAAAAAGGAAGACTAGGATGCAATCTCAGCCTGCAAACAGAAACAAGACGAAGACACTAGTGATTTTTATTCTAGATTCGAGAAATGTTTCATTATAAATAGCGGCCTGAAAACAAGTAGCGAATCATATCCACATCTTTTTGTGACCAAATTAGTCGAGAATTTCTTACCACAAGTTAAAAATAGAGGGGCATATTATCAAGAAAGGTCGTTACATTATCGCCACTTTTATCGGCAGGAAACTGCTGATAAAGCGGCGATAATGGGCTTGATAATATGCTCTATGCAATTCCAATCGAAGCCCATGTTAGATGTGAAGACATCTAACATGGGCATCGGTTGGAATTGCATAGAGCATATTATCAAGCTCATTATCGCCGCTTTATCGGCAGTTTCCTGCCGATAAAAGCGGCGATAATGTAACGACCTTTCTTGATAATATGCCCCAGAGTATTGAAAGTCGAGAGCACATGGCAAGCAAATACCCCTTCTCAAATGTTACAAATGCTACAGTACCACCAGAACAGAATTAGAGAGGAACATGATCATGAACAGAGACGTATGAGAGACACGAAAATGAAAGTACTAGTTGCCCAATCTGTTCCAGCTGACAGTCAGAAAAAGGGTACAGCACCTCCAGGCCAATCTGCAGCTCCTGTAAAAGGGAACTGCAACTATTGTAAGCAGCCAGGTCACTATATAAATGAATGTTTGGTTTTGAAACACAATATTGCTACAGGCAAAACGAAAGAGAGACCGCGTCCACCTAGACCAGAACACGTTCCACAGCATATCCCACAGAACACGCAACCACCACAACAAGCACAACAGACAGTAGCTGTACCCCAACCGCAGCCTATTGCTGCCACGAAACATGTCACACAGCAAATGTACCAGTATGCACAGTCAGATTACCCCGATTATCAGCAATACACATGAAACAGCCTAGAGAGGGAGGTTGGCTTGCCCCTCATCGAGGTTCCTGTAGATCAAGATGGTCCCTATGTACATAGTCAGGTATTAGGGAAAGACAGAAAATTTTTGATTGACACAGGGGCGAGCAGAACTACCATTAGTCATGACGAGGTTCCAGGGGCACCCCTCCCAGGCTCACAGAATGTTTCCCTGGGTTTTTCAGGAAAGCCTATTGTTAATGAAGTGTCAAAGCCAGTTTCTCTTGAAGTTGGTCCATTGTCCCGTACTACTGACTTGTTACTTACAAAAGCATGTCCTGAAAATCTGCTTGGTATTAAAACGTTGAAAGCACTAGGTGCTGTAATATGTTGTGCTCCGGAAGGAGTGAGATTGTTCTTACGTGACTTCAAAGGTCATTATGTGTTACGAGATTTTGATCCACGATTGCAGAATGTACCAGCACATTTATGGGCACAAGGTGCAACTGATGTAGGTTGTATGCACATTACACCTTATCGTGTTACTCTCAAGCAAGGAGTTGTACTGCCCCGAATCCGACAATACAAATTGCCACCCGAGGCTGTAACAGCCTTACTGAAGATTATTGACGAGCTCATTGCCCAAGGAGTAGTTATTGAAACTGATTCCAATGTATGTAATTCCCCGATCATTCCAATTCTTAAACGAACTGACCCAGATGCACACCCAGTCTACCGATTGGTGATTGATCTTCGAGAACTGAATAAATGCATCGTTCCACAGTACCCGGTAGTGCCAGACATATCTTCCCTCTTGACGGCTATAGATTCCGAAGCAGCGTTCTTTACTGTAATCGATCTCAAGAACGCTTTCTTTAGTGTCCCCATTCATCCTGAAAGCCAATATTTATTCGGATTCTCTTTAAATGGCCGAAGCTTCAAATTTGCACGTGCACCTCAAGGGTTCACGGAAAGTCCTAGTATTTACAGTAAAGCACTGAAAAGACAACTAGACAGTATCCACATGCCTACTGACACTGCTCTGCTGCAATATGTAGATGACTTGTTGATCACTGCACGGACCGAACGTGACTGCGAGCGCGCGTCACTGACTGTCTTGTATTTCTTGGCCGAAAAGGGGCAAAAGTGTCCCCTTCGAAGCTAAAATTCTGTGCCCAGCAAGTGGTATACCTTGGGCACTTGCTGTCCAAATGGGGGAGACAGCTGACACCAGACAGCATCCAGTTAATTGCACATCTGCCACAACCCAAGACACAAAAGGAGGTACGGGCCTTCATTGGCCTCACTTCTTACTGCAGACAATGGATTCCTCAGTACGCATATCTAGCTAAACCACTCATACAGTTGACAACACAGGAGGCAGCGTCTTCGACTGTCCTCCCTTGGACTCAGGAACATACACAAGCTTTTGACGAGTTAAAGAAAGCCTTATGTCAAGCACCAGTTTTAGCGACACCATGTTACAGAAAACCTTTTACACTCTTTGTTACTGAACGCGATGGCACAGCATTATCTGTTCTCACACAAGATCAAGCAGGACACCACAAGCCTTGTGCTTATTTTTCTAGTACATTGGATCCAGTGGCCCAGGCTCTGCCTGCGTGCCTCAAATCAGTTGCAGCAACAGCTCTAGCAATTAGACAAAGCGATTCCATAGTGTTAGGACATCCCCTGACAGTACAAGTTCCACACTCAGTGGAAGTTCTTCTGAACCGTACCCAGACTCAGCACTTGACCATAGCAAGACTGACAGGATATGAACTGACATTGTTTCAGCCACACATAGAGATCAGACGATGCAACACATTAAACCCTGCCACATTGTTACCCTCGAGCACAACTGATCCGACACCACATGACTGCGTAGAAGTCATCAATACTGTAACGAAGCCCAGACAAGACTTGACAGACATTGCATTACCCGACCCCGACCTGACACTTTACATGGATGGTTCATGTATGAGAACAAGCACAGGAGAGTTAGTGGCCGCATATGCAGTGACCACTGAAACTGAAGTCATAGAAACACATCGTATTGACACCTTGTCTGCTCAAGCAGCAGAACTCATTGCTCTGACACAAGCCTGTGTACTAGCCAAGAACAAGAAAGTAAACATATACACAGATTCACAGTATGCATTCGGATTTGTTCACGACTTCGGTATCCTCTGGCAAGAGAGAGGTTTTTTAACTTCTCATGGCGCCAAGATACAGCATGGTCCCCTCATTCAAGCTCTGTTAGAAGCAATACACTTACCTGCATCCATTGCTATCATGAAGTGCAAGGCACATACTAAAGCCACTGACACCATTTCTCAGGGTAACGACCTGGCAGATCGAACAGCTAAACTCACAGCTCAGACAGACATCCCAACGGACATGACAAAGACTGACGTGACATCACAGACACATTGTATGACAGTGAAGGATCCCATTCTAGACGTACTCGACATACAGACACATGCCACTCCAGATGAAATCAAGAAATGGACTGAACAAGGAGGGATCCAGACAGATCAGGGATGGATGACAAAGGGAAGAGCCACATGGTTCCTCCCCGACTCTATGGTTCAAGTAATCATTATCACAGCACATAGTCCAGCACACTTAGGAGAAAAAGCCATGTTAGACAGCATTCAAACCCTCTGGTTCAACAAACATTTACGAGCAGCAGCAAAACAGAAAGTGCGTACCTGCATGATCTGTTGTCAGTTCAATCCAGGCAAAGGTGTTCCCGTGGAACAAGGTGGATTCCATCCTCCTGACCATCCTTTTGAAGTCCTCCAGATGGATTATATCCAGATGGACAGATGTAGAGGTTTTAAATATGTCCTCATAGTTGTATGTGCCCTTTCCCGATGGACAGAAGCATATCCAGTCCCAGATTACACTGCCGCGACCACTGCCAAACAGTTGGTTTGTGAATTCTTCCCGCGATACGGCTTGCCCCGTGTCGTATACTCAGATAATGGACAGCCATTCTCGTCCGAGCTTATGAAACAGGTATCACTCCTGTTAGGTTACCAGTGGAAGTTCCACTGCGTACGACACCCTGAAGCAGCTGGTCTCGTAGAGAGACATAATCAAACCCTGAAAACACGCTTAGCCAAAGTTTGTGCAGAAAAAGGTGTAGATTGGATAGTAGCCTTGCCAGTTGCCCTCTTCTATATGCGCATGGTTGCACATTCCAGAACCGGACTATCTCCTTATGAGGTGGTTTTCGGGCGGCCTCCCAATATGTGGGGTACGCCTATGCCCCACAAGATCACTGATGTCGACTGTAATATGCTGACAGATTACCTAGCTTCCTTGATGTCTGCACTACAATCTTGTCGTTCACAGGTTGCAGCTGCCTTCCCGGACAACACCCAAGTAAAACCGCATGAAGTCGTTCCGGGTGAGCTGGTATACGTGAGAAATTTCGATCGATCAAGTCCGCTGGAGCCGAGGTGGAAACAGCCAAAGTTGGTGTTGATGACGACGAGGACGGCCGTCAAGTTGGAAGGACGTAAAGGGTGGTTGCATTCCAGCCACATTAAGAAATTTCACGGACTGTGTCCAGAAACTCCGGTTAAAGACTGCCCCCTATCGGACTCTGACTCTAAACTCCCCCTGATAGAAAAAACTCCTCAACAGGAGTATCGTGCCAAGCTAAGGTCTAGTAAGTCAGACAGCGCTTAATTGTTTAAGTCCCCCTCGGGTGAAGCGGTTAGACAGGTTTCTGACATGTATAAGATAGACCCAAGTAGTCAGAGAGATAGGCGTATCAAGAAAAGAGAACAATACTGTAAAAATGTGCACAGTCGATGTGTAATCACATTAATTTTCATGTTTCTTCTGAGTCTTACGATCATATGCATAAGTTTAATGCTACATGTTTTTTCCCTCTTGATTCACATATGCATGCTTCCTCTAATGACACTGTAGAGCACTCCTTCAGCGACCTGCCCCCTCATGAATTATCCTATCGATTAGCAATGCGCAACAATACATTCATTCGTATGTTACACCATACTCATCAGGCCAGCAATGCCACAAATTGCTGGGTATGTGGCCGACTCCCACCTTATCCGAAATACAAGGGAGCTCTGCCTCTCTTTCCATACCCGTTCACACATAATGGTTCATGTGGTGCATGGTTTACTTTAATGTCCTCCCTAGACAGTAAGTCCAAAGTTTCCCAAGGCAATTGGATATGGGGGAACCTGAATACAGTCATGAATAGAGCATGTTTTCCAGATGCAGACGGTCTTCCCCAAAGGAAAGGGACCGACCTAGAAAATGAAGTGTATAAATTAGGTAATTTTTCCCTCAATCTCATGATCCTGAACGTCCAGTCCGAGACTAATTCGAACTTGCCGTTTATATCAGTCTTGCCAGTGACGGGCGAATTGTGCGTTAGAAAGAATGGCTCAGTACATCTAGGACACAGTGATTGTAATACTGTGGTCGAATTCAGTGACAAAGGAAAGTCTACTTTCAAAGCCTCTTGCCATTCTTATTTCATTTGTGGTCACACTGCTTATGTACATCTGCCCCTCGATTGGGATGGGACGTGTTACATTGCGTTCCTATTGCCACCTGTTTTCCTAGCCCCACCTGATTATCATAGAAATTCACGCCTTGTGAATATTAGACATAGAAGGGAGATTAAGACCCCGATTGTCGATCAGACTGAAACCACGTGGGAACAATACACAGATTTCAATAAAGGATTCTTTTTCTTTGTAGGTCCTGTTCAAAACAGTAAATTGATACGCAAATTAACTAGAACTTTGGAAGCGGTAGTGAACGAAACTACTTCTGCTTTAGGTAATCTGACCGAGGAACAATCTGCTATGAGAATTGTTGTTCTTCAAAATCGCCTTGTGCTTGACGTCATCCTGGCCGATAGGGGCGGGGCTTGTAGAGTCATCGGATCCAGTTGTTGCGTGTTTATTCCTAATAACGCGCCATCCGTGTATGAGGCCATCACACGGCTTCACGAAATTGCTCACCTGATTCACCAGAATCCAGGCTCCTGGACTTGGTCCGGTTGGCTCTGGAGTGTGATATCCGCTTGGGGATGGAAATTGTTATCATTCCTAGGAATAATATTGGTCATAGTATTCAGTTGTTGTCTCTGTCTGCAATGTGGGCCAGCGATTTGCGGCTTGTGCGCCACAGCTTGTATTCCAGGTCCAAGTTCCCGTTCCCGAATGATAAAAGACGAACAGATGATGTTATATGAACAGATAGATGGTCTCATGAATATAGATATATCTTAAAGGGTTTGGTAGGGGCCAAGGAGGGAATGAGGTAATAGAAATTTTCAGGTAACCAATGTGTCCCCCACTCGCACCCTATCCATGCACCCATGTTCCTTGTATGTCGTGTAACTTCTTTTCTGTTCATGCTAGAAAGACGCAAATACATTTGCGTCCAACGTTAACATGTCAGCTATCCAGTCATGCATAGAAATCCCATTAATTAAGCTTCTAGGCCTATGGTGCCAACGTCTTTACATGGTGCACTTTCACGTTTTCCTCCATGTTTTCTGGCCCAGTTGAGTTAGGCCCTTACACGAGGCTCCGAGTTCTTTTTTCTCCCTCTGAAAGCTGCCGTTTAGGTATGCATCCCTGACCTCTGCCTTACTTCCTGCCTCAGACGAGCGGTGCCCGGCTCGGCCTGGTCCGCTTGCCAAGATGATGTTTTACCTACAAGTTATCTGCTCAGCCTCCTCGAAAACACATTCCAGTCTAGTGAAATAGGTAAACATATTCCCGGCTACAGAGCAAAGGGCCCTGCCTTCCTGTCTCCATGCAAGTAATTTACTGCTCCTGTTACTGCTCCTGTTACCATGGTAGGCCCATGGCCCCCGCACTCTACATGAGAATCCGTATGCACGCACTAGCATTCAGTGTCGAACGGCCCCTGCCCGAGAGACTTTTACTCCAGACACTACATCCTCAAAACATACGATATCAGATATGCTATAGGTACAGGTCGTTTTGACACCCCAGACATTAGTCTCCTCTACTCGTGCAAAAGTCAAAGCCCCAGTTTTTCCCGGTTACACGTCATGCTCAGCTGCGCGCGCATATAGGTCATACGTTTCTGCTGATTCTGCAAACTTTCTCTATGCATCCACCCACTTGTGACGTTTCATGTGACGATTCTCTGACATGTCCAGTGCACGCCCATGTGTACGCCTTCTTACACGCCTCCTGCTACGCACATGTGTTCTTATCTCTCTCTTTTCACCTGTTACGCCTACTGTATTCACTTCCATGTATACTGTTTTACTATATATAATGTGTGATGCTAATAAAATGTTGGATGTCCCTTCCTGAACCTGAGTGGTGATGGAACCCGATGTCCCATGCTTCGAAGCATTCCATTAAAGCCCGTATGACTCAGATACCACGGACTCTGCCTCTCATTTGATTGAGCTATCCTTATGACTTGTAATTATATGGCAAAAATGATACGGTAATATAAATTTACCACACACCAACCGCTGCTCCGCTTTACCATGGGTGCCTCTTACCGCATGGTGGAGTGCGTATTATTTTTCAAACACCCAGTCCCCACTTCTCGGACTGTTCCCAATAAAGAGTGCTCAAAGTTATTTAGCGCACTTCACATGCCATATTTATTCATAGCACTGCAGTTTCCAAAAACGTTAAACAAACGCGTTTCGGCGTTGCCGCCTTCATCAGTGTAAACCTTAATCGCATTGTGTGTGCATTTAAATAAAGTTTGTTGTGACATTCAGTCACGTGCATTAAAAGAAAGAAAATAAAAAATGGCACAATCTATACAATTCATTCATTGTGGCGGCCATCTTTCAATGATCAAAAGTACTTTGTAAATGTTAAGATATTCATCTACATTCAATTATTAATCAATACATTTACGCCCTTGATTATGATAGGACTACATTTCATTATATCATGATCTTATCCTTTCGAATATAATTTCACAAGTCTAATTTACTATCTCATTATATCTGGTTGGCCTACTTTGTGCGCCATTATTTTGCGTTCTGCCCAAAAGATATTGCCCTGGATGGGCCTATATTGTTTATTGTTCTGGGTTGAGCGCAGTATTGTTTTTATCGGACTCAGGTGAGGGAGTTCAGTTTTAGGGGATGACAGAAAGGGGATACAGGTAATGAGGAATTATTGATACTTTTATTTTTACCCTTCATATTAGATTAGCTCTATCCTATGTGTGCCCACATCTCTTCTTCATTGTTAAGACCTCCTGGAGTCTCTTTATTGGGAACAGTCTGAGAAGTGGGGACTGGGTGTTTGGAAAATATATATAAATAATATATATATATATATATATATATATATATATATATGTCCGAAAGGGTTCCCAGCCAACATCTACGCCGGAACCACACAAAGAGACTCGCACTCCAGGGTCTGTGTTTTCAGATGTTTTTAATGGCGACGCGTTTCGACCGAACGGTCTTCTTCCAAAGCCAACCATGAGTAAACAAAATCACCATTTTATGCACAAAGTGTTTTACACATTACAGAAAATAGAGGTAGGACTGCTCCATTACTTGGAACTACATTTTAAGTAAACTACCATGAAGGTAGAAGACAGACTCTGCCAAAACGGTCTCAAAACATAGAATAGAGTTAATGATGACAGTTTGTTAAATAAATATATACAGGGCACAGATTAAATAATATAAATTAAATCACTATACTGTTAATGGTGATTTTACAAAATATTGTGTGCGACAAGATATGGGCTACTAATATGCCAAAAAAACAGTTCATTTTTACTGCACCTATCAAACATGTCATTTCAAAATACTGTTAAACCTTTTCTAGACCGTTTGAAACAATCATAGTTTCATTTTGTTCGCACAGTACTGTAAAACATACCATCACGGCCAAGTGGCCTAATTCACAACAACGTTGAAAGTTTTAACACATCACGGCCAAGTGGCCAAATAATAATGTTGTGAATACTCCAAATTGGTAGTCTAGGTTGTTCATAACAATTCAATTCAAGCAGATGAACCTACTCTCTATTTAAGGTAAGACGGGGAAATATCCCTTTATATATAACAGGTGTTCCCCACGTTATATAGAAATCATTTCAAACCAACTAAAAAGTAAAGAAATAAAAGGGTGAGGAACTGAAATACTTCTTTCAGCCTTGTGAGCTAAAAAAGTGAACCCTGTGTTGTCTGAAAGCTTACCTAGCCAGGTATAACAAGGACAAGCACAATGGTGTGAATGTGAAAAAATAATAAAATCAATGGTATTAGCACGGATACCCTCATTCGGATAGGGGACATATCATTACACATGATAGATTGTATCATAGTATAAAACCAGACATTTCAGACAGATTGGGCCAAGTAAGGTAACTCAGAACCCATTTGGGATATAAGGGTACAGATGTCATTGACCCACCTGTGTCAGAGAGAGCCCTCTCTGAGCAGGTTAGTGAGGGAAGGGGGGGACAAACACAGACACCAGCGAAGGGGGATCTGGGTAACAGAGGGAGTAAGGACACAGTTAGAACTGGTGCAGGGTAAAGGCAGATCTTTCGGCTCAACACAGGGTCTTAGCCAATATGCACATACAGTTCTTCATCTTCGTTCAGACCAAAGGGGTTCATCGAATCCAGGCGGATGATATAGCGGGATTCCAGGACACGTAGTTGTTTGAGACGGTAACCCCCTCTGGGGTTTGCTGGGACCCTGTCGATGCCAAAAAAGGAAAATTGGTTAACATCACTGTTGTGAACACGAAGCCAATGTCTAGCAGTTGCATAGGTCAAATCAACATTTCTGATAGCACGCATGTGTTCAAGGATCCTCTTTTTTATAGGGAAGATGGTACTGCCTACATAGAGCTTAGAGCATGGACACATGATTACATAAACACAGTGATCGGTATTACAGTTCATGAATTTCCTTATACTCTCAGTTTTTCCCATAGGGAGTAAATAGGACTTCACATTTCGACTGGTAGCACAGGCTTTACATTTGCCACATTTATAGAACCCTTTTTGTTCTTTGAGCCAGTGTTTCGTTTTTATTGGGCTCTCAAAGTTACTTCTGACAAGCATGTCTTGTAGAGAACGTGCCTTCCTGTAGCTGATCTGTGGTGAACTATTGATCAATTTCCCAATGGTCGGATCACTTTTCACTATGTGCCAATGTTTCTTGAGGATACCTCGTATGCTTCCTGCCTCAACATTGTATGATGTTATCATCCTAACATTGCTAGACCCAGAATTCTCAAGATGTTTGTTAACCTTCTTGGTTAAAAGTGATGCCCTATTCCTTGTTTTCACTTTTTCTTTCGCTGTCATAAGTGTCTGGTCTGAGTAACCCCTGGCTCGGAACCTTTGAATCATGTTACCTTGTGCCCTTTCAAAGTTATCATTGGTGCTGCAATTTCTTTTTGCCCTTAAAATTTCACCATATGGGATGCTTTCTTTGAAGCTGTTAGGATGATGGCTTCTAGCATGTAAAATGCTATTACCCGAAGTGGGTTTCCTGTAAAGGTCTGTTACAATTTCCCCCTCAACAACCCTGACTGTGACATCTAAGAAATCCATCTCCACGGGATCTATCTTACTAGTGAATCTAAGATTCACATCATTTCTATTGTTGTCAAGGAGTAATTTGTTAAGGTCAGATCTCGACCCATCCCAGATCAGGAAGATGTCGTCTATGTATCTGGTGTAAAACACAATATGACGAGTTGTATCAGCATTGTCTTCAGACCACAGGATCTGTTCCTCCCACCATCCCATTAACATACAGGCAAAACTAGGAGCAAAACAACTCCCAACTTGTTGTTTGTACCAGGTATTATCAAACAGAAAGAAGTTGTTAGTAAGGCAAAATTCCAGCATCTCTAGAAGCATTTTTGTTTGGTTAAGATGAAAAATCGACCGGTCCCTCATGTAGTGTCTACAAGCATTCAGACCATCACTGTGTTTAATGCATGTATACAAAGAGACCACGTCAATGGTAACCATACAGTAGCTGTCCTCCCATCTGATACCCTCAATCTTGGAGATAAAGTCAGTACTGTCTCTACAGTATGAGGGAAGATTCAAAACATAAGGAAAAAGAAACGTGTCCAGAAAAATCGAAGTATTCTCAAGCAGGCTACCATTCGCAGATACTATCGGCCTACCTGGTGGGTCATCTTTGTCCTTGTGGACCTTGGGTAGCATGTAAAAACAGGGGGAAATGGGATGTTGTACATGCAGGAATCTGAACTCGGATTCGGCTAACAGATCCCTGTCTCTCCAATCCCTTAATTTGTCATGATAAGTTGAGATACTCAACATATATTCCTCCCTGTTCGCCCTCCTGTAATTGCCTGACAGCTCCAGTTGTTTTCTGGCTTCCTGTTTGTATAGGTTAATGTCCAACAAAACAACGTTGCCGCCCTTGTCTGAGGGTTTGATTACAAGGCTCTTGTCCCCATTAAGGGTTTTCAGAGCTTCCCTCTGCTGTGGGGTCAGAATATGGGCATGCATATTCTTGGTTTTCTCCCACAGGATAAGCAGATCCCTGTTAACAAGATCGTGGAAGGTTTCCAGGTTGTCATGGGGGGTGGTAGGTTTATAAAAGGTTAGCAATGGGTGAGTGAAAAAGGGACCGTAAGTAGTGTTTAGTAGTGTGTGAGTGCATGGTGAAGTAGGTTTGTGGTGCGTGAGTGCAGGGTGAGTGATGTCTGGTTTGAGGTGAGCGGAGTCTGGGTGCCGTGTGAATGGTGAGTGGGTGATGGGTGAGAGATGGGTGAATGGAGTGTGTGTAGTGTGGAAGATGGCGAAGCACATCCCGCGATGCAGAGGCAATGATGGTCGTCTGTAGAGCACGGTATGTAATGCATGACTAAAGGGTGAGTGAAGAGGGAGTGGTGGGCGTGTCTACTGTGTCCGGTGTAAGAGTGCAGTGTACATGAATTGTGACCACAGGCTAAGACAGGGTGAGTGACGTGCCTATGTGATTGTAGGATTGAGGTCTCTATAAATGAAGGGTGAGATGCCTCCTTGTGAATACAGAGTGAGATGCATGCTAAGATGAAAGCAGGGTGGAGCACTTTAAAAAAGGACCCATCGGCATTGCAAATGCTTGTGTATACTTTACGTTAGTGTAAACAAGGCTCCGAAGGGAGGCTGGGGGTCTCACAATTTTTATTTTGGAAGAAGTAGAGGAATTACATTATAGACAGTGTAGGTTGGGCCGTAGCGCACAGGGAACACGTGTTGACGTAAATTGGTTTACATGCCCAAAGACTATAGGTTGCACTAGCACTTCTAATAGACTTCATAAGTGTCTGCATTTCGAAGCCATGAAACGAACAGCCATAAAAGTACCATTTTATGAGCAGACCGTTGGGCCACTTGGTCGTTTAAAAAAAAAAACAGCTCCAGGTTTTCGGTTGTTGTTAGGTGACTGGAGCAGCGTGACTCACGGTTTGCAGCTTGCGGATTGCCGCAGCTCCGTATCTCTGCTCCGCTCTGCTCTTCTAGCGGTAATCAGTAATGGTGCAGGCGGGGGCTCCTCAGCACACGGGAGCCCCGCACAAGTACTGCACCAGCCCGCATCATTAACCGGTCTCCCCCTTGGCACGGGAGACCGGTCCGGACATCAAAGGCTTCCCCCAGGCAGGGGGAAGCGGAAACCACGTCCTCCCGGCCCCGCCTACAACCAGGCGGCGGCCATTTTAAGGCGGCTCGGGCCGCGGCGGTGATCTCGGCAGTAAAACGAGGGGTGAGCACCCTCGAAATTAAAATAAAACACAAGAAAATATAAGGCAGAAGCCCCCCAAGCCCCCCCCCCCAAAAACAATTCCAAAAATTCGCGGGGGTGCGCGCACGCGTGCGCGCTTATAGATATATAATTGATTTCTCTTCTAATTTTCTCAGGAACCACTGGAGGGATTTTCACTATTTTACCACAAGCGTGATCTGCATACCAGACACTACCATTTTGACAAGTTTGGTGTAATTCCCTTCAGCGGTTCAGGCTGTAGCTGAGTCTAAAGGTCCTATGGAAATTAACATGGGGAAAACACGTTTTGGGACCCCCCTTTTTTCTCAGCCCCCACTTGACGAACCCCCCCCCAAATTTTCAGGGAAGGAGCGGAGCGGAGCGAGCCATCTTCTTTGAGAAATTTGCAAAGATTCATCAACCAGGGCCAAAGTTATTCCCAATAGAATGTTGGGGATTTCCTATGGGAACCCGTCCTAACTATATATACCTACTGGCTACCGCCAGTAGGTAATATATATATATATATACATACATATATATAAATAAACACACGCAAGGATGGCGTGCTTAAGCCACTTAGACGGCGGGCTCACGACGGGGTTCGCCAGCCCCTCAATATGCACACACTCCAGGTTCCAATCCTTTCGCAGAAAAACCAGAGTCGGAGCCCAAAACCGTTCTATACTTGGGCTCCGACTCTGGTTTTTCTGCGAAAGGATTGGAACCTGGAGTGTGTGCACATATATATATATATATATATATATATATATATATATATATATATATATATATATATATATATATATATATATATATATATATATATATATATATATATATATATATATATATATATATATATTTCTACCTTCACATTTTTTCTAGAATAAACACATTGATAGATAGATAGATAGATAGATAGATAGATAGATAGATAGATAGATAGATAGATAGATAGATAGATAGATAGATAGATAGATAGATAGATAGATAGATAGATGGATAGATAGTTAGATAGATAGATCTACATTCTTAGTACTTTACCTAACTACAACATCTCTTTAGCCTTTGTTTTTTTTCAGTCAATTTCTGAGATGTTTTTAATGTAAAGTAAGATATTTTTACCAGAGTTAACTACTGTCACTTTAACCTTTGCTTTTTTCAGTGAAATTCATTGCTTGTTTTTGCATAAAGTAAGACCTTATTTCTTTTCCTAACCATAACATGACTTTAACCTGCGGCCAGGCCCTGCAGCCAAACATTTGCAATGCATGCCTGTGCGCAGCACAGGGCTCAGCTCGGGGCCATGTTGTTTTTTAGGTCTCGCCTACGCAGCGTATATGCGCTGCATAGGAGGAGACCTTTAGTATTCGATTCAGTTTTTGGCCCAAAAACGTGCACGCGTTGCATTGCTTTCAATGGCAACAGGTGCATGTTTGGCGATTCCCTTGCGGGAGCAAGCTTTGAAGCCATCTTTTTGTAATTAACAGATGGTTCCTGCTTGCTCTCGCAAGGGAAACAGGCGCAGGCCCCCTCTTCTCTCTCCTCCCCCTGCTGCCTACTCCTCTTTCAGCGTGAGGCGCGAGAACTTTTTTTTTTTTTATTTACCTCATTGGCCCGTCTGTATTTGTTTAACCAATTCGTGGTAACAACTGTTTCACAGCTACGGAAGGCTCTTGGTGCCAAGATGCCTCTACCTTACCCTTTCGGAGTTGAACGAGCTCAGCTGCTTGGTAACATCACTGCTGCCAGTGTGGAAACAGGAGACAGCAGGCGGAAGTGTGGCTGGTAGGCTGGCTCCCTTTTCCCAGTTGGTAAGCAGCATGTCTCCGGCTTGCCTCTGTAGTTGATGAGCAGTCTCTTTTTTGCCTGTGCTGCTGGGAAGCGGTCTGTTCCTTTCTTCTGCAGTAGGTGAGCAGATTGTCTCTTACCTACCTCTGTAGATGGTGAGAAGTCCCATTCCAGAGCCTCCTGTTTGCAGCAGGGACTCAGAGCTTTCCCTTTCACTCTCTCCACCAGGGATATTTTTGCCTGTTGTGGTGCAGAGTTCAAATGTTGTTTTATTTGTACACAGACATAGCTGCCGATCCGATTAATGTCGTGACAGCCTCACCCTGTCCTGGTTAGCTGCCAACCTCTCGTGCGTGCAGGGTCCTGACCTGTCCCGTTTCCTACGTAAGTTTCAGCCTTCAAGTCCCTGCGTTCAAGTGCGGGTCAAAATCCAGGACTATCTGAAGGTATCACAAGTGCACCTCGGACACAGACTTCTTGGCCCTGATGAGAGCGCCTGGGTTCTGCCAGTTCACAATAGACCCTTGTTTCCCTTTTAAAGGTACCACCTGCCCCCATGTCCACAAACACAATATGATCCAGTCCTGGCTTTCCCTATACACACAATTGTTTTCAGGTGTGCTGTTTCAACCGGGTCAGTGACCCAGGACTTCAACTCCCAAAATGCCTTAGGCACTGAATTGAAAATCCAGGACTAGAATGCTGCATCCTTGGTGAAGGCGGTAATTTGTTAACATTAACCACTTTACCCTTTTCCTTCCTTTAAGAGCTCAGAAGTGTAACCTGTGTGCTAAGCACTAGACCGACACACCATGAATAGTTCACCACTTAGCTGTGCACAGTGTGCTGTGCTGTACGAGGTGTTCATGAACGACGCTGCTGCTCTTTCACGTGGGAAGAGCAGAAAATGCCGAGAGAACTAACCTCCTGTTTAGCTTCGCCCTTTGCTTGTCACGCCGCCCTCTCATCGCCAAACAGGTGCTGCTGACAAGATCATTTTTGCAGCCTTGATGGATGGCTCGGAATATAAAAAGTTGAGAGCCAATAAAACCGCCAGGAAGCAGCTAGTCCAAGTATAGACTACTGATGCCATTGCCAGGTGCTGCCGCAAAAGGGTCTTCCTCATCCAGTCACCTATTTTTACAACTATCTATCCTGAGCTTTACCATGCGTTTGAATGAATGCCAATAACGTGCCAGTGATTGATACAATGGCATATGGGCACGCATTCTTCCAGAAATGGGTACAGATCATGCCGTGTATGACAGAGCCAGTGAGACATCAGTGGTGAGCATCATCTTCCTACCAGTAATCACAATGAATGAGCAAAGGTTTTCGTCCATTGTGCCTCGAAGAGCCATAATCATGTCTAAAGGATGATAGGAATTATCACAGTAATGCCAATTCTAGATATTATGCTATCGGTGGAGGATGACCATGAGTGGATGGCAAAGGGAGTAGGTCAGTGAAGGACTTCATTCACCCTCCCATGCATCGACCTGCCACCCCCATACCCAGAGAATAAACATCACAAAATAAGCAATTCTGACCCGACAAAAAAAAAACTATCTTTAAAACACTTCTTACAGGCACCCTCAAACTGCAAAAACGTTTTATCCTGGCACCAAAACATGTTATGTGCAAGTGCACACAGACCTAAAAGAAAGCATTGCAACCATAGTTTTAAGAAATGGCACAGTGAGGAGCATTTATAAATAAGGTGCACAACCTTTCAGTGTCTGTTCTCAGGCTATTACCACCAGCAGCAACGTGCTGCCGAGAGAGACATTTTTTAAAAACAGGATTGCCTGATGCAGTGACATGCACACAATTGCATTGCACAGTACAGATGGCTACTAGTATTAAACAAGCATTGGCACAACCAATAAGTCTCGCCTTTTGGACCTTATAAGTGTTTAGTCACGCAACAGTTGATGTTGTTGCACCAAGGATATTGTACTGATTAACTAAACACTTTTAAGGTCCCAAAGGCAAGACCTCTTGGTTATGTCAATGCTTGTTTTATTTGTTCCTATCCAGTGATACTCACACGGTACTCCAGCTGGAGTACTCTGGGGCCACGTTGGGTCCAGCTGAACTTAGTGGAGCATCACTGGTGGGTCACAAAAAAACACAGCGGACCTGCAGGTTCAATTTTGTTTATGTTGACCCCCCACACAAGGGCAATTGGGTCAAGTTACCATTACCCTACCCACTTATAGCTTTTTTTTTATTTGTGGTTTTCAGGACATGAGGACTGAATTCCCCTGTCCAATAATGCCTATACCTCTCCACAACATTATAAAATGGTTGGTGGTGCCCCTGTCTGTGTAGGGGAACCATCAGGAAGAAACTATTCCGTTTTTAAAAGCCCAGGCTGTTATGGAGCGCTCCTTGCTGGAGCAGGGAATAATAAATGATTGGCTCCTGCCACTCGTTTATTATTCATTTTTTTGGGTTATTTTGAAATATTTTCTGGGTGCTCACCCTGGGCACCTGCACTTTAAAAAATGTATATGTTGGGGCCCCGGGGGGAACGCTAAGGCCCCCACAGCCCTTGCCAGCTCCCCATCAGCACCTATGATCGATGCCGGTAGGCAATATCCATTTACTTAAAAAAGTGGGTTCCACAGTGACCACCTAGTGCACCCACATGTGGCCAATTCATTAGGGGTTGCTGGGGCACTCAATGCCCCGTGGCCCCGTCCAGGAGCCATCTCGGTCACTTTGCTCCCACCAGGCGAGAGAAGCATTTTTCTGTGTTCCAGGCTGAGAGGGACCAAAGTTGTGCTCTCTGCCTGGGAGAGTGCGAGCAGGGAATGTCTGCTCTCTCCAAGGCAGGGAACTGCGGTGCCCTGTGGGATGGGGCTCCTGAGACACTGTCCACAATGGGCCTCAAGACATACATACATTATATAGACATATATGCATAAATATAGGAAAGAAACACCCACTGCACACAGCCAAAGGACATGTACAGTGGAGATAGGTGGCCTACGAATGGTTGAGCCACTCCCTGCGCAGAATGGGACAAGCACAATGGGCAATCTGTGCTGTAAAAGTCCGAATATTATGCGCAGTGGGGTTTGGCTACCAGACACAAGATAATTTCACGCAGGACCAAGCAAGGCTGGAGTAACTTGCAGTAGCAGCTGGCAGGGAACGAGAGTGGAGGGGCGAGTTGGGTCGCGGGGGAAAGTGGGAATTACAAAATAAATCAAAAAAACACTTACCTCCTCGCTGCATCTCTCCTCAGTCTCCTCTCCTACATCGTCCCTCATCATCTCTCCACCAGAACCATGAAGTACACAGGCTCTCTCCCCTTAGCCAATCACAACGCTGCTAATGCAATGCAGCGCTGTGATTGGTCTGAGCGCTATGGCTTGGCTCTCAGGCGGGAGGCTGGGCATGATCCTCACCAGGTTGGGTAATGCAGACTGGTGGGGGAACATGTCAAATATGAGAGGGCCGGCAAAGCAGTCCTGCGCACTTTGGAGTGCAGTAACCACTCCTCCTCCAGGACGTCACGGGAGTCCCAGCCCTGCCTAAACTGGCCAGAAAAAAAATGATAATAACAGAAATAACTTCTGTTATTGTCATTTTTTTGCACTGCTCCATGAGCAGTGGGCGACGGTCATTCACCTTAGGGGAGGGGCCATCACTGGTAACTTGTCTCTCTTATTAACTCTTCCCTTGTCCTAGTGCTTTAGCCATTTTTCATTGGCCGAGAATGGAGCATCTGGGCACGAGCACAGGCCTGTCATGCCATGCCACATTATGTATCACGTACTGATACCTCGAGATGAAACAGAATAAGTATGGGTGACAGCCTAAAAAAGATGTTGCCAGTAAAATAAATTATATTTCCGGATGGCAAATCCACTAAAGTTTGCCATTCTATCACAAAATGGTGAGCCGAGTTTGCAAAGTGTGCAAATGTATTGTTTCATTTGGTTGGAGTAGTTATGAGGGATTTTCACAGCACCGCACCTTTTGTATTCTAGGCAATGTTTTATTCAATAGACTAGTTCATGCAAGTATCCTTATTGAGCGCAAACTCCGATAAATATTGCACTGCTTGAGGAGACCCGAATACCTGCATTTGTTCTAAAAGCATTAGAATTTTTTGCAGCTTTCAGAACCAACGCCAAATTCAAATATACTGCCTAATAAATTTTTCGTGTTTGGGACTTTCAAATCTTCGGTAAAAAAAATGTCAAATGGATTCAAGAGAAGAAAACTGCCGTATTTGCATTGCCTCAGCCTGTGACAGTCACAGGAGTTCTGTACTAAATTTAGCATAAGTTTGAAAAGTTTGGGATTTTTTGTCCAATGAACTGCTAATTTTAGTCGTGTTTTGTGTTGACATGACCCGTGGTCAGGGATTGTATAAAAGGATAAACTATGAGGAAATGTTTTGCAGCCTAGTCCTGGCAAGGAAACCTTTAATTTCCCACGTGAAATATCCTCCTGTAATTATGAAGTGATGCGCTGCATCTTAAAAAAGGATTTCCCATTCGTTTGGTATGGGAACAGACAAACAGACATGCCGCATTTAAATATACTTTAGAAAACAACGTAAAACATGGTTGATTAACTTAAATAACCCTCGAAGCCAGTCATATCCTATGCTATTAAATCGTTTTGTAGTATGAAACACGGTGGCGAATTATTCCAATAAAGAACCCTAGGGAAAAAATCTGTATCAGTCACAAAAAGATAAAAATAACAGTTTTTGCTTTTTCTGTTCGTAAAGATGCTGAATTGATTAGAAATTGCAATCTTCCATTGGCTTCATTGATAATATTTGTTTATAAATAGATTTCTTCCAGGCGTTTTATGAAGCGCGGCTAGACTAACTTCAGTCAACCCCAGAGCCCTGGGTTGCACCAAAGTCCGCTTTAGAGGAAGATCCCTGAATCCAGTGGGTAAGGGAGATCCCCTATTTGACATTCTTTGGTGACTGCAGCGAAGGACTTTTTCAACAGATTGGTTTTGAGAAGTCTGCAGGAGTGCAAGTAATTCTCTTCTTTTTCCCAGCAAGAGTCATGTAAACTGGAGCAGGGTCCTTACAGTCCTAGTCTGTTTTTTTTTTTTTAGTATCTAAACCCCTCCCACCCTCTGCCATGTCTGCTAGTAGCAAGACCAGACACAATAACAGTGGGAGGGAGGGAACAGGACTGAGATGAGGAGGACCTTAATCCAAGTAATGAAGATTACCAGTATGTACCAACACATTACCCCCTCATAGGACCTCATCAACCAGTCCTTACATTAGTGTGGATCTCAAAAGAAAAAACACAGACACAAAGCATAACACAAAAAATACACGCTGAAAACAAAGTTTAATCAAAAGCAAACTTTATGATATAGCTGCATTTATAACGCCAACAGCAAAATAGTCCACAGAAGCATGCAACACATCAAGATGACAAGGCTTGATAAAAGTGTGATGCGACTGACAGGTAGCCCCCCTACAAATCTACAGGTGTGAGACACCAGCTGCGCCAGCCCAGGAAGTGGGCACTGACCGACTGGAGTAACCCTGAACATGAGTTGAAGGAGCCAGCCTCATAGACTTATAAAACTGGCAAACGGCCATGCACACCCACCTACTTATGGTGGACGTAGACAACTTCTTCTCCCTAGCCACACCCCCACAGGACACAAACAGAGCAGAGGAAAGACAACAGCCTAGGGCACAGTGCTTATCTAAAGGGCCCTCTGAACAGCTCATACAGATGGAACCAGAGCACCCTCCTCCTCTGAAAAATCATGAAGAAGAACCTCCTGATGTAAATGGAATTTAGAGAAGACCTTAGGGAGTAAACCCGGATCCAGACACAAAACCACTCTGTCTGAGAGAAACTGTAAATAGGTAAAAGATATACACAAGAAACCTAATTCAAACAACTTCAGAGCTGAAGTAATGGCCAACAGAAAGGCCAACTTAGCAGTTAATCACAGCAAGTTGGCCTCCACCCAAGGCTAAAAAGGGTATAATTGGAGACCCTGCAGGACAGACAACAAATCTCAAGAGGGTACAATCTTTGGAGTGACCGGGCGATGAAGCCGAAAACTCTGCAGCAACCGACCCACTAAGGAAGCAACACCATCCAGCACAACCCCCAAACCCCTACAGGCATTGATAACCACCCACTGTACAGCCAAAGTAGAGGGGGAAAGATTCTTTAAAAAAGTGTCTCTGAGAAAATCAAGAATTTTGTTGGCTTCCCAGCCACAGGATCGACCCCATGAGAACTCCAATGTTTATTGTAAGACTTAAGGGTGAAAGTTCGGTGAGAATGTTGAATATCCTGTGTTTCAGCTGACGGAAATGAGGCAATGACAGGAGGGGTAACTGAAGTGGCGATAGGATCACTGAAAGCCAGACAAACCTGACCCCAGACAACCATCGCAACAGTGGGAACCAAAGGCAACAAGGCCAAAAAGGAGCAATCAGGAGAACAGACACCCTCGCCACCCGAATCTTGTGCAGCACCCTCTGGAGGACGGAAATCAGAGGCTAGGCATACAGAAAGCCCAAGTGCCAGGGGATTGAAAGGGTATTCATTGCCCAATCCTGAGGACACACCACTTTGGAAAAGAACTAGGGAAGGAGGGCATTGTTAGTAGACCTGGGTGGAGGTCACAGAGTTGCGCTATGAGGAATGCCACAAAGTTGCAAAAAAACTGCCACGCTACGCGAAGTTCCTTTGGCGGGTGATGTTTGCCGGCGCGCCAATTCGTGGTGTGATGGAAATGCGGAGTGCATCCTCACGTTCCAAATTGTATATGAAATGCACCACGCTGTTCTAAAGTGCGTTCTCACGTTCTGAATCTCGCATGAAGAGCACCATATGGTCCACAGGGGTGCGGACATCTCATTTTTCTGCTTTCTGTATGGAACTCAGCCTAAAATGTAATCTCGCTTTTATCTGCATAATTCTCCCCCCTTTTTAAACTAATCGACCCCTCACTTTTATTTTTCATATTAGTTTATGTCTTTGTATTTGTGTATTTTGCATTTTTGGGAAAAATAATCGTGTTTTCCGTATCTTATGGTTTACTTCCCCTTACTTCCTTATTTTTCTTTTTTCCTTTCCTTTTCCTTTTCTTTTTTTCTGAACCCACCCAGTTCCATGGCAGAGGCAGGGCAGCTATGTTTTTTTGTGCCGCACCACTTCTCCTCCATAGTGGCAGCAGGCGGCAAGCACAGTAGCGGATACCCCCTGCGGGATCATCGGCTGTGCTGGGGGAGGGTGCGCCCATGCATGCCACCCACCAACCAGGTTTGGATCAGCGTCCAGCAGCTGATGCACCCCTGGATGAGACATCCTGGACCAGGAACAGGAACTGCTCGACCTGCTAGGTATCAAGATTCCGGGACTCAGTGAGTATTAATTATTTGTTGTGATTGCATTCTACAATGCTACCAAAAAAAATCATAATAGCATGGTGTTCACATTCGGAGGTAAGTTACATTTAGTTTACGTTGGTATACTACTGTGTGATTTAGTTTTTAGTTTCTGCTAGGCAGGTGCTCAGTGCTATCTAATCATGCTCATCATTGGCATTCGCTTTGACTGTTTAATTAGGAAGCAATTTCAGACTGTTCTCCTGTCACTATGGTGAATCAGTGATATCAGTGAGAAGCGCGTTCTCTCTGTGACTTTACTTAGCTCATACAGTTCTAAGTAATTTATTTCACAGTGATGTGCAGTATGCATCTATGCACTGCAAAAAAGGGTGACTGAATTTGTCCATCAAGAGGGTTGGGAAATGGGAATAGAATGAAAGATCATTCACTGCAATGCATTAGGTCCAAATGTAGTGTTTGTTAAAGAAATTTGGAATAGCCATTTCAGGATTAGTATGGGCAACTCAACGATAGTCGATAGACTCGACTCAAAACTAGTAGTACTGTAGACGATCTGTTCTAGAGGAGCGCAATGTGACAGCATTTGCTTGTCATAAAAGATCTGTGGAGATTTTTAATGGAATCACTCATCTATTTTTTTTTATGTTCTTCATTTCTTACACCAGCACCCAAGGGCAAGAAGAGAGATGTTCAGGAGGTAGGTCCAGGAGTAGCTGGTTTTCCGGCGTTGACCACCAGTGCCATGGCCAAGGGATCTCCTAAACCTAATAAATCTTATTATTTACCATTATTATTTCCCTAATGTTGGGTTTTATGATTGTTGAGAATTTAGGATAAAATCTTGGGCTACTGAAATGTTGATGCTGTTAATTGTGAACATTGCAGGCCCAAGTAAGCTAGTAATATAAATAAAATTTACCATGCATGTTCGTTAAGAAGGCTTTCTTTTTCCTGCTCATGCTCTAATACAGTTGAGTTCACAAGAGAGTGCCAATGGTCATCATGGACCACCCTTTCCCCAATGTAGTGTACTGCTGTCTCACTCGTTTATAGTTACAGTATACCAGCAGTTTCCCATGATAGTGCAGCATGGCTGGAAAAAAGTATGAGGTCTCACTCCTGCATTTTCCAGCCAACACCATAAGGCTTTCACTGTCCATTATTCCACCCCTGGCTTGTCTAACTTTGTGAAGCAATCAAATGCCCAGAGAGATAATTTTTTTAGAAGATACTGCAGTGCTAAATGAACTTGTATTTAGGGTGGTGTGTATGGCATCTAAAATGTGTATAATGTTTTATTCTAGCCACACAGAGCACCAGTGATGCCAGCTCCAGTGCTGCTGCAGGAGGAAATGGGTCAGCTGTAGTTGAAGAAATGGCAGCAGGGATAGACACTAGTAAGTCACATAATTTCTTGAGATTACTATACTCACTAGCTTGTACATGGCATCGTCAACTCAACATGTGGCTGGGCTGATCCCGCCGTAAACCACACCGCCCTCCTTTCACCTCCGGATGTTGGATTTGGGCTGCAGCTGATGACAGACAAACGCAGGATGCCGGCTGAGTCGCTGCACAGAGAAGTCGCCACGGAGGACACCTCGAATGGGATTGGGAGCCGGTGAGGCCTGGGTGAGACCCGCGGTCCGCCCTATAGAACTCGGCAGCTCCAGGTTGACTGGATAGAGTGCAGGCACTTGTGCAGTTCTGTGCAGGGTCTCTGGAGGTGTTAACCTGCAGGGGAGCTGCTTTTGTTTCATCCTGACCCTCTCCTCGCTCTTTCCTGGCTGGAGACAGAACAACATTATCAGGCTGGGAGGAGACAGTTGAATGCCCGGTCTGGGAACACTCTAAGGATACTGCTGAGAGGACCGGGGAAGGCAGGACAAGCCCTGAATTATGTTTTTTTCCCTTTTTTTTACTAACTTTAAGCTACAGTTTGTAACCATCATACAGCCTGTGAGAGCCTGTGAGAGCCTTGTCACCCACGAAGCTCCGGGCCCTCCGTTCCCAGAGGGGGGTGCTCCGGAATAGTACTGGAATAATGCTGTGGACATCAAGGGCACATTAAGAGCTTTGATTCATGCTGTATCATCTTTTCAGAGCTTGAACAACCTGCAACTTCTCAAGATTGTTTTTTCCTTCGCTGTGCCATTTGGGACCACCAGGTTTCTCACCAAGGGGGGTAAGTACATGGGCTATGCCTGCCGGCCTGTTGGTGTATGGGGCTCTGTGTACTACTTGGTTGAGGGCCGCTTGGATCGTTCCATGTGCCAAAGCCCCCTTTTATTTTTTTTCCAGGTTCTTATCACGGCTAACCTGTTACAGGAACAGTGAAAGAATTTTCTTGGCAACTATCAATATACGAAAATTTTCTAGAAGCACTGCTGCAGCCCATCCTGATTCCCCAGCTCTGGTTCAAAGGGTCAAAAAACATGTTGGACAAGCAGCAGCTCGGGCAAACTGTGCCGCAGCTCTGAGGAAAGATTTGGGACTGCTCCCAGAAAACTCTGAGAGGGCTACTCTAGAGTCTTCCAAGCAAGATTATATGGGAGGTGCCTGTGCTGATCTAGATTCAAGCACCAGCCCCGTCCCTATGGTTTCTCCCGGGGCAGGTCCCTCTACTTCCCAAGATTCTGATGATCCAAAGACAACAACCTCTAGGGTTGATGCTGAGCCTGGGAAATCCAAGGATCTTAAAAAATATCCTATATTTTTTAAAGCTAAGTCTGGACTAACATCTGTTGCAGAGAGAGCAGCAAGTGTTTTATCATCAGCCGATCTGCCTCCTGACATTATTAAAGATGGATGACTTAGTGACGGCAGTCGCCCTCCTCCACAACCCCCGGTTCAACTTTCGCCTTCTCCCGGGTGGAGCCCATCTGGACTCTCCGTTCCTGTAGACGATGGGCTGGCTGTATCAGATAAGATTGTATCCTCTGTCCCTTCAGTGTTGGAATCTGAATCCGGGCCAGAACTGATCCAGGAAAACTCCTCTCAGGACAATAGATCCTTCACTATACAATGGGATGCCAAGAGTCTCCTCAACTTAATTGTGGAGGAGATCCAAGAGCTTAAAACCTCTCAATCTGCGGAAATTGCTGCAATTCATGCCTGCCTCACTAAAACCGAAGAAAACATGGCTCAGGTCCTGGCGCATCTTCTTGAGGCAGAGACTAGAATCTTGCAATTGGAGGATCAAGTTTCAATTATGAATGATACGGGACCTCACACACAATTCAGCGAAGACATCGCCGACTTCATCAGCCCACACGCCCTCCCCTCCGCTGACTACATCCTCCTCGGGGACCTCAACTTCCACCTGGAGAACAACAACGACCGCAACACCACCACCCTGCTGGAAAACCTCGCCAACCTGGGTCTCAAGCAGCTGGTGACCACCCCCACCCACCACGCCGGACACACACTCGACCCCGTCTTCTCCTCCAGCAAGGATATCACCTTCAGCCACACCACCGGACTCCACTGGATGGACCACAGCTGCGTCCATTTCAGCTTCAGAAAGAACACGATCCACCACCACCAGCAACAGATTGCACGCAGAAGCTGGAACAAGATTACTGCCGACCAGCTCGCCGCATCCCTGAGCCGGGACCCCCCCGCCAGCTCAGTGAACCCCAGCCAGGCTGCCAACAACCTCACGAAGTGGATCAGCAACTGCGCAGACGACCTCGCCCTACTGAGGACCCCGCCCAGCAGACCCGGCAGTAAGAAAGCACCATGGTTCACCGACAAACTCAAGAGCTCCAAGAGGAACTGCCGAGCCCTCGAGAGAGCCTGGCGCAGAGACCCAACACCAGACAACATGACCACCCTAAAGCTCGCCACTCGAAAACACCACCAACTGATCCACGCCACCAAGAAAACCACATTCAAGGAATGACTGGACAACAACGCCCACAACAGCAAGGAACTCTTCAACATCGTCAAAGAGCTCTCCAACCCCAGCGCCGGAAACAACGACATCACCCCATCACAAGACCTCTGCAACTCCCTCGCCTCCTACTTCCACAACAAGATCGCAGACATACACAACAGCTTCAGCACACAGCCGACGCACCCCACGACCGCACCTGCACCCCCCACAACCGCCCTCCGAACCTGGACCCAGATCAACACCGAAGAAACCCTACGCACGATGAACTCCATCCACTCCGGATCTCCAACCGACCCCTGCCCTCACCACGTCTTATACAAGGCCGACGCTGTCATCGCGCCCCACCTGCGGGGCATCATCAACACCTCCTTCGACACCGCCACCTTCCCGGAGAGTTGGAAGCACGCCGAACTCAGCGCTCTACTGAAGAAACCATCCGCGGACCCCACCGAACTCAAAAACTACCGCCCCATCTCGCTCCTCCCGTTTCCGGCCAAAGTCATCGAGAAGACCGCCAACAAGCAGCTGGCCGCCTTCCTCGAGACAAACGGATCCCTCGACCTCTCGCAGTCTGGCTTCCGGGCCAACCACAGCACCGAGACCGCCCTCATTGCAGCCACTGACGACAGCCCTGCTCGACAACGGGGAAACAGCAGCCCTCAGCCTCCTGGACCTCTCCGCAGCATTCAACACTGTCTGCCACCGCACCCTAGTGCAGCGACTCAGCAACGTCGGAATCCAAGAGAAGGCACTAGAATGGATCATCTCCTTCCTCGCCGGAAGGACACAGAGAGTCCGCCTCCGTCCGTTCAGATCAGAAGCCACCGAAGTCATCTGAGGCGTCCCTCAAGGCTCCTCGCTCAGCCCCACCCTCTTCAATGTCTACATGAGCCCCCTTGCGGCCATCGCACGCCAACACAACCTCAACATCATCTCTTACGCCGACGACACCCAGCTGATCCTCTCCCTCACCAACGACCCCGCCACCGCCAGAGCCAACCTACACGAAGGGATGAAAGACATAGCCGATTGGATGATGAACAGCCGCCTGAAACTGAATTCAGACAAGACGGAAGTCCTCATTCTGGGATCTTTGCCCTCCGCCTGGGACGACTCATGGTGGCCCCCTGCCCTGGGCAGCGCACCCAAACCAACGGACCACGCATGCAGCTTGGGCTTCATCCTGGACTCCTCCCTCTCCATGACCAGACAAGTCAACGCCGTCTCCTCGTCGTGCTTCAACATCCTGCGCATGCTACGTAAGATCTTCCGGTGGATCCCCACTGAGACCAGAAAGACGGTCACCCAGGCCCTCGTCACCAGCCGACTGGACTACGGCAACTCCCTCTACGCTGGAACCACTGCCAAACTCCAGAAGAGACTCCAGCGGATCCAGAACGTCTCAGCAAGACTCATCCTGGACATCCCCCGACACAGCCACATCTCCGGACACCTGAGAGACCTGCACTGGCTCCCGGTCAACAAGAGAATCACGTTCCGACTCCTCACCCACGCACACAAAGCCCTACACAACCAAGGCCCAAGATACCTCAACAACCGCCTCAACTTCTACACTCCCACACGCCAGCTTTGATCGACCAGCCACGCCCTCGCCACCGCCCCCCGCATCCGAAGAGCCACCACAGGAGGAAGGTCCTTCTCCTACCTGGCCTCCAAGACGTGGAACTCCCTCCCGACCCACTTCCGCCTGACCCAAGACCACCTCGCCTTCAGGAAGAAGCTCAATACCTGGCTGTTCGAGCAGTAGCGGACCCCCCCTCCCCAAGCGCCTTGAGACCCTCTGGGTGAGTAGCGCGCTATATAAATGCTTTGATTGATTGATTGACTGCAGCTTATCACAGTTAAAAATCAGCAGTGGAGTATAAACTGGAGGAATTGGAGAATCACTCCAGAAGCTCCAATCTTCGTATCCTTGAAATTGCGGAAGGCCTCGAGAGGCAGCAGACATTACAATGGGTTGATTCCTTCATTAAAAATGTCCTCCCGGATTATAACGGAGATTTGTCTCTTATGTGAGCCCATCGGGTGCCTGGGCATCTTCCTCCCAATGCCAAATTTCCGCTGACAATCCTTGTTAACTTTGGGACTACAGGGTCAAGGAACAAATACTTTCTAAGGCCATAAAGCAGCGACAGTTCACCTCTTCGGAGGTTCCACTTTGTCGTATTTTCCCTGACATGTCTGCCTCTGAAGCCAACAGGCGAAAAGAGTTCATTAAAATGTTACACCTATTTAAAGAACAGGGGGCGCAGGTAATGATTGCCCAACAGAACAAATTGAAAGTGCTCGTAAAAGGCAGATTCCATGCATTTTGCAATGTCCCCGAAGCACAGGAATTATTGCAACAAATTTCTTCAAACAAGTCCTGATATCTTCGACTTGGGCTTGTAAAATTGCAGATGTCACCAGTTTCTCATTTATCTCTGTTTCGGTCTCTCAGTTTTATGTTCTGTCTGTTCAGACAGTGTCTGGGGGCTGATACTGCTCCTTCTTCTATTCTCCTGTTGTTTTTTCTTTTTCACTGAGGGAAGGGGGGATGGTGGGGTAGGTAGGCTGGTAGTACTTGGCACAAAGTCAGGGTGCCAGTTGTGGGGAGTTGGGTTAGCCTTTTAGGTGGGAGCATGAACAGTGGACTGCTCAACCTGGCTTTCAGGGAGGGGGGTCATGTGGGTGGAATGGGAAGAATGAGGGGAAAAAGAAATCCCTTTGTAAAATTTAGATTTATCCAATCACTATTCATAAATTCATATTTTGTTGGGGCAAGGATGGGGTCAATGATCAATGCCACACTTTTTCAGCACACCTTAGCCTACTTCGTAATCCCGTTGAGAACATATTGTGCTGTGTGCTAATGGATAAAAAGCACATTTTAGAGGTGGTCTATTTTAATGGTAATGGTCTTAACAATAAAAAGAAAATGTAGGCCATCGAATCATGGATTAAGACAGAAAATCCAGCTGTTATTGTAATTCAAGAGACCCATATATCAGCTGGGAAGCTAGTAGACTTTCCTACGTTCTGGTCCTGGGCAGTATATCGGGGCTTCTCCTGCTCCTCTGCCTCACATGGCAACACAGCCATCTTCTTGGGTAAAAAAAACTCCAAAACGAGGTGGTCAATTCTGTAAGTGATCAGAGTGGAAGGTGTGTTGGGTAACCTGCAATCTGGGGAATAGACTTCTAACTTTTGCTAGCATTTTTGCCCCAGTAGAAGATAATCCTTTACAATACGAAGAGCTTTTTCAATCTCTAATTCAAATTCTTGGTGAAGTGGTTATAGGGGGGGATTTACATTTTTAAGGAACCCTAAAATGAATTCCTCAGTCATTTTTAAAAAAACAATTAAAACTGAAGACTCTTAGAGTTGTAAAAAATTATGGAAGATCTTAGGATATATTTGAACCATGGAGGGCAGCTTTCCTGACTAAGATTGCATATACCTGTTTTTCTAGTAGATTTTGCACCTCCTCACGTATTGATTTATTTCTCATATCTAGGACATTGACTTTTAGCCAGCAGAGAATTCTTCCGAACGGGTTCTCGGATCATGGCATGATCATTCTAGAGTTAGAGTCAGAGTCAGGCAAAAACGTTACATATTCCAAAAGATTGACTTTAAATAGGCAATAACTATCAGACGAAAGCTGGGTGCTTCTAGATAAAACAGAGATAAAGGAGTTTCTTGTGCAAAATCACGGTATGGCACCTCCTCATATGGGGCTCGATTATGATCGCGGTGAATCCGCATCCTCCGGGCCGATGGAAGCCACCGCTGGCCCGGAGGATGCGGATTCACCGCTGCAGACCTGCAAAACACCCACCGCCAGATTATGATGGCGGTGGGAGCAGCGGCGGATGGCAGGTCCATCCGCCGCTGATCCGCAGGTGTTGGCCACAATTTGGTGGCGGTGTCTGCAAGACACCGCCAGCCAAATTACGATGGGTATGTAAACATGCTTTTCCGCGGCAGATTTTCTGCTGTGGAAAAGCCTGTGGAGATTAGCTTCTGGGGGGCCCTCGTGGGCCCCCAGGGTGTCAGGGGTGGGGGGTGCATACGGGGGGTACCTATGGTACCCCACAGCATTTGCATGTACAAAGCAGCAGGCACCACGCGGTGCCTGCCGCTTTGTGCATGCAAATGCAAAGCGTGCATATTTAACCTTGCGGGGGGGCTGCTTAAAGCAGCACCCGCCGCAATGATAAATATACAGGATGTGACCGCCAGGGTGGCGATCACATCCCAATCCCAATGGAGGGAACGCCGCTGCCCCTGCGGACGGTCCCTCCACCCCGGGGTGGCGGGCGGACGCAAGACTGTCCGCCATCTTCATAGTCTGGGACTCGCTTAAGGCTTATATTTATGGACTAGTCTTTGGGAAAGGTGCTGACAGCTCAAGAAAAGTGAAGAAAAAAAGCAAAATCTAGAGCAGAAGGTGCAAAGGTGCTATGAGATCTTTCTTAGTAGCCCCTCGGTCCTTAACCAACAGAAACTTGACCAGACTATATGGAATCTTAGCGAAGAATATTATGTTAAATGCAAGTCCTCTCATAATAACCATAGGCAAAAGGTATATGAAGAGAGTAATTATACCGGGAGGTTCCTTGCATGGTACGCCAGGGAGCAGGCAGCAAACAACCAGATTAGTACATAAAGATGCCCTTTAACTGATAATCGTTCTGAAGATCCAGTGGTCATCGCGATACAATGTTACAACACTACAGGAATATCTATGGCCAACAACAGTCTATTGATAAGGCATCCTTGGAGAAATTTCTCCTGAGACATGAAATGCCGGAACTCTCTGAGGTTGTTAAAATTAAAATGACGCGTCCTTTCTCTAAAGAAGAATCTAGGGATTTTGTTAAAAATCTCTAAAATGGTAAAGCATGTGGTCCATAGGTCTTCCGGAGGAGTTTTTTAAAACCTTTTTGAGCGCCATTGTTGAATATCTTTTGTTGATCGCAAATTCAATTTTAGAGGGCGGCCCAATACCACCTTCATTCCGAAATGGAAATGTAGTCTGTTTTTTTAAAAGATTGTGAAGTCCCTAAATCATATCGTCCTATTACGCTTTTAAATTCTGATTAGAAAATCATTACTAAACTTTTAGCCAACCAATTCAATGTAATAGCCTCGCAACTGATCCATTCCGATCAAAATGGTTTTATCGCAGGGAGACATTTTGGGACCAATATACAATATTTAGCCGAAGCACTGAATTATTTTGAGACCCAGAAGATACCAGCTTTCATACTTTTATTAGATGCTGAGAAGGCATTTGGGAGACCTTATTTTGTATTCTTTAAAACTTCGGTATACTTCTCAAAATGATGGGGCTGATCCAGAGAATGTACCTAAATGCAGAAGCCAAGATTATTATTAATGCCTCTGAGGCAGGCCAAATCAGTGTCAAACGGGGGACTAGACAAGATTGGCCACTGTCCCTTGTGTTATTTGCTTTTTTTATTGAGCCTTTGGCAATTGCCATCCCAAATAATGCAGATATTCATCCCCCTCTACCAACTATGGGAAAACTTCAATAATATGCTGATGATATCATGCTAATAATAAAAGGGGATAAGGAGGTCCAAGCAAAAGTTTTCGAGATTTTTGAGCAGTTTGAGTTGCTTGGAGGTTATAAAATCAACAAAAACAAAATGGAAATAATCCAGTTTGGCTGCAAGCCTGATGTTTTACACGCTGATATCCTCTCCTGTTTAAATTCTAAACCGAAAAGATATCTGGGGGTTTATTTCTCATCATGAATCTCCAAACTATATGACATTAATTTTGCCCCTCTTCTGCTGAAAGTACAAGATTTATTCCATCGATGGAACTCAATTCCACTAGATGTCTGTCCTCCCATTATTTAATTTTTTATTCTCTGCGATCCCCTTCGTCTTAACAGCAACTTTCTTTGCTAAATAGAGCCCATGTTTACATCCTTTCTCTGGGGTAAGAAAACTGCTTGAATTGCACTCAGCGCTTTATATGAGGAGCGGGATAATGGCAGATTAGCTCTCCCCAATCTCAGGGATTATTCTTTGCATGTTTTGCACAAAATATTTCAAGGTTTAAGCTGGAACCACAAACAGGTCTATTTGTAAATTATTTTATGAAATTAATTTGTAAAGAGAACCAGATCAGCTGTCCATTGAAATTTTTGAAATCCCCTAAACTAGTGCGCTATAAGTGTATGCAGTGGGTTTTTTTTTACAAACAGGCTTTTTATCGAAGATATTCAATCCTCGTAAGTAATTCTTCAACCCCGCTATCCGAACTCACTTCAGTATTTGGAATTAGAGATTTGACTGTAATCATACAAAAATGGTCTAAGGCCGGCTTTTGGAAAATCTCTGATTTCTTAAGGAATGGTCATAGTTAAGATCCCCGGGGAGTGGAAACATTGTCTAGCCTCTATCAAGCATATAGATCTCACGGAGAAAGCAATAACTAAATGGGAAAAACATCAGGATTTTGAAGTCACAGCGAGTAAGCGGTCCGTATTAAATAAACTTAATTTCAGCACGCTGAGTGGGGCTAATTGGTGCCGGATGCTATTCTTTAGCAAGTGGCTTCTCTACAGAACCTCACATTTACTATTTAAGATCTTCCCCAGCCAATCAGGTCAGTGTTTTCACAGTCTTAATCATCTTATAGCCAATTGGACACACATCATACCACAGTGCCCCTTGATTCAGGGGTTCTGGAATGATATTTGTGGTCATTTGGAAGCTGAATGTTTAATCACAATAGATCCCAATATTCATCTGAAAGTTTTTGGTTACGAACCCACTCTACATTTTACCGATAAGGTGGTTAAATCATTATTTATCGCAATGGCAATTGCCAGGTCACTCCTGTGTTAGAGATGGCGATCAGATCTTATACCAACAAAAGGCGAGTGGGTTCAGAAAATGAAGCAGGTTAAGAAAAGGGAGTGACTCTATGCACTGCGAATTGGGGGGATCAAGAAGTTTGAGCATGTCTGGGCGGCCTATTTTGATTACATTTTCAAACAAGAGCTTATATTTTTGGAAGTATTCTTATTATGTTGGAACCTTATTCACTGTTGCATCTCTTGATATAATTGCACACCTTCTTGGACTTGATTGCACTAAGGACACCTAATTCTTAGCACTTTATTGCACTATACACACTTTAGTTCTTATTGTTTAGTACTTGAAGTTGCTTTTATAGGATGAAATATTATCTACGGCACACATGTGGAAATCTTTGCATATTTTAATGTAACTAAGGCATAATCGATATTTTAGCTCATTTTAAAATAGGCAGTCGTTGTATTGGATCTTAAAATATTATCCGTAGTTTTATTTAAGGTTACATTTATAAGATTCACTTGCATGTACTTTTCAATGTATTGTAGGAACGTTTGCTATAATTGTCTTAAAGTCGATATGATACTGTGTATGAACACATTTTCCCATTGACATAGAATGGGTGAAACCATTTGATAGATTTGGCCCTGTATCTGGTCTCTAATGATCATTTTTAGTTCTAGGCCATTTTGATTAGGGTATTGTATTAAACGTTGTATGTGGTGTTGACAGGCATTATTATTTGACATTTTGAATAAATCGTATGGATGAATTTATAACATTTTCATGATGGATTTCAATAAAAAATAAAAACTTAACTCAACATGTGTCTGTGAAACTGCCCCCCATATAGCTTTACCAGCTGCAACGGTGGTTGAGAATATGGCCTCTTTTATCTGCAACTCATGAAAAGCTCACATAATGAGCGTTTATGGCTTGAAGGAAACATGAAAGAACAGAATGTTAAAAGAAAGGAAATTGTTATTGTTATTGTTATTGTTACTTTAGTTTGTATAGCGCCAGCTCACCCACCGGTCTCAAGACGCTTTCAGACCAAGAAACACAAAACATTTTCCAGGCTAGCGAAGGAATAGAATACCTTATAATTAAGAAGGGCCAAAAGCTTCCCTGAATAATGTTGTTTTCAGTTGTTTTCTAAATTGTAGAAGATTGGCCTCCTTACGAAGCATGTCTGGCAACTTATTCCACAGCTGTGGGATTTGTGTGGAAAAGGATCTTCCACCCTTTGTTGCCAGTTTGAAACGAGGGCAAACCAACAGTTGAGCATCCGAGGATCTAAGTGATCGTTTCGGATTGTAACGAGTCAGACGATCCTTGATATAGACTGGTGCTTGTCCATATATTGCCTTATGTGCAACGCACAGGCTCTTGAATTCCACCCTCTGCTTCACCGGAAGCCAGTGAAGCGTATGTAGTAGGGGGGAGGCATGGGCTTTCCTGGGAAGCTTAAAAATCAGGCGTGCCGCATCGTTCATAACCACCTGTAGTTTCTTGATCAGACTATTTGGCAGGCCTAAATAAAGGACATTGCCATAGTCCAATCGTGATATAATCGTGGCTGACACTACCGTGCGGAGCATCGACTGAGAGAGGAGAGGGACAAGCTTACGTAATTGCCTAATAAGACCGATACACACGCCAACTACCGTAGAAATCTGGGCAGACATTGACAGATCACAGTCAATGTTTATGCCGAGACTTTTTACATTTGCTGCTGGTATTGGAGTAGGACCAAGTTCTTGTGGCCAGTACCCATCACCCCAGGGTGATGTTCCTGTAGATATCACCAGGACTTCTGTCTTTTCAGGGTTGATTTTCAATAGGTTGACAGTCATCCAGCTGACTGTATACCTAAGAACTTCTAGCATATGCGCCTGGGCTTCAGTAGAATTCTCAATGCTAATGGTAAATGAGTGAAAGGATAGGTGGGTGAAAGGGTGGGTAAGTCGGTGAAAGGGTGCGGGGTGGGTAAAAACTAAAAAGGGATGAATGGGTGAAAGGATGGTTAGAAGAAAGGGTGGTTAACTGAATGGATGGATAATGGATTGAAATGTTGGTGAAAGACTGGGAGAGAGAATGTAAAGCTTAATCGTGCTGACTATGAAGAGTGAATTGGAAGAATGAACTGATAAATGAATAGTTGGATTGTTTGGATGTTTAAGCAAGGCAGCTCTTCTCATTAGGAGCATACTGCTCACAGACTTTGCTTATTTTGTAGGGTTATCAAAAGCTATGGTTCAAAGTGAGGGGTATTTTTTATTTTTTGTTCTACTTCCTTGACTCGCTGTATTTGTTAAGTGAGCCAGATGTATCCCACCCATCATTCATCACCCCCCGCCTATGTCATTTTTTTGCCACCTATGACAGAAATGTAATATGGTGCAATTTGTGACCACACTGTCGGCTCAGCAATGTGTGTCTGCTCTGCTTCAGTTAATGCAGCATTTCTGCTGTTTTCAATGCATTGCAAACTGAAAACACAGGGTGTGTTGTTTTCCTTCACCCTCTTAGTCACCTCTTAGTACTTCACCTCTTACTACTTTTTCCTCGTGTTTTCCGTCCCAGCCTACCGAATTGGAAAATCCATTTTTGACATGTGCCACATTTCATTTTAGAACGATGAGAAGTGAAGTGCTTCCAGAATATATTCCATGGTTTCCCATAACAGATCTATTTTACACCTGTTCAGATTTTTTCCTTTTGACTTGTACAGTGACTGAAAAAACCCAAAGATAATGATAATCTGTGTAGTGGCCCCTCTACTCTATATCCAAAAAGCTCTACCCTATCTGTCTGATCCCTCTACCCTACCCCTGCAGTAGAGAATAAATTAAGTTTCCATTCCTTGCTTGCTGCCCAGTGAATGAATTAGTTGGAAATATGTGGTGGCGGGTGAGGCCATAAAGAAAAGTGGGAGCAAGAGCATGATTTGATGTCAAGGTTGAGGTGTGAGATATGTTATGTTATGTTATGTTATGTTATGTTATGTTATGTTATGTTATGTTATGTTATGTTATGTTATGTTATGTTATGTTATGTAATGTTATGTTATGTTATGTTATGTTATGTTATGTTATGTTAGAGTGGCTTGTATAGCGCACAGCTGCCCCAGCAAAGGGGCATCCCGGCGCTTTCAGCTACAAAATATGAGAGGCACAATGACCGGAAACAAAGCAGCAGCCAGAAATACCAAAAGTTAAGCTAATGGAAAGAGGAAAGTCTTGACAGCTTTTCAGAAGGCAATTAGACAATCCATACCATGGATGTGCTCCGGCAAAGAGTTCCACAGCCTGGCTGCCAAATAGCGGAAGGAACGCCCTCCCGCCCGGCTGCTCTTAACCAGAGGGACAGCGACCAACATAGTAACAAATGTGCAAACTCCAATCTATATAGCCCATTCCTTTTCCTGTAGTGCAGTCCAGCATGATTAATTTTCCCCAATGGCAGACAGAATAATTGTAATATTAATACCTGCATTTCCTATGTGAGGTGTGAGACATAGTATCTTATTTATTATCTATCTACCTTTTTAGAATCAGGATAGAAAGAGAAATGCATTTGGAGAAGAGCAGGGCCATCAGAAGTAAAAAGAGATAAATGACAACTCCAGCTGCCCTTAGCTGCAGACAGTAACAAGCTACCCAAAGCGCTGGCTAGCAATGAACATGGCTTCTTTATTTTGGCACAACACACACCTTGTACTCCATTGTGCATAATGACATTCTCGTTAATGAAAGGTAATCTATTTTTCAACTCAAAGTTACTTGAAAAGCCTTTAAGAAAAAAATAATCAAATCACAATTTTTTTTAATACAGTGCTGTTCTATCTTTTAATACTTTTCCGGCCACACTGCCTGTGCTTATTATGCAAGGGATGTGTGGGTAAAACATAAAATTGACCTTGTGACTATCCTAATCATAATCGCATCAAATTCCAATGGTCCTAGGGGACTAGCAATGTATTGCTACTGTGCCACCCAGTAATTTAAAACAAATTGTTTGCTCAGAGCATTATTTACAATTTGTCTTTTTTTTCTTAATATAGCTGCTCCTTCTGGTCCAGCTAGACCATCCAACAGGCAGGAGATAGCGACCCGTTTGCAGCGGCAGAGGCTGGAGTGTATCCAGAAAGAGGATTGGTGGCTGGTGGTCCTGGAAGAGGAGGAGGAGGAAAGAAACACCTCTCAACTGCACCCCAATGCAACCAGTACCCCTCAGCCTCCAGCCTCCTGAATATCCCATTGCCGGCACCACCGCCAGCTTCTATGACCTGCTGCACCACAATAGAGCAGAGGCCTGACCTGCTCCGGACCTACATCCACAATGCCCTCTTCTAGCACTTTTGCAAATGTTTTGTTTTGGTGGGAGTGGCTGGTTGGAGAGGGTGGGAAGGTAGTTGGTAGTGACTTTCTTAGGTCACTTTGAATTTTGGGACTTTGGGGCTTGGTTCAGTTTTGTTTGGGGAGGGGTGGGCATGTTGTGTGGGTGAGTGGGTGGGTTTCTTTATAAAAAAAAACATAACTAGTGAAATATTTTTTTTTCAGCTAAATGTATGTCTGAAGTAGTTTGTTTTACTCTTACTTTGCACTGCTGCCTTCAGCTTTTATTCAGCCTGTTTATGTGTTTGTAAGAGAGAGTGTAGCACTTAGTTTTAGAGTTTTACTTCTCTAACTATCTTGAGCATTATGGGGAATATTGCCATGACCTATATTGTCTACAACAACCGAGATAGAAAATAGTAGCAGTACCTACTTACTACTTACTAAACTACTTACTAAGTTAATTAGTTCAGTTTTCTTACCTGAATATAGATTAAGCAATAACAGGGAAGGCATCACAACTTCCAAAGTGAGGTCTCACTTTCAGTTCCACCCAGGTGAGCTCCAACTGTAGGATTAATCTGAATGATTGACTATCCATCGTAGACAACTAAATGGAAATGAAAAAATCCTGAGTTAGTGGGTTAAATCTTATCAAAACCTTACAATGAATTCACACCTGAGTACACATGATGACACAATGAGAATGCCTGACAGTGCTTAAATACAAAAAATAGCAATACTAGTAAGTTTTGGCTAATGGAGAGCTAGTAGTATTATTTGAAAAACTTCTCCAGTTATAAAAAATAGACTCAGAGTCTGGAGTGGACAAGTTTAGGTTAGGCATTTTTGGTTACGCGACACAAGGCTTGAATGAGCATGATGACAGCTGATGTTTTTCCTTCTATATATAAAATATGGATAACTTTTCATGCATAGGTGGGTAAATGGAGCCAGTGTGGGCTATTGCTTAGAAGATCCTGTAGTAAGTTGATGTTTCCTTCACCACATCCGCCCCACCAAGTGTGTGATCAATTGATGGTGTAAATTAAGCCACACCTCAATATATCACACAGCCTGGGGGAAGAAGATTAGGGTTTGATTAATGGATGAATGGGAAGGGGGATTTGTGGAACGGTTTGACAAAGGAAAACATTCATCTGGGCAATGAGCAGAACATCATTCATCATCAATTTGTTATGGAAGAAAACAAAGGAATGAGTATGACAGAGTACATATAAGTGATTGCAAACAGTTCTTCTTCCCCCAAGACTCAAGTTATAAGATATCTAAATGTTCTGTCTTCTAGGTTAGGGAGTGAACCCACCCACCCACCCAGTTCTCCAAATATGATTGTTAAAAGAAAAATGATACTGTATTTCAAAATTAGGTGGTGCATCTGCATTCTCCTCTGGAATTTCCACTCTTTGGTACCTGTCTCGACTGGTCCACAATGTACACAGGAGTGTTGTTGAACTTAGATTTTGCCCTTCATTCATGCAAAAAACTAGAAGAACGCCTGAGGATTGTAAAAGAGAATCTGTATTTTAGAATCAAGGAGAAGGTCAGAAGGAAGGTAAGCTTCATGAGGAGTGTATCAGGAAGACTTAGAGGCAGAGCAAAAAAAACAAGAGGGGGACTCAGAGTTTCACTTTTGCCACAAGTCCAACACACACACGCACACACAGCAGCATTTCAGAAAAGCACCTCTCTCTAGTTCACATAGCTGATTACTAGGCCTCGGACTCTTGTTTCACTGTTGAAATGAAGTTGATAACGTCTTGCTTATAGCTGTTGATGAGGTAGTCTGGCTACTCCCGCCCTGAGTTCTTCCATCCTCCTTCTGAACCCTGACTCCGAGTAACTACGTCCCAGAACAGTCATCATCATGAACCGAGCAAGAGAGACGTGTGGTGCACTGCTGTTGAAGAACAAGTAGAGATATAGTCTGTGTACTGACGAGGTCGGCGATGGAGTTGCTGAACTGTGATATGTGTCCAGGGGGTCTGTATATGAGGGTTCCTCTGAGGGTGGTGTTGGGATCGGTGTGGATCTGGAAGTGCATGTGTTCGGCGGTGCTGAGGGTCTCATCAGTGTTCGTCGAGACTCTGAGAGTGTTTCTGTGGACGATGGCGATTCCTCCTCCTGCTCCGTTGGTGCGGTCCCTGTGGGTGATCTTGTAGCCGTCCGGGATGGATATGGCAATGTCGGGTGCCGAGGAGGGGTTCAGCCGGGTCTCCGTCAGGAAGGCGACGTCTGGGGAGGTTGAGTCGAGTTGGTCCCAGAGTTCGACTGCGTGTTTGCAGGCGGAGCGGGTGTTGGGAAGAATGCATCTGAGGTGGTTGCATTCTTTCACGGTGGTTGGCGTGGCAGACTGTATGCTGATGAAGCTGCTGCTCCAGCAGGAGTGGGTCCTTGGGTGCGCTTTGTTGCGGCCAGGAAGCAGGTTTTTGATTTTCCGGTGTTGAGTGCATGGAGGGTGCTGGTATCGTAGCAGTGTTGTGCTTTGTGGCGTTTTTGGGGACCAGGGGTTCTGGTGCTGGGCGCGGTCCAGGCATGGCGGGCGTAGATTGGGTTGCTTTAGGGCGTATTCGGCGCGGCCGCCATATAAGGGGAGGTGGGAGGGAGGAGCAGCTGGGAGGCGGGAGCAGGGTGGCGGATGGGTGAGTGAGGGGCAGGCTGCAGGGAAGCAGCGGCAGGAAGAAACGGGGGTACAGTAGGCAAAGAGGGAACGGAAGAAAGAGGCAAACCAGAATAGGCAAAAAGGCAAAAAAACAGTTTACAGAAGGCCACAAAATAAATACAGGAGCAGGCAAAAATACAGCTAGAGAAGGAGGAGCGGCGAACTCAGAGAACAGCAGCAGCGGGCACAGAGGTAGGGACACACAGGTGGAGTTGTGCGGAGTGGGGAGCGGCCTAACCTGCAAATAACTAATTACATATATAACCTCCTATAATTCTAAGCATAACATTCTATAATTTAAGGATAAAAATAGCACACCCCAGGTGTACTGCTAGGCCCGTGCCTGACTCTCTCATGCCGTGTTCAGCAATAACCCTGCTCGCGCTGCTTCTGTAAGACTCCTCCGACACTCCACGAGGCCCCGGCTCATCCCATTGCCTACTTCCTGATTCTGTGGATGTTTGCGTGACAATGAGGGCAGTCGACACATGGGTTGATCCTTCCTGCCACAGAGGGTCACCCAGCCTCTCCCTGCCCACTACCATAGTGGGACTCTCCCCAACCCCAACTCTGCCGTGCACCCCCCATCGAGGTTGCTCATCAAACTTTTGAGAGGCCTGTTGCACATACCTGCACTTTCTGTCCTCCCGACTGTGACCTCTAAAGCGGGGAGCATGCCCAGATGGAGCAGCCAACATCTCCAAGACCCTACGTATTGATCGGCTAAAGCTAGCATCAACAGCCACCACCAATAGATCCAGACAGCCTGATTCCATCATTAAGCTCAGCACCTGGGCAACCTTATCTTCTTCCATCCTGACCACACTTCTCCAGAACCAAATCCTCTTCCCTCTCCTAACTCGCAGTTAGCCACCGGGTCACCTACCTCAAAAAGGTGGCTATGTAGACCAAAATGACTGACTATATACCTGGCTATATACGTTGAGCTACATCCTCTAACGGAAAGTAGCCAAAAAACTATTGGCAATCACCTGGACTGCACCAACTCCCCCAATCATCACGGGTGCCATACCTCCCCCTGGTCGGCTGACCCCCAACCCCTAATGCCACACAGCGACCTTAATTTCCCCTTATTTATTAAGTGTACAATGTATTATACTCTCCCTAGTCTTGTTTTGAAATCTCATTCAAGTGTAAAAATGGTAATATAACTCTGCTGGTTATAAAACTACACATGATCACAAGAGGGCCTTCGTCTTTTTTTTCTTCATTCCATTTGATGCCTCTGAGACAAATGTGACAATGGACGTAAACTGGATTGAAGCAGCCTGGTGTCTTTCTACCAGCATTTGGCGCGTGGATGCCGAGGCACGTTTTATTAAACTGGCATATTTAACTTTGTGTGCATTATCCCACAGGGAAAGCTAAATACCCTAATTGCATGTAAATAAAAAACTCCAGCAACAGCATAGACTCCATTAAAATAAAACATTCCCTTTGCTTTTGAGGACAATACATTTTACTGGTAGTAGAAGTTCTTCTGACAGTGATTCAATCTGCAGTTTGACCATAACACAGAGCACAAAATGTGTCCTGTCTGCTGCTGATCTCATCACAAAACAGATGTTTAATGGCCTGCCATCAGAACAGAAAATGGCGCGTTCTCGGTTTGTTTTTCTAGCAGACTGAATGGTGGCAATGGTAAAAAGTGAAGTTTACAAGAAAATGGAGACAGCCAAACAACCTCGCGAGAGACAGTCCCAATCACACGTTTTATGATGTGCCTTTTATCACTGGAGACTCCCTTTAACTTAGTATGTGTTTAGTTTATAGCACAGATTAAATGTATTTGAAAACAAACCAAGTGCCACATGTGATTTTATTTAAGAAGTGTAGTGTAATGTATTGTTATATTCAAGTATTCTAAACATCCTTGATCCTGCTGACATATTACTACATGTTTGGCGCTCTGCATTCCTTCTCCCAGCCCGCTATGCATCTAACTCGTTACCCGCAAGAAGCCCTTTGGGTGCGAAAGAGCAGTACAAAATTAGTAACATGGCATTAGAAACCTGAGTTAATAAAATAAATATATACACAACGTGTTGAGGATGAAAGAAGAGAAAGAGAGCGTGTGCGTGCGTGCGTGCGTGCGTGTGTGTTTGAGAGAGAGAGATACGGAAATAATATAAGCTCAATATAGCGGCCACCCTTCAGATAAATTGCTTGTAAACGAGCTACGCGTACTGAATTCAGGGATCCCGGCTTCCCCGCTGGCCAAAAAGTGTGTGATCGTGCACAAAGCATCTGCTCTGGTATTCTAGTTCTCATATCTGGCAAATATGTTTTAAGTGGGGTTTTTTTTTTTGGGGGGGGGGGTTAATTAACGGAATGTTATGTTCACCCTGGAAGTGCTTAGTAGCAATTAATTTTCTGGGGGGTGTTATGCGCTCGCATGTAATTTGGGAACACGAAGTCAGGCACATTGTTATCTTGAACAAATGGTAAAAAAATATTTTGTCAAAGATTTCGAATCTTGAAAAAAAATTCTTCCCAAGAGTTGGGAAATAGTTCGGGAAGCATTACATCATGGCAGGGGCAAGGGGAGCTCTCAACCTGGAAAGGGTTAAGTCCCGGGTAGTGTGTTGATGCAGTGGGAGACAGCAGCCCGAGGACCGGCTTGGGGGCGGTGGTTGTCAAAGGGCTCGGATATCACAGCCCTGTCTGCGGGGATGGTCCCTGCTAGACTATGACGTCAGTCCCAGCCCAGCGGTGATGCTGCTGATAGTAAGGGATGCGAGGGGGGAGGGTCCCGCCGGCTGGACGTTCATTAGCTCAGCTCAGGAGAGGGCCAGCAGATGCTTCCGAGTGCTACATGGGACCAAACCTGTGCCGGGCTGAGATCCGCAGCTGTGAAGGCGCCCAGGGGCATCGGCACAGGACTCTGGATGTGCCCCTTTCCCCGCTCTGTGGCATCTCTCCCTCTCCGAAGCTGTTGATGGTTTGAGTGAGGGGTGTGTTTTTTTCACCCTGTTGCTGGAATCTCTCTCTCTGAAAATGACCATGACTCTTCTGGGCTCTGAACACTCTCTGCTGATCAGGAACAAGTTCAGATCAGGTAGGGCTCGTACCCAGGAGCGGAGCTGATTTTTAAACAACCCCTTACCCATTAACAGCGTGGGCTCCCCGCCTGTAAGTAGGCAAAATAACTTTTTGTCGAATAATCACTGTTCGTGTGAACTTGACTGATGATTGCAGTTTTCTTGTTGCATGCTAACCAGTCCCATTAAAAACGACAACTCCCACATCCCCCTGTTCTCTCCATCAGCTGAGGTCTGCATGGGAACTCCTGCTTGCCTGGCCGCATCCTTGCGGTTTCAGCCACTGCGTGTGAGATGCGCTTCCACACAGATGTGGAAGCCAGATGTTCCAGGGGGCAGACATCGGAAATATGGTCTGTGTGATTCCAGCCTGTTCCCACTTCTTGAGTTTGCAACGACAACAACTTAGGCACGATTATACAAATTAAAGTGGTGCGCCCCGTCATTTCCCACTCATCAGCGAAAGGGATATGTCTCCGGATGGCTCCCATCTCTAGCCGCCTCACATCCGGAGCCTGTGAAGGCGCGCGTTGCGGAGACCCGATGGGTGCACAGATAACACAGTTCTATTTTATTTGCATTCTGGCATTTGTAGTTGTACTTTCCAGGTGGTAAATGCTAGAGTAAAAGTGTCAGAATGCAAAAGAAAGAGAGGGCAATGATGAGCTCCTGACAGAGTCTTAATGTATGAATAGAAAGGTGGATGTGTGCGCTGTGATGTAAATGTCTATTTTCACTATGGTGATTCGAGCGTGCATTTATACAGCTTCAAAGCGCTCTCACTTTGGTCAGAACCGGGAAGTGATGCACAGAGAGAAGCTATTTTGCGTTCAATATTACCCAATGTAATATAAGTGTAGTGTTGCTGTAGTGTGCTACTGTTAGATCAGTGAAGTAGTGTGTCACTGTAATTTTCGAGTAGTGCAAGGGCAGCTGTAATAATAATGTAGTGCTACTGTAACATTAGTGTATTGTGCTACTGTTAGATCAGTGTAGTAGTGTGTTACTGTGATATTCGAGTAGTGCATGTGCGGCTGTAATATTAGTGTAGTGTTACTGTACCGTTAGTGTAGTGTAGTGTGCTACTGTTAGATTGGTGTATTAGTGTGTACTGTGATATTGGAATAGTGCAAGTGCTGCTGTAATATTAGTGTAGTGTGTGTTACTGTAATAGTATGTTACTGTAATATTAGTGCAGTGTGCTACTGTTAGAGCAGTGTAGTACTGTGATACTCGAGTAGTGCAAGCACTGCTTTAATATTAGTCTAATGTGCTACAGTTAGATCAGTGTAGTAGTGTGTACTGTGATATTCGAGTAGTGCAAGTGTGCTATTAGTGTGGTGTAAGTGTTACTGTAATAGTATGTTACAGTAAGATTTGTGTAGTGTGCTACTGTTAGATCAGTGAAGTAGTGTGTCACTGTGATTATCGAGTAGTGCAAGTGCAGCTGTAATAATAATGTAGTGCTACTGTAACATTAGTGTAGTGTGCTACAATTAGATCAGTGTAGTAGTGTGTACTGTGATATTTGAGTAGTGCAAGTATGCTATTAGTGTGGTGTAAGTGTTACTGTAATAGTACGTTACAGTAATATCAGTGTAGTGTAGTGTGCTACTGTTAGATCAGTGAAGTATTGTGTCACTGTGATTTTCGAGTAGTGCAAGTGCAGCTGTAATAATAATGTAGTGCTACTGTAACATTAGTGTAGTGTGCTACAGTTAGATCAGTGTAGTAGTGTGTACTGTGATATTCGAGTAGTGCAAGTGTGCTATTAGTGTGGTGTAAGTGTTACTGTAATAGTATGTTACAGTAAGATTTGTGTAGTGTGCTACTGTTAGATCCGTGAAGTAGTGTGTCACTGTGATTTTCGAGTAGTGCAAGTGCAGCTGTAATAATAATGTAGTGCTACTGTAACATTAGTGTAGTGTGCTACAATTAGATCAGTGTAGTAGTGTGTACTGTGATATTTGAGTAGTGCAAGTATGCTATTAGTGTGATGTAAGTGTTACTGTAATAGTATGTTACAGTAATATCAGTGTTGTGTAGTGTGCTACTGTTAGATCAGTGAAGTATTGTGTCACTGTGATTTTCGAGTAGTGCAAGTGCAGCTGTAATAATAATGTAGTGCTACTGTAACATTAGTGTAGTGTGCTACAATTAGATCAGTGTAGTAGTGTGTACTGTGATATTTGAGTAGTGCAAGTATGCTATTAGTGTGGTGTAAGTGTTACTGTAATAGTATGTTACAGTAATATCAGTGTAGTGTAGTGTGCTACTGTTAGATCAGTGAAGTATTGTGTCACTGTGATTTTCGAGTAGTGCAAGTGCAGTTGTAATAATAATGTAGTGCTACTGTAACATTAGTGTAGTGTGCTACTGTTAGATCAGTGTGGTAGTGTATTACTGTGATATTCGAGTAGTGCAAGCACTGCTTTATTATTAGTGTAATGTGCTACAGTTAGATCAGTGTAGTAGTGTGTACTGTGATATTCGAGTAATGCAAGTGTGCTATTAGTGTGGTGTAAGTGTTACTGTAATAGTATGTTACAATAATATTAGTGTAGTGTGCTACTGTTAGATCAGTGAAGTAGTGTGTCACTGTGATACTCGAGTAGTGCAAGTGCAGCTGTAATATTAGTGTAGTGTGCTACAGTTAGATCAGTGTAGTAGTGTGTACTGTGATATTCGAGTAGTGCAAGTGCTGCTGTAATATTCGAGAGGTGTAAGTGTTACTGTGATAATATGGTACTGTAATACTAGTGTAGCTGGTATCAGAGCCCAGGATACATAGATCTCGACTCCAGTCAGCGCACAGTAAGTGCATACTGGCCTTTAAACGTTTTCAGATGATACACTTTGGAGACATTTTCTCAGTTTTACAACAGATATCTCCCGCAGTCAGGCCCGGGGGCTCTTTTTCGTACTGCAGTGTGGTACTTGATGTTTGTAGTTTATGATGAGGTCCTGGGTATTAAGGGAGAGCAAGAACATCTTAAAATGCCAGAAAGAAGAAGAGACCATATCACGCAAATGCAGTGCAGAATTCGTTCTGAGCAGTTTTGCGCTGTAGCTGGGTATTTTTGGGGACAGAATTGGATGACAGGCTACTGCTAAACATTTGCACCAGCTGACGAGAGAGGAATCGACATTCGGTCCTGGTCGGTTATTGCAAACTTCCGTTCACCTCAGATGTAAAGTAGTCAGGCACTGGTATACAATTAACCACCACAGCACAAAACTGGCATCCACTGGTGCCTTTTACTCGATCAGATGCAGGACCGCATGCAATGCTCTCCCCTAACATGGGTAACTTTAGTTTCGTGTTTACTAAATGTCCGTACTCTCTGATTTTGGATTCAGGGCCAACCCACCAGAGGGGTTTGAAGTCTAGCATTTCCAGTGTACAGTTGGAAAAGCGAGTGTTTGTCAATGCTGACAAGTGAGAAAAAGCAAATTCGAGACTGTCCGCAAAACATGAACTCCTCAAAGTAAGAGTGGGAGCTTTTTTTGTTATAATAAACAACAGTTATATTTTATAACTGTTATTTACCGCCTTTGTCGAAGAATAACTCACTTTAGTCAAAAGGCAAACCCAAGAGCCTAATACTCTGCTGCAAGCCACTATTCCCCCCTCCCCCCCCCCCCCACACCCCTTGTATGTAAGCCAATATCAAAGTAGGATAGGGTGGTACATTCTCGATTTCAAACAGGCAACATGATATGATTCTGCTAAAACACCCAAACAGCGCCGTGAGGCCGAGCCGTTAGCACTCCCTCCGTTCTAGCTCCATAGCTTCTTAGGCTAGTTCTACAAATTGACGTGGCCCCCACACTACCTCCCAACACTCCCATCCTATACACAACCGGGGACTCGACTGTCTGTGATTTGCGTCATACCTATATGCCAGCCACGCCAAGTTACTCCATCGTTTTACGTGGTTGGTGGGTGCTTTGTAGGGGCCGGCGCCATTGGAGTAGTCGTAATTAGTGCAACAGGTGCATGGAACCGGGGCCCCGTGACGCAAGGGGCTCGCTTCATTCAAACAATGGCTTTTACACGAGCGCACGGGGGCCTTTCCCTAGGTGTGATGGCCCGTGGCCCCCAGGCTACGCCACTGGCGCGTGCGTTCAATCTTCCCCTCAGCATTTCTGAGTGCAGTCGCCTCGCGCGAGCAACAGAGCAACACTGCCACTCTCTGACGAGCGCCTCGGCTCGCGCGCTGCCCTCCAACCAGCGTGTTATTGTTCTGAACTCAGCCCCGCTATTTTCCCCTTCCAAAGCTTTCATCGCGCGGTTCATTTTAGGATCCCAAAACATATTTTTCAAGTGATTCTGCGGCGAGAGTAAACTTTATGGGCAGAGGGTCCATAAATCAGCCTGCCTCTCCAGGACTTCCAGGCCAGCAGATTTATGGCACGCACTTCCCTCCGCTCCAATTCCCACCAGTTAAGCAGCATTCCTCGCAAGTTGGGCGCTGAAATACTTGAAATATAGTTCACTCATATATATGTTTGCGGCCTCTGGGCCCTGCCCCTCAGCCGAGCCCCTCTCCGTTTCACACGTTGACGCTGCGCCGTTCTGACACTGATGGATCCCATGTGATCCGGCTCAAGGTTTCGGGGAGGGCAGAGGGCGCATCTCCACGTCTCCTGCAATTAGGGAGGGGCGTCTGAGGTGCCACGACTGTCTGGCTCGCGCCGAGCAGCGTTCACACCCCCCCTGGGGAAGAGGTGAGTAAAAAAGCGCAGGTGACTTCCTCCAGCGATGCATGGCTATTTACCCACACCTGGCAGACGGCATTCTCAGATCGTACTGAAGAGTCCAAGTAAACGCTCTGATACGATTATCACGTTAATGCAGTTTTTTTCAGGTGTTATTTTTATGTGCATTGTGGTACTTATAGTACTGTATAATAACTAGGAAGATGAAAAGTACACATACCACCGTGTAAAGAAACTACCAGGACTGGAGAAACTACTAACTCCAGACATGGAACATCCGTCGTGATGTCAGTACATGGTTTGTGATACAGTAATGGAATAAAACGCTACGACTACTGTAAAAAGCAAGATTGTGAAGTATGTGCCTTTGTAGCACTCTCTTACCAAAAGGTGGGTGTATGATTGTGTAATGAGTAACCAGGGCACGTACAGCACGCAACCTCACCTCTTTTGGAAAAAGAGGCCCCTTGAACAGGATTATCAGACAGGTCTCTAGACCTGTGAGGTGTTTTGTGTATGTTTATTCACGATTGACTTACGGTCAATAACCCAACACAGGAAATGCATCCTAACACCATGCAGTCACTAGTACTTTTCGTGGTAATTGTTATTTACTATTCGTATTATTATTATTATTGTTGGTATGTTTGTGGTACTTTCACATACGGTGTCCCGTGAGGCCTGTTCCCATGTCACTGCATGAAAGACAGCCCGCAGCTATCATGTCACGTTGTTGACTGAGCACGCCCCCAACGGAGGAGGAAAAATCATGCCACAATGATAGCTTCCCCTCCAGGTATAACAAAAAACTTCTCCAGTAAAAATACCTTCCACGCTATTTCTCCTTACCTGGAACCAAACTGAAAAAAACGGAACATTGTTAAATAACAGACCTGGTTGAGATTTATAATAAAACACTAATCTGGCCATTTAAACATATTGAGTGCCTAACTCAGAGAGTTTCAGTGTATCCAGCTTAGAAATATTTACATTCAATGAATTCAAATAACTGTAGTTTACATAACTAATAGTTCTCTTAAAAATCTAGATTGGCTCCGGTGCTCATGGGCAAATATTTTAAACCCGTTTTTTAGTGGTAACCAGCAGGCGCTTTCATTACACGACCAAAGTCAATTGTCAATTTTCAGTGCAAACTAACATAATTCTACCATCTGCAGAAAAGACTCGAATTTACATGCTATTGTGTTTTTTCATTATTGCTGAGACTACTATATTGCGAACTGAAGCCCTTTTAAAAACAAGAATGTAGCATACAGCACCAGAAACTTCAAAAGTGCTTATGTGCATTGTACTTTTTTCTATCAATAAATACCCTTCATTTTAATCTGTAGGTAAGTCGATGTGTCCAAAGCTGCCTTTAGTTGCTGCTGCATCTGCTGTGTTTTGTCAGTGTAGATCACTTGTGTTGAACGAAGACCCCAAAGTCGTGTGTTTTTTAACAAAGTGAATCATAAATTCAAAGAGAATATTTATATTTTTTTTCAGTTTATGAAAGAGCCATCTATAATTCACCTATCTACATATACACACATAGTACCCAATCTATAAAAACGTTTATGGATGAAGGAAAATGTACTACAGGAGTACATACTCCACATGTAAATGTGGGTGTACTTGTAAAGCGCACTGCGACTCCATGGAGTATCCTGGCGCTGAAGACCGCTGGGGAACCCGTCCTGGTTTTCCCTGTGAGATGGTCCCTTTCTGGGTATCTCCAAGGGGAAACCAGGCATCCCCGGCGTCTGTGGGGGGCCATTGTAGAGATGAGGCCAGCTTAATACCCAGAGTTGCCAAGTGTGTTCCCTGGTTAGAGTAGGCACCGAGGCGAGAATTATCGAGTCCGTTTTGACCCTGGTCCATGACCCTGCCGCGTCGGGAATTGAACCCTGGTCCCGGCCCGTTCTCTGCTTACAGGTCTGCCGCCTCTAACAAGTAGCCACACTAGTCCACTTGCCACTTTCAAGTCTGCTTCACATGCCTTTGTGAAGCAGACTTGAAACATCCAACATCCTATTACTAAACGTGTGAATAGGGTATTCTATTTGTGCTAGTTCTAAATGAATATTACCTGTCTACTCCAAGTTTACTCCCATTTTAGATGTTCTGTGGATAATTCACAAAGGTTTGTTGGAATATGTAAAAGAGAACTACAGGAGTACTACTTTGCATACTCCAAATATCTATGTGTATAGGCCAATATATGTATAAGGCAAGTTTGACTGGAGCGGGATTTGTGGACTTCATAACCTGTGATCGGGAAGGAATCTATGCCGCTCATCAGTGTGAGTTGTATGTATTCTTAAATTCCAAAGTATAACTGCAGTCAAACGTGTTTTTGCGAATCCAGGGAAAAGGCTGGTTAAATGGGTAGTAGCAAACATAAAGAAAAGGTAACATTGGGAGCTCAAGTTTATCTCAATTTAACCTGCTTTTGTTCTTTAAGATTAAATTCTATAGAAGAAGTAACACTTTTGTATTTGAAATTATGAAAGGGAAGGTGAATTGAAAGAACCCAATTACCTGAAAAACCGAAAAGTAAATATGAGTGGCGCTTTAAGAGGATTCTCTGCGATATCAGCACTGTGATATATACGTGATGCATACAATATTGATATTTTTTCAAGGTGTGCATCAAAATATCAGACACTTGAAACAGTGAAGCATGGAAGACCAACAGTGAAAGGCTTACTCAGAAAATATTTTTTTAGTGAGTAATTAGGACACCGGTGTTTTCCTTTAAAACACGTTGCCCTTGACTAAGAGTTTGGAATTGGTGAGTGGGTGGTGTGACTAATCTGGTGAGTGCATGATTAGAAGGGTGGATAATGGGTAGTTGAGTAAGTGAGCAAAGAATGTGACTGAGAAAGGGGCTAAGAAAAGTAATGCTACACATTGAACAAAACAATGAAAAACATCAAATAAATTCAATAAGGCCTTACAATTTTTAATCTGAGAATAGACGTCATTCTAGAACTCTAAACTTTAGTGGATTATGGCATAACCCACAGAATTGGCTGTTTAAATTCTACATATTCAACTTGATCTAGTTGTAGAGAAAGCAGGATTGCATGGTTAACTCATGATAGGACAAGCTATTCATCCAATCCAAACAAGACCCCAAAGCATTTTCCTAGCAGAGTGCCAAAGAAATGTTGTGTATGAAGCAGTTTCTGTTGAATATCTGATGACGGCCGGTATGACAATCTCTGAAAGGGGACACAGAAGTGTTGTTAGTGTTACTAGTTGACAGTTGTTTAATCCGAAGCACTTGGGAGTTAAAGTGGTTTGTCTGTTGTCAGCTCCACAAAAGTAGACGGCTACAGCAAGAAAATTCTGGTTTCAGAACATACAATTGACTTCTTTTCTAACTATTTTACAACTAGACCAGGTATTCTCAAGTTTTTTTCCTCAGGACCCTCCTTTCTTTTAATATATTTGTATATATATACATACAGTGTTGATACCCCTACTCCCTTCATTTTTAACAATACTAAGTTTTTTTTTTATTAATTAATATTGATTGGGCTTCTTTCCCTGAGTGACCATAGATAGTCTTTGTGCTGAACCCCCTAGGGTCCTACCCCTGGCTTTGAGAATCCATCTAGTCGAGCTTACCACAGCCTATACAGTCAAGGGTTCAATAATTCTTTCCAAAGGTATCCTTACCAATTAAATGCCATTTATATACCAAATCCCGATAAAAAAGTAGCTATTAATTTCTGGATAGATTAAAAACCCTCCAATAGATCTATTATGGTTGCATAAAACAGGGGCCACCCTGTTACCCAGAACCTGGGACCAATTAAATATTATAACAGCTACAGTGGTTGAATTAATTATTTCATACAAGACAGCTGACCACTATAATTATACATAAATGAAACAAATTAATTTAGAAACAGAAAACAGGAAAGAAAATACTGAGAAGATACCCATTACAATTATTCAAAAAGCGTTTATTACAAATATTTATTAAAAAAATACAAAATTCCAACATACAATACACAAATGGTGCTCTTAAAGTAACACAAAACAAACAACTAAAAAATACAATTTACAGTGTACACAAACAATGGCAAAAAGAAAGGTTAAACAAAACAGGTCCAACAGATAACAGGAAAAACATGCATTGTATGCTCCCTCTTTTATTTTTGCCAAAGTAAGACGTTGATGACCTTTTGACCTTATTAATTCATTAGGTCACCATCAGGACAAGGGACAAAAGTTGGGAACAACCAGCAAGATGTATAATTTGAATCAACAGTATACCAGATGAGGGTTCCAACAGTGCCAATGGTACAAAGCACTGATCCCAAACAATCAAAGTGTAACCATATGCAAGGCAGGGTGCCGTGCACAGTTGTTGAATCATTATGGCAGCTGGAATTTACCAGAAGTCTGGTAAATTCTTGACTGTTAAACATTTCATGAGTTCAGCAAATTGGAATATAATAATGTGCATGCTGTGCTTAAAAATGAAATTTCAAGCACAAAGTCTAGATCTTCCCGTTCAGTTGGTCCCTGCATGGACACCATCAACCACACAACCAATCTACAACCCACCATGTTCCTTTGGGGTTACATCACTTAATAGGAACATGTACAATGGAAGCTACGGCACAAATAAGTATATGTTTATGCATAGCTGTTTTCCTTGATTCTTTTGAATTACCATTTTTAAGCTACATATAAAGAGTACTTAAGTGCAATTGTCTTTGACACCTTACTGTAGCTGGCACCATAACGACTCTAGGAGACATTTAAATAGGTCAGTAAACCCAAATGATAGACTCGCTCCCTAGGACAGCCATTTTCAATAAATCCATTTGTGTGGCACATACTACAACTGCACTTAGCAGACCAGACGAGTGATAAGTGTTGTCTTTCTTCACCTTAATGGTCCGCTGTAGTTTTGTTTCCCAACTATATGCACCAAGTCTCAGGTCACAAGTCTATTGCTGGACTTTGTGACATTGTCCAGACATTGTGAACTAACTAACTAGGTGTAGCTGCTATCTTTCTTCCTTTTCTTTTCCCATTTGACAATACAGCTTGAAAGTAGTTTTTGTCAAACTCCACTCCCTTGCAAGCATGCTTGCTTTCTACAGTAGTTGGAGTACAGATTGGGACCTGTTGTATGCCAGTGCACATCACTTACCACTGTATGAGTTGGATGGGTGGATGAGGGCATAAATGGATGCCCTCGTGGATAGATTGTCGAGTGGTGGAGTGTATGACTATTGTTCTCCCCTATGTTATCCTCGGCATCATTTTCATCCATAGAGTTTCAGATTAAAGTCAGCACCACTCTCCACTAGCAGGACATCTCACTAGTTTGAGAAAATTAACCTACATGTAACTGTTAAGGTGCAACGACCATTTCAACTGCTCATTGTAGCGCCTCATTCTATAGTGCTTCTTCGGAGTGCTCCAACCCTGATCTCAGCACCAGGCTGAAGCCAAAGAGACAAATGAGCCCTCTTCTGTGCTCTGGTCGCCCACTTTGTCTCAGCTGTAAAACAAGCTGACTTGCCGGACTCTACCTCTTCCTCGACTGAGGCAACAAAAGTGAGTCTGTGCTAGAAGAAACCTACTCACCTGAAGTGAATGTTGTTACACACCTCAGGCTCTGCGTACTAGTGTTTTATGTGTGATTTAAGAACCACCAGAAATGTAAAATGCATGAACTATGTGAATGGTGCCAAAATAATTTAAAACTAGAAATTGTTTTAGACTGCTATGTTCATAGCAGTTTTCAGACCCATGTGTTAGTCATGATCAAAACAGCCCCAAAGCTGTGTTATGTTAAAAGCAGGATCATGAAATTGAGCCGTGTCCAGGCTAATAATGCTCTTGTCACAGAAAACCTGCCATTAAAGTCTCCGACCATTGTTCCCAGTGAAACAAACATGCCACATAACCATCTGCTGACCATACATACATGCACCCCAAAGTTCCAGCACAGACCCCGAGTTCATCCAAAGTTGTCATTGTCTTGCTTCAGTATTGACTCGTTATACGGAGTTTCTGTTGGGGTCACATGAGTGAGGTCTCCAGATAATCCCCATTCTCAGCACCAGAAAGCCTTCAGCCAAGTGGTAAAATGCCAGAGTGACAGAATGGCCTGTCCAGGCCTGGCATTATCTCAACACTCCCCTTGACAGAAAGGGTAACATGAACTTTAATACTTCTCTGTGGTCAATCTTAAAGGAATGTTTGCGCATTTCCTGGAATTTCTTCGAATGCAGATTATAATTAAACTAAAGTTTACACCTGATATTATTCACACCCAAACTTGCTGTAGACCATATATATGCCAATGTTAATATCCGTTTGCCTGCTGGATGTCCTGCTGGCTATGTGGGCCAGTGCGAGACCCTCCTGAGACTGGAGGATGGCTTTCAGAGCCCGGTGGCTTCCTCTACGGCACATGCGCAGATGAGGCTCATAGACTGCACATGATGCACTCTGGGGTGCAGATCACACTGCGCAGTATACCGTGGGCAGGAGGGTAATCCCACGGGATGTACACGAGCACTGCGGGGCTGGCCTTTGTCGCACCATTGGAAACGTCCTGCTCCAGTCTGATCTTAAGATTCTTTGGGGCCTCGGGCATCAAATATGTTGGGGACCACTGTTACAAAAACGTTGCATTTTATTCCGTATTTTCTGTTAATTCAAGTCAGTATGATGCTAAGCAATATCGAATTGCACCTAACTTTCACACAAAACTGCAGAAATGTGTCTCGCCGGTTGGCCACAAATCCTTACATTGACACTGGGTAGAGAGAGGCCCGGAGTCAGAGGCAGGAAGGGAGAAGGAGAGAGGTTCTGACAGAATTCAATAAAGTGAGAGAACCTGACAAAAGTGACTTTGCCGAGGGGCCCATTAGGAGATGGAGGCCCGAGGCAATTGCTCACGTTCAAACGTCCATGTCCTGCTCAGGGGTATGGCAAACATTATTGAAGGAGGTACAGTGGCACTAGTATCTATGGGTTTGGGGGATCTGCACCCTGACTATGGCTGTCTTGTAATATCCAATTGGAAGCTAGGAGGGTCCTTTTCCTTGCTTGCAATAGGATCCAAGCCACCTTGTTATGCCACATGTTGCTGCCTGAGCTGCCAGCAGGACAGATGTGCATCATGGGCATTCCATGCCCTTTGGTTAAAGCCCCAGACTGCCAGCAGAGAAGAGGGCCTTGGTGGAGCTCTGCTCTGTCTAAGGAGATATTCTCAAAGAGGTAGGGGGTGAAATCTGGGCAGCTCCACAAATGGACTCCTGAAATCATTCTGTTTTCACAGTGGCAGGTGCACTGATGGTGCACATGCACTACTGAATGCAAAGCTGGCTTAGTACTTTAGCATAATGCAAGGTTTTTAGCCCACACAACTGCCCCCTGCAGCACACCAAGTCACCCCTGCAGTGCACAGCGTGGTGAAATCGCCTTGGTGAGGAACTTAGGGGCATATTACCAAGCAATAGCGATAATTATCGCTATTGCTTGGTTAGATTAGAGACATAAATTTACAGCTGAGCTGCGGCGATTTTTATCGCAAATAAACCTTGGTATTACCAAGGTTTATCGCAAATGCGTTAAAAATCGGCCGCAATACATGAATATCGCTGAAAAGTCAGCGATATTCATGCATTACCGAGCTAATGCTCTTAGCCATGTTATCCACCTCCCATTGGATAACATGGCTAAGAACTGCTCAGGGCAGATGTTAGCTTTTGGAGATATTCGCGCTTAGCGCGAATATCTCCAAAAGTTGGTAATAGGAGATAGCGATGTTAGCGACTGTTTCCAGTCTCTAACATCTTGGCACGCCCACTTTGCATGTCATTAGTGATAAATATCACTGACATGCAAAGTGGGGCCCAAGATGGTCGCTATCTCCTACTAGCTGTCACTAACTGGTGTTAGCGACAGCTAGGTAATAGGGAGATAATTTTATCTCCGCTTTCTTGGCTTTTAAAGCCAAAAAAGCTGAGATAAACCCCCTTGATAATATGCCCCTTAGCCCTTTTGGGCTTCACTTTCTGCTCCAGTAGCCAGTGTGGTGGAGCAGGAACTGCAGTTGTCACAAGACTTTGCTGTGGAAATCGGAACTGGACAGTTGGAAGTGGGTGGAGGGACGTTTTGAGTTTCCTAGTAATAGAGATGTACACTCTGGAGATAAGTGTAGGCGCTAGCCATGCTGTGTTGCTTTATAGACAGAGGTGTTGTGAATACTGGACTTGCTAAAGTGTTTGACATAAGTGGCATTGTGGAAACTGCCCTGGCCAATGTGCTTTAGATATTCATTCTCTGTGAAATCTGCTTTAGATACTGATTCATTGTGAAAAACTGCTTTAGATACCCATTCACTGTGAAACCTGCCCTGGTCAATGTGCTTTAGATATTCGTTTTCTGTGAAATCTGCTTTAGATACTCATTCACTGTGAAAACTGCCCTGGTCAATGTGCTTTTGATACTCATTCACTGTGAAAACTGCCCTGGTCAATGTGCTTTAGATATTGATTCTCTGTGAAATCTGCTTTAGATACTCATTCACTGTGAAAACTGCCCTGGCCAATGTGCTTTCAATACTCATTTCCTGTGGAAACTGCCTAGTCCGATGTGCTTTAGATACTCATTCACTGCGAAAACTGCCCTGGACAATGTGCTTTAGATATTCATTCTCTGTAAATCTGCTTTAGATACTCATTCACTGTGAAAACTGCCCTGGCCAATGTGCTTTCGATACTCATTCACTGTGAAAACTCCCCTCGTCAATGTGCTTTAGATACTCATTCACTGTGAAAACTGCCCTGGTCAATGTGCTTTACATATTCATTCTATGTGAAATCTGCTTTAGATACTCATTCACTGTGAAAACTACCCTGGCCAATGTGCTTTCGATACTCATTCACTGTGAAAACTCCCCTGGTCAATGTGCTTTAGATACTCATTCACTGTGAAAACTGCCCTGACCAATGTGCTTTAGATATTCATTCTCTGTAAAAACTGCTTTAGATACTCATTCACTGTGAAAACTGCCCTGGCAAATGTGCTTTCGATACTCATTCACTGTGAAAACTGCCCTGATCAATGTGCTTTAGAAACTCATTCACTGTGAAAACTGCCCTGACCAATGGGCTTTCGATACTAATTCACTGTGAAAACTGCCCTGGCCAATGTGCTTTCGATACTCATTCACTGTGAAAACTGCACTGGCCAATGGGCATTAGATACTCCTTCATTGTGAGAACTGTCCTGGTCAATTTGCTTAGAAACTCTTTCATTGTGAAAACTGTACTGGCCACGATGCTTGTTGCTAAATATGGCTATGATGATCAACATGATGGGGCAAGGTAGAAGTTGGTAATGGCATTGTGCTTTAAATACTTCAGTATGGAAACGGCCCAGTTATGCTGTTTTACATAATGAATCAATGTCCCTACTGACTATTTTTTAGAAGCTGACGCATTGTAGAAGAGTCTTGGTTATGATGCTTTGCAAACGTAGGCAAGTGATTCATTGTATTTTTATTTGGCTCATTTAAAAGTACAATTAATCAATTGCCCACATAAGATGGAAAGAAGAAAGGAAAATATTATATTGTTGAAGTAAGCATATAAAAGTGGGATAGATTAAATCCCTAAAATACACGTGAATCTAAATGTGGAAAATGGCCTGCTTAAGGTAGTTTACATACGTAATGTGGCAACTGGATATTGTTACAATGCTTTAACTACTTGGGAGATTTAGACATGGCTTGGCTGTGGAGCATTGCATGCTACAAAACTATGGATACCAGCGTATCTTTAGACTAATAGATAATTAATAATTCTGAGGCCTCCCGTGCAGGATCATTAGTCTACCCCTAAGAAGTAACCTGCAGCATTCTGAGAAATCCCTGTAGCCTGACTAGCACAATAACCAGGTCTGGTCTAATTGAACGTTAGCGAATACGCTTGTCAGTGCTTAATTTGAAGAGGGGGTTGCAGGTTGGGCTCACAAGCATTATTTCTCTTATCAGAATTTGACCCAGATCAAGAGATAGAAAACACAAGGGTAAAAGAGGAAGGGAAAACAACATGAAAAAAACGTGTAAACGGAGAAAGCACGGAAGAAAAAACCCTTGCACGAGTGAGATAAATTGTCAGGGAATGTCTGGTGGTGGATTAAAGAGGCTCAAAATGGAATTGAGACTAAGTAGTCTTGGCACTGGGCACACCGATATTTAGTAGCCTCAGCCCCATGGTTCTGAGCAAAACTTTGGGACCTGTCACTTATTATTTTACAAAATAAGGTCCGAGTTCCTCGGCAAGCATGCACATTAAACAGAAATCTGCCTTATTTGAACAACACCCCTCCCTGGGTAGAAGAAGTACGTGTCTGCTCTGCTTCAAATATTTTGTCTTAGGTGCACACTTTTTGAATGGCATATGATTTGCTAGGATGGAGAAATATTGCTTCTGTGTTCCATGGCAGATGCCACAGTTCTGCAGTATTCCATTTGTACCCCTTCAGAATTGTTGTAAATATTTTTGCAAAATTGTGCTGTCAAATGTATAATTTGGCCCGTATTTTCCGAATGTTTCTTTAGATGTTCAGCATATTTTGGGGGTTGCTCAAATCATTTTCTAAGCTATCCTTGACTTATCAGTGTAGCCATGACATATCGGTACTCATGCATGCTTAGCGTGTCCATGAAATATTTCCCGGACCCATTTCTCTTACTTGCTTTTTGTCAACAGAATGTTTCTCATCCAATTTGTTACCCAATAGATTATTAGATGCATTTATTTCGACATATATTATGAAATATTTGCGAATAAAATGTGGTTCATTTACGTACTTACTTGTGCAACACCAACAACTTATCAAGACAGAGGCCATGTGCAGAAAATCCAACGCTTAATATCAGAAATATAAAATGTTCATACTTCAAAATAAAAAATTTTTTTACCAGCACTTTTAGTGTATAAACACGGTGACAAGTGGAAAAGAGAATACTGCATTTGACTGGATGGGTCACCAGATGTTTTATACACACATACACATATACGTATGTGCGCACACACACAGACTTATACTGTTGCAAAATTTTTTTAAAAAATGCTGCTCATAAACAATGAGGTGTTTCGGTTCATTCCTTCATCAGATTGTCCAATTCGATCCATCACCACCATTTTAAAGTGCACACTGCAAATAATCCATCTACACTAACAAAGAACCATCATTATGTTAGAGAATGTCCGCACGGTCTTATAATGTATCTCAATGCATAGAACAGTAAGTGTATCAGAAAGAGAGCCAATGTTGTTAAATAAATGGCCTACCTGTATGCATAGCATATATATATTCGCTCCAAAGATCAATGGTTAAAGTAAAGTTATGATTAAGACTTGAACTATAGTAAAAACTAACGTTTAAAAAACAAAACAAATGCGCTTGTGAGTTGTGATTCTCCTAATAACAATTTAAATGACATCATTGTTGGCATCACTGATAAGGTCTCAAATGACGTCATTGATGAGATCACTAATGACATTTTGCAATTATTATGACACCATTCTATAGGGTTTGTGGACTTGAGGTAATTAACTAACCTACACCTGTGGATCATTTTCTATTCAACTTATTGGGATTGCCCAATTAATTACTTCATTACAACCACAATTTTAAGTCAAGAAGTTGACAGGTATACATTTGAAATTGTAAATACACCTTTTGTCAGGCTCAATGGACCCTCCTTTGTTTAATGAAATACACTACCAAAGTCCTGAGATGGACATAATGGTGTAAAACCTAAGAGACATGCTTACAACACCAATATGAGATAAACCAGTTCTAAGAGGAGCACCCTACCATCTACATTATCCAATATCTTGCAATTTCTCAAAATCTTTAGTAACGTTCTAGAAATAAACATGCACAGCTTATAGAATTTGTCTATGCCACTGTATTATAACCATTTAACATTGGTATGTGCCTGGATATGCACTGGTGGTTAAGATGTCAACAACAGCTTTCTCATAGATTTGTTAGAACAAACATTGGCTTTAAATCACAAGCTACTTTCAAACATCTATCTGCAACCCACATTAGGTATGCTCAGCCTTTACCTTGTTTAACATAGAGTGTTTTGTCCACCCCAATCTTAGAGATGTGTAAATGATGCACCACCTAACTGTTAAAATGCAAAATTACACTTGTCTCCATGGCTTACACTATCTCCATGCTTTTGACCCACATGTGTACATGTGTACACTCTGTAACTCTGTGCTATATACGACTATAGCAGTGTTTCCCAAATTATGGGGCATGGCCCAAAAATGTGTTGCAAGCTGGTTTTTGGTGGGTCATGAAAGTCAGAGCAATAAATAGAGAGGCCTTTAAATTCTGTGTTTAACTTGTCACATTCGGCTGTGATTCAAAAACAAAGGTCACATTTCAGGCTGTTTTATTCTTTTAACATGGTGACTGGTGTTTACCTTTCGTTCTCTGACTGCAAAGTGAGAGGAGTTTTTAAAGTGAATTATGTGTTAATGTAGGGTCATTGTTTTGTGCAAAAAACAACAAAATGTAATTACCTGTAAATGAACTGTATGCATCCAGCAGTTAGGGTATCAAAAATGAACCACCTTTTAGTAATTCTAAAGTGTATTGGAAAAAGATTTGGATCAAAACAAATCAAGACACTTACTGGTGAGGCACAAACAATAAATATTCACAGAAACCTGCTCCACACATCATTTGTGTTCTATATAGTTTTATCTATAAAACTGTATGTCTGTGCTTATTTACTGTCCATTTCAATGGAAAATGTGGTGTCTGCAAATGACAATGTGCTATCACAATACTCTAGTTATGTTCAAAAAGCACTCTGCGTCATTTCCATTAAAGGTAGGTGGGTTTAAAAGTTTGTTGCTCTAAAAAGTGGGTCACGGTTCTATAAAGTGTGTGTGAACCACTAGACTATAGTGTTATCATGATGTCATGTAAGAAGTCTTGAGTGATGTAATATGTGAAATCATAAGCAGTGCAAGGCAAGGGTACACATTGTAGTTAGTTCAGTTAACTATAAATGGTGAATTTCATAGTTTTTCTTGGTTTTTACCCTGCTCAACACTTAATTATAGCATGACTTTACCCTTTGTTTTTGAGTGGCAAATATATATTTTGTACACCGGTAGGCCATTTATTTAACAATGTCTGCTCCCTTTCTGATGTACGCCTCATATTTGTCATTAGAACTTTGTCGTAAAGTGGCAGTTGATTACTAGGGAGTTTAATGACTGGCAGGTGGTGGTGTTAAAAGTATATATTTCAGTCAGCATATCAGAATGTTTTACTGAAATTCATAATGAAGATACCTGAGAAAACTCATAGAAGATGTGATCTCATTTTATCTCATTTTAGTTTTCTAAAGCAATAACCATAATCTCTTTGACCAAGAAAACCTTAATTTTTCATTTATCGCAGTATCCTCTCTAGGAAATGCTTTCAGTTTTAAAGTTTTGATTTCATCAATATAGCATTCAGGTGTGCCACAGTTTGGCCATAAATTCAGAATATTAACACTCTAGATGTTTTTAGAACTTTGTGGTAGTTGATTACTAGGGAGTTAACTGACAGGCTGCTGGTGATGTTGAAAGTACATGTTTCAGTCAGCTTGTCAGAATGTTTTACTGAAATTGATAAGAAAGATATTTGAAAACTCATGGAAAATGTTACCTCATTTTAGTGTTCTAGAGCACTAACCATAATTTCAATGACAGAAAGAACCCCTTCATTTTTTATTTTCCAGAAGTATGCTCTGTAGGAAATGGTTTCAGTTTTACAGCTTGGATTTCATCAAAAACTAGCTCTCTAGTTGCTTATTAGAACTTTGCAGTAAAGCTGTGTTGATTACTGGGGTTTTAACTGACAGGTTGCTGGTGGTGTTGAAAGTACACGTTTCAGTCTGCATGTCAGAATGTTATACTAAAAATGGATGAGGAAGATGTTCGAGTACGCATTGAAAATGTGCCCTTATTTTAGATTTCTCAAGCACTAACCATAATTCATTTGAGAATAACAAGTGCCTCGTGTTATGTTGTTCATTTGTAAAAGAACTGCTTTAAGTGTTTCAGCTATAACTCCAGTAGCGACCCATGGAGGGAGTGCTATGGGGCGGGGTGGGGAAGGGGTAGGGTGGTGGGTAGTAAACTCCGGCTCACGGCCGATCAGAGTAATGTAAACAAATAAATAGGTAAAACGAATTTCATTTTGCGCGCTGAAACGCCATATGAGTTTCAGCACCCCCAATGAAATTCGTTTTATTTATTTATTTGTTTACATTACTCCGGACGTCCGTGAGCCGGAGTTTACTACCCCCACCCCGCGGCACTCCCTCCACAAGCCGCTACTGTATGACTCTATCAGGATAGCTTCAAGTGTGCAACACTTTTGTCATAAAGTCAGAATTTTTGGCCTATAGTTGTTCATTAGAACACTGTGGGAAACTGCCCTTGACTACTAGGACGTTTATGGACAGACTTATGCTGGTGTTAAAAGTACATGTTTCAGTCTGCATGTCAGAATGTTTTACTGTGTGGATGAAAAAGATATTTTAAAATTAATAGAACATATGTAATTTTAGCTTTCTAGAGTACTAACCATAATTTCAATGACAAAACAATCCCCTTATTTTCTTAATTTCCAAAGGAAATGCTTTACTTTTTACAACATTGATTCCTTACTAGATTACTTCATGTGTGCTGCAGTTTTGTCATAAATACAGAATGTTAGGGGCCTAATTCACAAAGATCAACTTACACTTTTGTGCAAGATTTCAATTGTTTACTATTCATGAAGGGATTCATGAGTAGTATCTTTACGTGTGCGAAGTCTCCGCACATAAAAAAGAGAGGTCAGTCCTATTTTTTATGTGTAGGCCTACCGCACTTGTAAAGATACTACCCATAAATCCCTTTGTGAAAAGCAAAGAATCACAAACTTACACACATAAGATAGTTTACCTTTGTGAATGAGATCCTAAGTGTTCATTAGAACACTGTGGGGAGCTACTGTAGAACACTTGGGAATCAGACTGCTGCTGTTGGAAGTACACGTTTTACTCAGGATATCACATTTTATCCTCGCATGGAAAATAGTGTGAACTTATAGAAAACGTGCTCTCATTATAGCTTCTGAAGCACCTTCCATTACCTCTATGAGCAAATCGTGAGAGAAACCAGTTTTTCCTCACACATGGTTCATGAAATCTCAGCAGGGGATCAGTTTATAACACTCTGTAATTTATACAATTAGTATGATACAGCTAACAAATGGTTTATATTGTGACTAAAATCTGTTTTCACCTTTTATATGTGCTTCTTTGTGTAACTCTCAAAACAAGATTTCACTACATTCATTTAAACACAGACCATATACATGTTCTGGCCAGCCAGTCAAGGGTGCTTTAGTCCCCTTGGCACTTCCCACAAGCCCTTTTGGGGTCAGGTTGTGCTTACCCTGCCACATTATACTGCCTGTTAAATATTTTCTTGGTTTATTTTCAGTACACTGGGACCATATCCATGAGTCAAGGGCTTTCAAAACATATTGTTCAGGTTGTGGCCAGAAATTCGGACTCACTAGTATCCTTCAAAATGGGCAATCAGAATATATCTGGACCCCAACAGTAAAGATGTACCAAACGTTTTTATAACTACTTCATGCCCTACGAGAAAGTCTTTAAACACTAATTTCTTGAAAACAACTGCACATATTTACACTAAATCACAAAAAAACGTACATTTTCAGTAAAGTTCTAACTTTTTGTCATATTTGGTGTTATTCCGCTTAGCTTTTTTTCTGTAGGTGCAACAGAATTGTTCTATGGAAAATTTATATTTTTGGACCACCTTTTTACCTGTCCCCGCTTGACTGATGGGTGTGAAATGTTTCAGGAAAAAATTGAATTGAATTAACTTTTTTTGGGACCGTTTTGTGAATATTTTTAAAATGCTCCAAAATTATTAGCGAAACAAAAAAAACTTCTTCCTATAGAAACTTTGACATAATTATAACTACACAGTGGCAACCATGCATATATATCATTAACCTTTCTGAATTATCATTCAGCAAAGTCTCCTCAAATGGCAGACATTTTACATGGCCACATTTTATTGCAGAAAGTTATCCATTTCAAAGATTGCATTACTTTTTTGATGACCTGAAATAATTACAGGGTCATATTGCTTGGCTATTGAAAAATCACTTAGTGGTGTGGCTAGTAGACAAGATTAATTTTATGTTAAATTTAATTCCAGAAGCATGAAAAGACATTGTCCCTTTATTATCTGCTGGTCTTCCAGAAAACCCTGTATTTATATTGTTTTTTATTGCATTTTGTGAATAATCTCTCTTTCTTCACTTTACCCAACAAATAGCACGTAATCCAAACACCAGAAAATGTCACACCAGCTCTAAATACAATGCAGTGCACAGAGGCAGTGAAAGCATCAAGGGGACCTAAATGCAGAAACACCGGATTTCTTGAGACAACATTTATCAAAGTATAGTTTATTTTAAAGCTAGAAGCAAGGCCAATGGAAGCTGCCCTGGCGAATCAGTCAATATCAACGCAGGCGTTTTGTCTGGCTGCACCATCAAAGACCTTTCTTTATTTCTGTTATTCATCCATGAGGCTTTATCCACAGCTTAACATGCGATGGTTTAATCTCTGGACTTAAGACAAATAATGAGCCTAAAAATGAGTCAAAAGTGCTCCTAAAACATTTTACTTATTGGCAAATGATTTAGCAAATTCCAAAACCAGCAGGTATAGGAAGGTGATCAGTCAATTATTTGGTATAATTAATAAACGGATTCTTAAAAGGCTGGTACTCCAGAACCGTGTGGTAGGGCCTTTATGGGAAACTCTTGTGAATAATATTTAAGGGACCTTCTAGTGGTTGGTACCACAATATGTTTTACAATCCAACCAGATGTCATAAACCATAAGGACATTCCCGCCTTTCGATGTGAGATTCGATAAGAGGGCACATTTGAATTTTTACTGAATAGTGCCTATAAATAGCAGCAAGCTGCACAACCTTGTACCACAATGCTGGTGCAGTGACATCACTAAGCCGGCATGCAGATATGCCCAGTTACCCACAGGTAATTTTCATTACTCTGAGTACTGGTCTCCCCATCCCATTCCTTAGCAGTGAGCATCTAGTCTGCTCTAAAGAAACCTATTACCTAGCTGAGCTTTTGCACTTCCCCCAACATGGCATAACCATCACGTGACAATAAAGGGGGTAGTGCAGTAGAGAAACTTCCTGAGAATACCAAATAAAAGAACCCAGAAAACGAAACAATCACCCCAAAAATTAAATGCAACACAGGGAGGGAGGGAAGGGCTCAGGAATGGGACAGGGAGACCAGGACTTGGAGTAATGAATATTACCGGTGAGTAACCAGGCATTATCCCCACGTCCTGTCTCCCCGTCCCATTCCTTAACAGTGAGCCCATACCCAAGCACACAGTAATTGTAAGAAAAACAGACCAGAAGTGCGAGAAAAACAGGTCCATTTAATCAACAGAAAACAGTACATATCACAAACCATGTACTGCAGACAGGACATGAGCGCCAAAGGCAGCAGAGGCCGCCATCCCCAACAAGGGGAGAGGACAGTGGGCAGAATCATAGGCGGAAACTACAGCACCCTTGACCCGACGAGCCAAGGTGGACAAAGAAGGACGAAAACCCAGTCCAGACAGGCCATAGGTGACAAACAAGGAATCAACCTTACGGAAACTAGAGGTCCATTCCAAGTAGATGCGGAGAGCCCTCAGCACATCCAACGAATGGAGGACCACCTCTTTAGGAGAGGCAGGATCCGGAAAAAAAACCCAGGAGAACAATATCCTCCTGACAGTGGAAAGATGACAACACCTTATGCAGAAAAAACTGACTGGGACGGAGAATGACCTTGTCAGCGCAAAGGCGCAAAAAGGGGGGAGAAGCCATCAAAGCCCCAATCTCACCAACCCACCGCTCAGAAGTAACGGCCACCAGGAAAAGAACCTTAGCAAAAGGAACTTAAGGTCCACTGAGCCCAAGGACTCGAAAGGGGGGCCCGTCAAGGCCTGGAGAACCAAGGGAAGATCCCAGGCAGGCACAAGAGAGTGAGAAACAGGACGCTGAATCAAAAAACTCTGCAGAAGGCGAGCCACCAACGGAGAGACAGAGGAGTCAGAGGAACCCCGAAAAGTAAGAATGGCCGCCCACTGCGCACGCAGGGCAGAAACAGCGAGCCCCAAGACGAAACCATCCCGTAAGAAGTCCAACACCCTCACAGCCTCACAGGAGGCCGAAGTGAGACCCTTCCCAAGACCCCAGGAGGAGAAATTCTTCCAATGACGGGCATAGGACTTCAAGGTGGAAGGGTGTCGCGACAACTGGAGGCACCGGGCAACCTCCTGCCGGAGGCGGCGCAGGTAGGCAATCCCGAGAAGATGAGTCCATAGAGGGGAGGGACACAGGGGAAACCTTCAATGGGGCCATACAGACAAGGTCAGCAGCAGGTGAAACCAAGACTGACGAGACCACTCCGGCACAACCAGGAGAACCTGCACCCGGTCCAACTGAATCTTCCGGAGGACCCGCGGAATAAAAAAAGCGAGGGAAGGCAAATAGGAGCCCCAGTGACCACGGAACTGAGAAAGCATCGGTCACCGATGCCAACCGGGAGGGAACGAGGCTGCAAAACCGAGGAAGAAGAGCAGAATCCTCCGAGACAAAAAGATCCAGCCAAGGACGTCCGAACCTGAGGACAATCTGACCGAACAGATCCGGGGACAGACACAGAGACACAAAGGAGGGGAACACCCTGCTCAAAGAGTCCGCAGGCCCATTCTCCTTCCCCAGACGATAGACCGCCGTCAGAGACAAGAGATTCTGCTCGGCCCAAAGCCCGATCTTCCTGGAGAGGAGAAACAGAGACCGACAAATTCCCCCCTTCGATTGACATAAAGCCCGAACCACCTGGTTGTCGGTTGGCACCGAGACCGCTTGACCCCGAAGAAGAGGAGGGAACCACCAAAGAGCCAACCAAACCGCCATCAACTCCTTCCAGTTCGAGGACTGGAGGGACTCGAAACTGAACCACGACCCTGAACCTTGGAGGCACCCATTACAGCACCCCAACGCACAGCACTGGCATCCATGGACAACACAACCCGGGAAAGAGAATGAGGGGACAACCACCATTGGAGATCCACCCGAATCCCCAGAGAGACCGGTATCAGAGCCTCGTAGTCCAGGGAGGCAGGATCCCAGTGCGACAGGACATGATGCAAGAGGGGATACAAATGCAGCCTGGCCCAAGGAAGGCGATGCAAAGTGGATGCCATCTCCCCTTGACTCCTCAACCACAGACGGGCGGACACCTGGGACCCGGACAGAAGCCAAGAAAGGTTAAGAAACAATGTCAACTGGTGCTCCTGGGAGAGGAACACCATTCCTAGATCCATGCGGAATAGAGCCCCCAGGAACTTTAGGGACTGGGAGGGTACCAGGGAGGACTTTCGGTGGTTGATGAGGAACCCAAAGGAACCCAGGAGACGACACACCTGGTCCACATCTGGCAGAGCCTGAGAAAGAGAAGGAGAAACAATCAACCAGTCATCGAGATAGGGAAAAACCTGCAGCTCTCTGGAATGAAGAATACCCACCAGATGGGCCAAGAGTTTTGTGAAAACCCTGGGCGCCGATGAAAGGCAAAAGGAGATCACCCAGAACATATAGTGACGGGAACCCACAGCAAACTGGAGATATATCTGATCAGCCGGATGGATCAGGACGTGCAGATACGCATCCATCAGATCCAGGGATGCCAGGAAGCCCCCCGGAAGCACCAGAGGCAGGATGGAATGCCAGTCACCATCTTGAACGGACGATGGAGAACGAAGCGATTGACCCACTTCAGATCCAAAACAGGATGCAGATCCAAAGTATTTTTCTTTGAGACCAGAAAGAGGATCGAATAACAACCCTCGCCTCTCTCCAGAGGCGGAACGTCCACCATAGCCTTCTTCTCCAACAGAAGTCGCACACCCGCCAACAACGCCTATCTTCGCAGAGGAAGATGGGGCAGGGGAGTCACAAGGAAGACGGGAGGCGGAGGAGAGGAAAATTCTATCCAACAACCCTCCGACACAGTCTGATCCGCCCAGGCATCTGGAACCAACAACCACTGGGGCAGGAAAGACTGAAGGCGACCACCAACTGGCAAAGGCAGATAGTTATTGGGAAGAGGAAGAAGCGGTGGCAGCAACACTATCTCAGGCTTTGGCACCTCCAGGGGCCCCCCAGCCACGACCCCTGCCACGAAAGGGCTGCAAAGCTCCCCGAGCAGGAGGGGCAAAAGCGCAACAGTAGCCAAACCCATGGCCCAAAGACGGAAGGCGGACAGGAGCCACAAGCTTGCGGTTCTCCGCCGATTGCTTGACCATCTCCTCCAGCTGAGGGCCGAACAATTTGGAACCCCCAAAGGGCAACCAAAGGAGGACCGACTTCTGGGAAGACTCAGCTTTCCAGGAACGCATCCAGATATGACGCCGTGCAGCAATCAAAGCACCAGAAGCAGCCGCAGCGGCACTCAAATTGTCAAAGGAAAGATCCGACAAGTATCGCACCTGCAACTCCGTCATGGACAAAAGAGGGGAGGCATCCTCACCCTCTTTCAACAGAACGGACAGGGACTGAAAATCCTTGAGGAGGGACTGGACCATGTATTTGAATAGGCAGTACCACGGACAGAAAAACTGGAAGCAGCGTAGGAACGCTTCACCGCCCCTTCAACATGCTTATCCATAGTGTCTGCAGGAAGGGCGTCATCTGGGAGGACCAAACCCTGAGAGAACAGACCAGCCATCAAATTGTCTACCTTCACAGCTTGCGGAAACTCAGCAGCAAAACCCTTCAGAGGGTAACGCCTAGACAAAAAGCGATGGAAGGCGTATTTGTCCACTTCCTTCCACTCGTGATACAGCACCTTGCGCACAGCACCATGCAACGGGAATGAGTCAGGAGCCGGCTGGTGATACTGCGTAAAGAAGTCATCCTCCAGAACATCCGCCACAGGAGGAGTGAACCCCAAATTGTCCCGCACATGGGCAAATAAGCCAGAGAGCTCAGCACCCTGAACAAATCGCCCCTGGACACCCTCATTCTCTTCAGGAGCCATCTCATCATCAGGAACAGCCTGTGGATCCACAGAACCACGAGGCACCTTGGAAGGAGGCCCAGCAGCGTCCCTGGCCTGGAAGGCAGCAGCCACCGCCTCATTAATCAACAGGCGCAGGGCATCAAGAGGAGCAGCAGAGGAAGAGGCACCCGAGTCCATGATTGCAACAGCAACGTACCAAAACATGCACTCAAATAGGACAAGTGCTTGAAAAAAAGGACCCCATCTTAAAGCAATGAAGTCCCGAGGACCCGAGCTTCCGCGGGACCAGGAAAAGGGGGTCAGCTTTAAAACAACAGCCGGCAGCCGAATTTCGCCCCAGGATCCATCCCGTAGAAGCGGTAACACAAAGGAATAAATGCGCCGCCAAAAACACCTTAGTAACCCCCGCCCACTAAAGCAGGGCTCACCGGGACCGGCAAACAGGAGAACGGCTGCTGAGGCAGGCCGCAACCCAACAGGAGAGAGCACCCAGTAAAAGTGGCCTCTAATGCGAACCACGTAGAAACTGGAACATCAGGCAGCATTGGAGCATGAAGACAAAGGTGGCCGCTAAAGCAGGCCGCCGCAACACAAACAAAAAGAAAAGGGAACACTTACTACAAGTAGATCCATAGCACAGCTAGGCATCAAGGACTGCAACGCAGAAAAAAAAGAACAGGAAGTTTCTCTACTGCACTTCCCCCTTTATTGTCACGTGATGGTGACGCCATGTTGGGGGAAGTGCAAAAGCTCAGCTAGGTAATATGTTTCTGTAGAGCATACTAGCTGCTCATGGTTAAGGAATGGGACGGGGAGACAGGACGAGGAGGTAATGCGCAGTACCTGTTTGTTGTTGTGTGCTAGGATATCCATTGTCACTACCCCTCAAAGGACATCCCTCGACATCATGGGCGGGCGGCAAGGGTGCAATCCTTCATGTGGTCCAGCTCTTTATAGTAAACGCTATATGTCAGGGACTTGATGTTACATGGTAAAATCCCACAGTAAGACACTTGACAGGTCGTCATATAAAATGTTGTTTAGTTTTCTGCTTTCTGTCAAATATTCTTTCCATGGCCATATAACATCAGAAGATGAACTATATGCTATATGTTAACACGTGATCTCTAAATGGGTTGCAGCTATTACCATGGGATAAATCATGACAGTATTCTAATAGTTAATACAGATTTTTGATGTCTACATTTCATAAGCTCGACAGTAAAACAAGAGTTTACCTCAATTTGTGTTTACTCTTCTTTCATTTGCTGGGATTACATGTCATCTAAATTTGAATGAACCACTGGCTCAGTTAACCTAACAGCTCTCCTAAATAACTTTACCTTCTTGTTTCAATCACCCTACAAATACCATTCATTTTACCTCTATCTTCTCAATTCTATATTTATCACCACCGTAGAACATTCATTGCAAAACCTCCTTCCTGCCAATTTTTTCAGCGGGTCAAACTACCATGCCATTACTGCTCCTCGGGCTTGCTCTGCTGCATCCAGGCATTTTAACTGCCCTGGCACTGCCCCAGGTGGGCAACTGCGGCAAAAGCCCTGCCAAGCCAATGCGTGACAAACACTGCTTTGATAAAAAAAAAAAAAATAAAGACGGTCATCCTGACAAAATGTTCTTGGAAAAAAATGATCACTGAGATTTGTTTAGAAAATCAAAATCCAGAACTAGTGATAATCTATGACATGGAGTCCTAAATAATCTTTATCTAGTGGTTAAAATGCAGAAATATAAACACGGTGCTGTAACTAAAGGGAATATGGTAGGGATGAGTGTTCTCGTTTGATCAGTGCGTTCTGTGACACTGATTCTCTTTGTCATAATGACCCTGCCCAGGCTCTTTCTTCACTCTTTGTTTGGCAGGACCGTCACAATGATGATTTAGGGCAAGATCACGTGGCGCATATTTTCCAGAGCAGCAAACATTTACCACAATAAAAGGAACATTTGCAAAGCCCTATTTAGTACCTTGTACAAGCCGATTACTCTTTATGAGTGAGCATTCCTGATGGGTTTTGTCAGGCTGAAGGAAATAAGTGGAGCTCTGGCAGGATTCCTTTTCATGAGATGTGCTGCGCATGTGCTGTAGCGCATGTGATGTGGCGCAGGCTTTGACTGGGTGCATGCGGGTAGGGAATCAGGACAACAGGTTCTAATTGTGGACAATATAGAGAAAAGCGCGCAATAGGGCTCAAGGCGTGATAGGCTCAGTAGCCAACACTTATCGTACTAAAGAGGACACGTTACATGTTACTACCTTTTGCATGTTAGGGGAATTGCTACACAATGTACATGGGACAAGAACTTATATTTGATTAGCCTTTGGAAATTGGATTGTGCAGGAAACCTTTTGACAATCCATTTATCAATAAAACAGGACCTTAGAGCTTGTCTTGAAAAGAAATGATCACTGAGATTTATTTAGAAAATTAAAATCCAGAACTAGTGATAATCTATGGCATCGAGTCCTAAATAATCGTTATCTAGTTGATGAATCTGAGATTCTCAATTCATCAATTGATTGCAGTCACAAGTGAGCACTTCAAGCTGGTATCGCTTTTCTAATTTTTTTTAAGTCATTCTCCCTTTACTTATTTGTGTTGTGTTTAACACCTTGGCTGCTAGGCGTTTCCCCCCCCCCCTGTGCTGAAAATTGCCATTTTGCTGGTGTCATGACGAGCTCAGCTCGTCATCAGCACAGCTCAACTGTGCATCATGACGAGCTGAGCTCGTCATGAGCACCGAAAGGGTTAAGATGTAGAGTGAGATAAATAGTTTTCATCTGTTTCGCTAAATTATAGATATGTTAGCAACTCGTTTACTAGAGCACAGATTGTTTAATCAATAAAGCTCGTAATTGCCAATTAATGGTAAGAACTAGCATTAAATGAAACAACTCAATAAAGTAGTCAGTTATAGAAATGCAAAAACAACCACACACTTGATAAAGGGTCATAGCTATAAAGATCCATTTTAGAATTACACATTGTCAATAAATAGGTTGGTAATAAATAGTTAAAACTACACAAAACTTTACATGGAAAATGGATAGGGAAGGGAGCACAATACAGAAATTAAAATAAATGAAACTGAAATTCAACTAAAATAGGAGCATGTTTCTAGAGTGGCAAAGGAGTTAGAAGAAGGTTAACAGTTCAAGGGGGCATAAAGCTGTATAAGGTGTGCTTTAATATTTCACTTAAAGAATTTTCAGAGCTCCATTTTTTTCAAATTGTGTTGGGCGGCAAATGTCATCTGTACATCTTCTCTCTAGAAAAGTCTTAAAAGAAAACACCATCCCACAAACATGCCTTCTGGACATTGTTCTAAGTTTAGATTATTAGGTTTAAGGCTACACTTTGAAACTCTAGATCAATTGCAAACTTCAACCATAGGATTTCAGGCTGCAACCTGGTCCCATCTACAACATTGTTTCTCTTTTAATGGCAGTAATACACCAGTGATTCTAGATTTATTTTTCCTCTCTCTAGACCAGAACACATGCCTACATTCACAGTCATCATGCTGCAAGGGAGGTAATGTACCTTCATGAGCATCACAGTGCCGACATATTTTAAAGTTTCAGTGCCCCGTCCATCATCTCCTTGTGTTTGCTTTGTTTGCTCTAAGGTGGCATGGTATGCCGAAACGCTGGTCCTTAGCTCACTTTTTCACTGGATAAAGCTAGCCTGACTTATGAGGGGTGTTACCCTGAAACCAGTCCCAGGATGTTTGTTTCCGAACCAGGGAAGACCTGTCTTGGAATTTCGAGCTGGACTGTTGAGATATTCAGTTTAAACACACAAAAGTTGATGGGAGAATTGCTTGCAATTTATCTAACCACTGGCAATCGCTCAGGGCAGTATTCCAACTCATCATTCTTTTGCCCACCTCGGGGACTCACATTAGACCCAGCGATCTGGTTCAGAGAGGACCTGGGACTGAGTACCACCAGCAAGCAATTTCACCAAATCAGATGGCTGTACAAATTGGTTACTTGGGGAGAATGCTGGCTATCTGATTAAAATAAAACTGTCCACCACATTCATAGCAGGCTGTGTGGGTATTTTTTTTAGCTGATGAATGTGGAGCTCAGAGTGCTGATCCCAGCATTCTCACTTAACCACCATGTGTGAACCTTGCTATTTGATTGTTTTATCCATAATCTATAGCTACATATAAGCAGCCTTTTACAAATTGTCAAATGATATTTAAGGTAACCTCACAATATGTTAAATAGTCCATATTTTACGATATAATATTTGCCATCATTGCTGAACTATTGAAGCTGCTTATTGCTTAATTTATGAACAGCCAATGACTGCAAAGATTGTGGCAAAAACTGTTGCACTCTCAGGCACAGTTTAGGGTTTGCCAATATCGTAAAATTGTGCTTAGAGCTGTACAAACGGAAACATTATGTAGAGCTTTCTGGGTCATCCCTCAAATTTGCTCAGTTGTTACAAAACTGTACACTTGCTTGATTTCAAAACATTCCAATTTTCAATTCCATTGTACTGGCCTCCAAATAACTGTTAGTAGTCTACAGTTTAGCCCTACATTGACGCAAATGTGGCTACAATAATTTAAGTTCCTTCTAGCATTCTAAATGTAATAGTTTTCAAAAAACTATTCCAAAACATAATATTTTGTGGTGTTATTAATTGAACATGACAGGATGGAATAGAGTGGATATTGGCCACATACGTCCTTTATGCCTAATAAACTGCAAGTACAACACATTGATGAGTTAATGCACCACTACAAATGTCTTGTATAATAGGAAATTCCCAGGCTTTTGTTGACCTTCCAAGGTCAACAAATACCATAGAGATGGGTAGCAGCAACACATTTTATGAGTTCATTGCAACAATTCTGTTTCATAAGCTGCTTCATTTAGGAGTGTAGCTATTATTTGTTGTTCGTTGTATGTATTGATGAATGTTCCTCATAGTCAAAGGGATAAAGTACCCCGCCATACATTCTAAGGGCGTCACCAATGTGTTCCATGGCGATAAAGAGGTACGAGGCTGAAGACTGATTTCCTTTAATAAGTTATCAAACTCTGAGGTGACTTGTACTATCCTTATCATGTATGGCAGGGGATACGGTATTCCATATAATACATGGCTACACCAACACCTTTCTCACAAACCACTTCAATTTGTGGTGCCAGCTCTTTCATATGAAGAGAGAGCATGTTTGCAAACATGAAGAATAAAAACAGAATCTCTAGTGCAAAATGAAACACATAATAGATGCTTTTAGATATTTGTTGCAAAAAAAAGATTAAAATCAGTTCAATACAAGTCAGTTTTTTAAAGGCTCAGTACCTCAGAATGTGAAGAAACAGGCAACAAGATTCAAACTTTTCAATAATATCTTAAAAAGTGAAAAAAATAAACATATTGCCATAAATATCTCCTTGACTCCTACAACTCTGCATGTTACTACACAACTAGAAAAACAGAGCACAAGAAAGAAAAGTAACTTTCCGTCTTGTTCCTTAAACAGAAGCTTTAATTATGCTTCATCGTGTGGCCTGCATTTCTTCCATGTTGCTGGCTCTGGCAGCAGGCATAGTGATGAAAAACTCAACTGTAAATACGTTATAACAGTTGAGTTCTGACTTCATTTCTTTATAACAGGCGACTTTGTGTGTCACAAGCCGCTGATTATAAAGAATTCAGTCAGGTTTTTGTAACGGGATTGCAGAATCCAAGTAGTATAAAGAAATTTGAGACAGCTTTTCATTTTTGATACAGGAATTGCGCACACTCATATATTATAATGATATTACATTACAGGACAGGCTAGTAGCCTTAAAATGCATTTCATTAGGGTTCACTGTTCTCCAGAGTATGCTATTCTTCCTCTAAGAAACTCAGTAGCTGACCGGGTCACTCCTTCCTAATCTAGAGAGAGAATTCCTCTTTGAAGCCACACTTGATAATATTTCTCAAGGCACATTTAGCTGCTCCGTCCTAAAATATTCCTTTCACCAAGTCAAACTGATTGACTGATAAAACTGTCAGACTTGGGTGTTCTGACACATTGGTGTGCAGGCAATATGTGCCCTGAAGTTAGAGCAAACGCGGCAGAGCTTAGAAAGGCTGTCTTCTGAAAGGGCATATTCTAATGTGAATTGCGTCAAACCACCTACGTCACCACACTGCAGTATGGACAGGAGTGATTTAAAAATAGAATACTTTACATGTGTGAGGCAAGAATGTAGCTGGTTGAACTAATTTTGCATTAGCATCAATATTTTTCTTTTTACAAATTGCCATGCACCTAAATGTGTCTCCCTTGGCTTAGTGCCTTGCTCTACTATCGACTTCGTACTATCTGTTACAAATATCTTCGAAATCATTATCCAAAGTATGATAATACTTCTAGCTGAAGTGCAATTTCCAAGTCTAATTTAGATGTGGGCGGTAATGAAAAATACACCCAAAAAGTGACATATACAGATAATCTTCCAGCATCTCCATTCACCTATGTTGAGTAGGTCCATTTCAAGGTATTACCGTGGCTTTTGTTTCTTTCATTAGGCAGTCATATATTTCAGAAAGGATGGAAGTGCATGTATGGTAACCTGATAGGAACATCTTACAAGATGGTGGGAAATTTATCGCCTTACCAAGGAGTCTGAAACTTTTAAAAAACTGACAGTGTGAAAGTTAGGTTACATTTCAAAACCTGTAGAGTTGAAAGAATGTTTTGGTAATTATGGCATCAACTATAATAATATATGCCTTAAGATACAGATTACTTATCTTTTCCATTTTCAGTGTTGTTTCTGAAACAGTGAGTACTTAAAAAGAGGTATCCGATTAACTGTAAAATATGATTACTAATTCACAGTGAAAACGACCAATCAGATTGCAGGACCTGCAGTGTGACACTTCTACTTTACAAAGAGGACATTACCATGAGCCACCGTTGTCAGAGGTTTTATCATTCCCCTTTGAGTCTACCTAGCACATGTAGCCTCATATGTGCTGAGTTATCATATACATTTGATTGTATAAGAAACGTATTGTTTGTGCAGAAACGATACAGGTGACTAAAGCAACTGCGCTATTAACAAATGTCACTACAGCAGTCGCTGTAGCTCGCCCCAAGGTATGCGCCGAACTTCAGCAGTGCACTTTCTTTGTATGCTTATTTACTAATTACATTTGTTGAATCTGAAGTGCTTTGATCAAGTGAATATGCACCCAGTTCAATTTGCTGCCGAACTTCTGAGACTCTTCCATTATGTAGCATGTAACACAATATAATCATTGAGGCAGACAGACTTGTGTGATTTTGAGACTTTCCAAACCTCACCTGAATATAACTAAGTTAAATATGTATTAATTATGGACTACAAACGTGTTACTTATGGAGTCTGTGAGCTCAGAGGTGCCTTGAAAGCACCTCTACAAACGCACCAATACAAAAAAAACGAACTTTAAATTAGTTCTTTCTGTAATCTTTCAGATTATTGTTTCTAAAACTCATGATAGGTCTTCTGACCAGTAGGTGTCAAAAGTTCAATGTAGTTAAATTGCTTCATTTCGTTTTTTTTCAAAGATGTCATCATTTCAGGAATATTAAATTATGAAATTATGAGCGTAGAAATAAGAACATAAGGGGGACTTCAGATCAGAGGGATGGTACCACCATTGAATTTTTTAAACTCCGTGATATTTCCAAAGTCAAACACTACTGTGTTGTAACCCCATTATTGCCACTTGGCTGGACACTTGATAAAATATATGCACCAATAGTAAAGCATGATGTAAGCCTAGGGCTTTGCAGCCCACATCTGGTGGATCAATGGGAAAATTAACATGAGGTCAAGTGACCGTTATCACATAGCTCTGAGTGAAAAACATAGCTTGACAGAAAATCAAAATAGCGTACTCTTTAAAGCTCACATGCCTATGTTTCTATGGAGTATATTGCTTTAATTGCAGTTATTTCAAACTGAGAAAGTGTCATTGTATGAGAACCAATCAAATCAGCATTTGTATAGCGCAGCACTGTCACCCGTAGGGATCTCTGGGTCCTGTGGGTGAGACGTCTCTGTCAAAAAGCCAGGTCTTTAGTTTATTTCTGTTGTCTGCCAGGGAGGGTGCTTTTCGGAGATGGAGGGGCAGGTTGTTCCAGGTCTTAGTCGAGATGTAGGAGAAGGAGCAGCCTCTGCTTCAGCCGCAATAGATGTGGGGGGTGTGCACGGGCAAGTAAGGAGCATTGCAGGTCTCTTGCTGGTACATAGAAGTTCAGTCAATGGTTGAAGTAGGATGATCATGTAGAGTTTTGTAGTCGTGTGTGACGATCTTGAACTGGCATCTCTTCGTAATGGTGATCCATTGGAGGCTTCTGAGGTAGGGGGGGAATGCACCTATTTGGGGAGGTCCAGAATGAGTCTGGCTGTGGCATTCTGAATGGTCTGAAGTCTTCTGAGGAGCTGGGTGGGGATGCAGTCATAGAGAGAATTGTCGTAGTCGAGGCAGTAGTGACGAGGGCTTCAGTGACGGTCTTTCGGCTGCTGACTGGGATCCATCTGAAGATTCTTCAAAGCATGTGAAGGTTGTGGAAGCAGGAGTAGGCGACTGTGTTGACTTGTCTTGTCATGCACAGTTCGCTGTAAAGGATAATACCAAGTGTGCGTGCCTGGTCAGTTGGGGTGGGTGTTGGCCCGAGTCCTGCTGGTCACCAGCTGTTGTCCCAGACAGAGGTTTTCTTCCCGAAGAGCAGAACTTCTGTTTTGTCAGGTTTTAGTTAAAGGCAGTTGTCTCTCATCCAGCTAATTACATTGGTCATGGTGTTGCAGAAGTTAGTTTTGGCATTGGAGGGGGTCTTTGGTGAGTTTGGTGTCATCCGTGTAGGAAATTATGTTGAGGCAGTGGGATCTGATTATGTCTGCGAGAGGTGGTCATGTAGGTGTTGAACAAGGTGGGAATGATGGATGATCCTTGGGGTACGCTGCATATGATTTCCTTGGGTTCAGAGGTGACGAAAGGCAGCAGGATGCTCTGACTGCATCCTGTAAGGAAGGAAGCGATCCACATGAGGACGTTTTTGCTGTATGTCAAACACAGCAGAGAGGTCAAGGAGGATCAGGGCCACAGTCTTGCCATGGTCAAGGAGGGTTCTGATGCCATCTGTGGCATCGATCAGCACCGTCCAAGTGCTGCAGTTGGTGTAGAACCCATACTGGGAGACGTCCAGTAGTTGGTTTTGTTCGAGGTATTCAGTGAGCTGTTAGTTGATTGGATTCTCAAGTACTTTGATAATGGAGCAGGGAAATCGGTCAATATTTTGTGATTATTCTCAGGTCAGCAAATGGTTTTGTTGGGGTGGGCCTGACCTCTGGATGTTTCCATCTGTCTGGGAAGGCTGCTGTGGAGATGGAGGTTTTGGTGATGGTGGTGAGTTCTGCGCTGATAGAGTTGGTTCAAAGGTTGAAGATACCATGGGGCAGGGGTCATTTGGTGCCCCGAAGTGGATGGATAGCATGATGGGTGTGGCAAAATGGGTGGTGATCGGAGACCAGGTTGTGATCATTTGGCTGGTGCATGATGGTCGGTTGAGGCTCTTGAGGTTGAGAGTGGTGAGTTGGGGGTCAAAGCTGTTGTAGGTGGTGACAATCTTGCTGTGGAAGTAGTCCAAGACAGTGTTGCAGAGTTCTTGGGAGGGGAGAATGGTGTTCTCTGTGGCACCTCGGTTTATGAATGTCATGGCATTTGGGCAACAACTCACAGAGGGCATTACCTTTGATTGTCATCTCATCACTGACATGAAGTGCTCCTAATATGTACCACTCATTGTATTAAGCTACCCCTGTTTTGAGATTTTGAATGTGCTTTAAGACCGGATTGGGATACCTGATTTCTGCATTTTAGAATATTTTTCTAAACTCAGTCTTGATTTATCAATTAGATAATAAACTGAAAATGTTACATTGTAATTTACCGTTGACCTGCTACAGACATTTCAAGATGATTTTTGAATTCTCCAAACAAGTGCCGTATAATTGGTGCGCAGTGGACATAGATCTGCCTCCATTATAGACACTATTGTGGGACAGTTGCATATGGTCTCTGGTCTTTCCAATAAGGCAGATAAAGACACTCATCACTATCTTTAGGACTGCTATTGAAAGACCTTTCAGTAGCTTCAGATGAAATACTAGCTACAGTTTGAGGCACTTTCTCCAGCTAGCATCTCACTTTTGAATGTTAAAAAGGAATAGTATCACTGTGGTCCACCATTGGAGAGAGGGTGAAAGTACATTAACATTATGTTTTTCCGAACTCAACTACCTTTTAGCATGATTCTTTAGAAAATAAATATCAGCTTCTTTTTGAAGAGGCAGGGGCTAGTGACTATTTCTAAGGAGAGTTCACACTTTACAGGGATCTATGTGGCAGTCCTTTATCCCTATATTTGTCATTGACAAACTGTGAAAACTGTAGGTTTACTTCAATGTGTCCTTCCATATTTGTATTATATGTGTTTTGCCTTGAGTTGTACCCTCTATTCAGCAGTGGCCATTGTGGAAATTACTTTTAATTCTAACTCCAGTTGTAGAATATTTGCAGAAGATGCTTCACCTAAATAATCCAAGAGGCGTGCTTACTATTGTAACTCCAATTCTGGAATATTTTGGGGAAAGTTAAACATTCAGCAAGTAATTTAAGGAACAGTTGAAAAGTAGTAATGTTGCATTGTGGAAAGTGTTGCTTGAGATCACTGCTCAAGACCAAATACTAATATTCAAGGGAGTCCTATTCCAAATAAGATGTCTCCTCTGCATGCCTGAAACCTCCATGCCTTAGTATGTGGCACCATACAAATATAACAATTAGTCTACAATGCCCTTTACTCCAAGGGTAAGTTAACCCCTTAAGCGCTGCGCCTATACCAGCGGCCGACGGCAGCACTACCTCGGGAGTGCTGCCGTCGGCCGTTGGACGTTCCAACTGCACCTGCGCAATGGAACGTTCAGCATTGGAGCTGGACGTTCCAAAGATGCTAAGGTGTTAAGATACTGCATGATATTGATGATTATAGGAGGGGAGGACAGCTTAAACTTCTGCAGACCTGTCTACTAAATCAATTCCTAATTACCACAGTTGGTAATATTTCTATCAGTGGTAAATGCATTGCCACAAGTTATCTTGTCTCTGTCCTTTGTCAATCAGAGGTCCCAAGGCAGAGCAGTGGCAGGGTATGCCATTTGTTACCATTGTCCTAAGTTAGTAGATAATAATGCAATCCAATTGGATATTCAACATACTAATTTTGGGGTGAGCTAAGATGTGCTTGTTCTGGATTTAGACTAATGATGGGATTGCCAACCAAATACTGTCCAGCAAGAGCACTAAACTTGATGGGCTTGTATCTCGAGAAATGGCAGTGGGAGCCAAGACTGTAAGTGGCGTCAGCAAACGTACCTGGAGTATGCAATGGGCTCACCAGTTCACTGCAAGGAACCGTGGACTCGGATTTAGGGTGTGGGTTCAACTGTCACTTCAGATTGCAAAATCTTGAGCACTGTAAATGGGGTGGAGGGAGTTTAAAATGTTTTGGATTCATGATGAGTAGCCTCAGCAAATGGATAACCTTTAGTTGTAGGAGGCTGAGAGAAAATGTGTGTCCCATTGTGCATGCATTAGGTCAGTTAGGGCTTTGATCAAGCCAGACACGCTATGGCTGGAGTGGGAGAATAGGGGCCAGTCACACTGGCAGGTCATAGAAAACTCTCGCCAAGCTTTAACTAGTTATGTCCTTCATTGTTTCTCTGGCCCCTAAGGTGCAATGTTTACAGAACTCCTGGGTACCTCCCTTCCTCAATACAGAGAAAACAAGCACTGGAATTGCTAATTGGTCTCTCATACTGGAGGTTTAGGCTTCATCAATGTTTTTGTTGACATGTTGTACACCAGCACAGCTGCTGTTCAGCACGGCTGAAACCTATAATAAAACTATATGACCCAGCCATGGCTAGTCACACCATAGCGCTTTTGTTTTCTATTGCTGGTGGGAGGGAGGGTGAGACGTGAGACAACATGAATGAAAGGGGAGAGGTAAAATGGGAAGGTGCAACAATTTAAAAAGCAATACGATGCGGCCAGCTGTGTCAGTGTAACAATGCTTTGTTTTCTTATGGTGATTTGAGGGGGCAACCCGGACAATGAAGGGAGGACACATGGGAGAGAGGGTCAGCACAGACAGCAGAAGGAAGGAGGGAGGGAGGCAAAACGATATAGCAAGGTCAGCAGTGTCCATGTCATAGCGCTTTTTTTGTTCTGGTGATGGGGGGGTAACACAGACAACGGAAAGGAGAAGGGAAACAGGGCAACGCAGAAAATGTGAGAGAGGGTTGGATCAGGGCAATACAAACAACAGAAAGGGGGAATGGGTGCAAACCAACAAGGACAAAGCTTGTCCCATTTCGTTCCGGCCTAGCTTGGCTAAGGTTTGCGAAAAGGTGGCCATGAATCAACTTACCAATCATGTGGAGGCATCGGGTCTGCTGCATCCGGCACAATCTGGTTTCCGGCCTCTGCACAGCACAGAGTCTGCATTTCTGGAAGTGTCGGAGGCGATCTGGGAGAGTCTGGATGCCAGCGGGAGAGCAGCTCTTGTTATGCTAGACCTCTCTGTGGCATTTGACACGGTGCCCCACTTCTTACTCCTTGACCGTCTCTCGGAGATTGTGCTCTGCTGGATCAGATCCTTCTTGGAGGGCCAGTCTCAAAAGGTCTGGCTTCCTCCGTTTGTCTCGGGGCTTCAGCAGGTGGACACTGGTGTCCCGCAGGGGTCATCCCATAGACCCCTTCTTTTTAACTTCTACGTCACTCCCCTGGTTTATCTAGCGGAATCATTAGGGGCTAAGGTGAAGGCCTATGCTGATGACACTCAGCTTTTGTTCACTTGAGACAGGGACGATGACTCAGTCCTTGCGGCACAGCATTGCCTATCCTCCGTGTTTCATTGGCTCGCTCAGGCACAGTTGAAATGCAATGAGGAGAAGTCCAAGGTCCTTTTATGCTGTTCATTTCCGGCCAACTTTAGAGAGAGACTGTGGCCCCCTGGCTTCCCCCTGCCGAGTGCAGAGAGAAATGCTGCAAAAAATCTGGGCATCTGGTTCAATGAAACTTTGAACTTTTCAACACAGATTAAGAAGCTGGCGGGGACCTGCTTTGGCACCTGAAAGACACTGAGGAAGTTTCTTCCTCTCCTCCCTAGATCTGCCAAAGAAACGGTGGTCCGTGCGTTGATTTTGTCCTGTCTGGACTATGCTAACGCACTCTTTGTGGGCATCCCTGGGTACCTCATAAAGAAATTGCAAGAAGTCCAAAACTCGGCAGCCAGACTACTTTTGGGTATGACAAATAGGTGTAGTGTGCGCGCACATCTGCACACCTTGCACTGGCTCCCACTGGAATCTCGCATAAAATTCAAAATATTGACCATTGCTCATAAGGCCCTCTATGGTCTTGGCAATGGGAGGGAGGGTGGGGGCAAGGCAACATGTACAATGGGAAGGAGGGTGAGGAAAGCCAGCACAGAAAATGGGAGGGAAGGTGGGCAAGGCAACATGGAGATAGTAGGGCAGCATGAACAACGAGCAGGAGGGTGGGAGTAGGGCAACAATGAGAATAGAAGTGAGGATAGGGCAAGCTGATATGGCTAAAGGGAGGGAGGATGGGGGCAAGTCAACACATACAACCGGTGGGAGGAAGGTGCAAGCCAACACAGACAAGAAGAGAATGGGGGCAAGCTAACATGGACAGGTGAGGAACATGGATTGGGAGGAAGTAAACAAAGGAAGTCAGCTGTAAACGATGCATTCTGGTATCATCATTAAACAGAGAAAAAAAGTGTGCCTAAAGAACTGAGCAATGGAAGGACGCAAGCAATGCATCCATGCTCCATGGGTGGGACAAACACATGAAGGGGGTGGATGCATACAGCAGCTGATGACAATGAGACCAACAAATAGTAAGCAATCTCTAAGTCCACTGATAAAAAATAAAATGTCTCAAAATGACAACACGTGTACTATTTGGGTGAGACCTAAAAATGAGCTCCTTCAGCTAAATCACACATTGTCAAGTCTACTGAGGGGATAACATTAGAGTAAGCTTGAAAAATCCAAACAGGGGCGATGTGGCAAAGCTTTCCGTGCCATTTACAGATTTCTTCCCCATTTAACAAAATACATCTATTTGAAAGTAGTAGCATTTATAATGAAAACTCCACTCTTTTATTTACTGGCCAGTGGCATTTTTTTCCTTCACTGTGGAAAATGATCAGCCCCTGTGATAAAGGTATACACCTGTCTCAACTGTTATATAATGTGACTGCGGACACCTCAAAATACCAACACATCTAACAGTACCATCCAGAATAGTTTTTATCTCTGTAGATTAGTAATTTGCCAGGAGTAAAACCCCAGGAATTTACACTTTTGACACGTAGGGATTCAGTGATTACCCAGAACTATTGGAATATGGAGTGTATCCACAGCCTCTATGTGTACATATACTCCAATTAAAGATTTGTCAATTTTGAAAATGCCTACTCCGAAGTTGTTGGTGGCTCTCAATAGATCCGTAGTGTACACCGAATTGTATGCTGTTAGGAATTATGGCATAAAAGGTATCTTCAAATTGGCTAACTACACAAAATTTACGGGTACCATGTCTGTAAAGAGGCAACCAAATATGTAACAAGTTTAGCGCATTGTTATTTTCACTATGGCCCAGACTTCCTAAGGCTTTGAGCCATCACAAAGTGACACAAAGTGACACATTTACTTTCAAGCGCAAAGGGTATTTTCTGCAAGAAAGGTGAACATTTAGTAAGTCTACTCCTATGTTTCCTACTAAGATCTTATATCATGAGCAGTTTAAAGCACTGTTGTCTCCTTGGGTGAAAAGATTAAGCTAAATACTGCACTCAGTCTAAAGAGTGTCTATGAACTGCAGGCTGTAATTTATTTCATTTCAAATCTTTACACAGACTATATCATTCACCTGAGCGACTACAGAGAATGGGGCTAGTGGAGGACCTGCACTGCTTGTGCTGCACTGCACAGCGCGCTGGCTTTCTGCATCTAGCATGGGAATGCCCCGAGATTTGTGACTTCTGGGCAATGGTGGTTAAAGATATCGCCATCATTACTGGCCAAGCCCCAGATAGCACACCCTTTTAAGCTACGTCAAAGAAATCTCCCCGAGGTCTGTTGGCAATGCTGCTAATGATGGCCAAAATGATTCAGAAAAGGGGGTGGTGATGGACAGAGTATCTGAATTAAACAGAACACTCGTACCCAGTCAACAGATCAGGGCTTGATCCATCACCGTTTTTTAGCTCACTGCACCATCTCAGCTCAGAACCTGGCTACATGCAAATTAGTTTGTCCCTGGCCCAGTGCATCATGGGAACAGGGCAGACCAAACTACCAAGCCAATTCTTTTACTGGAAAGGAAACAAGCTTCCGGGGACCGGTTTCTGGCATTACAGCCGTCTTCGGCCCGGCTTGCTTGAATCCTGATGGTGCAGTGAGCAAGGGACTCACATCTGAGTATACCCTTCCACGCTTATGGTGGACAAAACAATTCAGAAAAGGGGGTGGTGATGGACAGAGTATCTGAATTAAACAGAACACTCCCTTGCTCACTGTACCATCAGGATTCAAGCAAGCCGGGCCGAAGATGCACTGGGCCAGGGACAGACTAATTTGCATGTAGCCAGGTTCTGAGCTGGGATGGTGCAGTGAGCTAAAAAACGGTGATGGATCAAGCCCTGATCTGTTGACTGGGTACGAGTGTTCTGCTTAATTCAGATACTCTCTCCATCACCACCCCCTTTTCTGAATCGTTTTGTCCACCATAAGCGTGGAAGGGTATGCCCAGACATGAGTCCCTTGCTCACTGTACCGTCAGGATTCAAGCAAGCCGGGCCGAAGACGGCTGTAATGCCAGAAACCGGTCCCCGGAAGCTTGTTTCCTTTCTAATAAAAGAATTGGCTTGGTAGTTTGGTCTGCCCTGCTCCCATGATGCACTGGGCCAGGGACAGACTAATTTGCATGTAGCCAGGTTCTGAGCTGGGATGGTGCAGTGAGCTAAAAAACGGTGATGGATCAAGCCCTGATCTGTTGACTGGGTACAAGTGTTCTGCTTAATTCAGATACTCTGTCCATCACCACCCCCTTTTCTGAATCGTTTTGTCCACCATAAGCGTGGAAGGGTATGCTCAGACATGAGTCCCTTGCTCACTGTACCATCAGGATTCAAGCAAGCCGGGCCGAAGACGGCTGTAATGCCAGAAACCGGTCCCCGGAAGCTTGTTTCCTTTCCAGTAAAATAATTGGCTTGGTAGTTTAGTCTGCCCTGTTCCCATGATGCACTGGGCCAGGGACAGACTAATTTGCATGTAGCCAGGTTCTGAGCTGGGATGGTGCAGTGAGCTAAAAAACAGTGATGGACCAAGCCCTGATCTGTTTACTGGGTACGAGTGTTCTGCTTAATTCAGATACTCTGTCCATCACCACCCCCTTTTCTGAATCGCTAATGATGGCCAAGCATAGGGTGGCAATGTATTGGGGCGAGCGACAAGTTACCGCGAGGAATGCTTGGCCACAGAATGTAGCTCTTTGTCAAGAACTGCTGGGCGCATACTAGGAGTTGATGCCAGGCCACTCCAACCCAAAGACACCTGCACTCCCCTGACAAGCTATCTTAGGTCACTTATCGATCCGACCGAGGACCACAGACTACATCCCTGCCTATGTCTCCTGTACATAGTGACACCTTGCCCGTAAGCCCCACTATGGCTGACAGGCGTCCCAACAATCTGTCCTAAATAGATGTGCTCAATCCAGACTTAGCTATCTAGCAAGAAGAAGACTTCTCGGAGTGTCAATGTTATTGGTTAACTTTCTTGGTTACTTTCCTCCTTCATCTTCCTCCCCCTCTCATCTTTTCCCTCCTACTCTTCCCTCCTACACCCCCTAGCCCCTTGGCTCATTGCATTCCCAGTATAAAAGTACCAAATGGTAGGTAATGCGCAGTATTGGCTGAAATGCAAACTGTATTGTTGTTTTATACGTTGAAAAAACTCAATAAATAAAATATATATTAAAAAAGATGATGCTAAGAAAGAGTTGTACTATAAAAAACACTCTGATGCTTTGTTACCGTTTAATAAAGGTTTTCTGAAATAAAGAATGATGCCACTGGAATGAGGCCGCATAAAAATCCTGGGCTGCCATGCTCCTTGCGATACTGCACGGCCCAGACGCGTATTGAGTGAGCCAGCATTCAGTCAACAGGCGTGGGTTGGCCAATGTCTCCCTTGCGCCAGCGACATCTTTGGAGTGTATAACGTCAGACAGCAAGCTTCTTTCCAACGTTCTTTGTCTCCGGGTGTAATAAATGACTTATGTCGTACGGACGCTGTCATTTTAATTCATCTGTAGTGCTTGGCCCGTGGACATATAAACAAGCCAGGACGACTTCTAAAAGGGAATGGTGGTGGTCTTATTAGAACCATTTGTCTTCAGAGCTCATTGTTTGAAATTGTTTGTTTAATTGTGCAAGTTGTACACTCAAACTTTGGAATCTCTCTCCAACAAAAAAAGGAGTGTTGGAACTTTTCGTGCCGAACATGTACCTGCACCAAAGGATGTGAATGGTTAGCCAAAGGAAATGATGACGAATGCACACATTAAATATACTCGCAATGGGATATGACCTAAGGTGGTTTTAAGGGGGTGTGTTTTGCAAAGTCTTTTTGCAATCCTTTGTTTATTTTTGCCTGACGTCAGTGTGGCTTTTTCAGTGAAGGGTCCCTGATTAAAGTTTTCCATTGTTAATCACTATTTACAAAGTCTCTTTACTCAGATGATATGTTACATATTTGGGGCGAATGAATATTTCTTAGCAATGTTTGAACTCAATTAATTCAGCCAAATTCCGAGTCGTGGCTTGGTTGAAGGGGGGAATGTTTTTTCTTCGTTCGCCAACATTAAGTTGACGAGCGCGAGTGGCTAAAATCTTACTCCAAAGCACGTCCTGGTAAACTTTCTCAGCGCGGGCGGTCGCGGATGGTCACAACCGCTTAAGTTGAGAAACCATCCATTCACATTGAGGAAGCTGCCACTCGAGAACAAGATCTACTCGAGCTGCAGAAAGAAACAGGCTATCCTGTGTTGCTCATGGTGCCGTTCGCGCTGATTTTGCAGCGCAGGACAAACTCCTGGTGCTAAAAATCAACACCAACGGGTGACCTAACACACTCCGCAGCTTTGGAACTCCCCGTACCACGGCAGAGTTTTTTGGTCACTTCACAGAGTTCCGCGAAGCAAAAATCAACAAACTCCACCCAGGCCTAATCACTATGCGTTCACTCACCTGAAAGCATTAATGACAATATGGCAGTTGGTGAACACTAAGCAATGATACTTTCTCTCAAATGCAGTCACCGTGTATTCATTTCTTTATCGAAGTGTATATATTTATTGTCATTTGTAAAGCGCGACAAATACCCGCAGGCGTCTTGGCGCTAGTTAATTTGCAGACTTCAGATCGATGTTAAAGTGCTCAACAAGTTACCTATATTTATTGAAGTTATTGGGTAAACAACCACGTCTTAAGTCTCTTACGTCTCTTAAGTGTACAATATTTACTTCACCTAAAGAAGGGCCTATGACCGAAAAAGCATCATAAAAGGTATTAGAAACTGCAAATTTTGGATTAAAAACTGATTAAATGAATAAATTGGTGATATGGTAATTTTTTTCCATATCAAATGTAATTTAAGCATTGTGGAAACTCACCCCATAAGTTTTTTTCTTTGTACTCGATCCAAAATGCTATTTAGGGATGGATCAGCACCAAAATATATGAAACTTAGCATTAATTGTAGTTACGTTGTGAGAAGACTCTAGGGGGCATATTACCAAGGGCATTATCGCCGCATTAGTGGGACTTTTACCCGCTAATGCGGCGATAATTTTATCGCCCTATTACCAAGCTGTCGCTAACACCAGTTAGCGACAGCTTGTAGGCGATAGCGGGCATTTAGGGGCCCACTTTGCATGTCAGTGATAATTATCGCTAATGACATGCAAAGTGGGCGTGCCAAGATGTTAGCGACTGAAAACAGTCGCTAACATCTCTAACTCCTATTTACAACTTTTGGAAATATTTGCGCTAAGCGCGAATATCTCCAAAAGCTAACGCCTGCTAAAAGCAGTTCTTAGCCATGTTATCCAATGGAAGGTGGATAACATGGCTAAGAGCATTGTCACGATAATGCATGAATATCGCTGATTTTTCAGCGATATTCATGCATTTCGCAGGATTTTTACCGCTTTTGAGATAAACCTTGATAATAGCAAGGTATCTCAGCTGTAAAAATCCTCGGTGCTCGGCGATATTTTTTTCCCGCTAACCAAGCAATAGCGATAATTATCGCTATTGCTTGGTAATATGCCCCACGGTTTGTTCATTGGTTCCGGTTTTTAATTAAGCCATGGTAACCAGTAAGTACAACACAGTTATCCCAAAGAAGCCAGTATTTGGCATGCACTTATTCAATAGGATGATTCAGCTATCAAAAACAGGCTGTTAGAAATTGGGTTAATGGTTGAAGGGGATGGAAGCCCAGCTGATGCAACAACCACAATTCTTGTCAGGGTGAGCAACGGAAGGCTAAACCAATTCGGAAAAACCAGTACATTTTAATAAATAAAAATGATACCTAAAAAAATGAAATCCAATCTATAGAATCTGAATGTTGGAGTTTTTTTGTGCAAAATAGCGCCTAAAAGATCACAGTACAAAACGCAGGTACTAGCGTGTGAAAGTTAGGGCACTGGTCGGATACACACGGTAGATTGTTCCTATTCTTGGCCTAACTTCAGATTTTGAAGAAATTTGATTTCATTTTCGGGTACAGGATTCAAGGTCTCTTGAGCCTGTCCTTATAGCTCAAACAGGAGTGCAGCCAACTAGCCCTTGGAGTCAATTCTGGTGATCCTGGGCTCAAGCAGTTCTCCTTCGAGCAGCTCCTTCGAGCAGCAAGGCAAGCCTTCAAGCAGCAGGGCAGTGCTCTGTTAGCAGCAGGGTAGTCCTCTGGGGGTCCAGTTAGTCTTTCTGAAGTCTTCCACAGGTCCAGGAGTGCCCTGAAGAGGTGTTCTGAGAGCCCAATATTCATATCTAGTGCAAGCCTTTGAAGTGGGGGGACATCCTCGGCTACCCTGCCATCTGAAACGGTCTTCCCCTACCAAGGATTCAAGAAGTCTGGAGTGACAAAAGGCTGCTGTCAGGTTCCTTTATGTATGCTGGAGGCAAGCTCTTTGAAATGTTAGTGGTACAGGGTAGAGCTCCGCCACCAGCCATCCAGGCTCACTGTCTGGCAAGAATACACAAACCCCACCAGCAGATCCATTCCCAGTCATGTGAATCAGTACACTGGCAGCAGGCATAAAGTGGTTAGGGCAAGAAAATTAAAACTTTTTTAAAGTGGCATTTTCAAATTTGCGACTTAAAATCCAGCTTTACTATCAAAAATCAATCTGAATTACAATTCATTTCAGTGCAAACATGATATTTCTACCTGCTCCCAATGGAAAGTTAGCACTTATTAAATGTAAATGGTAATCCCGTGTTTTTCAATGGAAAAGATAGGCCTTACAGGAGTGAAAAACTAAATGTAAGAGTTTTTCGCTGCCAGGACATGTCAAACTTAAACTCACATGTCCAACATTTTAAATACAATGGGCCCTGCAATATGTGTCTTTAGGCCCTAACTAAGGGTGACTTAAATGTATTAAAAAGCAAAGTTTAGGACTGGAGAAAAGTTTATTATGCCAGGTCGAAATGGCACTTATAATTGTGGCTCTATATCATCCACAGAGTTACTCAAGGAAAAGGTCCACTGTACCTACAACAATTAAGGTTCAAATAATAAAACTCAAAATAGGACACAATGTTCAACACTAGCTTCAAATATCCTTAAACCCCTAGTACAATTAGAAGTCAACTGATGGTTCTGTCTTTATATGCCACAAGGCTCTGGAATTTGCTGCTAGCCAGTCTACAGTATCTACAGGAGCGCCTGATCCTCAAATCAGAAGTAAAAACATGTCAGTTCCCAAGACAAACTAATTCATTACTCAAATAGCAGCACTAAAAAATAACACTCTCTAATAGACACCATGATAAGGCACCAACATGGACTAATGGCCACAACATTTAGAAGACCAACACAGTCATCTAGCCTAAATCAAAAAGATGACAATACGCTCTTGAATTCTTCTGGCTTACCCATAGTAAAGTATTCTGTGGGGAAGTAACCCCATCCAAGCCTGTCTAACAATTACCCTCCACTATTAAGTCAGTCATAGAAGTCCCAACGCAAATCATACTCCGTTGGTCCAGATTTCCTCATCAATATAATTTGGTAATATCAAGCCCTACAGAAAGGTTTGTATCAATCAATCAATCAAGGGTTTGTAAAGTGCAGCTACTCACCCGTGAGGGTCTCATGGCACTAGGAGGGAGGGGGAACAGCTCTGTTGAGCTCTATGGTCATTCAAAGAGCCAGGTCTCGAGGTCCTTCTGAACTGGAGCAGTGTAGGGACTTGCCAGAGGTGGAGAGGGGAGGTTGGTCCGGGCCTTGGCTGTGAGGTAGAAGAAGAACTTTCCTCCTGTTATGATCTTGTAGAGGCGTGGGATGTTGTTCAGAGAAAGGTCAGCTGATTGGAGGTGTCTCTTGGGTGTGGGGAAGGAGAGGAGGTTTTTTAGGTATGCTGGTCCAATGTTGTAAAGGGCCTTGTATGCATGACTGAGGAGCTTGAAGGTAATTCTTCTTTCAAAGGGGAGCCAGTGGAGATCACAGAGGTGTTGGGTGATGTGGTTGTGATGGGGCTTGTCTAGGATCCGTCTTGCTGCAGTGTTCTGACCGGCTTGAAGTTTACGGAGTAGTTTCTTGTTGATTCCGGCTTAGAGGGTGTTGCCATAGTCTAGTCTGCTACTAATGAGGGCATTTGTGACTGTTGTTCTGGATTTGAATGGGATCCATCTGAACATTTTTCGGAGTATACGGAGGGTGTTGAAGCAAGGCCTAAGATACGCCGTTGATCTTGTGGTTCATCGTGAGAGATGAGTCAAGTATGATGCCGAGGTTTTGTGCGAGGTCCGTCGGGTTGGCAGGGTTTCTGAGGGTGGGGGCCCACCAGGTGTCGTCCCATGTGGAGGGGGTGGAGCCAAGGATAAGGACTTCTGTTTCTCTGAGTTGAGTTTCAAGCAGCTCTTCATCCAGGTGGCGATGGCTTTCATCTCTTCTTGGAAGTTGTGCCTGGTGATGTTGGGTTTTTTGGTGAGGGAGAGGATGATCTTGGTGTTGTCGGCGAAGGAGACGATGTTGAGCCAGTGATTTCTGACGATGGGGCGGGAGTCTCACTCACTGAGTTCTGCCTGTGAGATATGTGCATACCCAGTCAAGGGCCATTCCGTGGATACTGGTGTCATGGAGTCTGGTGGCTAGTGTGTGGTGGGAGATGGTGTCGAAGGCAGCTTAGAGGTCCAGGAGGATGAAGTCTGCCATTTGACCCTGGTCAATGAGGGAGTGAATGTCGTCGGTGGCCGCGAGTAGAGCATTCTTGGTGCTGTGGTTGCTGCAGAATCCAGATTGGAGACCAGGACATTGTTGGCTTCTATGAAGTTTGCTAGCTGGATGTTGACGGCCTTTTCAATGACCTTGGTTGTGAATAAAAGCAGGGAGGTAGGCCTGAAGTTCTTGAGGTCTTGAGGTCCATCTGGTCTGCGGAGGGTTTCTTCAGGTAGGGGTTGATTTCTGCATGTTTCTGCATGTTTCCAGTCATCAGGCAACATGGCGGTTCTAAGGAAGCAGTTGATCATCCAGCGTAGTTCGGGTAAAATGGCCGTGGTGGCTCTGTGGAAGATGTGAGGTGAGCAGGGGTCTGAGGGTCCTCCGGAGTGTATGCTCTTCACAGTCTTATTCTGTTGTGAGCGTAGTCCAGGTGAGCAGGGTTTGTTGGGTGGTGTCACTGGGGGTGGAATCTGGAGTGATGCGGAGGTCTTGGTTGTCGAAGTTGTCATAGATTATCTTAATCTTGAGGTAAAGAAAGGTACTGAGTCTGTTGCAGAGATCTTGGGAGGGTGGGACGTCTGTTGTTTCCCTGTTGGGTTTGGCCAATTCCTTGCTGATGGAGAAGAGTTCTTTGGTGCTGGGGGCTTTGGTGAGGATTCTGTCTTGGAGGGATTTCTTCTTTGTGGATTTGATGAGTTGGTGGTGTGCTGTGGTGGCTGTAGGTGGTGCGTGTTACTGGGCTTCTGTTGTTCCTCCATGTCTTTTCAAGTCGTCGGCAGGAGCTTTTCTGCACTTGAGTAACTTAGGAGTCCACTGTAATTAAGCACATCATGTAAAACTGGCAGACACCCGTAGAGAAATATCTGCTATACAGATTTGGAGGCCTCTAACATAATCCTCTCTACAGTGTCCACAGCAATCTGTCTATACCTGCCCAATACTAATCATAAGGAGGAGGATTTTAACACAAACCTATATCTGCTGGCCCCCTCAACTCAGCCTGGTTTGCACAATTCCTTGGCTTTATACATCTCCGATTTCCTAAAATCTTCTTTTGAAATGATAGTATATTTAGCTCCAGAGTCCACCAACATACAGAAAGGATTCCATTAATTTCAATAACACACTAAGGGTCCCTTACCCTCAAGCATATCTCTTTATCACAATCAATGACTGACAAGACTACTTGTTCATCGCATTCTTCTCCCTCAACCTCAATAATATACCAAATGTGATCATCAGACCCATCTTCATTCTCTGAGTCAACATAACTCATGTCACTTACAACTCCAACATATTTAGATGACATACCTCTGCAGACATGTGCATAGTGTCCTAATGTTTTGCATTTCAGGCATGTAGCATTACGTGCAGGACATGACTTATCATTTGCCCAATAACCCATACGGCCAAATCTAATACGTGAACTTTTCTGTCCCCTTTGATATTTTCCTTTAGTTTTCTCAGTTGTTGCTACACTGTCCAGAAATCAAGGTGAATGTTTTTCTGATGTAAATAGCTTGAATGGTTCTGAAAGGAAGAAACCACATAACAACTGGGGATCTTCAGAGGTAATGCTAGCCTCCACCCTATAATAAGCCTACACACCTATTTCTCACACTGTTTTCATCTATCACGTCGCTAAGTTCTCTGCCCCAAGACAAAATAAGAACACCCTTCTGGTCACTCCTGCACGACACCAAAGTGCTTCCCATGTAGGCTCACACTGAAAAAAACACCCTTCCAGTCAGGCAGTCCCCAACGGTCAGCTTGTAGGTTGGCAAGGGATGCTCTACAGCACCCCACATATGGGCTTGAGGCGCAGTTTAACTGCAATACAATACAACTGCACTACTCTCCATTATGCAATTTTAGACTACTGCAGGCTGGTCTAACAGCTATGTTCCAACTAAGGGGGAAGGGGTCTTTTCATGATAACGGTGAAGATATGTGATGGATCTCCCCGGGTGTCGTTGGGGAAGGTAATACAAACCCATGACTACTCCAGCCAGTCCAACCAGCAGCCCCCTCCCCATAGCTTTGAGACCCTCACGTGTGAGTAGCCACGCTTTACAAGCCCCTGATTGGATTGCTCCGCCTTACCTGGAGACTGCATACAGACCACACCTTTGCGAATGTACTTCCTCGCGACGGAGGAAGACTAAGAGTGTCCTCTAGCCCAGCACAGCTGGTCACAACAAATGATTTGCTCGTAATTGAACTAAGAACAGGATATGGGTTGTGCACTCAAGTCCCTCAGAAAAGAATCTCTTGTCATTTAAGTGCCTTGGTGTGTTTACATTTTTTTTACGATGTTTTAAGTCATTATATTTAGAGACAAAAACTTGTATTTTCTTTTACTGAAATCCCTGTGATGGTGGCACTCCCCGCCATTCAATGAAAAGGGTAGCATTTCAATGTAGTCCTGACAGTGTCTCTGCACTTCCTATGCTTCTGGCTTGGAGGAGGGGTACTTCACTGTCGCCTGGATTTGTTTAGGCATATCTTCCATTAACTTTCCTGTATTGCACACAGTGTGTATCTCTGGCCACACGCCGCAGTGACATGTGTTTACCAAACATTGTGCATGTTTAACAGTACAATTTCCTGCTTCAAGGGTCCTCTTGCTGATCTTCAGTCTTGGTCAGTCAGAGAGTTGGGAAACTATTTGCACGGAGGTAAAGAGTTGGTATTTACTTTAAATAGTCTATTTCGAAAAAAAGCCCTTAGTCCCAGAGCATAAAATAAGCTCCTAGAGTCAATGTAGTGTTAATGAGCACCCCATTGATGGAGTCCTTGCGCAGCCCACGGCATTTGTATGTCTGTGAAGTGGTCGGACCAATCCTCCAATAAAAAAAAAAGATGGATGTATGACGTTACAACGCATGCTTTTACCACGCATGCTGTTACAACGCAAGTATAACAACGAAAACCTTTACAACGCATTACACTTGGGGGTGCTGGATAGTGAATAGTTTAATTTACTATTCCAACTCCAGTCCCCGTTGACACTAGGGAAGGTGTTGGATAGTAAATTAAAACTATTCCTTATCCTAGAACGCCCCCCAGTGTAATGCATTGTAATGGTTTTCGTTGTAATACATGCGTTGTAACAGCACTGTGTGGTAAAAGTTGCGTTGTAAAGGTTGCATACCAAAAAAGATACCACTCTGTCTGCTTAAAAATGGCCCATTGCTCCCAAACCCGAACACAAGACCCGATTTTACTAACCAGCAAATCCAGCCAGTAAAGAAATGGTCTGTAAATCCACCCACCCCCCAGTAGATCTCCTCTTAGGGACAGAGGCACATATAATGTACGCCCTGCCCGGATACATTCTCTGATACCCACCCCAAGCCTACTGCTCAACAAAGGCCTCAGATCCAATCTAACAGCAGGTGGTAAATGTGAGTGTTAAACTCCTTGGAAAAGGGAATGCTGTGCAGAATTGAACCCGCAAAAGACAGGCATGCACAGTTATTCATCAGTCTGGTGCAAATATACAGGCCATTAATGTAAATGTCAACCACTTAGTGTCTCAGGACATGCATCCCAGGTGCTGGCATTTCAGAAACTGCATAACAATGATTGCAAGAATGCCAGTGTCATTGAAGCCACATTTTTAGTACCGAGTGGATTTTTAATTACTGTCATGTTACCAGGGAGAATGTTGGGAATATCGCATTGAAGTGAGACGCTCCACACGTCTGTCCAGTGAACCATAGGTTAAATTCACCAGGACCTTGCAGGGTACCAGAATGCAGGAATGTATTTTGGCTACACCGCCTGGCTACACCGCCCACCTCTCTCTAAGATCTACCAATCAAAGGGTCTTTACCTGATTCTGGACATCCTCACTTCCGGTATAGAGGAGACAAGGAGTGGGTGTGGCCAATACAACGTAGGCAGCTGAAGCCTCCATTCTATGCAGCGGGACAGTTGCCACTGCCACACAGGCCAGGGCTGCTTTTTAAAAAGCTTTGCCAGGTTCGTGGCTAATGAATCTGGCATACCGTTTGGAAAAAGTGTGCAAATTACTTCACAATTTCGAATAGCCCTAGCGATTTTCTCTTTGTTCTTTTCCGCCCATCTGTCTTCACTGTGGAGCATTTTAGGAAGACGTGAGACTTTAGCGTTCGTCAAATAGATTAGGGGTTGATAACTGTGGTGTTTTCAGGCCACCTGACTGCATTAATTGAAAATTCTACACAACCATGTTTACATTTTAAAAAATACTGTCTTTTGTCAACGTATAAAATAAAATCAATTGTGAAAATTCACAAATGCAGGGCTGCGGGACTGGACAGGAGCACAGATAGCGGGAGGTAAATGCCGAAAGATGAGGCTGATAATGATTGTGTTTATATCAAGATGTAGCTCCTGTATATGCATGTATCACAGACATTCAGAACACCTGCGTGGCTCGAACACTCGGTCCCATCCGTGCATAGATACTGAGAGAAAAGGACGATGCAGTGGCAAGTCTAGGCTGCATGGTCCACTGACGCTCCCTCCGTGTTGTGTTATGCTGTCATCATCACTCCCATGTGTTCCGACCAGCTCTGTTTATGACTACCCCGGGCCACTTCTGCCCAAAATTACACCCAGGTATTTATGACTTTCCTGTGAAGAACCTCTCTGTGCCATCAGCAGGTCTGCCTGTCTTCTCCTTACGTTTCTCCTGAGCCGCTCTGACTAATGTTCATTAATTCTTAATTTCCTGCCTGAAAAAACGATGGCACTTGTAGGTCTCCATCAGATGCCCGCCCCTCCCCTCACCCTCTAAGATCATACAGAGGCATTCCATGAGCTCATTGCCTCCTGAAGAGCCCACTTCACACTGCTGCTGCACAACTGCGGAGGAGTTGGGCTCCTCTCTGATCAGGATCTGCGAGCTAAAAATACAGTCCTGTGCTGGGAGCACGTTCGGAAGCACCCGCCACTCGAACACTCCTGCAAGGATTCGAGGCCTTCATTAAACATTTTAGGCGGGTCTCGGTACACCCCCGGCCATTGGTCGCGAGCTGCTAGGGTGGGGTGGAAGCAGCTGTTGACCTGCCAACTCCGGAAGCAGTTCTGGCAGTAGCGTCATTTGCTCTTTCCTTGACAAGAGGTCGCCGCAGCATTAGGTCACATGTGGCAATAGTGTGTGTGGGAAAGCCAAGAGAATGCTGGCTGTCTTATACAATGCTTCCCTAGTGAAACATAAGCACAATCTGCTAAATGGGACACACAAATCTGCTATGAGTTTGCAAAATAATCGGCTAGATATCAAAATACACCATTTTGACAAGAAAATCAATCTTTCCTTTGGACGAGTTGTATTAATAATGCCCATTATTGCTGCCCACACAATTGCAATGTCGCATACCATGCCCGCATCATTACATGAAGATGGGTGGTACTGTATCATAGCAACTGTATAGTGCTTTCTTACCCCCTAAATGTGCTTTCTGAATGGTCGAGTAAGCAGGTATAGTACAGGCCAAATAGTCATACTTATCTAAAATAGATATTTTTGACATTTTGTGCTGCTGGATAGCTTAATAAACTAAGGGAACATTTACGCCTTTTCAACAGGTGTGGTCTTTAGCCTTTGTTTCAGTTCCAAAGGCAAATCATTTATCTTGTTAAAAGACAATCATCAAATAAAAATATAACTTGTTACAGTGCTATATTTTTAACTATCAAGTAGAAAACTATCGGCCACCACCCATCAGCTGAGGAAGTGAAAACACTGGATCTCCCATCATCCACTTGCACATGTAGTGACATCACTCAACTTTCCATTATCCATGTGGAAAGGAAGTGATATTACTGTTTTTTCTGCCAAAACTGTCTTGAAAAGAAGAAGCCAAGAAAGCGGACCTCACTTCCCACGACCCATCATCACTGGATTGCCCATCATCCACCTGTACAGGAAGTGACATCACTGAATGTCCCATCATCCATCTGGACAAGAAGTGGCATTACTGGTTTTCCCACCAGAACCATCTTTGAAAGAAGAAGGCAAGCAAGAGGACATAATTTCCCATCACTATCAGCACAGAAAATTACATCATGACACCCTGGACTCCTCCCTCCTCCGAGGACCTACTTAATGACAGCTACAATACAGACACACAGGGAACACACGCAGCGGCACTCCTAAGGCACGTCCATCTGCGGCCATCCATACCTGGACCACGTCCAGTGCCAGGGACTCTGTCCAATGACTGCCCAGCAATACTCTGTGGCACTCCTTCACCACACAGATACATGGACCAACCACTCCATCATCCACTTCCAAATCAACACACCTCAAGTCGACACCCCTATCAGGTTCTGCACTCCAAGACGCAGCTGGGGCAAAATCACAGATGCATACTATCCCAGCACCCTCAGCACTGATCAGCTTATCCCCACAGATAACCTCGAGAAGGACATCAATAACTTCAACAACAAGATCAAGAACTGTACAGACTCTCTTGCACCCATCTGACTCAACAAGCATTGTAAATCAATCAAGCAGGTAAGATGGTATACAGAAGACCGCCAAGACACCAAATGACACTGTTAACAGATCGAAAAGAAATGGAGAGCCAGCCACGACGTCACTAACATAACTACCTACAAGACTACACTCAGAAGCTATTACTAGCAAATTAGAGACACCAAGAAAAAAGCAGTAGTGGTCCGCGTTGAAGGAAGCTTCAACAGCTACCTGGAGATCTCGATTGTAAATGCAAATGGTCAGGCTGCCACCCTTCCCATCAAAGACCTAGAAACTGATAGGCGGTGTCTCACAGGAATCATCACTCAGCTCCACTCTTTTCAACATAGACACCGCTCGCCAACATCATCCAATCACAAGACATCACCGTCATCTCCTACACTGATGACACCCAACTCATCCTCTCCCAGTTGGACAAGACAAACACCACCAGAACCACCTTCAGCAACTGCATGACCATGGTAGCAAACTGAATGAGCACCAACTACCTGAAACTCAATACTAACAAGACCTCGCCATGGGATTCCACCTGGTGGCCATCGGAGCAACGACCAACCCCCACACCCACCTATCACGCAAGACATCTAGGGTTCATCCTAGATGACAAGCTCAATGTGACGGCTCAAGCCAATGCAGTGTACACCTCCTGCATCTACAGGCTACACATGCTGTGAAAGATCTTCAAATGGTTACCTCAGAACACCAGACGGACAGGCACAAAAGCACTTATCACCAGCAGGCTGGATTACAGCAACATTCTCTATTCCAGAACCTCCAAACAACTCCTACAAAGACTCCAGACCATCTAGAACGCAGCTGTAAGACCCATACTTGACCTCCCACGCCACGCCGCACCTACATCACACTACACCCCAAGAAGCTTCACTGGCTCCCCATTCACAAGTGCATCCAATTCAAACTTCTCACACACAAACAAAGCCCTACACACTGCAGTGCCAGAATACCTGAACAGCCGCAACCTTTCACCAGCCCATCAGACACCTATGCTCTGCCTCACTCTCACCCACACACACTCCCCACATCCACAAAAGCAAAACTGGAGGTTGCTGATTGTCCTACCTCACAGTCAAGACATAGAATGACCTCCGTCAACACATCAGAGCCCCCCTCTTCTTCAGTGCTGCAAGAAGCTGAAGATCTAGCTCTTCATATAAGCACCTTGTGAACACACATCTACACCTCGTGGCCAAGCGCCTGTATATCCTCTCAAGTGATTAGTGTGCTATACAAATCAACATAACAGCCTTTAAAGTAGTGCTAGGGGCTAATCAAATACATAGAGGGTATGATGGATCACTGTCCTGAGTCCATTATGATTACACCACCCCCACTTCTTTCCTTTTCTCCAGTTCTGGAGATGTACCAGTCGGGTTGACAGCTTTCAGCCACCCAGCTTGTCCCTTTCCAGTCATTCCTATCAGGGGAATTTATCATCCATTTTAGGCTTATTCATGCGCTCAGCGACTATGGGTGGATCATTGACAACCCTCTTCCTTGTCCAGCCTAGATCTGAGCCCAACCATGGAGTAAACAGTGTTTCTCAGCACCAGAAAAGCAGAAATACTAATGGCGTAAATGAGCTCACTGCATGCTGTGCATGGGTCAGTAGATTGGTGTTTCACTCGTTGGGTCTGTGCATGTAGAGGGTGGTTTTTTTCATACTACATTTTAGTCCTTGCTCAATTAGTAGTAGGGACTCTGAGTCATTGGCACTCACCTGTGATAGTACCAGCCATCAGCTGCTTTACGTATACAATGTGGTCATTGAGGGAGCCAATAATGCCTTTCTGCACTTCACAATTGCACATGGTCTACCTGCCAAAAAAGTAGAAAGACTTGTGTTCTGACTAAGCCTTCTACCAAAAATGTCTGCTGTAGCTAGTCTGTCATCACCATTTGGGGATTCCGGTGCTGATGGGGGTTTTTGTTTACTGCACTGCCTGTGCTGTGTGAGACAGGCATGTGGACTCAGAAGGCAGCAGGCTGTCATTGAAACAGGTGGAAGCATCTCCACAATCACAGAGGGCATATACAATGCCTATATTTACATAATTGGCACATGCTAAATAAAGGCAAAGGCCTGTGCAGTTTAACTGGGCTGTGCAGTTTGACTGGGCCTAACACATTAAAAGGTTAGAGCTCTTGTTGAATCTAACCAGATAAAACATGTATTTTTCTTTAACCCCCTCTATCTCTCGGGCAGTGTGGAGCCTGGCCAGACATCCTGCGCTGTCTCAAAAATAAAAGCATAAAGTAAGTAAATAAACAGTTTATTTTAAAACTGTATACAATCTGGACAATCAGGCCACCTAATCAACACAAAATTCCCCAGTACATGCTCAAAATGTTAAGAAATCAATCAAATTTGACAGTTTTGTCTGCTTCTTTTATTCTTCTTATAATCGTAGATCCACTATTCTCAGCCGACACGTGCTTCGCTGCCTTCCAGGCATCACATCCTGTGACTTCTTCAGGGCTCCAGGTGTAGAACGTTGTGCTTTCCGAACTGTCCGCTTCGGCGATAACAGTATTGCTGCACTTCTATTGTATAAACAATCATGGTCTCCCTGTTCCCAAATATAGCAGTAAGTCTAGAGTCTAGAATTTGGTTACTTGCTCAAGCAATATTTGGGAACACGTAAACCATGATTGTTTATACAATAGAGGAGCCGCAATACTGTTAGCGGATGGTTCAGAATTTACACTGAAAACAAAGCACAACGTTCTACACTTGGAACCCTGAAGAAGTCGCAGGATGTGATCCCCTATAGGCGACGAAACACGTGTCGTCTGAGAATGGTGGATCTACGATTATAAGAAGAATAAAGGAAGCAGACACAACTGTGAAATTTGATTGATTTCTTAAAATTTTGAGCATGTACTGGGGAATTATGTGTTGATTAGGTGGCCTAGGCCACGTTATAGAGAGATGGGTGCACCGCACAGTAGACTCATGACATTTAGATAGTGTGTATTTCCCCCAGGAGCGCTAGTACCCTGATAGCTAACCACCCTCAATTATGTACAGTATATAGTCAGGGACTGTCCCAAAACCTTAGGTGAGTTGGAACTGTACCAAAACCTTGGGTGAGGACCCCCCTAAAAGGTTGAGGCCTTGGGCCAGAGCCCACTTTGGCCATTCCTTAAAATGTCTTTTCTTCGTATTCCACGTTTCCTTTGATACCATATGTCCAGCTCCACCATTCATTCAATTTCCTTGTTTCCCTGTTTTCTCAAAAGCTCAGCACCCAAATTCTCAGCTTCCTGGATTCCCCCACTATAGATCATTTCAACCATTCTCCTATTCATCTGCCATAACTCGGAGCTCCCCACACTTCCCTGTTCTCAAGCTGCTCAGCAGCACAAGTCCAGCCCTCATGCATGTACTAAACTACTCACCTAAAATGCTCAACACCACTCAACACTCCAGCTTCTCTACACAGAAAATGAGATATTTATTTCTAGAGAGTTTTATCTAGCATGTACAAGGCTCAGAGCAGCAGAGCGCTGTACACAAGCAGGGTTGCAAAATAAACATAAGCAATTGTAACGGCAAAGTACATCATCGGTCTATTAAAAGATTATAAAAAACAGCACTTAATAATTGGTAGAAGATAACCTAAATTTTGCTAACGTAATTTAACAACTACATACAAAAGGGTATTGAGGATAACATAATGTGGAAGGCACAACATATCATAGAGTTGCCATCACATCTTCAAGAAGAAGTCAAGTCAACTATTTCTATCAATGTTCATTAGAACTTAACAGGTGGCCTGGTATGCAGAAAGAGTCTGTGTGGTAATGTGGGTGCAAAAGAAATTGTTTTAAAGGGGTCATCCAGAGATTTATGTCAGAATACATCTCAAAACCCCAAACTATCATAAAAGTAGCATTATAACTTGCCTACTGCTGGTGATTGTTAGTGAAGAGAATTATGTGTTTTACATTACACCGAATGTCCCCTTTAATTTATTTTTTGCAAGTTGAAAAGGAATGTGATTTCTGAATTTTGGGACACTATCTGAGAAAGATTGCGTCAGGCTGCATTTAAAAAAAGAAATATAGGGTTTACTAGCAGAAAGTGTCAATGCCTCAAAGTAGGTGAGAAAACAACTGACCGCTCTTGGTCAAACAGTGTGTGATTTGTCGAATTTAAAAGTTTGTGTACAAGACAAACAAGTAAGTATGTAGCTGGAGTTTGAGATTGCTATTGCCTCATTTGAGGTCAACAGCATAATATTCCTTCAGGTTGACTCACTATGAACTTATGTTTCATTCTCGGGAGTGAGTAGAGGACACGTGTGTCTTGGAAAAAATAGCGCAAAACAGTTACCATACAGCAGTGCTTAATTAGTAAAATAAAGTGCTAGGGACTCCTGCCAGCACTGCCAATGACAGTAGCACACAACTACTAACAAGCACCTTCCTACAAGTGAGATAACACAAACTAGTCCAGGCCTCGATAGCTTTAAGAATGGCTTGGGAGGCAGGTCTTTTTCAAAGTATATTGAATTAATGCACAACTCTTCTTCTGCTTATCTCTAAGTTACTCAAACAGCACCACCATGTGGCAGACTGTCATAAGTGCCAGTGTTAACAATAATGTGCCGGCGCTGAGCGCCAGAAACCACTGTCACAATTTAAGCAGTGCCATGCAGTGAAGCATCAGTTGTTCCTTTTGTCTCTTTTACGAATGCAAAGACTTTTTGTATCCCAAGGAAAACTGATATGTTGCCACGTTTGACAATAGTGCTCTATTTCTTTTTTTTAACCGATTCGCTGAGGCCGGAATTTCCCTGCAGTGTTAAGGAATTCGTCACGTGCGCGGTTCGGACGGTTCCCCGCTGCCCACGCCCTCCGCACACGCGCGCTGTGATGTCGGACGGCCGGGGGCCGTTCGACGCATCGAAGAGGCTAAGGAACAATTTGATGGCCATTGCTGATGGAGCCCTTGGCAATTGCCCAAGATGGTCTGCTTTTGTGGTATCAAGCACAGTGCAAGTCTAAAGATATATCCGTTTCAAAGTATTGTGATATAAACAGTCTAGTCTAAAAAATGACTCGATAAATGTAAGAAAATAGTTTTTACATTTACATGTTTTATGAAATTGCACCAACTCAGAGCAAATTTAGATGAATTTTAACATTTTTCAAAGATAACCATAATTTTATTGAAGACACTCGTGAGCAATAATATCCTCTGATAACTATTTTTTTGTATTTTTCGACTCTCCTTCATCTTTAATTTGGCAAAGAAGCGTTCGTTAAAGATGCCAAGTTTATCGCGGTTTTTGTGTATTTTGTAAGATGATTTTTTAAAAGCAAACAATCACTATGGTTACATTTATGAGGTAATTGTGTCTAAGTAAAGCACGTTTGATTGCGTATTTAGCTTAAATGTTATACAATTTAATGCAAACGGGCTTTACCAGGACATGTATGTGAACATAATGATTGCTTGCTTTTGAAATGCAGTATTGGTCATTCTAGTAAGTTATACACCGAGGCATGCACTGAAAAGGACATGGTATACCGTGGCATAATCAAATGGAATTCTTTGCCAGACACTATATGCAATGCTAATATGTTGTGTACATTGGTGGAGATTTCTCACCAAAATGAGGTTGAAAAGCAGTACAATGCACTTGGTACGTGTACTATCCAGCACGGACGTAGCCATGGTTCATCACTATCATGACAAAACGCGTGTTACCTATGGATTGTTATAAATAAAAGGAGGCTGCTTTACATGGACTTACTTTCATTGGCTCTTGCTGAAGGACAGCTCTACCCTTAAGCTTTGGCGCGACAGCTTTTGTCAGATGAGGTGTTTGAACTAGTCAGTTTACACTTGGAGACCATTGGCGTGGCTGCTCTTCCTCAATGCTTATTAAACAACAGGGGGTGGTGATGGACAGAGTTCCTGAATTAAGCAGAATACTCTCACCCAGTCAAGAGATCAGGGCTTAATTGAACGCCGTTTTTCAGCTCACTGCACCATCCCAGCTCAGAACCTGGCTATATGCAAATTAGCCTGTCCCTGTTCCCATGATGCACTGGGCCAGGGACAGACTAATTTGCATATAGCCAGGTTCTGAGCTGAGATGGTGCAGTGAGCTAAAAAACGGTGTTGGATTAAGCCCTGATCTCTTGACTGGGTGAGAGTATTCTGCTTAATTCAGAAACTCTGTCCATCACCACCCCCTGTTGTTTAATTACTTCCTCAATGCTTGGCACCCACTAGTTACATAAGCTTTTATTAATTTCATATGTTTCAACTTTGTATTTGAAACTGGTGCAGTGTCTCTTACTACTCACTCTATATGCTACTAGTGCCCACCTATTAAGTAGTCTTTCTCTTTTGAAAGCGCCCTCAAAGAACCGTGAGTCAATATATCATCTGGTACTGTGTGAATCAAAACCCAAATATTGTATGTATGCGAGGCGGCGCACTCCTTCTGCGGCATGGCTTTCTCACAGGCTTCCCTCTGTGATTTGCTCCTCCCTCTATTATTTTCTCCCAATTCAGGGGTAGGAAGAAGATTTTGGGGGTACCATAGAGGTATCCCGGAGGAAGAGTGAGCTGAGTGGAAAATCGGTGGGTGGAGCAAGCCCTGCAGTTAAAAAAAGGCTTCATCATTCAACACACAATCTACAAAGTTCATACACTCCCAAGTAGGCCAGTCAGGCCAATTTCCCTTTTTAATGAGTTTTGCTAGTAGAGAGCTGTCCATTTCTGAACCGGGCTGTGCCATTGTAACACATTATACTACCAACAAAATCACAACATTTGTCTTCTGTTTAATATCATCTTCGGGGTGTGATGGTTTTAACTTTTGATTTGCCTTCCTGCATGGATCAATAACGCGTACTAAGATGATTAATACTCCTAACCATGACTGTAGGGACCTCTCTAACCGCTCGTCATAACTTGACCCTTTCCTTCCTGAGCGCCGAGGTGCATGCTGGTCCGCAGCTGGCTCCTGCCCAGAGACTGTGCGGCAGAGCTTTCCTCACCTGCCCTAAAGGTCTCCGGGGTGTGCCGTGCGGTGGAAGCGGCTCGTGCATCAAGGAAAAGGTGTGTTTCCTGACATTTTTCTTCTAACAGTTTTGCAGTTACGGCTTCAGCAGAGAAGAACCCGAGAGCAGCTGGCGGACCAGGGCACCATGCCTCGTGAGTACCCGACTGAATCCCCTTCCCTTTTGATCCAATTTTGAATCCCACTGTTAGTAGCGATGGATCCTCCCCCGGAGATCTGCTCTTAGCTCACCGTGACCTGTGAAGCGTTGTGCACCTATTAATACGGGCCCTGTAGCCATGTGGGGTGGGGCAGAGCCAGTCTTCATTGGTGCAGTCTCCGCTGCTCATCTTTTGTAGATGCCTGCTTTAAATCTGTGCTTTGGAGCTCCAGGGTTTACTTCCACACCCGACTGACCCTACCCTCTTCCTTTCCCTAGAAATACCCAACACTTAAAGGGACCCTCCGGTGTAGAGGAAAACACAATTCTCTTCAGCCAGTCCTGCACCTCTAGCAATCACCAATAAAAGGCCTCTAGAATGTTAGCTCCTTTGATTACGTCAGCTGAAGTTTTGAGGTGTATTGTGACACTTCAAGTCCCCTTTAAATCGATGCCACCTTGATTTGTATCTAAGTGTTTTAACATATTCTACCCTCTGCACTTGTTGATGTCATTGTCCCGGCATAGATGCATACATCTGTTCCTACCCACACCTCTATGTGAGTGTTGCACCCTCACCAATCGATGGTAGTGCTTTCTCATTTAAACCTTTGTGCCTCCTTCTCCTATTGTTTTCCTTCTCACACTCTGAACGTTCTTGTCACAGTGACCCCTCAGGCTCCAACTGCTGTGCATTCTTGCAGTTTCGTTACTATGCTATCTCACATATTTTTTAATATGCCTTATTTCATTTGTTGTCGTTTAAAGCGCTTTGTAAAGTTGTGCAGAGTAGGTATGAATCAGCACAAGAGCGCCTTACGGAGAGCACTGCAGTGCATCCAAGGACGCAGGGCTGTAGGAAGGCCTACAAAGATGAAAAGGTTAACCATAGAGTCTGATCACGGGCCAGACAGTAGAAGTTTTGGGGTGAAAGAGAAAAGAAGCCAGAGGACTCAGAAGGACCTAATGGATAATTCATTCACCAGCGTCACCGCGGGGAAAGGCAGGTAGGACATTATAGTTAGTATCTATCAACCTTTTTCTAACAAGCATTGACAAAGTCAATCGGTCTCACTCTGCAAATTCTTTTTGCTTGCTGTTCTTAGCTTTACCAATGCTTCTAAAATTGAGCCAGCACCGGCAAAAGAGTGACCATCCATTTTGGAATTTTCTTTTCTATGCTTCCAAATGACCGTCACATTGCATGTAGATGCAACACAGTGGGCATCTTGAAAGCATAGAAAAGAGCATCTGGACTTCTAGAAACATTATTTTCTGCAGTTCCAAAACAACAGGCGCGTTGTGTACAGACTCAACATGACTATTATCATGGAAATATAAAAATAACGTTCAAATTGCCACCATGTTGCAACTACACACACGAGAAGGATATTTTGGAAGTGTTGAAAACACAATTGTAAGACAAAGGAAAGCCACTGTTGGCTTTCCAGATGCCGGCTCAGTTTTAGAAGCATTGACTATGCCAGTAGTAGTGATCCGACAGAAGGGAAGTAGGCAGAGAGAGAAACTGAACTTCTACAGTGCGCGGTGTCAGGTGAAGAGTTAGTGGAGCACAGATGCGACTCTTCCGCTATGGCGGAGGAGAGTCGCCGCACTGCAAAAACACAGCCGTAAGAAAAAATACAAAATTACAATGAAACAATTTATTGACATTTTATTTTTACTTCCAGCCCGCCACGTTGGGGGCGGGGCTTGCCATCAGCATCACAAAGCAAGGGTAGTGGTGGTAGGCAGGCAATAAAAGTGCGCAGTGGGTTTGGCCAGCCATCCACGGACGGCCAAACCCACATCACATTTGGATATCTCCAGGCTGTTCCCTTGGAGATATCCTAGTGTTCGGGGGCACAGGCTCCAAGACCCTGCTGGAGCGCAAAAAGGGCCAGCTCCGCCCAATCCCAGTGTTTCTCTCATGCTGGGAGAAGCACTGGGATTGAGTGGGGTTTGGAAGCCTGTGCCCATGGGAAATGTACTGTCATCGGTACAGGGGCAGTGGAGCAGAGCGGCACGGGAGGAGAGGATTGTGGCGGCCAGCAGCAAAGGTAACTTTATTTTTTTTCTTTCCACCCCCCCTCCGCCCCCTCCCTCTCAGGTTGACATCAGCCGCCTATGTCAGGTAATTCAGGATGACTATGATGTTGGTAAAGAGAGATGGGGTTATGGACTGAGGGGAATAAGTGAGAAGGAAGCATAGGACTAAACAATAAACAATTAAAAAAATACAAAAAATAAGTGCCTGATGCCAGAAGTTGAAGGATACGCTGAACCATTCAAAAGTGAGATTGTAACCTAAATTCTTCACTGGTTGAACAAACGCAAGTATAGGGAGGAAAGCTATGTAATCAGGAGTAGGACCTGGAATGTACTGGAAAGCCAACCAATCAAGAGCAAGTGCTGACCCAAAGGACACCCTATGCAGTATAGTACAATGCTGTCTGCAAGAGAAAGCTAACTGAAAAGGATGGGGTGACCATTGCTTCATTTGTTTATATGTTTTAACACTTAGAAAGATGTTGCTTTGTAAACCTTTTTTTTATTTAGAAATAGTGTCTTTGTTCATGAGGATGGCATTGTATTCAAGAGATATTTACATTTATTGAAGAATATGTCACATTTTAACATCTCTTGAAACAACCATATCCTCTTTTATCTTATATTAACCCTTAAAACAGCCATGTCATCTGTTACTAGGCAAGTTACCTTGGAAGGGGAACAATCTCCTGTAAAGCTCCACCTCTTAGAGTTTTCGTCTGCCCAGACTCAGTATCAGCCACACACCTCCACATGTTCTCTTTAATGTCTGAAGTTACGGAGTAAGACCTCCAAGATCTTCTTACATGGTGGTCTACAATCATGGGTGTTGAGCAGCTTCATCTCTCTTAAGAAAAGAACAAATTAACAGATATCCATTTTCAAACTACATTAACAGAGTGCTCCATTGTGTGAATTCTGCATACACACAACTGCAGTATTCCGTTAGAATTTTGATGAACAGACCTACATTCTTCTAGCTGGAAAAGTGTGAAATTGGTGTAGGTTGGCAGTGTGCTGCCTGGCTTGGGGTTTGTGATGGGAAGGATCTTTGGGTTGTATGATTATTGTGTGATTGGTTCTGGTCTTCCCAGATTAAGGGCAGTAGAATCATGATGCCGAATTCAAACAGAATACCTTTCTTGGGGAAAGATTGTCAAACATTAGCAATTTGTTCACCGCAGATGAGTTAGACGATTAGAGGTGTATGTGTATATTTAGGTCTACATGCATGTGTGCATGCTTTCCTCCACAGTTTAGGGAAGCTCTCTGGCTTCCAGATTACCCTCTCCCCAGTTCTACAGGAAAAGCAGTTAACAACTTGGGAGTCTGGTTTGAGGAGATCCTTTGGTTCTCCACGCAAAAAAGAAACTGGCAGGTCAATGTTTTGGCACGCTGAAATCCCTTAGGAAGTTCCTGCCTCTATTACCCAGGACTGCGACAGAGATGGTCACTCGTGCTCTGCTTCTCAGTTGCCTTGACTATGCCAATGCTCTTTATATTGGCCTACCAAGATACCAGCTCAAAAACTCCAAGTAGTACAGAATGCTGCGACCAGAGCTTTGATGGGCATCCCGGGCAGGTCTAGCATAAAAGAAACACCTGCATGACCTGCACTGGCTTCCAGTGGCTCAAAAAGTCAAATTTAAGGCTCTCACTTTGGCCCACTCAGCCCTTCGCTGATGTGGCCCGCTCTACCTGAGGAAACGGTTTAGGTTCTGCTCCCCCCGAAGGCATCTTTGCTCTGCCTCACAGTGTCTGGCATCGATTCCTTGCTTTTGGCTTGTTAGAGTTGGTGGGAGTTCTCTATCTTTTAAAGCAGCTGAAGCCTGGAACTCTCTTCTTCTTGATTTGCGGAGCATTCATGATCCTCGTCTGTTCAGGAAGAGATAAAAAACTCTATTGTTTATCTAATTGGCAGGGACTAAGGTTCCCCACAGTCTTCTATTTGGCTCCGCGCCGGGACACTCAGGAGTAGCCGTGAGCGATATAAATTTCTGTAACATAACATAACATATGTTTTTGTGTCTTCATGTTGGGTCTGAGTGATTTATTTGAACAAACTGTCCTATTCTGTATAACGAAGGTGAGAAGATGTGGCCTAATAGCTAGGGTGGTCTATTTCAAGGTATACACCTGTTACAACGCAACGTTTACAACTACCTACCATTACAACGCAACTTTTACAACGCATACCATTACAACGCATTGCGCTGGGGGGCGCTCTAGGATAGGGAATAAGTTTAATTTACTATCCAACACCTTCCCTAGTGTCCACGGGGACTGGAGTTGGAATAGTAAATTATACTTACCACTATCCAGCACCTCTAAGCGCTATGCGTTGTAATGGTATGCGTTGTAATGGTCGCGTTGTAATGGTAGGTAGTTGTAATGGTATGCGTTATAACGTCATACATCCCTATTTCAAATCTGGGGAACTGGGTTCGAGTCTCAGCAATGACGCACAACATCCTGTGATTCTGGGCAAATCCCTTAATCTCCCACGCCTAACAAAAATGAATGTGTCCCTGTGTAAGGTAACTGGTGCTCAGGTAAAGTGCTCTGATAACTTTCGGTCAAGTTTGCGCTATGCAAAACTGGAAAAAAATGATTGATTATTCATTTCAACCAGAAAGTAATGCACATTTATGCCCTCTTTCTGAGTTTCTTTGTGTTAAAGTTTTGACGGAAACAAGAATTAGACATATTTCGGCACATCAAACCTGGTGAAAAATGTATTTGGAAAATTACCTTTAAATATAGGAACTCTATATTGACATTGGTATGTAAATACATATTTCGGCAGTAATTCTCCATCTTAATGAAAACACTCATAATGTTGTGGTAATACAGGACACGCATATGACCGTACCTACAGCTTTGGGATTTTCAAGCGTTGAATCGATGCATTAGAAGTGCCAGTAGAGCTATAGTAGAGGGGCGTGGTTGTCTGAGATTGTGTCTGTGTGCAGGAGTGCATGCACACTTACCTTTGGAGTATTCATGTGCTTGTACGTTTTTGCAACAAAAGTTGGATATTCAGATAATAACTATCAGCTTTTAGTTCTGCACAGTCCAGTTTAGAAGTATCTCGGAGATCACTGAGCAAGTGATGTTGGAATTTCAGGGTGTGTATGTGTACACAGTTTGTAAACACTTACTTACATGTCGATGTGTCTTGTAAACAAGCACATTCTTTATACATTAGTCAGTCTTCATTATATGGACACATGCACAGCATACACTAAACATTTTGCTATTTTGTGTTGATATCTAGAAGAAAACTATTTTATTTTGCTTGGATGTGCCCCTGAAGTAAAGATTAACGAAGGAAGGGGAAGGGCAGGGCGAAAGACGACTGCGCAAGCAGCAATGTCTGGTAGAAAGAATGTACTTACATTTTCTGTGGTTGACCAGCAGTCCTTGGTTTCATTGAGTATTGCTTGCTGAATGATGTGACTCAAAACTTCTGAACATCTGGCTTTTTGTGTAGATGTTAAAACGATGTAAATAGACGGCAGGAAGTGATTTTTAAGTCTGAAGAGGTATGACCTCCAGTCAGAGGCAGTTGTGAATAATGCCTCGGGTGCAAATCATTAGAGGCGGCCAATCTGGAACTTTGAGTCCAGCACCAGAGACTTTACAGCTGGGCTACTCATGAAAGAAGTAGACTGCCAACACAATGACGCTGCCTACATACTACAAATTCTGGGCCCAATTTACTAACTTTGCATGCTGTGCTGTGTTGTGTCGCATGAAAGGGACATAGCAGGACAGAGCCATTTCTACTAATATATGATGCTGTTTTCTCCCTCCCTCCGGTGACCCCTGCCACACTTCAGCCATTAACCCTTTCCGTGCGTCGGACGGCCCCCTGCCGTCCAACGTCACGGTGGGCGTGTGCGGAGGACAGCCGGGGGCCATTCTGACCACGCCCAGTCATAAATCACCCGCACCGCGGCGGAATTCCAGCCGCGGTCAACGGGTAAAGCGCCACAGTGAAAGGGTTTCTGTGTGATTTCTAGCAAAGGTTTTGTGCTGAAAGAGTATCCTTCCATTACAAAATACCATGCCTAAAAAAATAGTTTAAACACTTTTCCTACTTGTGTGTGTGCTGTGCAGCACATATGCAAGATGTGGGAAACATTTTTTTTCTTCAAGTTGACGATAGCCTCAAAGAGGCATTAATTTTCAGCACAAAGCCTTGTCTACACATATTAGTAGATCGAACTTTGAATCTAACCCCATGGTTGTTGTATGGCAACCAGTGGAGGCAGGCACAGATCGGGGTGGCCGGGGAGGGGTGGGGAGGGTAAGAGGGTGTGAAAAAAGGAAAAAGCGTATCTTATCGCTGCATCTCTCCTCCGTCTCTCCTGCGCGTCGGGCTGGAACAAGAAGCAACCAGGCTCCCCTAAGCCAATCACAACAGCGTTGTGATAGGTCTGAGCACCACGGTTCGGCACTCAGACAGGCAATGGGAGACTGGGCATGTTCTCCACTCAGGCTGTATTACAGCCTGGGTGGAGATCATGCAAAGTGTGCATAACTGTTCAGCCAGCCCCATAAGGCTGGTCAAATATTCATGCACACTTACAGTGTGCCAGCACTCCGCCCCCTGCGTCATCAGAGCAGCCTTGCCCCACCCGCAAAGCTTCCGCAGCAGGATAATATAAAATGATAATAACCTCATGTTATTAGCATTTTATGTTTCCTTAGTTTGACTGCTGGAGGGCAGTTGAGCAACGCTCTGCGGTCTTAGCGAAGGGGCTGCCACGGATGGGAACGCCCATGTACCACTCATGGTACGCCTTCTTTGGCACAGTGCAACACAAAGCAGCACAGAGCACTACTTTGCGTTTCTTTAGGGATTCTTTAACAGCACAAATAAAGTTTGTGCTGAAAAGTAAATCCAATATCAACAGTTTGCCCCGGTTTACAGCACTGTTGTGACTTGAAAGTTGTTAGTAACTCTGCCTCACTGTGTGCAATGGAGACAACTTGGAAAAAAAGCAAAATATTAATCAAGACTACTACTGGCAGATTTGAAATATGAATGCGTCCAATCTGCAGGAAGACACTAGAGGAGCAGTAGAAACAGGAGAAGGGAGAGAAGCTCAGATACATGAAGACTGTAATTTAGAAATCAACATAAACATAACAGTGCATGAAGGTCATGTGTACGCCTCTGTACAGGAAATCATCTTAAATATTTCCCTTACATTCTGAGAGCAGCTTCACTTTAGCAGCACCCCCAGGTCAGGATAGATGTGGTATCTCTTATTTGCAAACTTGAGTCAATATAGGAAAAAAAAACATCTCTGAGTACTATCCTTCAATTTGAGATCTTTTAAGCTACTGGCCTTTGTGGATCTGTTATGTTCGCTCGTGAAAGCAATTTGAGTTTATCTCTGAATAATTATGTTCCATTCACTTTTAAAGAACATTAGGAGTCTGGCTGAGTGATCCTTTTTAATAGGCGATGAGGCAATTTTAATACAAATTGATAAATTGCTTAACTTGGTTTGTCCTCTAAAGTAAACTCCAAGGTATCCTAGCAGAATTTCCTCTATTTAATCCTGTTGCTTTTTTGTGGCTTGTGCTTAGGAGCACACCTATAGAGCTCCTGACATCTTCAGATGCCTCCAGCGGCATTGCTTGGAATCCTTTTCCTTGTGGGCTGACGTTTTTAAACCTTTTAGACACGCCTTTCATTGATTTCACAGTGTTATCACACAATAGCACATGAGCCCCCTTAGTTTAGTAATGAAAGTTGGAAAAGACCCCGAGAGCTATGGGGTGCTTATTTTTTTTGCTAAAGCCGTGGAGGTATTTGCAAAAATGTAGTTGCGGTGGAGATGTCTATCTGGAATCTGGTCAATTTCCAGAGTCAATGGGAATGACCTTCTTGCAGTGGAGACCTCGCTTGCGGTACACCTTAGTGCAGTGGTTCTTTACCTCTGGTCCGTGGGCCCTGTTGGTCTGTGACATCTACTCAGGGATCCCGAACTGTTTAGAAAAGTATACACACATAACAAATCAAAATGGAAATGTTTATATTTTTTAACACTCTGTAAATGGGAAGGAATCTCAAATTGTAGGCTAAAAATTAAGTTAGTGTCCTGATCTTGATTTTTGGAAAGGGCACAATTATAGAAAAACAATAGTTTGGCCGTTTGGCGGCCTCAATTGAAGCACTGGTATGTTCTGACAAAAAGAGAGGATGTAGTTGGAGCAGAAAGGATGAAGTGATATGCTACAATGTAGTTTATCGATGTGTCTTTTAAAATTAAAACCCAGTCTTGAACCACTCTAACCTGCGCTTTAAATTTCAATGTTATTATTTTTGTTTGTGAATTAAAGAAAATAGTTTCTCATTTGGGTATTTCCTTTATGTGACCTTATTTCTGTATTTTGTTGAGGTGCACAGCATAGAAATGGTTTGGGTCGGAGTCTCCGGCTTCCAATAGTGAGTCTCACATGCTTCTGTCCATTTGCTATTTTGGCCGTAATATATGTGTAGTTGTTTTATTTCTTATGTTTTGTAGAGATATGCCTCTAGAGTCGTTGTCTGGAAAAAAAGGAGCATAGAATGTTGTAGGTTATTGGTTAGGTCATTCAAGGCATGAATTGATGCACAACCTGGTATAATTTGTTGTATCAAATTCAGTAAATTTGGGCATACATTTTTTCTATGAAATGAAGTCGCTTGAAAGTACATAACTTAGTTTGATGTATGCTTTTGTACAGTCACAAAATTGAGTGGAATCCGTTTTTGATGTAGTACTAGATAACAACCTTCTATCTAAAGATTACAGCTAGTGGCCTACAGTAAACCTATATACCCAGTAAAGTGTGTCCAGTGAGCTAGATCATTTCTATACAACATTAGACCTCCTCTGCATTCTTTTACCAAGGGGTTTACCCCCAAATCAGGGAATATGCAAAAGCTGTAGGGATGGATATTTTCACTCAGATGCACTAAATCATATGCCTCTATGTTCCAAGGCAAAGGCTCAAAATAGATTAATAGCGAAAACCTGGATGGCACTGTCAAATATTCAGGATCCCCGATCGAATATTCACGATCTCACGAAATCTGGTTGAGCCGATGAGCTGTCAAATTTCTGCGCAGTTCTGCTTCTTGTATTCGCACAACAGTTATGAAGCATAAACAAAACGTCTGTGAACTTAAAGACAATTAACAGCTCAATGAATCCCACTGTTTGGCAAGTAGGGTTACAAGCACACATTTGATTGCATGCCTTTTACCATTACATCATTCTGAAGAACGTGACCACTGTTATAAAACCTCAAAGTGCATTTTACATTTTACCTGGAGACTAGGAAGAAGAGATATGGGAAAATGTAGATTATGTCCCAAGGTTTTAACATCTACGGCTCCAGGTGAGTCGCGTATGCGTACTATATGCTAACATTACGTTGTTGACTAACATCACTTAGAATAGACGCTAGTGACGTTCACTGTACTATTTTATTTGACTTTCACAATATTTCTGTGGCTGTCAGTCAAGGTTTGACATCTGGTTACCACCGTTGGCTGTAGGATGGGTCTTGCTGAGTGATGATCAGAAGGTAAATTATGTCACAACAGCATCTTGAGTAAAGATAGTTAACTTTCAGGATAGTCTCGAGTTTAAACAATTCTAACGTGCTAAGGTATCGCTGGTATTTTGGGTGACGTGGATTTTCTCATCTCCTGAAAATTGAATTGAGGACAAGACACAAAATGAGCCCGAAAATAACAACCAATTTCTTTGTGTATTTGCTTAGTCATGATTCATGCAGAAACAGATGTCTGTGCACTCTAGATCTTTTATATGCAGGGGTGTGCACAACTGCTATCTGACTTACGACTGTGCTTTTTGAAGCTTTGAGAGTTTTGTGCTGTGCAAAGCTTGTGGTTTAAAAGAAGGCACTTTTACTACCATTTGCCGCAGTGGGATCTTTTACATGGAGCTATAAAGGAGAGTGAAGGGCAGTTATTGGGCAGGCATTGCTTAACAACCGTCCACATCTCTTGTCCCCTGAGTCTCTGGCAAATTCCTAAGTCTATTTGCATCTGCGTAACCTGCTCCTCTGTCCAACCTCTGCACCCCCATCACCCCCAGCCTCCACTCCTGCACAATCTCTTTCTCTGCTGTGCCCTGTCTCCTGCACCGTGCCCTTCTAGGAACCCCAACCCACACTCACATTCCAAGACTCTTCATCTTGTGACTCTAGAGAGCGCTGCAGCCTCACGATCTATTTCCTGCTGCTCGGGATCTATTCCCTGCTGCTCAGGATCTATTCCATGCTGCTCGGGATCTATTCCATGCTGCTCAGGATCTATTCCCTGCTGCTCGGCATCTATTCCATGCTGCTCAGGATCTATTCCCTGCTGCTCAGGCTCTATTCCCTGCTGCTCGGGATCTATTCCCTGCTGCTCGGGATCTATTCCATGCTGCTCAGGATCTATTCCCTGCTGCTCAGGCTCTATTCCCTGCTGCTCGGGATCTATTCCCTGCTGCTCAGGATCTGTTCCATGCTGCTCAGGATCTATTCCTTGCTGCTCAGGATCTATTCCCTGCTGCTCGGGATCTATTCCCTGCTGCTCGGGATCTATTCCATGCTGCTCAGGATTTATTCCCTGCTGCTCAGGCTCTATTCCCTGCTGCTCGGGATCTATTCCATGCTGCTCAGGATCTATTCCCTGCTGCTCAGGATCTGTTCCATGCTGCTCAGGATCTATTCCCTGCTGCTCGGGATCTATTCCATGCTTCTCAGGATCTATTCCCTGCTGCTCAGGATCTATTCCCTGCTGCTTGGAATCTATTCCCTGCTGCTCAGGATATATTCCCTGCTGCTCAGGATCCCTTCTCTGCTGCTAAATGGCCCTTCAGCAAGCCATTGTGCAGTAGGAAATCCTGTCTGCTGCTGGATGGATTGGTTTAAGCTCCCCCTGAGACTTTGGGCAAAGTTGGGACTCTCCACCCACCTTTGGCAAGGGCCTTCTAAATGATGGATGTACTGTGTCTGTTTACAAGTAAAGTGAGCGACATTTTAGTGGTCAGGGGCTGAGATGCAAGTTGAACCACGTTGTTGTTGATTACAATTTTGGATTTCAGCTCATGAATGTCTGACAACCAATGCTAAGGAGGCATCCTCCCAAAAAGGAACTGTGCACAATGGATCTGACTGAATTTTGCTTGCAGCCTGGGTCTGATAAACGAATTGGATGAAAGAACTAAGAGGCATATGTACATGCCCCTATCGCCACCACAACGTCACATTTACTGACGTTGTGGTGGTGATAGGGGCTCCACTTTATGTTCAAGGCAGTGTTAAACCACTTAACGTGGCTTAACGCTGCCTTGTCCATAAGGCCCCCTTACATGCCATGGTTAGCTTGAAAGGGGTGGGCAGTGGGTGTTGTGCTTTCCACCTCAACACCCATTCATTTTGATGCTGCACCCTATGTACAAGGGTGGCGTACATAGGAGGCAGCTCCAAAATTAAGACCAGGTCAATCCTGGTCTTAAGTTGGCGAAATGAGGAGAAATGCATTATTTCTCCTCGTTGTTGCTTTTTCCATTTGTGCTACCTTGTGCAGCACATATGGAAAAAGCAAAATGCCATGGTGTGTTTATAAACAGGAAGGTGTACCTTCCTGTACATAAAAAAATCTTTTTAAAAAATGCTATTTTGTCACTTTCATGTGTGCTGCATGAAGCAGCACACATGAAAGTGACACAATGGTATTTCAGGATTGTTTATGTGCAGGAATGGGCACTTTCCTAAACATAAACAATCCTCCCCTGCACAGAGACACCTTTGCACTATGGGTCAAGGGTGGCTGCGTTGGTGCTAAGCTGCTAAACTTAGCGCCATCGCTTGGGGAATCGCAAGGCTGCCCCACATTCTTGTAAATATTGTGCAGCCTTGCATTTCAGAAGTGCTGGAGAGAGATGTTAAGCCGAGAAGGCTAACGCCTCTCTACACCACTTCATTGTACATATGGCCCTAGGTCCTTCTGGAGGTGGGTGTCAAACTTCGCCATTTTGGGAGCCAAATCATTCTCTTAGCAGAGCAATTTTAAGTCTTTGTGAATGGTCAGTAACTCAGTTGAGTCTTTATAGACTCAACAGAAAAGAGACGATGATGCTCTCAGGAGCCGTCCTCCATGACTCTTAGGTCTGAGCTTAGCGTGGTGGGTTGTGCCAGTGTACCTGGATATAATATTCCTGACAGAATGCAGTGATGAATCGGTTTGTAAACGTGGGCGTAATTTCTACCTCTCCAGGCATTCTAAAGACATCTTGAATGATGCAAAGTCGCTGGTTTTCTGGTCTCCAAAATGATCATTTTATTCTAAGCTTATTTTACAAGGAGAAAAACAGTGTTCCAGCCTCTTCAACTAGTTAAACCCACTTTGATGGATTCCATCCAATCATTTTTATACGTTTTTTAGCAATTCTTCCTGAGGGCTCCCTTGTGGTGTGGTTTCAGCGAGAGACTGCATCCTCCACCATTAAACTTATGTATATATGTGGTATTTCTATTGCGCAAACCTAGCCAAAAGGCAGCGGAGCGCCTGCTGTCGGATCCCCCCTTAAAAGCTGGAAGTGGAATGTGCCTACTCAGCACTGTCTGTATCCATCATGACGGTAATTTCACCTCACACTGGAAGGTGCAATATATGTCAGCACCTTCTTCAGATTGTTCCAGAAAGTCTGTTGAACACTCCTTGACCCCTCAAAAAGACCCTCTCAAGGTGGAACCTGCGGCAGTGGGGAAAGGAGACAGAGGGGAACTCTGCCAATGACAAAGATAAACGACTGAACTCGGCCTGCAGCTGCAAGTTGGGGGGAAAGTATCCCAGTGTGGTGCTGAGTCTTTTTTCATACCTGTTTTTTAAAATATCTTTTTACCGTTGTCAGCATCGTGTTGGGTGAAATACGAGCAGTTTAAAAAGTCATAATGCGGACTTGTGAGACCACAGCCATTTATCCTTGCACACTCAAAATTGACATCGCACACTCTGAAATTGGGCTGCTTGTCTTTTAAATCTGATAATAGTCTATTTAAATGAAATTACATTTAAAAGGCAATTTTAATCAATGAAGTTTAGAAAATGGTTATAACTTCTGGTCTATGGCTATTAAGTGCACTGAGAAAAATGAAAGTGTGAGTGCACACGATAGTGCGTGTTTGAAATTTTTAACTTTAGTCACTGGTGTGTTTCTAAGTCCAACCTACACATGATCCAGGGAGCAGTTTGCTACTGGAATATAATTAAGTCTTAGTTTGGCAGAAAGGGGCTCCTAGTTGAAAACAGATTTGCAGATGTTCTTCGTTAAAGATGGATGTGTAGAAAGGAAGGGGTCCAAATCCTTCCAGTTTCCCTTGGGGCGATTCTGTGTCGGATTCAAGCATGTATCTGTTGAAGCAGATAGCGCTGCTACCTGCCACAGCAAACTCTACAAACGAATGTTATTGATTATCTGTGAAAAACTTTCGCACGGTGTCAGCTCCGCCATATTTTGCTCGTTGTAAGTCTAGAAGCTAGACTAAGAGGTGCGGAATCCGATAGGCTGCAACCAGTCAGAATGAAAGAGTATCACCTAGGCAGCTCCGGGCAGTAAAGAGGTTAACACCAGTGGTTAGTGACCGCTGTGACCATCCTGCGGTTCCTCTGTAGCTGAAGCAAGGCCTTTAACAAAGTGCAAGGTTTTGAAAGACTTAGGGGTATATTCACAAGGAGTTAACTCCGATTTAAATCCACCTTAACGCAGCAACATTGGAGATAGATTTAACACCCCAGTCACAAGCTGGTGCAAACAGCAGACATAGTCAGATTTCCGGCGATAACAGACCCAAAACCTAAGACCACGGCGGACATCACCAACTAACGCTAATGAGATGCAGAGTAGGCGTTCCCGTGCAGAAACACATGAAAAAACAACAACACTTTCACAATTAACTGACTGATCCGCGAAGCGAACCGAAAACATGCGATAAGGCGCGGGAGATGCAGGTATTTAACACCTGCCTCAAGCATGTGTAAAGACGGATGACTACCTGCAGTAGGCAACTGAACCCCACTTACAGCCACACTCGAAGAACAAACAAGGCCATGGAGCTACTCATCATGCATCTAGGAGCCCCAACAGGGCCACAACACCCACTGCCACCACCCCCAGGACCCTGACCCGCCCCACCCCCGGACCACCACAGAGGCAGCGCAGAGTAAGACAGCAGACCTACCAAAAACGTACCACTCTCACAGACCTAACGCCCGAGGAAGTCATTGCCCACTACAGGCTCAAAAGGACTACCATTCACCGCATCATGACCCACATCGCCCACAGGCTGACGGTCCCAACACAGCAGAGAATCATATCCAGCTCTATCAAAGTTCATCAAACCTGTCCTGGATGCCATCCTCAGCTTAATACCCCAGTACCTTCACTTCCCCAACACTGCGCAGGAACATCTGGAGACAAAGCAAGGCTTATATACCATAGCTGGATTCCCAGCCGTGTTGGGGGCAATCAACTGCACACATGTCCCACTTGTGCCCCCTGCGGATACTGCACACCACTATCGCAACAGAAAGCACTTGCATTCCATCAATGTGTAGGCAATATGGGACCTCCGGGGACTCTTCACCAATTTTGTCGCCAACTACCCAGGCTACCCCTGCACCCAATACAGACATATAATGGCACCACAGCCACACAACAGTTGAACGTGTGGAGTTGCGGAATGCAGGCATAACACATTTGAAGCACTACTCTGCCCATATGACCCTACCCCAGTCCCCCGCAAGCCAGCGACCCGTGGTGGTGGGCCCATGTTGCACGCTGTGCTTACAGGGCCACTAGCCCTGTGCGACTCATGTCATCCCCCCTTGTAGTTCTGACATTGCATGTCTGAGGGCCTTATGACTGGTGGTGTAGTTGCCAGCATCAGCTACTCCCTGTGGGCTGCCTAACACTCACCCCACACACAGCCAGCACGGGTGTCACTGGATTGGTGGACCTGCCATCACATTCTGCAAACCAAGTATTGACTCTTTTCTCCCTGCACTGTCATAGGTGATCAGGGATATGCACACTGCTCTTGGATGATGACACCCCCCTGGCCACACCCACCCAGAGGCAGTACAACACGACCCACATACACACCAGGAGCATCGTTGAATGCACATTTGGCGTGTTGAAGTCACGTTTCAGGTGCCTGGATGGCACAGGTAGGAAGCTCCTGTACAGTTCGGACATCATGTGCAAGCTGATCGTTGCATTCTGTGTGTTGCACAACATCTGTGTTTGCACCAGGGCCCATGGCTCCCAGTTCCAGAGGTACCGGCCGATGGTGGTGGTGATGGGGCAGGTAGCCCACATCCCACTGCAGCAGCGGCAGGAATAACCCGTCGGAATACCATCATTGACACTTAATTTTCATGAGCACATCACATTGTGACTCTCCCTGCCAATCAATCGACAGTAGAAAATGTCCAAATGCACTGCATGTGTGAAGAAAACATATTTGCAGGTCTCAGCTTGTACTTCTACATTTTAATGTTACTTTTCCCTGCGATTTCGGATGTGATTTGGAAGGTTGTGCACATTTGCTGAACCAGTTGTGTCCTGTGCTCAGATGTGGTGGGGGTGCTGTTTGAACCGTGATGTTGTCAATGCAGGGGTGCACTCCTCCTTATGTGCATATGCTGCATGGTGGGTGTATCACTCCTGCGGCTCTGATTTGTCTGCCACTGGTCTCTTTTGTGCAGAATGCCTGTCGGTTCAGTTCTTCTACAGTGCTTGGATGTTGTGGTGTACATGTTGTCCTCTGCAGTTGGCCAGGGTGCATCCGTGATACTCCACTGCTGGTAGATTTTGTTCTGTGGCATTTTCTGCATGCTGTTCTTGTACTATTTTCCCGCATTGTGCTTGAGTTTTGCTGCCCTCGCACTGGTTGTCACTGTTTTCTTATTGTGCTTTTTTTGCGTTGGGGTTTGTTTCTTTATCTCCGTCGAGGTGGTTGTGTCGCGGACATTGTCCGCGGTGTCGGCAGACTATCGCATGCTACAGCCGTCTTGTGAATTCCTCGTTGTTACAGAGTTGTTTTCCCGCGATGGGCTGCGATGTTGAAAATTGCGTTAACCTACTCTTGCGGTAGTTATCACATACTCTTGTGAATATACCCGTTACTTTCTCAAGGTCTAGAAATACTCCACGTTGTTCTGGTAAACCCACAACCACCTCTCCTGAGTGAAGAGCATGATCACAGCCCATGGTGTTTGAAGCAACCACCCCATGGTCACAAACAGTGCTTAATTTAAATGTCAGTGTGATGCATACCAAGGCTGGTAGCCCTAAATCCACCTGATGCCTCTTGTTTCCACTACTAGACAATCCCAGCCTCATTATCAAACCCTCGCAAGTGTCTGCTTCCTCCAGTCTCGTCCTCTTTCTCATCTGTGTGTTTTACCTTCTCTTGAACTCTGTAAATATCTGATGCAGAAAAATAACTGTTGGTCCTCAAAAATAAGTGCTGTGGCTTCCACAGGCTCAAATTAAGCGCTGGGCATCATTATCATCAAACAAACTTCATTCGGCATTAATACTGTAAAAGTAAATCATAAAAAGATTTCATGCAATCATTCTAACAACAATAAATGACAAGGACCACAATTAAAATGTGATATGAGCGACATAAAATCACACATTATATGACTAAGAAAATTCGAATCCCCTTTAAGCTATCATAGCAAATTACTGCTAGAAGGACAAAGTGCAAATGCATAATTGTAATGAGAAGTTCGTGGCAGGCACTTGTTAAGAATATCTTTTTCTAATAATTAATGACCCTCTAATGAAACTAATAATTGCACACCAGACTTCTGGCACATCTAGCTTCTGTAAGTGGCAGTAATCCTTTTAGTAGGATTTTCAATTTAAAGGGAGTAAAACTGGATTGGACAATCGAGTTCACACCAACAACAACAAAGCATAAAATTAACTATACTTTGGTGTGAGTGGTTATCACACGGGCAATTAGAAGCTTTTCAAACCATGCTCCTTGTTGGATGAAATCTAAAAGAAAATGTAAAACACCCATACATTAACTGGTTAAATCTAATCTATGCTGAGTATTGTCTGCATAGATTGGATAAAACTCCAACTCGTATCTGGGGGATAAGGTCTAATAACTTGCCAAAGAGGACAACGAAGGGCATTGGTCCGGAGTGTACATTAAGCCTTATCCAGGCTCTGGCAGCAGACTTAGAAGTTCAGGGGTTGTAAAAACTTCAGAAACCCCCAGTCTTGAAAAAATGATGATGACATTAATAACCAGGGAATATTAACCATCTTGTCCAAGACCATGGAGTCTAAAAGAATACTTTGAGTGAGACCAAACGTGAGAGAATGCCAAATGATGTCCCATAGCTGGAGAGGAGCCAGCTCAAGTAAGTCTTCTAGATAGGTCACAAAACTGTACTTTTTTGAACCAGTGGAGATGTAGAGGTAAGGTACTGGGTTACCAGTTTAGTGACAAGGGCTGGCCACTTTTTTCTTTTAGTTCAATAAGTTTATTAAAGATTTAGAAGGTTAAAAAAGTTAAGATACAATACATAATGATACAATTGATATAGGAAAAGAAAAGAAATATATGAGTTCATTACAGTAATCGATCCAATTATAGATAGAGTAACTTAAATAGTATCAGACCAAATCAGGAAGGGCTGCCCACTTTTTTAACAAGTTCGTATAATTGTGGCTTCAGACCTCAGTCCGTTACGAGTGCAGAAATGAACATACTTTGGCAAAAGTAGCTTGTACAATTTCTAAAACCACATATTGTGGTATCTTTTAGGTTGAGACACATTGACCATTTGTTTTGTTGATTGCATTCTGCACAAATGTGCCTGTGCAAGAAAATGACAAAACAAGGAAAACTTTGGCAGAAACACTGTACAACCCATCTCTCTGCATAGGCAGAGGATAGTACTGGGGGATGGGGAGGGGGTTTCTAAGCGATCCATGCTTGTCACTGCTCCTTTGAGGTTGTCTCATGGAAAAATCCAAGATCAGTAGGAATGGCTGTGTGTCCCTTGTTTAGAATGTGAAAAGTACAGCAAAGGTATCAGAGAGAGAAATGGGTAAAGGGATGGACAAATGGTTACTGTTAAATGCTTGGTACAGTCAAAAAGCAAAACCCTGCTGCTTGGAATACTACAGAATTGGAAATAGTATTCTAATGGGGTAAGCATTACCAGAAATGGAAATCACCATAGCATAAGACGGGCCGTGTCCAAAATAATGATGTGAGGCTTAAATTAGGATTTTGAGCAGCAAGTACCATTAACCCCTTCGATGCTAGTGACAGAACCATTCCGTCATGCCTCACGGTTGGGCTGTGCGGATGACGGAATGGTTCCGTCACGACCACACCCGCGAATGGAATGTTCAGCACCGGGGGAGAATCGGCGCCGCAGGCAAGGTGTTAAAAAATGGTGAGGCCGATTCAGAACTAATCTGAGATAAAATTCTACACTTACTACTTTTGGTATTCATACAAGACATTTAGTAGTTGTAAAGTTAGGATTCCTAACTTTTCAACTACTAAATGCCATCTGTGAATACCAAAAGTAGTAAGTTTAGGATTTTATCTCAGATTAGTTCTGTAATCGGCCCCAGAGTTATGGGAGTGTAATTGTGAGTGCAGTTGGAAATCTCCCAAATCTGGACAGCCATCTTAACTACCATTAAGGATGGCTTCATTTGAGATTTAGTAATGGTCAAGCCACGTACCCTATCTGGGACACAGAGCAAACAGCCAAGAAGCTGAAACAACCTGAAGGGATATAAGTGACCCCCAAGGCAGAAGGCACCATTCATTCCCCCAACCCTCCTTGCAGATTGTGATAATCCTCAGACCACAGGAACAGCCTTCAGGAAAGATACCTACACGGGGGAGCTGCGTGTTCTAAAGCCAAAAACTTGCAGATTTCATTAGAACCTTGTGAAGATTGCAAAGAAATGTTGCGTGCCACTTACGAAGATCTAGCAGCCATCATTTGTTCGAGCACATCGTGGTCTCCTGTAGATGATGTCTCTTTGCCCTCTCTCTTTATTTATTCTGCCTCAGGCTGCCCTTTGGAGTTAGCTCAGTGTAGGTATATATTTAAATTTTTGATATGGTTCAATAGTTAATATAGAATGAGTCACACAATATAGCAAACATGTTTGCCTATTGAAATTTAAGCTAATCATGAGTGGTGCTCTAAGAACAGAGGTATGATGCGTTGTCACTGGTTGTTGTGATTAGGTACATATATGTGCTTTCTGAGGGTGAGATAAAAACTCATATCAGTTAATACTTCTTTTAAATGACAGTGGGTTGGCAGTAAATATCTTGTGCGAGTTCTGCATTCACTCGATTCTCTGTAGTTGTTACATACACAGAGGTCTCTGGATTTAATTACCAGTGCATCATTTGCTGGGCACTAATTTGTTAGATAAATGGTGCAGAAAGAGACAATGCAGAGCAAACGCTTATCCATCTCACAAGGCATTTAAACCTTCGGAAATAGAGATTGTCAAAAGTGTGCCTGGCCTGGAAGGAATTTCAGATTGTGTTTTTATCTGTTACTCGGGTGCTGCTTGTCGCCTTTAAAAATATCCTAATGCTCTCAAAACCCAAGTGAAGTGGCCCTATCAAGAAAAGGAAAAAAACTGCAGCGAAAGCACCCTTGGTTCCTGGGCTGTGAATGTGTAGTTGTGTTTTGAAAGTATTTTCCGAGTGCTAGTGTATTCTTGTCTGAAAGATGAAACTTTAACTTATAAATCCTGTTTTAGCCACTCAAAGTTACTTAATCGACAGTGTGATTGATGGCGGCGCTGTTCCATTTTGCTTATTGGAATATGTTATATTGTGTTGTGTCTTGTGTTGCGACTGATTGCACTGCATTGGTTGCTTTATGTTATTCCAGATTGGTAAAATAGCTCACTGGGATGGAGCAATTGTATCAATTATGTGTGTGTTGCACTTACCTGTAAGTCAAATAATCAAATCCTGCCCCTTTCCCAGTTCAGCAGACCTTCGAGGTGGTAAGACCTATTGCCTGCAGTGCCGGAGAGCTGCATGGCTGCGGCGGCAAGCGAAGCACATATAACACGTTCTTTATTAATGGTAGAACACTGGTTCATTTAGAATCCACATCAACGCTGGTTGACTACATTGGCAACCAGGATGTGCAAGCGTCATTCATATGTGTATGTACAGAGCATAAGTATAGAAGTCACGGACTGCCGTAGAAGGGGGACAGTAGATTCACTATTCAGCGAACATTCACTAAGTTAGGACCTCGAGTGCAATGGTTTGACCTGGGGGAGGGGCGGGGGGGAAGGAAGCACTGACAATCCAATGGGCCAGACCAGTGAAAGGTGCGTGGGGAGCATGGTGTTTGGGAGCGGTAATGGAAAGGAGAGTTTGGAGGGTGCTCTATCGGTGGGAGTCCCTCACCAGCGTGGATGCCACATTTAAAGACGGTTCTTCGTTACAGTCTCGACCTGCACCAAATGCCGGGTTAATATTATAAAGTTGGTGGGGCAGTAGGAAAGATGCCCAGGTTTAGACCAACCTGCTGCTGTCCAGATGTGCAGTACTTTTATGAAGGGTACTGGCAAAGCATGCAAGGAATCAATGAGGTGGAGGCCCCCATCTACACATACCTGATGTACAACATTGTTATGCCATTGCAAAGCCGGAAAATAACAAAATTACAGGCTTTGTAGCTGCAAACAGTGAGTCGGTTGGTCAAGTTTTCTGACTCATTAAATACCTTTTGTGACTCATTCCAAATCGTAAAAAGGACTGGACATAAAAGTAGATTCTGCCTTCTCTTTGAGAATTGCACTGTAATGTATCAATGATTTGTGGCAACAACTGACGTAAAGCCATTGAAATCTTATCTACTCCCAAGGAGGGTTGTACTGAGACAGAAAACAGGCCCAGACACCAAATAGGAGTGGCAGCCCATTAGTGAATCAGATAGCTAAAAAGGTGTCCCAGACTTGTAAATAGGGTGCCTTCGAACTGGCAAAGACACACTGCACAGGTGTTTAGAAACTTTGAGAGACTGCGTGCATTGGTGCTACCTTGAGTCAATGTTTGTGATTGTATCAAGGAAATCAACTGCAAAAAACAGCCCACCAGACCATAAAACAGGCCCTCAAACTTCCAAGAAACTGGCCCACACACAGACCTATCCGGCCAGCCACTCGGGTACTGCTTGATTGCCATATAGGCCAGTTCAACCCTACTTTCAAGTTGGAGTGTTAACTGATTCATAAAGGGGAAGTTGCTCCCATGGCACACTGCACCTTTGGAAATAACGTGGAGTGGCCTACTTAAATGTATCCCTTCACGTACCACAGGTACCACACTCCATGCACACACACACACACACACACACATACACACACACACACACACACACACAACGATACACACACAAATCCACACACACACACACACCCAACCACAACCACACACAATCACACACTACAACCACACCCAACCACACACACAACCACAACCACACACAACCACACATACACACACACCCACACACACAACCACACACACAGCCACACACACAACCACACACACCCAACCACACACATACAGCCACACACACACAACCACACACACAGCCACACACACAACCACACACACACAACCACACACATACAGCCACACACACACAACCACACACACAACCACAACCACACACACAACCACAACCACACACACACAACCACACTCACACAACCACACACATAACCACAACCACACACACAACCACAACCACACACACACAACCACACACAGAACCACAACCACACACACCAACATACACAACCACACACACAACCACACACACAACCATAACCACACACAACCACATACACAACCACACACAACTGCACACACAACCACAACTAAACACACACACACAACCACAACCACACACACAACCACACACACACACAACCACACACAACCACACACACACACCCACACACACACACACATGAATGGACATCAAGGTTAAGAGCATAACTATCAATAGTGCAGCAGGTGTAATGACACTGATGCAAAGATGTGTGAAGGGCCCACTGCATCCCAATTCTGTGTGTCTTTTACAATCCAGCAGGTTGAGGAGCCCATCTTCCTTGCTTGCATAAGATTCCAAGACATCCTTGCTGTAAACGTATTGATTTACCAAAATGTTAGGGGTAGAAGAAGCGAAACCATGCACTCGTTGGACTTGGATAACTTTGCACTTGATTCTTTGTCCCACTGTTTGCACTGCTGCTGAAGTGCTACACGGAGCTCAAGGCACTTAAACATCACAAGGATGCAGGGAGATTCAAGCCCTGTTTGCTTCTGTTCATAGCACTGCCCACATGGCCCTTGAGACCAGGGGTAGGAAGGGCAGCGGGAAGGGGACCATAGAACAAGCCAAGGGTTGCTGTTGCTACATCTCATGGCACCTTTAATTGAATACCATGCTCAAGATGCGTTCTTTTGCCTGCAGTATCACTTCATGCTGGGGCGGTCTTCTGAGGCCAATTGTCATGTTTTTTAGTCTATCTCTGAATAAGAAAAAAATACCTCTTTATTTCGAGGATGTTCTGTGCCCAACATGTTAACGGTATTTTACTATTGGGACGTTATTAACAAAAAGTATCATTATGTGATTTATCAGCAGCTGGCAACCTTCCTTTTGTCATCACTAAATATTCCAGGGTCCCCTCTACGGACTCCTGTGGCAGTGCACCACTTCTGTTTACAGATCTTAAAAGATACTACCGGATATTACTTGTTAAACATATAACATAATAACATAGGTCACGTTTTGACAATTTAAATGAGAACACCAGTATTGAAACATTATCTTGTGACATATTCTTGTTTTCTTGTAAAAAAAATATCACTTATTTTGAGGAAAGTTGATGTAAAAATATTTATGTATCATTTTCAAGATATTTTATAACCAGCACCCATCCAACGTCATGGTAGTCTCTCTAATCAAAGGAAGGTTAAAATTGTGTTGTTTGGCAACTTTTATTTTCTACTCTATGACAAAATTAATTATTGGCAACGTATAATTCGGATTGGTGGAAGAGATGAAGTGAAGCAGGGTTCTACCCAGTCAATTCCATTGCAACTGCTCTCGTTTCCAGATCGGTCTAGGATACATTGCTAAACAATGGAAACTTCCTTTGTGCAGTGTTTAAGGAGGTTGTGTCCAATGATTAAAAGCAGGTAATGAGCATTCCTATTGCAGAGTTGTCTCTCATCAGCCCCATCTTCTTCCTATTCTTCCAGCACTCAAGAGCCCAGCTGCGTTCCATGAGCAAAGGAAAAGTCTGGAGCGAGCCAAGGTAACGTCTGCGCATATCCGCACCTGTCTTTATAAATCAGCGCAACCCAAGGGTTCCATTTCAGCGGAGCACAATTTATGACAAGCACTGCAAGTGTAGGTTTCTCCAAGACCATAGCTCTAGAGGTACCATAAACTATCAACATTCAGGGGCATATTATCAAGGGATTTATCTCCGCTTTTTTGGCTTTAAAAGCCAAGAAAGCGGAGATTATATTATCAGCAACAGGGTGCTAACACGCAAATTCGCATGTTAGCACCCTTTTTCTCTACGCTTCCCCTTGCATCTCTAATGAGATGCAAAGGGGGCGTTCCAGAGAAAAATAATAGGAGAAATGTTGTTAAGCGACATTTCTCCTAATATCAAGGATTTTGCTAACCCTGTTAGTGATAAAAAAGCAGCGCTAACCACGGTTAGCACTGCTTTTTTTACACCTGGTATTTTCGTGACTTAGCCATGATATCCTATGGAAGGTGGATATCATGGCTAAGTTTGTGAGCCCCTATCATCAAGCTAACGCCAAACTTTGAGAGATTATCGTTGGTTTTCCAGTGATAATCTCTCAATTGGCAGTTAGCGTGAGGATTTTTATCACTTCTGAGATAAACCTTGCTAATAGCAAGTTATCTCTGCGATAATTTCCGGCGATGCTTAGCGTTAAAAAATTTGTTGCTAAGCATCGTTAGCGGGTAATATCGCTTAACGTTGATAATATGCCCCTCAGTTTCCAACCTAGCCTGAAATATTTCTCTTGTGTACTGCCGGAGAGATATACAATGGAAACGGTGCATCTCTGATACGTGACATCAATGTTCGCGAGCTGTCATGTCGTATTACTTCATGTAACGTCACAAGAAGCCTGTAAAAGCCCGGGTACTGTTTGGTCACTAGCAGAGTGGATAAGATCCGGGTTGTCTTTTTTATTGTTATTCGCTTTATTTTTGCTTTGATTATCAAATGAATGAGAAAGGTCATGCCTCAAATACTTGTCAAAATGTATTGTTATAGAAAATCCTGCGTCAGGTAATTGACACGAGAGCAGAACTCCTCAAAATCTTCATAAACTTAAACTACATTTCAATTCACGTGAAAAGTATCTAATTAATTGTCCATTCAATTTTCTGTATCCAATTTTTCAAGGCAATAGACACATTTACAACCAACATGCAAATAAACATGTGCCGCCTCACGGTTTACTACGAGCCTGACTGCAGTCAGAGAAACCTTGCATCAGCATCTGAGGTTGCATTTTTTACTGCGCTGTAACAACATTTAGCAAGGCTATCTAGGGTTAGATTTAACACTGTGCCATTAGGCCCTACCCCAATCAGGGAAAGCTAAGTTTGTCATGTAGGGTTGGACGTAATACTGTGCCATAGCACCTTACACAGCAATCATCCTCGAAACCTAGCAACCAAGCAATGTATCATTGCATTTTTAATTGGATATAATATTGTGTCATAATGCCTCATCTGTCAACCAGAGAAAGCTAGCATGACCAATTAGAGCTGGATTTATTAACACTCTGCTGTAACACCTAACCCATCAATCAGAGAAAACTTTCATGGTCATCTAGGATTTAGTTTAATACTGTGCCTTAACACCTTACCCATCAATCAGAGAAAGCTAGCTTTGTAATGAAGGGCTGAATTTAACACTGTACCATAGTGCCTTTCACATCATTCATAGAAACATCACATTGCTGTTTAGAGTTGGATCTAATACTGCGTCATAATGCTGTTTCCCCTCAACCAGGCAAAGCTATTATTTCCTAGTAGTGTTGGATATAATACTGTGCCGTTACACCTCACCCATCAATAGGAGAAAGCTGCTATGGTCATCTAGCATTTAGTTTAAATACTGTGCCTTAACACCTTTCCCGCCAATCAGAGAAATATAACGTTGCCATCTATGGTTGGGTTTAATACTGTGCCTTAGTGCCTTACACATCAATTAGAAAAAGGTATCTGGGGTTAACTTCTTAAAAAATCCCAAATTTTGATTCAGATTTGTGTTTGCCAAATACACCTGCATGCACCCCCTTCAGTCTATTAATTGAAACGCATCATTCTGTTTTGATTATTTCAGATATTGAGACTCCTCAACTGGAACGGACACGACTTAGAACAGGAAAGGGTTTCAAAAGAATATTAAAAATGGTTGCCAGCAAAGCAAGGAAAGCTTCCTGACATAAAATGTTACTAGCATCCAATTTTCAGTTTTATTATTCGCATATTTCATGTCGGTCAGCTTGCATACCGTTTCTAAAACTATACTAAACTGTTTTAAAGGGATAAACTCCAGAGGACACGAGTGATTTACAGGTGTCCAGCAGTAAGCTGTAGAGAAATAGAATAATAAATGTAATAAATGTAAATAAAATAGCCGGAAGGTTAATATGGCTACCTACAGTAGAGCAGGGGGAATGGCACCAGGACCCATGGACACCTCACTAATAGATGTTTTCTTAACTTCTAAAAAGAGGGGCGAGCGCACATTTGCCTTGATTAAATTAGGGCACGTGGCAGCCTTGCTTCTCCACCTGGAAAGAAGAATGAAGGGGATGAGGCCTAGGCAGCAAACCTAGGATTCATCCAATACAGCATTCACCAGTGCCAGTAGCGCTCTCATAAGAAACAAGTTGGGTCCCTGTGCTTATGTTTGTACAATTTAAGCACTGTCTCTAAGCAGAGACCACTACAACGCTTCCTGTTCACAAACACTTTGAACGGACCGCACTAAAACTAATAAAGCCTATTTGAAATAGTGATTGCCAAATACCAATGTTTTGCGATGCCACCATGTCTGTGATTGCTTTTCAATAAAGCAATCTTTTTTTGTTCAAATCCAGAAGGTTTTACATAAACCATTTACCGCGGCGTAAATTCCACAGTGGTGCGGGCATTCCATTAGGTGGGCAAGGCTGCATCGGCCAACGGTCGTGCGTACCTCAGATTATATCGCTGCATTAAGAAGGATTTTATAAAAGGGATAGTTTTTAAACATGAAGTCAGAAGCATTTATGACCCTCCACCATCTGAGACGGATGTATGTTGTTGCTTTTACAACCAATGCCTTTACCACGCAACTTTTACAACGCAAGTCGTTACAACGACTTGCGTTGGGGGGCGCTGGATAGTCAATAGTTTAATTTACTATTCCAACTCCAGTCCCCGTGGATAGTAGGGAAGGTTTTGGATAGTAAATTAAACCATTCCCTATCCTACAGCGCCCCCCAGCGTAAGTCGTTGTAACGACTTGAGTTTTAAAAGTTGCGTGGTAAAGGTAGTGCGTGGTAAAACTTGCGTTGTAAACGCTGTTCCCCTCTGAGACAATGCCATTGGTGTATTAATTAAGAGGCAAGTCACTTTTTGTGTGCACCTTATGTGTGACTTAGGGCCAGATGTAGGTGAAATAGATTTACCGATTTTAAATGACCGAATTTTACCGATTCGGTAATTAAAAATCTGTAAATCTATGGGGTCGACATGTAGGTATTCCAGATGTGCTGGAATACCGAATCGGATGATTTCGGTATTTACCGATTCGGTAAATACCGAATCGGTAATGCCCATTCATTCCTATGGGCTTTGAAGCCCATAGGAATGAATGGGCATTACCGATTCGGTATTTACCGAATCGGTAAATACCGATTTTCACAAGGGTGCAGGGGATGTCACTTTGACACCCTCTGGCACCCCCAAAACAGGCTCGGATGCCTTGTGGCAGGCATACATGCCCTAAGGGCAGGTCTGCCTGTCACATGGCATAGGTGTGCATGCACACATGTGCATGCACACCGGAATCGGTATTTTACCATCAAATTGGATTTGATGGTAAAATACCGATTTGGTAAGGCTCCTGGGACTCTGAAGAGTCCCACCTACATATGGGTGGCTCAGATTCGGTAAATTTACCGATTTTTAATTTTACCGAATCGGTAAAATTACCGAATCGGTAATTTTACCGATTCGGTAAAATAAAGCCCCCTACATTCCAATCACCTATTTACCGATCGGTAACGGCCGAAAATACCGATTTTCGGCTGTTACCGACCGACCTACATCGGGCCCTTAGATTCTTATTATATATGGATCAACATTATAGCTTATTAAATCAAACACAAGAAGCAATTGAACAGTGCACACTCTGAAGTTGAATATTTCAAAATGCTCTAATGTGCACTAGCAATGAAAAAGGAGGCATAGTTAAATTAAATATTTGCTTAGGATCACTCAATTTGTTCAAGCAGGGAAGCCGGAACTGATATCAGGTTTTCTAGTTTGCCATTATGCAATTCAGCCTCTCCCTGGTTATCTTTTCTCACACCTGTTTTGCATCAAAGGTTAACCCTTTGGCTTTGATTATGGTGCATCAGGTTTGAGCATGTGTGGCAGGTGGAAGCTACCTAAAAGTGAAGCTCATTTTAGGCTCAATGGTCCAAAAACACTGCAAAATTAATCAGAGTCAGCCACCTTGCACGAGCCTCACTCGAGCCTGGCTCTAGCTTTCAGTGGCTCTATAGTCTTAGGTATGAGACTGTGCACAAGTCCAATGGCAAAGCACCTGTGGTCTGTACAAAAGAGGGAAAACAGTGAGGTGGAAGAGGATCATCCAACAGAAGGGGTAAAAAGGAAGAGTGGAGAGGTGGGACAAGGAATATGGGTCATACATAGGATGGGGAGAAGTGGCATTTCTTTTAGGGAATTCTAGTAGGTGTACATTTGGAGAATTCAACAAGTGTAAAGGAAATACTTGTTGACGCAATAAACATGGAAGTTGGGAATTGCATTTTGCGATAAATGTGAGAGTGAAATTTGTTGAAACCTTGACTCAGCTATTGACTGGTAGAAACTGATGACGATATTTCGAATAAAAAATTCCACACTCACTGGTGAACAGTCTGGGTTTTCTGATTCGATCAATAAAATGTGAAGATTGTGTACTCGGACTGACAATATCTAACGTGAGGCTATCCTCATAGAGTCATTGGTAAAACAAACTTGACAACTTTGCAGCAAAAACTGTTTCACAGAGACTTTTTCGGTCGAGCATGGGCAGCGCATGCGCTGCTCTGCGAGGCATGCTGTATTCAGGTATGGACTTGAAGCTCTGCCCACTCTCCGCCCATCTTATCAATTGGCTCCTGCTATTGTCCTTTTTCAATGGTTGCTACTGATTCGTTAAGAGGCTTGTTAGTACCGCCTTAGTAACGCCCAGCAGCTGTCCGTGCAGGTAGCAACGGTGGGGCAGTGGGACCGCGTTGGGGGGATTTCGAGGGACCATGCAGTGGGAAAATTAATTATTTATTTAATTTTCCCTCAGCATCGTCCCACGAAATCCCCCACACCCCCAGGTAGCCCCACCGCTGGTACCTGCACGGACCGCGGCTGGTAACGCCTTGTCTGCATTTGTAACCTCTCATGAGTACTGGACTTTTTACTTGTGTTGTTACACAGTCTGTTTTAGCTACAGTCTGTGAGCACTACTTTCTTTAATGTCTTTAATCTAGCTGCTTTTGCAGGCACAACAGGCTCTCTCTAACCCACCCTGCTTCTATGACAGCGCGGCGCCCGATCATGGACGCTGCGCTTTATCTTTCAAAAATGCTCCCTGCACAGGGCGGCTCTTCTGAGCGTGCTATGCTACTAAACAAATGCTTTTGACTTTTAAAAGTGCCCCATACCTAGCTTTTAGTTTAATGGCGGCCGCACCTTCTTTAGATGAGCTGCATCTTAAAGATAGTTGTGTGGCCGACGTTAAAAGTTAAAGAAATGCATAGGGCGTTTTTACGAAAAAAAATCATTTGTTAACTTGACAAACAAATGTTTTTTTTATAAAAGTGCCCCATTTCAATTGAATGGCGGCTGCGTACCTTTCTTTACACAAGCCTCGTCTAAAGAAATGGGCGTGGCCGCCATTAAAGTCAAAGTGCGGTATAGGGCGCTTTTACAAAAAAAAAACATTTGTTTGACAACTTACACAACTGCTTTTTTTTGTAAAACCACCCCATTCGAGCTTTCACTTTAATCATGGCCACGCACCTTTCTTTAGACGCGAGTCGTCTAAAGAAAGGGTCATGGACACCATTAAAGTGAAAGTGCGGCATAGGGCGCTTTTGCAAGCAAGCATTTGGAATACAAACATTTGCCAGAGTTTAAGCTATTAGCATTGCAAATGACAATGCCTTTTATTTATGTTTTAAAAATCAAAACAAAAATTAAAGGCATTGTCACTTACAATGCCACTACCTCAAACTTGCGTGTATGAGAGACCTATTGCATTGCAAATCCTTGTTGGAATGGGCGCGCGCTATATATAATGCTGCTGCCAAGTGTCAAGGGACTCAGTCTGGCGCAGGCTACCGTAAATAATGGGAGAAATTTTAAACACAGCTATCATTCAGACAGTTCCCAAATGGAACAAATAACTGAGCCAGGAAAACATTCATTGAGGTTTTTTTTCCCTAAAGAGAACAGGCTGACATTTATAGTGTGGTTTTGCGGAACAATGACCTTTGAGCCTACATATAGTCAGAAAGTAAACAAAAAACTAGGATTGTGTTCAACAATCTAATTCTAATTCAGTTGTGTGTTTGTGTGTTCAGATAACATGTTACATATTTCCATTAGGTGTGGGTCGTTATGAGGACTTGGTGCGTTGTGGGTAACTTTGAGGTGCAGCTAGTTTGAGCCACTAGGGGCGGCAGATAAGAGTGCCAGAGAAGGAGTATCTCGAGGGCACCTGCAGTACTTTTTATGAAGCTTGGTTAAAATAAGAGACCAGCAGGGCTCTTGACTCTACCAGTTGTTGTCCATGCCCTGGAGCCAATCAGAGAGGCCCTGCTCTATCACTCAGTGCTTAGCACTACCTGAGGCTGCCTATGTCTATGGTCTTATGTATGTGGATGAAAGAAATTGCTGCATGTGTCTAAATGTATTGCAAGCACGCTTGTTTTATTAGGTTCTGGCACCAGAATGTTGCAGTCATAACACTGTCTGAAGTATTGTGTCTTAAATATCTTTTCCAAAAATATCAGCCCATTGGAGTTAATATTGGAACATCTATGCCCAATGGGGTGGAATTTTTGTAAACGAAATTTAGGACACAGTATTTATGCCAGGTTTCTTTTATGTCTATGATATTCTGACACACAACCTTTTCAGGTAAGACTAGTATAACCATATGGAGCAGTTACATATTCCATAGCAGCTCCATAAGTCCCCATCTGTAGAAGTAAGCACTGATTGGTGGCTGTGAGGCGTATTGATGGTTTAGTATCTCAGTGCCCTTAGTCATGTCTGACACAGTGGCATAGCATGTGTGTGAGTGTCAGTAGAAGAGTGAATTAATAAATGAATGAATGAATATACATGGGTTGGACCATTTGGAGAATTAAATTGCTTAAAGTCGTTTTATGCTATATACCGGAATCTGTGTGACATAACAATAGAAATATGTGAAAATCCTTCCAATATAAGTAAAATACAAAGTGTCATACTTCAGGGTGTAAACCATTGGTATGTATTTTTGTTTCACAGACTGAAGAATATTTAAAGCACAAAATGAGAAACAGACCCGAAAGGTCGGATTTGGTCAATATGCACATTCTAGAAGGTAAGAAGTGCTTCCTTTTGTTTCTAGTTATGCGTGAAATGATATTGAAGCATTGGAAGCGCGAGCGTCGCTCCTCATTTTCACCTCCTGATTTTGTATGTGGTACTACGAACTCCACTACCCACCTTATTTAGGAAGCACGAGTTAATAAGCACCGATCACAAAATGCAATCAGAAAGATTCACACAAAAACAAACTACAAAACAATTCATATTTAGCCTCGTTCTTAGATTTACAAACAGGGGTGCATGTAAGTCACGCCGGGGTTGCAGTGAACCACTCACCTATCATATCAAGTACGCTGCATACATTACTGGTCGGTCCGACAAATGGCTGTGTTTGCCCCCATAAAAGGCCCAGCATAGGGGACGCGCCTGCGAGCACCCACATACCCACCTGCAAATGGGAAAAGTTAGAGCTTATTTTGTTTTCTGGAGTTAAGCCCCAGCGTCCATTGATGTCAAGCATAACATGCCCTGCCCTTCGTCTTTTCCTGGGAGGCAGATACGCGTAAAGTAAGACTCCTGTGCACTAATGCGCCCGCTCCGGGAATCAGTGTTTGCCTCTTGGTCACAGGCTGGACCACAACAGGCCACTCAGCCTTTCATCCCTCCAAGTTGGACACTATGAGTGCTATTGAGTTAGGTGACAACAAACATCTGCTATTCAGCACCAAGAAGCCCCAAGGAGTGAATATGTACTTTACCAAATGGGCAGACTGCCTTCAATTAGAGGCTGAGCGAATGAACATAGGTGACCTGAGAGAGAGAGAAGAGGGAGGGGGGAGAACAAGAGAAGAGATAGTAAGGGGGAGAGAGAGAAGAACGAGGGAGAGTGGGGAAGGAGAAAGAGAGAGAGAGAGAGGGAGAGAGAGATTGAGAGAGAGAGAGAGAGAGAGAGAGAGAGAGAGAGAGAGAGAGAGGGAGAGAGAGAGAGAGAGAGAGAGAGAGGGAGAAAGAGGGAGAGAGAGGGAGCGAGAGAGAGAGAGAGAGAGAGAGGGAGGGAGAGAGAGGGAGAGAGAGAGAGTGAGAGAGAGAGTGAGAGAGAGAGAGAGAGGAAGGGAGAGAGAGAGGGAGGGAGAGAGAGAGAGAGAGGGAGAGGGAGAGAGAGAGAGGAGTGGCTTAATTGCACGGAGAAGACTGGGAGATATGTTTAGTTCTTGCCAAGATTGTACCTTCCCAAATGGCATCAGACTCCCAGTTAGACTGATGTCGAAGCTTGATTTAGTGCATCAGTCACATCTTTGATGGAGCACGTCTGGTGCAATCCCAGTTGGTGCAATGCATTAATAGTGTACATCAGTCTTTCTGATAGATCAGTTCTGGCATTGGCGACTGATGAAGACAGCGGTATCTAGAAGCCAGATGTGTGGACAGGCGAGAAAAGGGGGAGCCTTTATCACAGTAGATAATGAATAATAACTCACAACATTCAATAAGTCATAGCTCAGGCAGATGGGCTGTCAGGAAATGAAGGTGTCGTGTACAGGCATGTAGCCTTGTTATTGTCGTCTGCTACAGAAAGCAGACCTGCCGCCTGGCCCCTTGTTCGCTTTTCATGGATTAAAGGTCTTTACTAAGTAAATTGTTTTTCAAGACCGAGTTCCATATTTATAACTGAGCAGACTCATGAAGATATGTGTTGTTTCAGTCCTCACTTTTTATTTGGGGAAACAACTTTTCAAGAATATACAGATGAACCCTGGTGTCCTTCCTGGGCATCCCTTAGACAAGTTAACAGTGGATCCCACTTACCCGCCCTTTAACACCCCAGGGACTGTTCTGTCAACCCCAGGCCACAGGATACATGAAGGTAAAGGCTGGCCTTCATTACACGAATCCCGTAACTCCGCGTGTGGCCGCTAGGAGTTGCCAGCCACACCAGGTATTAGAAATGTTGTAAGAGTACTTCGACTTCCATGTCTTATAACCGGAAATTTCTCCTTCAAAACAGGTGAGCTTTACTGGTGAAAAATGGACCGCAAATGAGATATAACATGTGGGAATCAGTCCTGTGACACTGATCCCTGGACATCATTCCCCATCTCTAAGAGACGATCTTGTAATGACCTCATATTTCCACAACTCGGAAGAATCTCCTGTATTTTGGGCCTTCTAGCTTTGCTTACTTTCTGTGGTTCCACACATTTCTCTTCCCCAGACCCTCAGCAGCCAAGAGAAGGCTATTGATAGGCAAAGCCTCGACTGTGTGATGTCATTCTGCTAAACAAAGGTCCCCAGGACTTTGTTGAATCAATGTCCATGTCTTTTTCAACCATGGCTTGCTTTGTGGGAAGTTACCACAACCATTTCCGAAGAGTCTGGAAAACAGTAGCCTTGCTAGTTCTTCAGTTTCTAATCACTTTCCTTTAAGGCCGATGTAGGTTTTGTAGAGGTTTTCGCTTTCCTTCTTGTCTCACCATGATAGCGCTTCTGTGGCTAGCAATAATCACTCAGTAAGCTTGCCGCCATTCACTTGTGCCTATTTGTAAGTCTGTAAATGAGTTTTGTGCGAAGTATCATTGGCAAGGCACTACATAGAGGCTCAAATCCAGTTTTAGAGGTCATATCTAGCGCCATATATCCAGTTCTGGAGCCCTCATTGTGGGAGACAGTCCCAGAGAACTGCATAATAAAAATGGTCCTCAAAAACAACAGCGTTCCAAGAGGCCACGCACAGAAATAAGGATGGCTTCGGTGCAGCTGAAATTCAGAACCCCTCAGGCTTTAGACACTTCTTTTCAGGGACCGTCCTGAATTATAGAACGTTCTACCCAATCTTTTAAGAGCTCAGTTTTATTGTTTGTATCTAGGAAAGAACTGCAGGCACTTCTTGCCCGTAAATAGCTTGCCCAATCTGAACTTTACTTCACCCTTATGTATTTAGTCATAATCCACCCAATATACTGACTTTACCCACTAAACCAGTGGTTTTTAACCTGTGGTCCTGGGACCCCCTAGGGGTCCGTAACACCTGCCCAGGGGGTCCTCAATTCCATATGAAATTAAAAAAATATTAACATATTAATAACGTTTATGTAAATAAAGAAGCAACTTTGAAAACTGAAATGTTTAAAACTTTCAGTAAATGTGTAGGAATTTGAAATTGGGAGCTAAAAATTCTTGGACTAATTTAGGGGCAGATTTATGTTAACTGGCGCATCCCCAGGGATGCGCCAGTTAACATGCGCCACAGTGCGCCACAGCTCCGCCAGCCATGGTGCGCCGCATTTATAATGCGGCGCACCATGGTGCAAAAACGGCACAGATGCGTGACGCATCTGTGCCGGAAATGTGGCGCATTGCTGGAGTTGCGTCGCAAGCGCGACGCAGCTCCAGCAAGGCTCGGGGGTGCCCCATTTTAACAATGCTGCGTCAAGACCTACGCCTGCTTCAAGCAGGCGCAGGCTTTTGACGCAGCATTGGCTTAAAAGTGACTGAGTGAAATCTCATAGATTTCACTCAGCCACTTTTGCGAGGCGCACCTGCCCCGGAACGCCCACCCTGCGCCGGAACGCCCACAAGCGGCGCAGGGCTTTACAACGTGACGCATCAGCCTAGATGCGTCACGTTGTAAATCGTTCATAGGGATGCGCCACGTTTACGCCGCCTTGCGTGACGCAACAGCGGCGTAAACGTGGCGCAAGGGCCTCATAAATCTGCCCCTTAGAGTTTAGAGGATAAGATACTCCTCTACAAAATCGATGGATATCCTGTCCACCGTATTATACATGCATTATATTAAATGGTATTTGTAATATGGTGCTTGGAATATTCGTCACTTTTTGGATGGAGCATCCTATCCACCAAACTCTAAATTAGGCACCATGTTGGTATCTTCAGATTAATTAATGTGAGCAGTGCGTCACACCAGCCGTGGTCGGTAGGGGAGTACCTGCCGGGGCGGTGACGTAGGGAGGGGGAGGGGTAGGGTGGGGGGTAGTAATCTATGGATAATGGAGGTTTACAGTTAAGTAAACATTTAAATAAATCAATCAAATTTTGTTGCGCGCACTGCATTGCATGTGGGGATGTAGTGCACACAACGAAATTCGTTTCATTTATTTACATGTTTATTTACCTGTAAACCTCCATTATCAATAGATTACCCCCCCACCACCCTGTCCCACCCCCTCCCTACGTCACCGCCCCGGCAGGTACTCACTCCGCTACCGACCGCGGCTGTGTCACACAGAATATAGTATGCATAATGGGTGGATTCAATTGAATTTAGAAAAGCTCCAACCTTCCCATTAAAATTTCAGTTTAGATTTTTTTAATATTTGATTGTAAATTAAATTAAATATTTCGTCATTTATGTATTTGTTTGATGAATGCTTGTTTCATAATTTTTGTGTATTGTTTTGCGGTTCTAATCACTGAAATTGCTTAGCCTGAGGTCCCCAGTTAAATTAATGACTCAGTAAGGGTACCCTGATCACAATAATGGTTCAGAGGGGGGTCCCCAGGCTCCAGTAATATTGAAGTGGAGGTCCCATAAGTTAAAAGGTTAAGAACTACTCCCCTAAACCGTTCTCTGAATACAGTTATGTGATTTTACAATTCTTACCAAGTTGCTATTGCCCCTGATTGGTCTCTACTGCACGTAATGTGTTTTTATACTGTAGACCACATTAATAGTCTCATATGCAGATGAGCTATAGAATAATATTAAACTTTTATGAAATCTGCTCTGGGATCTGATGCCTGTGACATATGTATACACTTATGCAAGGGTCACCAAGGTAACACAGAAAGATATACTGAACCTGTTAAATGACTCAATGGTGTAAAAGTAACCTTAAGTGACCACCGAATGGCGCATATCATTACTGTTCAAAACAAATTTAAAAAAACAACATTAGCATCTTGATAGAGACCTTCAACTGCTTAGCTGGAGGCTCCCTGCCTGTATGACCTCTCCAGAACATCTCTCTAGTCCTTCAATGCTCCATATATTGTTAAAAGGGAGGGATCATAGAGATAGAGGCATCATTTCTATGTAGATGATACTTCCAGGATTGAAGTGCCATATCAGGGGAAGTCATGTCAATGTCGTTTTTTTCAGGCCCAGCAAGCCAGTGTTATTTTATGTTATGTTAATAAATGGAAAAACAAACTCGAATGTTATCCACAGAGATCCAACCTCATACCTGGAAGTGACAGATTAACATGGTAGCCTTCATTAGAGGTTTGTAAGAGTAATTCTTTCCCATCAGGATAGAAAACAGTCAACTTCCACATCCCAAGTAGGTAAACATTTGAAAAGCTCTGATGAGGGTGTGATATCAGAATAGCACTGGCAGAATATTGTCCAACAAATAACATTTCCTAAATACCATCTGCAAAAATATCTCACCATTCTAGGTAATGTTTCTGGCAGACAACATTTCTCTGTGAGACATTCTGATGCACACCTAAGTACTGTAAAGAACTGGTATCATAAACATTTTATGGTCCTACATTTACTGACTGTGGAAGAATTAAAACCAGAGTAGGCCTTGTCAAAATTTGAGCTAATAACATTCATATTAACGCGGAAGTCAACAGAGAGTGTTAACTAACTGCATCATCCTGTCAATAATAAGTCTCCGTGTAATTCTTTCTAACAAGCAAGCAAATCAAAGCTAGTGTCTGTCTTTATTTCATAGTAAAACTAAAACTGTCGAGTTTCTGAGCTGACCTTGTTGGTTTTGACCTCCTAGACTCAGGCGCAGATGGGTCGCTTCAGGCTACTCAGATGAAGCTGAAAAGAGCCCGCCTTGCAGATGACCTGAATGAAAAGATAGCTCTCAGGCCAGGTCCCCTGGAACTGGTGGAGAAGAATATCATTCCAGTTGATTCAACTGTGAAAGAGGCGATGAAAGGTAGACCAAGCACTATTTCCTTATTTATTTTCTGCAGCCACCTATGAACAGTATGACGTGGATATGCAAATTATATCTAGGTTGTATTAACAGAAATAAATTAGATAATTTATCAATCTCTTATGTCTATAGAGTTTATCTAGAAAGAGTAAAACATCTCAAGGATGCTCTGCAAAGGTGTCCTACAATTGTCCTCAAGAGGGGGAATGATACTGGAATTTAAGAACACCTCTGACTGCGTAAATTGGTTCAATTGAGATTAGTTTGCATGCAAATGTAGCTCATGTACATATATCCTAAGAATTCAGGATGGCTCGAGCCTGACACAAGTGCAACCCTCAAGGACAAATGGTGGACACCGTCAAATGTTTGTAATGAGAGGCTGTAATGTATTCTTGGATAATGGAAACTATTTTGCGGAAGGGCTTGCCTTGAGCAAGCTCATTGAAAACCAGTTAGATTTTCAAAATGATGAGTGTCAAGCATTAAATATAGGTCAACATTTGTATAGTAAGATGTTAAGTAGAGTCAAGAGTTTGGTAATCTGTATTTTAGAGCATATATTTCTGCGACAGATGCTTTTTATGGGTGTGAAACATTTGCATAATTGCTCAAAATGTTGGCAACATTACATGAAATGAACACAATTATGCAAAATGCAAATCTGTCATCTCGCATTCTATTTCAGCATAAATTCAATCCTCACATCAACTTTTGATGTGGGGTCTCATTTCACTCTAAAATGATAGTGCAGAAAAACAAACAACAGGCGCTCATGTTCTGTAATTCCCATGCATTTAAGAAAAATGTACAGCAAATTAAGCATTCACTGTAAATTGTTACCACAACTGTCATGTATGTGGAATAATGGTATAATTTAAGGAATTTCTGGAACAGTCCTAAAAAAGGAAGATGGCCTGAGGTACTTTGACCGATGGCCCAATATTAGTTGGGCCATCGGTCTATGGTTTCCATGGATGAGACAGTGGAGGCTCTATCGGGGGAACATGATGGTTCGCCCAACTCTAAATAGAGCAAGCCAACTGGGGTGTGCAGAATTTGTGGCCAAGTACTCTTCCAATCAAACCCTTATTATGGCTGCTAAGATTTTAAAAATAAAGCATTTTGAGAATCAATTTCAAGTAGTTGCCCCCTAAATCTAAAACATGCAGGGCTGCCACCACAGGGATGCGTTCCACAGAAGTCCAAGGCAGATGCAGAGGCGGGGTAGGGAATGGAAGGGCCAATGGTTGAGTAAGTGCCAGCTCTACGGTGTCATTACTTTTAGTTGTCAGTCTTTGGTATGTAAACATCCTCTGAAGTTCAGATTCACACAGAAATTGAATTTATAACAAATATAGAAGTTGCAACATTCCATGGAATTAAGCCCCACATGTTTGGTTTTACCGAGTTCAGAGGAAGCTACACTAAAAATTAAAATACATTGCCTTAAGTTTGCTGTTGTGGATGGCACTCACTTTTCTGGGAGCCTGGCCAAGTTAATTACAAATCATTTTCTATAGATATGATACTCCGAGCTATTCTAACTTATCCAAAATGAACATGAGAGAGTTGAAACAAGGAAGGCAAGTAGGAAATGTGTTTAAGTCAAACATCATAAAATGAAGCCAATTTGAGGCAGGCTTCTAAAGAAGCTGACATATTGTATTGCTCACAATGTTGTACTCAGTTTGCAATTTCAGTAAATCTCAGGCACCATGCCATATGTTGTTGCAACAAATCCAGCATCCTTTTAGAGTTTTAAAGGCAATAGGTTTCACTGTAATGCAAAAGTGGAGTTGACTGAAAATATATAACAAAACAGCCCTCATCAAACAGCGGAAAAGAAATTCCAGGATTTAGTAAACAGAAGGATAACCATGAGCAATCTTGAGGTTACTGATGGACTGAAAGTATATGTGTAAAGAACTGAACCCATTGCTGGCGCTCTAGAAGTAAACTATAGAAGAAGTAAACTATAGAGTCAGAAACACTTCCTGTTAGTCCCCATCGCAGGTGCATGACCGCCACAGAGATCCAACAAAACAGAGCTTCCCAAACTTTTTAGAACCACCACTTGATATTCAAACAAAAAACTTGTGTGACTCACCTAACTTTAATGAACATGAGACAGGGAGATTTTTTTAATGTAATAACAGCAATTGCTTGTAATTGTCGGGTCCTTGACCGTGCCCTTTAATATTGAACTGTGTCCAAGACATTCATCTGCCCATAGAACTGGTAGATAGTGAACTCTAGGGGAGTTCTGGAGCTAGAATACTTTGTCAGAGTGGGGTGCTGGCCTATGGCATCCTTTCACTATAATCACACTGCTTCTGAAAAATCTTGGTGTTGATACTAGGGATTTTACCAAATTTGAAAAACCTCTTCTGTAGCAAAGCGTGGAATATGGTCTCATATCAATTTTTGTATTAAAACGAGGCCCATTAATGCATTTTGGACTTTACATAAGGCATTGGAGCACGTTACAGGAGCACTAGAGTACAATACACAAGATCAGATTCATTTTATTTGAAGGACAGCAGATTGAGTAGTTTGCTCAGAGTCAAAGGATGTTGAGCCAAAGCTCAGACTCGAACATGGATCCCCAGAGTGAAATTCAGCAGCTCATGTCATTAGACTGCATTCATATTCAGAGGCGGCAGGCTTGTACTGAGGGCGGAGGTGGGAAGGCACAGAAAAAAACATCCTCCTCCCTCGTGTGTCTTCAGGAAGTTCCTGATGCAGGAAAGTGCACTACCCAATCCTGGTGCTGCTTTCACAGCATCAAAGCAGCAGCAGGATTGGGTAGAGCAGGCTCTCCCAGCGCTCCTAAAATCACCGGAGGCCTGTGCTTTCTGTAACCCAGCTGTCTAAGACAGCTAAGTTAGAGAACTTGAAAATGTGCATGTCTGACTGTCTTGCCCAAGACGAGCAGCCAAAGAGACATGCCCATTTTAACACGCATAAGTTTCTGCTGCTGCCACTCGGCAGCACTGGCCACGCCCCATCCTGACACTTAGTTCAGGACTGGTTCTGAAAAAGAAAACGGTAATAAATAAACTTTATTACCGTTTGAATTTTCAGCTCTGGAGCTTGTGGGGCGACTCTGCTCCACTCAAATGGAGGAGCCGTCCGTTCAGATTTCTCAATGTATGTGTGAAAGTCATACATAAGTGGTATAGTTGTGAATGCTCATATATAGTGAGCACATTCTCTGTTGAAATGACTTTGTGAAATAAAAAAACAGCAGCAACAAATGGTGGGAAGTTCATCGGAGTCTTGCTTTGGAATTCCTTCAAGGGTTTGTTTTAAAACTGTACTTAGGGGCATAGTTCCTCCCCTGTGCACTGGTGCACCGAAAGGGCTAATCATTGTAAATATCACTGACAGACCAGGACGTTCACGGCTGCCCAGCAGCAAGTTATGGAGTTAGCCTGTTTCTAAGCACTCCCAATTTTAGTTGCTTTGATAAAAATTCGTTTTAACATTTACGGGTAATCTGTTCTTTGGCATTACTTTGCCATGTAGTTACTTTGTTTATCATACCAGTGGAGTGACTCCGCACAACCTCAGCCTTTGAATCCAGTGTGTTTATATCCGGAAGAGACGGTTGGATACTGGCGGGAGGAGGGGTGGGGCACCCCGGCTTGGTTCTCCTCGCCGGAGACGGTCGAGCGGGCTGGGGCGCTGCAGCAAGCCTCGGCTTACCCTAAGCTCGATAGTAGAAGGTTTGCTGCCAAGCTCCTGTCATCACTCGGAGCACTGCCTCTGACGGGACAGGACACAGTGCCTTTTATAAAAAGCACAAGGCAAGATCCGTTGTGTTTGAGATTACAGCGGTGACATGGCGTCCTAAAATAAAGCAAGAGGCAGGCACCGGTACACTAAAGCCAGCAGGGGAGATAACAGGCACACATGGCATTCCGCATGGCCTGCGCAATGTGTGCAGGTCGCTGGCATGAGCAAGGAAACACGAGACCGCTCGTGAGATAGCGTCTGAAGCTGTTTAAACACAGCAGCGCGTTCGCTCTGCCTCCTATGCGGGGAGTTTGGACTTCAAGGTTCCTTTTATTTGAAAACGTTAGACATTGTGGGTTTTCGATGTAGTCCAAACTAGGACCAGGCCAGTCTCATTTGCTTTTGGACTGTGACATCCTGATCTGAGCTTGTGAATGGTGAATGAAGAATTGAATGAATGCAGTCTTGAATAACGCCGCACCACACATCCATGTATTTCTTGCCAAACAATAAGAAGCATGGTGGTTTGAAAATATTCATTGCTAATAATTCCCCGCTTGCATTAGTTTCGCTACTTTGGGGCAATTTTGCACTGCAACGTTTACCAGCTGGCTTGTGCAAAGTGACATTTAAACAATACCCAACGTGAAACCAAACTTGACATGGTCTGTTTGTGCAAATGTTTCATTAGTTGTTTGGTGAGTGTAAATGTTTTTGTAAGGCAGCAAGTGGCCAACCTGATCTTGTGCAGGAATGTTCTATTTCCTGTGCAGAGTTGCAGCAATAATATACCCAACGGGTGGGCCTTTGCTGCAGTACTATTGCAGACAACGATTGGTACACTTGTTGCCTTCTTCTTGAGGGAGGGTTGCAGCACTGGCTCTGGGTTCTCATACCCTGGCATCACATGCCTGCATCTTCTGTGCTGGTAGATCAGGTACGCCTTGGCTGTCTGGTTCACATGCACCATGCTAAAGTGCTTGAAACATCCCGAGCAACCAGCAGTAGCGTTCTCATGCAGTCTTCATGAGCTGAGTTGTAATTCTGAGGTTATGGCTCATTGACAGGAGGCTGCATTCAGTTTGTGTGTATGTGTAGGGGTTTGTCTGACGCAGACTTAGAGGCAAAGCAGCAGAGGCGGCTGGCTCAGGTAAACGCGGTGGGGTGGGGCAGGGCGCAGCAAGGAGGAAGCCGACAGACCATAGAATAGGTATTATTTATTTATTTAATTATACCTATTCCGTCATCTGTTGACTTCCACTTCTCCCACCCCGACCCACATGCCCCACCACCCCACTGCATTTACCTGTGCCGGCCGCCGCTGAAAAGCAGTCGAGCGTTGTACAGTAGATGTTGAATGAGGGCAGAAAGGCAAGTGGGTGAAAGGAGAGAGTGATGGCTGCTTGTGGGGGTGTAACGGAGGTGCGCATGATTGAGGGCTGCGGGGCATGCAATGCTGGACAGGAGAAGTTTCAGTTAGATGTAAGTGTGCTGGGTCAGCCGAAGGGTCTGAGTTTGCAACGCCCAATTCCTCCTGTGATCTGTAGAGTGCACTGCCCGATTAGAGGAGGTTTGGAGCTCTCTTCTGAAGCAGAGAAGGGATGGTTCCAGGTGGACTTCAGGTGGAAAGAAATTAATAGCGTCAGCTTTGCGGCCTTTTAATTTCACGTATTTAAGCAACTGTTGCAACTGTAAGGGAGAGTGTCTAAAAATGGCAACGTCATAACCAAAGGAGTACCAGAACGGCGACCTACCTTGTATGATGCCTGCAAATCCAACACTGTGCCAGGTTTGCATTGAAAGGAATAACCGTGCAGTCTGTTACCTGCAGGCATGGTTTTTCATCCAATGTACGCTGATGGTTATCAAAGTTCATTACCCACCTGTGGTTTTTGAATGGCCTCTCTGGAATGAGTCTGGTGGCAGACCAAGCTCAAAGATGGGCATTGTGCCCTTTCCTATAACGCACCACCATAAATAGAGCTAGCAGACTCTTTCACAGGGAAACCACGGACTGATTGTGATTGGCCAAAGCCTGACTGCCCAACAAGTTGGGTTTGGTGCATTATAAAGGGAGTTCACAATGTGCAAAAATATTCTCCTGGTCTCAAGTGCACTTTGATTTTTCAAGTTGGGTACACAGTTGTCAACAATTGGTTGATTTGCCTCGGCCCTGTTCAAGTGCAAACCTTTCATGCAGTGGAAACAGTGCATACTCTTTCCACTTAGTGTAGCACACAAAAGCACACACTCACTGTTGTAGAGTTCTGCAGGACACGTCACTGTATTCAGCTACTCCCTAAGGGCTGGCCTCCGACTCACCCCACACCCATCCAGCACAGGCGTCACTAGTGACGTGGTGCCTGCCAATTAAATGGGCCAGCGCACATGGCCTGGGCCAGTTGTGAGTACCCTACTTATGTGTCCATGTCATCCTTGTCTCTACATGCAGGCCTAGGGCCCAGAACCCTACAACTGGTATCCCTCATTTCTGGCCTGTGCCTTATAATATCATTTTGCACAACATTCTTTATATTTTTCTTGCTTTTTTAATTTGTAGTGCAAAACAATACACAAAAACGAAAATATGGAAAACAAATCCACTTCCAAATGTATATTATGTTTTATGACTGTGACACACTTAATAGAATCAGCTTGCTGAAGTCTGAATTCTAGACATCTTGGACAACCAATTAGAGAGCGCTGAAGGAATCACTTGACTTCCAGGCCGTTGGCTTTAATGATTGAGCCACAATCATTTAAACACAATCATTGGCATAGCCAATAGGTCTCGCCTTTGGGACCTTATAAGTATTTAGTTATGCAGCACAGTATCCTCGGTGCAACAACATTAACTGTTGCATGTCTAAACAGTTATATGGTCCCCAAGGCAAGACTTATTGGCTATGCCAAGGCTTGTTATTTCGTGTGATAGAGTCACTCAAAGTGTCACACGCAAAGCACTAAAAAGTCGTCACTTTAAAGTGCACTTAAAATGCTGAAATGTCACACATAGCAAATTTAAAACTTGGATATATGATTGGGTGACAGCACTGGTGCGACGCTCTTAGGTGCTCCCAATGAAAAGCATCAAAAGGGTGGTCTCCTTGTTGTCTGTGAAGCAGCAGGTCTGATGTGCAGCACTCGGTGAATAAGACATCTCGACCTCCGTGAGCAGGTTGGGTGTTTGCTTGAAAGTAGAAATGAACAGCGATCCTGGGGCTAATACAAACGGCCACATGCATCAACCTATTTAGGAAGTGCAAACGGTGTGAATCGGTAAATTCGGCCGTTTGCGATTCCTAAATAGGTTTTTGGGATGCATCAAACATTTTTGGAAAAATCGCTATTTTTAGCGAATTCCAAAAATGCAATTGCTTTTAAGGAATCGCAAATTTGCGATTCCTTAAAAGCAATGCATGATTTTGCAGACATTAGATTCAACCCTTAAAGGGGGCTTAGCGCGATTTTAATTGTCGGTACGTGGGACCGGGGCACCGTTGTAAATATCGCGAAGCTGAGTTAGAGATGTATTCCCATGAAGTTATGTGAGGAACGCCTACTTTGCATCTCATTAGTGATGCGATGCAAGGCGTTAGTAAAACAGGTGCTAGCACAAGGAAAGCCTGTTAGCGTGCCCTTCATAATACTGCGATAATATTAGAGACCGTATTCGGACGAAAATTATCTCTAAAGTGGCGTTAATGGGCTTGATAATATGCCCCTTTGTCTTTAGGTGGCAGGAGTATGCGCACGTTTTAAGCAAAATAATAGTTGGTAGGGTATCAGCTTAGATTTCATGATATCAGCTTTTTCAAGTAATACACATATGATCTAATTCAGAAAGGTACATTTACATATGTAGATTTACTCAAGTGTAAATTTACTACTGCAGATAGATGTAAATCTACATTTCTTTGCTATTCACCCATCCGAGTGCAGATTTACACCTAAGCATATTCTTACATGACACATCCCTTTTTGGGGCCACCTATAGCAGGACTGATGGGTGTAAAGTTACCACTTACAACTTTTCACACATAAGTGGTGATCTCTGCCACTGTGTTGGAGATTTCTCTATGGCAAAGTATACGTAACAAATGGTTTATTGTACTATGAAAAAATAAAAACCTATTTTAATATAAAATATAAATGTAAAAGAATGCAAAATATTTTTATAAACCATTAATTATTAATACTCAAAACATTAAATTAATTGTGTATTCAATGCTTAATCAATAACAATATATTTATAATATTTCGAAAAGCACAAATAACAAATAAACCCCCAAATTAACATTTTATTTTGTATTAAATATACATTAGCATTTGTTAAAAGTTATGTGCAGATTTTAGTACTACAGTATTACCACTTATGTACTAGCAGAGGGCTCCGAACTCATTAACCTACATTTTAATAATACATCTCGAGGGACAAGGGGGATCAGCCGCAAAAGAGGTAATATGTACTACAAAATGGGAAGGGAGTAAGAGAGGGATAGGCTGCTACAAACATCCAACCACAAAAGAGTAAGCCATTGCCATTGAAAAGCTGCTCTTCTAAATATACTACTACTTTAAAGAGTCAAAATAGTAGTAAATGCTCGAAAAACCCAACATTGAAGTAGGTAAAGTGCTACTGTCTGGTATTGCAACACCCTCTCACAGAAAAAATTTAGGCAGGGACTTAAAATACCATCTCAGAGGAAACAATGATAAATAAATAAAATTACGTAGGGGCTGAATATGAGTTTGGCAGTCCATCGACTGCCAAATACATGGTGGCACCCCTGTTGCCTGTGCACACTGGGATGCATGCCTGGGGGCTCATGCTGTGCCCCCCTGTGTGCATGCACACCCAGTTCCTGCACGGCATGGATTTCAGTTTTCATGCCGTGCAGAAACATGCTTTGGCATTCCCATTGCGGTGCCTTTTTCAAAAGATCCACTGAGGAAATGCCAAAGCAGCCAGACCAGGAGAAAAGTTCTAATCTGGCGGGTGGCTGGCGGTTGACTTTGGCGGTGGGGGAGCGGGGCACTGGCGTGGCGTTAGGCTCCCAAACTGCCAAAGTCACAGTCAGCCCCTTAGACTTACGCTTTTACCCCAAAATTACTTGGAATAAGATTCAATAGGGAGTAAAATCTATATGATATGGTTGTGAGTACCCACCAAATTACAACTTTGTTGCCGGAAATAGCCTTTCCATTGCCACTGCCTCCCCAATCATATCCTGAGAATACCCAAGTCTTGACCTTTCCCCTGAACATAGTAGCGCAAAACATCCTCAGTACGGACAGCTTTTCCATGGTGCTAAATTCAATTTGTAGGTGTGAATGTCCACAGATCCTGATTCTATCAATCTAATCTCTGGCAATAAAATACAGACTTTATTTTGTTGCACCAGAGTTCAACCTACGTGTTCTCAGTCCCAAAGAATACACTTTGACATCATCTACGTTTCACTGCAAATTGTATTTGTGTTTCTGGATTAGAGATAGGCAGGTCAACTGAGGAGTTAGTAGAAATCCAGACAGGCCCAGGCCCCTGGTAGATGCGGCTGTTGGCTCCAGGGAGTTCTCACTTCTTCCAGATAATCTTATTCAGAAGAAGAAGATGAAGCACATCTAACTGGAATCAGGTAGATCAGGGCTCTCTGTTAATCTACTCATAAGTAAAGAATGACCAAAGTTGTCACACTTTTCATGTCCGTTAAAAACAACGTAGGAAAAATGTTGGTGTTAGTATGATGAATAAAATATCTAGAAAAATGTTTTTTCCGCAAGAAAGGTATTGTAATTTGTTGCAGTGCATTCTTTTTGCCTCCTTTGCCCACAGTGTGAGTATATTGTTTAGTGTCCTGTGTTAGGTTTGACTCTGTTCTGATGATAATTGGTCATGCTTCATGTTGTTTATTAATTGGTTAAATATGTTGATGGCTTTTTTCAGGTTAATGTTGTGTATAATTAAATATTAATTAAATATTATTTTCATACAAATCAAAAAAACTATTTTTAATTTTTTATACCTAGCAGAATTAGGCACAGGCCTGTTGCTGGGGAATATTGTCAAAAGTAAGTAATGCTAGTATTAAAAGGAGCTCTATAATGATTAACTGAAATGATGTGTATTTTACTACTAACAACAGCAATAATATTAAAAATAATATTTTTAATAATATATAGTGTGAAGATATAATTAAATGATCTCTACGCGTTTAATAATTTGTTTTATTATGCACACCAAGACTATTTATTACGTGACTTAGACTTCGGACACATGTAAGACGAACTTGGCTCATGACAATTTCAATGTGTGGCCTCCAGATCTCTTTGAAGAGTCTCACACCACTGACCTCTCTTTTTAGATTTTCAGTTTTAAATGTAACTTTTGAAAAATTGCCATGTTTTAAGTTGTTTCTTCTGTGTTGCTGATACAACTTGCCTCCGAGACGGCCCGGCCTTGTACACACCCCCAACCCAGAGCCGATCTCAGCTCCCAGAGGCACAACTAGAGCCAAATTTTGGAGGGGGTGCTCAGATTTGTTTGGGGGGGGGGGTAATTCTTCCAGCCATAGGCACAGTGGAGATGCAGGGGCTCTAAGAAGGGGTGAAAAACACAACAAAGTCTCATTTACAAGCAAATGGTCTTCAAAAGACCTGTGAAGTACTTGGGTGTGGCTGTGTGTGTGCCGGGAAGCTGTCTCAGCCGGGGCTGACCCACACGACGGGCGGGGCTGAGGCCCTTTGAGCCCAATGGATGTTGTCGCCTGTCAGCTCCTATCTAAGCTGAATCCGAGCCAGCTAAGAACACAGCATCAGTGTTGCAAACCTACACCACACCAAGTGAGAGCCCAGAGATAGAACCATTAGTGATATTGTACCTATCTGTCAATTTATCCCCAGGCTGATGTTCTAGGCCAGTAGGCCACTTTTTGTAGAAAATTCAGATGACCTCTTAAAACAATAATATTTTTGAAATAATCAAGGACATGGTGATTGATAATTAGTTTGTTACCTTCCTTATTCCATAAACATTTATGTAATTCATTATTTAGTTGTATTATATCCATCCAACTCGGTTTTAAATGTCTGGCCTAACTAGTGAGAAAGCAAAATTCTGCAATTTGTGTGTAACATGCAGCCCGCAAGCTCTCTCTGCTTCCCTCACCATGCCTTCCATCCTTAGGACGTCAATGACATACATTTAATCTAAATCTCTCCTATTTACATGAATCCATTAAGTACCAAGAGACAATTCCGTTTGTGGTGTACCATATAGAAATGGTCACATTGCGATTAACCTAAGTAATGATTTGGACAGAGAATGGCCAAAGCGAGACCTTCAAGATTAGAATGTCGGTAGCCTTTCCTCCAATGCGGTGTCAGCCTGATGAGTTGACTCGGCTAATAGGTTTGTTTTCAAAGCACTTAGCTAATCAGTAGATTCCAGGGGCCAGGAGCTATTGCAAGTTCTGCAATACAGCAAAACATGTCTCTAACATGCTGATTATATAAAGAAAGAGCAGCTGATAGCAGATAGGCATAACGTTGTCTTGTGTTTAATGTTTTGTGTAGTGGATTCAATTGCAAAAAGTAGGTTAAACGTATGTCCCAGAAGAGACTTGAGTTTTGTCCTCACAAAATGATGCTACATGCAGAATGCCATGGGTAGGTAAATGACAAAGGCACTGGACATCTAGAATATTTAATTGTCATGAAGAAGGAAAGGGGTGAAACAGAGTTTGGGACGAGGAATAACATTAAAAATTAAGCCAGGAGGCTAAAAATGATGAAAAAATTGTATTCACGTTTTTTTAATACGAAGATTCAAACAGATGACCAAATATAATTAACCCTACATGATGGTCCCTTTACTGTGCCAATACTAACAGTATAATTATGTAATTGAAAAGATGAACAAAGGTAATTATTGAATATGTATTGTTACAGAGTCAAACTAGCTAGTGGTGCACAGGCTTGCTTTAAAGTATCTTCCTAAATCAATGCACATTTCGGCCACCCAACTTATACATTTCTTCATCAGGACACAGACAATTGAGGTGAGGTACGCGAAGGAATAAATAGTCTCTCTATTGACACGTTAATTGATTTCAATTATATATTATAATGCATACACACACTACCAGAAGATCCCAGTTACATTCTGAAATTGTTTGTGATCTTTTTGTCACCATTCTTTATCCCGGTGCATTATGTATTATGGGGTAGTAAAACTCTCTTTGCTCCTTTCCCTATTGGATAAGTAGCAAGACAGCGTTTGCTCCCTTTTTAAAGCAGTGCAGAATTTATGAAATCTAGCCCCAACTGTTTGTAACACTAGGAAACAATTCAAAATAAAGGTAAAATCGCAACCCACTTATGAAATCATTCTATGATCTGCGCATTAATTTAATTTTTTTATATGTCTTTATACAATGCATGCTGGGCCCAAGGGTGATAATCCATCTGGCATCTTCAATTTTTCTCTCTTTGCTTTTACCGCTTTTGATTTTAAATAGATATCAGATAGATGTATTGAAGTATCAGCCTATAAGGCTCATACTACTAGTCTATGCTGAAAATAATGTTATTCTGCAGTGTGGTTCAAAATTAGAACTTCAAAATGTTTTCTGCTGGCAATGGAGCAGGGGATTGAAAACAAATACAAAACCAGACTGTGTTCCGGTATTTTAATGCTGATGAAGACATCTTATCACAACAAGGTATTCTATAACCTATGTCGAACAAGATTATTTACTGGAATGAAGGAAGAGAAAATTAAATGTGACCCACAAAAAACATATTTAGGTTTGATGAAGGGTCCTTACCCACTCTGTTAATGACATGCTTCATCATGGAGTCTCATCCATCCAAAAATCAGGACAGGCTCAACCATATTCCAGGGTGCACTTTGAGATACTGATTTTTAGCCGGGATACATTGCACTTTAAAAATACCTAAGGAACGCCAGGTATCCCTTTAATAGAGGATGTCCACAGTATGAATAAAAACAAAGGTTGGGTATCTGTGAGGTAGAACGGCACTACACCCTTTGTACTATCAACATGTTTCAGCCTCTACTTAACAGTCCTAAGGTTCCCAGGCTTTCATTAGGACTAGCAAAAGTAGCCCAGGAATTCATATTGGTGTATTATTCACCTTCAATTGCCCTTTCCCTAATGTCTCTGTACATACAGCATACAATATAAAACATGCAATGGATCTACTGAACCAACACCTCTCCTCACTGGACACTGTGCCAGATTCCCCTCCATTTACATGATCGAATTGGGGTTGGTATACATGCAGTTTCTGCTTCCCTAACATAAATTTTAAGGAAAGAGCAAAAAGATTGGAAAGTTACCTTTAAATATACAATGATTTGACAAGCGCTGACTAGGCATATTTCGTTTGTGGTGAATATTGTGCACTTCTGTTCTGATCAATTTGGAAAATACATCATCATTATTTTAACATCGTATCGCCCTTTCCGTCTTTATAGTTTGGGAGTGAAGAGGGTCTTAAGGTGAAAAATGTGAGAACGACTCCCCTTTTTACCAAAGCGCTGTCCATTTCTTTTTTTGCAAAGGGAACCAGGTGAACTTCTCGAAGTCAGAAGATGCTTTTGCCTTTGACGAAGACAGCAGTGACGGTCTGTCCCCTGAGCAGCCAAGAAGCGATGATTCCCAGGGGTCTTCAGCGGGATCTCCCCCGGAGGTACAGAGCTCCGAGATGGCTTCTTCCAGCACCCCGGCAGCTTTGGAGGTAAGAGCACCCCTTCTTATGCATAGATGCAGGGCACAAGTCCTAAAAAAATAAGTGGGGGGGCTTACCTAGTTAGGCAGTATGCAAGTGACATCACGGTGCACAAAATCCCGGCACGGGACATCACACATGACATCACACGAATTGGCATCATAGAAAGTGGCATCACAAGCCACGACTTTACAGGAAGTGGTATCACAAGAAGGGACATCACATCTAAAGCCCTTTCATATATGTTTAGCAGGCCTTCCATGTGTAGGTTTTAGCACATTGTGAGGATAATAGCACAGTGAGCTATGGAAGATGATATGTGAGTTCTACACCTTGCAATCTCCCAGTTTTATGTAACACATCCTGCACATTCATTTAGAAACGTATATAATGTATTGTACATGTAATATGCATGTGTTGATGTAAAGTGCTCTGACACCCTGCATTGGGATGAGTAGGGCTATACAAGAAAAAATAATGTACTTAAACTATTTCAATGCTTCCTCAGGGTAAGTAAACTCTAGATAAATGCAATTTGCTTTGTGTAAATACTGGAAAAGACCAACACATCTGACATTCTTACAGTGCATGAATATCTCCTGAACAAGGACTGAACAAAGTGAAAAGCTGCCTCTCTTAAGTATGTGTGAATTGCTCACAAGGAGTGAGACTTTGTTTCCCCTCTGCTTCATTTGCATCAGGTGTGAGGCTCCTGACTGCCCCCAGCCAAGAGACCCCAGCAAAAGGAGCCCTCATGACCCCTCACATTCGGCCTTTGTTATGGGCCCAGCAGGAGTCTGAAACAAAAAAGCCAGTCCCATCTGCACTTGTTGCAGATGGAAAGCAGACAACATGCAGGTGCTTTTGAAAGTATCCTGGTGTTAGTAAATTACACTGGGACGAGTTCAGCACATTATTCATTGGGGCTCAAATTCTAGGCAAGGTGGACGGCGTTCACCCTGTAAAAATAGTGGGTGGATGCTGTCCACCCGTGTGTACCCCTGACTTGTGCACTGCATAGATGGCACACGAGTATGTTCGTAGGATAAAGCTGGAACACGTCACGCAGATTACACCAATGTCGGTGAAATATGCACCAATTTTTGCAGATTATATAGATTGCACTGGTGCTGCCTAACTGTGTACTATCTGACAAGTTCAAAAATACTTTTGCACAATATGACCCTTGCTTATTTCACATTTTGCAGTGCTAGGTTGGTTTACATTTCTTGTGGAAACGACACTGCCATCATAGGAACATATGTAATCCGGACCCTCAAGATTGTGTATGGCGCTTGTGTCCCCTCGATTCTGCTGTGCAGAAAGTTTAGCACTCTAGGCGCCAATGCTTTACTACTGCTTCAAATACAGATTTCATCAGGTAGGAAAGTTGTGTGCAGTTGTGCATATTGAGTTCTCTAAACCAGTTTCCCTAAACCTCGACTTTTAAATGTCAGTAACAGGAGATACCGATCCAGGGCTTGCTGACACGGCCAACCTTTACACTGCTCTGGGTGGTCCATTTCGCGGTTGCAGAAAACCAGAAAACAATACACTAGATTTCAGCGATAGCCACCCCAAAACAAAAAGAAAAGCTGCTATGCCGAAATTCCTAAACCTCTTTCGTATTCCAGAGCTTACATGTGGAAAAATACCACCAGCTTATCACCCTACTCGGTACCAAAAGAAACAGTATGAACCGAATATATGATATTGTGATCAGACAGAAAAGTCTGCCCGACATCAGTGTGCAGGGATCACATTTTAGGTTCCACCGCAATGTGGTGTGGAAAAAACGTGTAGCCCCAGCAGGTGCAGCGTTAACAGTGCGCCCTGTCATGCAGGCTGTCATAGCACTGAACAGAAGCAAAGCTGGTATGCTGTTTATTGCAGATACATTCTAAGACATGGGCAACGTGGGCCCTGGCCCAGGGCCCAAGGCTTTCAGGGGGCCCCTCCTTGGTACAGCCACATTTGTTTGCAGAGTGTTGCCCTGTTGACCTTGGAAACACTTTAAACAGATTTTTTTAAACACCGTTTTCCTTTAATTTAATTTCAATGTGAGTGGTGTGTGGAAGAGTCTATTACAGACATTTTTCAGAGAAATGTTCATGTTTTTCAACATCAGCAACATCCATATAAAAAGTGTTTCTTACATTAAAACAGGACCTTTCAAACGAGAAATGGGTGGGGGTTGCAAACATTATTGGCAATCATTTTGGCGCGCTGCTGCTGTATATTCTAATATTGAAAACAGGTCACTCACTCTCCTTGAGTATTAAATGTAAACTTTCAGTGATCTGGCCATAGAGGGCACGGTAGAGCTGAAATTAGATCATGAACCCAAATCTGTTCCACACAGCCCCCCCCCCCCCCCGCCCCCCCAAATTACAATTGGCCGAGGGCCCCCGAAATCCGTAATATGTCCCTGTTTTGTTTTTGTTGAGCATTAAACCCGCACAAGATGCAATGAAAACTTTGGTCCCGAATCTAAAATTAGTCGTAAATCTACATTCACAGGGTTACTACCTCTCATGGATGCAGTTTTTAAGACTTGCTGACATTCACAAATCTTTCCAGAAGTGTGCCTGGAAGGCTGCAGCAGTCGCAGGCATAAATCTGAAAAAGCGTTGTGAATTCCTGTTTTCTACAAAATGGCGGCCTTACTGTATGCGCAATGGCAAATGACACGCATGCCTGTTCTGAACAGAGGCCCACTCGTGAGTAGTTGAAAGGTTAGACTGGCTGCATGCAGGCAATTGGAGGCAGGACGGCCTTTTCTAAGGACAGACTTCTGCTGACCTTTGCAAGTGTCCATAATGTGTGCATCGCCCCCTTTAATTCTTTAACCTATTTGGGGTTCTCCAACCAATTAATGATACCAAATGCGTCTGCTAACGTACGATAGCAATCAAAAACATCATGTTGAAATTTGTAATAATAAGAGATTAATCCAACAGCCGTCAGTCAACCCTGACTGCAGGGTCCTTCCTCAACTCCGCCGCCTCAAATAAGCAGCGCGCACAGCACACTGAATAGCACACTGACTACATATGCAGTTATAGCGGCCTCTAGTGGCCACGCAGAATATTATGGTGTCCTGTGAAGGATCCTGAGCAATTGTTAACTTGGAAATGACAGATGCTTGGCTTTGTCAGCTCGACTTCATTCCTGTGTCTTTGTTACACAGTGTACTTGGCGCTGCTCACCTCTATTTTCCAAGCACTTATGGCAGCCAGCCAAGGAATTGTCTCCTCTGCTGGCCTAATTGTATGGGACATATAAAATACTCTTGGTCTTGCATTATCAATGGCAGGTCACATGCATCAGAAGCTAAAACGACTCTGCTCTGACTACTGCCTTGAAATCCTATTGGCTCTCTTAGGAGATGACCAAGGACCACCTCCATTCACTTTAAATGTATAATGCTGGATTTTTGCAAGTTTTTTATTTTTATCACCTCTACCCAGACTTAACATTGCTAGGAATGCCAAATTTAAAAGAGTAATGAGATTTCCTTTTACTGTGTGTTTCATGAAAATCAGATTGCATTCAGGTGGCAAAATGAATTTCTTCCAATTAGAAAAATTGTGTTTGATTGTTTGTTTAATATTTAAGTTCCATATGATGATAAAATAGTTGACTAATCAGAATGCCAGAAGGTCGCACCACCTTCAAAAACGCCATGAAGGAATACCACCAATGCATCAGATCCATCAAAAGGACCTTCATCCAAAACAAGATCTGCGCCAACACCGGCAACTCCAAGCAACTCTTCAGCGTCATCCAGGAATTCATCAAGCCCCCCAGCGAAACCACGGACATCGCCCCTTCCCAGGACCTCTGCGACAAGCTTGAATCCTACTTCCATCTAAAAATCAAGGCACTCTATGACAACTTCAACCACCAGACACCCAACTCCAAAAACACTTCCTGCTCCAGAAACGCCATCCTGCCTACCGTCTCCTTCTGTACCTCTGTCACCACTGAAGACACCACCTCGACCATGAAAGCCATCCACTGAGGGGCCCCCAGGGACCCCAGCCCCTGCATAATTTCCACAGAGCCGCCATCGCTCCCATCTACGATACACCATCAACAACCACCTTCAAAATCTGCATCTTTCCCGACGACTGGAAACGCGCAGAAGTCAGTGCCCTGCTCAAGAAGCCCTCAGCAGACCCCACCAACCTTAAGAACTACAGACCCATCAACCTCCTCCTCTTTGCAGCCAAAATCACAGAGAAGACCGTCAATACACACCTAACCAAATTCATCGAAGAAAACTCCAATCTCGACCCCTCCTGATCCAGATTCTGCAGCAACCACAGCACTGAAACCGCCCTACCTGCCGCCACAGACGACATCCGCACCCTCCTTGACCAAAGACACACTGCAGCTCTGATCCTACTCGACCTCTTTGCAGCGTTCAACACCGTCTTTCACCGCACACTCACTGCCAAACACCACGATGCCTGCATACAAGGAACTGCCCTCGACTGGATCCACTCGTTCCTCACCGGCAGAAACCAAGAATCAGACTACCTCCTTTCCTCTCCGAACCCAAGGAAATCAACTGTGGAGTCCCTCAAGGATCATTGCTCAGCCCCACGCTCTTCAACATCTACATTGCTCCCTGTGCTGCCATCGGAAGCATTTGCAGAAAGGAGTGTAAGGCGTCGGATACAATGAAAAGGTACCGGCACGAGAAACAAACAACAGAGTTTGCACCACGACAAACGCCAGAGAATTGGTGCCCATTTTCCCTCAATTGGATTAATCTTACAGACTTCTATGCTATCGTCGAGTTCACGACTAGCGCATGATTTCGGAAAGACAGCCTCAGATGAATCGGCTTCTCTGAAAGCTGTTTAGCTCAAGCCTTAAAAAGCTTGCCTGGTCCTGAAGAGAACTCTCCATAACCCAGAGAGTTCGAAACGCGTAGACCTTCTTTCCAATACAGCTCTAGGATTACTTAAAAAACTGTGATTTTTGTAAAATTATGAATAGATACCAAGGCTGTTAATGTCGAATTTTTTGTTTGATATAAGTATATATTGTAATATTTTGTGAATAAGTGTGTTTGTGGTTGTGAAAGCTGGATTGAATGTGAAGAAAGAGAGAAGTTGAGTGATTGGTTTTCTATGTTTTTCTATGGTGCAAATGTAAATTTTGTGGAATGTAAAAAAGAAAAAAAAACTTTGAAAATGTTTTTGTAATGTGAACAAAAGAAAAAAGTAAAAGTGATTGATTTCAGACGAAACAAAAGGTCTATGGCATATATTGTTCTACAGTCAATACGTCCTATTTGAAATTCTCACTAAATAAATAGGCAGTACTGGCAGTTATTTTGTTTAATAGTTATTGAGGGAAGGTCTTACTGCTTTGAAGCCACAGCCCAGTTTTGGTATCACAGCCATCATCAGACAGCACAGATTTAGAATAGTATCCGACGACACCCAGCTCATCCTCTCCCTCACCAAGGACCCAATCACTACCAGACTCAACTTCCAGGAAGGAATGAAGGACCTCGCATCATGTATGAGCAGAAACTGCCTTTAGTTCAAATCTGAGAAGACAGAAGTCCTTGTCCTTAGACCCTCCCCCTCGGCATGGGACAACACCATGACATGACACAGGTCAACGCCGTTGCCTTCAGCTGCTTCAACACTCTCTGAATCCTCCAAAAGACCTTCAAGGGGATCCCCCATGAATCAAGAAAGGTCATCATCCACGCACTCATAACCAGCAGACTGGACTATAGAAACGCCCTCTACGCCCGGATCTACAAGTCTCTGCTCCGCAAGCTTCAGACCATACAGAACACAGCAGCCAGACTCGTCCTCGACATTTCTTGACATGAGCACACTACCCAACACCTATGTAACCTCCACTGGCTCCCCGTTGAGAAGAGAGTCACTTTCAAGATACTCACCCACACCTACTAATGCATCCACAACACCGGACCCCAATACCTCAATGAGGGAATCTGCCTCCACGTACCCAAGAGAAACCTCTGATCCGCTGACTTCATCCTCTCCAAAATCCCACGCATCCGCAGAGCCAGAACAGGTGGAATAACCTTCTCCTACATAACAGTCAAGACCTTGAACAAGCTCCTGCTCAACATCAGATGTGCCCCCTCCCTGAACATCTTCAGGAAGATGCTCAAGACCTGGTTCTTCGACTGAACCGAGCTGATTACCCCCCCCAGCGCCTTGAGACCCTCACGGATGAGTAGCGTGCGAACAATTCCCCTGATGGATAGATTGAAAGGTAAGTTACACTTTTAACTTATATCTGTACACATTTGAGTAACTTTACTACTTTTTGCTGATCATAAAATCAGATTGTAAACTTACTCAAAAGTGTAAACGAACACGTCTCCATTGCCTGAAAAAATGGGGTGGAGTCAACTTTACACGTGTAAGTTATTAGTGCCAAAAATAAAACAGTAGGAACTCTAGCACCACACATGGCCAAACACGAATACCATAACACCCTCACATAGAAAATAATGGAGATAAGATAAAAATTAAAACCCCATATAAAATAATAATTAAATTAGCTTGTTTAAAATCGTTTTAAATACAAATAAATATAATTCAATGTTAAAAAATCAAATCTAAAAATAAAAAATATTTGTTTAAATTAAAAATATTTTAATAACCTTTTTTGAATTAGTAAATTATTCTAACAATTGTATTAAAATATAATTGTATTAATATTAATTATTTCTATACATCATGCTTAATAATTATAAATACATAATAAACCATGTTGCTTTTTATTTTAGGTGGTTATTTATTCTTTAATTTAAACTTCGAAGAAATAATGTTAACTTAAAACTTTCTATATTTAAATAATTAAATCTTTCATACAAATAAGTTAATAGTGCTGACATTTTTAAAAAAAACAATTCTCTTCATGTATTCTACACTAGCAGCCTGCCCCAGCATTGCCTGGGGCAGAAGGGGGCTGGGGGCAGCATTTGAGGCTTGCGTGCACTAAGGGCTGCCGCCCGTCCCTCTGTGCGCACCCGCTCCCGCCCTGAACCCCTCCCGCCCTGACTCCCTCCCTCCCCGACTCCAATGTGTCCCTTTACCTTACCGGAGCCGCCGCTGGGGGCAACATTTGAGGCTTGCGTGCAGTAAGGGCTCCCGCCCGTCCCTCTGTGCAAAAACCCGCTCCCGCCCCGACTCCAATGTGTCCCTTTACCTTACCTGAGCCGCCGCTCCTCCCCGCGCTCCTCACTTCACTGCCGCTCCATGTACGCCGCTCCTCCTCGTCATAACGCACCTGAGCCGATTTTCCCCGCGCTCCTCACTTTACCGCCGCTCCATGTCCGCCGCTCCTCCTCGTCATCACGCACGTCGCGGCCAGCGCAGCGTCCCGGCCGGCTCTTCTTTCAGGGTACTACTTTTTTTTTTTAAGTTTTATTTTTAAATTTACGTTTTATTTTTTATTTTTTATAGCCTATGTCCATCTGCACACCCTGACAATTTCTACGATGTATCGGGTGTGTGGATTTGCGCTGTGGTTCCCGAGTTTACCTGGCTCAAAGGTTTGTGTTCTCTCTTTATAATAGTGGTATAGATTAAAATAAATATATACTCCTTGTTACATTAATATTTAATATACAAATAAATCCTATGTCTTTGTGAATGCAAAGTCTTCCCTACATCAGCCCTCTAATTGGTTGCATTAAAAAGCACAACTTGTATGCATCAATTATTCAACTAAGCTTTAACCAGCGTAGAATAAAAATAAGATGAGGGAGAGTTAAAAAACAGGAAACAGGGGTAAACAAATGATGCAGCAAAATGTGCCCATTCTTGTCCAGACTTGCCAAAGGTCCAGTTTTTGCAATCCAAAGCAAAGCAAACTGAGGCCTCAATTACAAGTGGGCTATGAATTCCAATGCGCCTGGTAGTTATGGTTTGTGAAACAGAGATTTCATTTGCTGAAAGCAGCTCAGACCTCTTTGTGAAACTCCAGGGGAACAAATGTAGTAATATGCAACTCCAACTTGTTGTTCTCCCAAAAAGCGTTATCATCATTTCCCCACCCTATGCAGTATTCATGATTTTAACAGGGCCTTTGTAATGAAATTCTTTGACGGCAATCCTAGTAGTTTCTTTAGAAAGAGTCATTGTTTGCTCTGTTGGGCTTTTTGTCACATCAATATCTCAAGCATGAAGTGTTATGATAGTGATATTCCGCGCCTCATACTCGGAGTACATTTACTTCTTGCGTTAGCCAAGACGTTTTAATTTTGCAAGCCCTTTTTACCCATTGTTCCATTGTGGTGTCAATCACATATTTCTTCCACCCACTATGACATACATCATGGAGCAATGGGTCAGTGCACTCTAACCATTGGCTAGCTTCACTTTGAGGATGGCTTTCTGCTCTTTCACAAATTACACACACAAAATAGTTTTCTTCAGCACTAAGGACTAAACTAGTAATTTGTGGTAGAACAAAAGTAATTTTTGATTTCAATCATCTTTTTATATTGGTGAGGGCCAGCTGCTCTTCTCACAATAAGGTTTTTCGAAAACCATGAATAAGCAAGAATTGAAAAAAAACAAACGGCTGGCTGCCAATCCCGGGCCAATTGGTTTTGCCAGTGCTTGTTTATCATGTTTTCTCAATTATGGTGTTCATTTTTATAGCTTTGCCATGCTCCCAATGACAACGATGTTTAGCATCAGTAAATTGTATGAGGCAGCACGAGTATGGATGGAGATACATGGCATCTCTCGAGAGAACACGTATATTGCAGTTATCTATGCAGGCAGTGTAATTAATGCTAATTTCCAAAGTGTCTTTAAAGTTTTGCCCTTGATTGCATGTTGATTTTTATCTTCAGTATCCTTAATTGCTTTGGGTGACGTGATTTTTTTGTCTTCCAACGAAGTAGAGCAGCCAATGAACCTGCAGTCCTGAAAATGACAACTAATGCTCATGCATAAAAACAAGACACAGAGCAAATTAGCAGGCACTTTGCTGTTTGCATCATCGAGACACGCACCACCTATTCTTTGCTGCTTGTTTTGAGCACAATAGATTGGCAAAACACTAAAAATAAACTTTCCGGGTTATGGCAAGGATAAGGTGAGTCCCCGAGCTAGTATGCGTAATTTCACCTTTGGAGCAAGTTGACATTATGTGAAAGGTTCTTGGACTAGATGTGCTTATATTAGTAATGTTCAGGTTTTGTACAGGGTGGGCTGGAATGAGAGTTACAGGAAAGACCTTTGGTCATCTGTACTGAGATGTTTGAATGTATCGATCAAGGAAGAGAAACTCGGTTTAACTTCATTTGAAATCCCTCGTTTCATGTCCCTTCTGTTATTCTTGGACCGTTCCAGATGACTAATCTGCTCCCACACTGGCACTGTTTCTTTTCCCACTAGTTTAGACCAGGTGCCCAGGTTGTATAAACCAACAGGCCATGATTAATGGGTGGAATAGCAAAACAGTAGAATACTTTTGGTCTTCACTGGTGCCCTGAACTGATACTGTTTGAAAAAGAAAAAGAGGAGGGATGCTCATAATGACGCGGAAAAAAATAAGTATTGGAGCAACAATTTCCTGATCCCCTTGGGAAGGGCTGGATTCGGGGCTATCGGCCACATGCATCTACCTATTTAGGAAGTGTAAACAGTGCGAATCGGTAAATTCGGCAGTTTGCGATTCCTAAATAGGTTTTTGGGATGCATCAAGCATTTTTGGCAAAATCGCTATTTTTAGCGAATTCCAAAAATGTGATTTCTTTTAAGGAATCGCAAATTTGCGATTCCTTAAAAGCAATGCATGATTACTTTTAAAATTGCGAATTCGCAAATAGGGGGTGCAAATTTGCGAAAATATATTAAAATGCTCAAAATTGCATTTTAAAACACTGTCATGTTACAGACACACATGTCCTTAGGACATGTGTGTGTGAAACATGCACTTCAAAATACATTTCAGGGGTGCAGGGGGGGGTCCTTTGGACCCCCCCTACACCCATGGAATGCATTAACATTTTGCGAATCGCTAATTGAAATTCGCAAAATGTCAATGCCTTCCCATTGATTCCTATGGGCCTTTTGGCCCATAGGAATCAATGGGAATTGCGAAATCGCAATTTGGAATTCGCATAATAGTTGCGATTCGGTAAAAATTGCGATTTTAACCGAATCGCAAATTTTATGCGATTTAAATCATGCATCCCGTTTTGCGATTCCTTATTTGCGATTCCCTAAAAATCGCAATTAAGGAATCGCAAAACCGGACTTTGATGCATGTGGCCGTATATGCCTGACGCTCCGTGGAACTGCGTGAAAGAAAGAGCTTCTCGCCCACACCACACAAAACAAGCTTTTGCAAAGCCACTAACTCTGGCTATGAAGGGATAGTAATACATGCAAACACAGGCATGTTGAAGATGCAATTTGCACGTGTTAGCAAATTAAAGCCGGATCTATTGTCTTTTTCCATGCTACATGCTAGTCATCCTGAAAGGGTAACGTTTCTCAGTGTCCAAAGCGAAATGTTATTTGCTGATTTGTGCTTCCACTGCTTTTTTGGGTGGGGGGAGGGAGTGTGTGTGTGTTTGGGGGGAGGGGGAAACTTTCACTGCTATTGTCTATACCATACTGGTGCTGTATATGTTTGTGTGTAAACGAAGCTTGCACTGCTGCTGTCTGTATGTGCTGTTTGCCGCAGTAAATAAAATGCTTTCTGTACGCTATGCATGTATGAGATGGAGAATTAAATGCATTTAGATTTACTGTACTTTACTTAAAATTTAAAATAGTCCCTCATGGTTTTCTCTTTCTCAGTGTAAAAAAAATATATTCCAGGGAAAGAGAAACATTGCATGGGGCGCTATCTATTGGTCTGGCCAGGCAATGAAACCAGCAGATTTACATACAAAAATCTATAAATATTAGGGGGGCAGAAAAATTCTGCTCAGCGGTTGGACTTAGAGGAATTTTGCTATCTTCGGGTTGGACTTAGAGGAATTTTGCTATCTCCGGGTTGGACTTAGAGGAATTTTGCTATCTCCGGGTTATGCTTGTAACATGGTGTTTCGGCAAAAAAAATGTTTTCACGAGTGCTCGCCAACGTTAAGTTGGTAGGCGCAAGTTTTGTGTCCTCTAGCACGATTTTCGGGCACTAAGATGGCATCCAGTCAGATTTTCCCACCATGGGTGATCACAGGCATTTACGACCGTACGCAGTGAGAAAGCTGCCACTCGAGTAAAAAATCTACTAGAGCAGTAGCAAAAAAGCAGCAGAAACTGCAAGCTTCACCCAACCCTAATAAATATATGCGGTTTAAGAAGAGAGGGCCATGGAAAGTGCCAGGCCTAGGGCATACTACCCCTTATGATCCAAAGTTGTGACAGCCCAGAATAGTGTTTGTAAGTCTGAGGGTACACAACAGATTACTTACAGTACTTTTAGCTGCACCCATGCTACCATGTGAGTGCAGGAATCCCGGGGGCAGTCAGGCTGCTTCGTAAAGGGGTGAGGGAAGGGGGAGCGAGAGAGGAGAGAGAGAGAGCGAGAGAGAGACCCATACGTGCCTGTGTACATATATCTCATTAACAATATCTACGCCATCACATACTTAAGGACATTGTTAAGGTAAGCACATATGGATACTTAAGGACATTGTCAAGGTAATCACATATGGATACTTAAGGATATTGTCGAGGTAAGCACATATGGATACTTAAGGACATTGTTAAGGTAAGCACATATGGATACTTAAGGACATTGTCAAGGTAATCACATATGGATACTTAAGGATATTGTCCAGGTAAGCACATATGGATACTTAAGGACATTGTCAAGGTAAGCACATATGGATACTTAAGGACATTGTCAAGGTAAGCACATATGGATACTTAAGGACATTGTCAAGGTAATCACATATGGATACTTAAGGATATTGTCGAGGTAAGCACATATGGATACTTAAGGACATTGTCAAGGTAAGCACATATGGAGGTACACATTTGCTATTCTTAAGTCCACTTCTATGTACCTCGATGATATGCTAGACGTTGATATTGTGGGTTGGATATACCTGAAGTTCGATAGTTTAAATCTGATATTATGGTAGAACACCCTACAGTCCACATTCATGGTGACCTACGTTTTCTAGCTCCCTCTGGTGGTGGGACAGTTCTGCACGTTTTCTATACTCAAAACATGCAATCATCGCTTTGCACATAGTCGACTGGAGCACATATCAGCTGATTCCCCACTTTTAATGCATGAATCTGTGGCATAGTTGGGGGGTGGAGGGGTGATGGGGGCAGACCACTCCAGGCAGCACGAGTTTTGGGGGCGGCACCCCCTCCCCCTCTCTTACCTGAGGCCATTGCAGCCGCATGACTCCCCAGCACCAACCACCGCCCCCGCTCTTCGATCAGGCCGCCGCGGGCAGCAAACGCAGGGGCTGATACATGCGGCCTAAGGCATGAACACATGACCTGTACAGTAACAAACTGCAGCAAGGGTCTGAAGTTTGAGAGGGTGGTGGAATATTTTCTCTTACACTGAATATCACTTTCCAGGCAATGGAAACACTTTTAGTTTACACGTTCTCTCTGTTCACCGTCCCTGTATGCCAAGAAACTGTAGTTGCAGCCCAGGGTTGTCAGAAAATGAGACAAAAATCCACAGTGCCTCTGCGTGACAGTAACTTAGAAGTTACTTTCCCTCTGGCATTTTAGAAAACTATAGTCGACTAACCATGCAACAATAAAAAATGCCCTAGTATTAAAGAGCCTTCAGATGTATATATTGTATTATCATTTGTATATATGAAATATGTGTTGGTGGCATTAAAGCTATTTGTAATGTATTTTGTCACTATGATGTATACTTTCGCTCTGCATCTGTTTACATGATATCAGTGTAAATGTGCATTCGGTGTGTACATTTACAGTAGGTAGAGGGAAACTGAAACAGCTAGAAATGACAACAAGATTCCTTGTAGGGTTTGAGATCGCATAATATGTAACACGTCATCGCTTCTCTCGCTTCTCTCGCTTTTGTCTTCTCTGCCTCTTTGCTCTCCTCCTTTTCCTTTCTGAGGCCCAGATGTCCTAACTTTTCATGCCACGCAGAGAAGCGGTTACATTAGCTGCACTGGTTAGCACGGGAAAAAACACCTGCTCAGCCTGGTCTACTGCCGCCATCGGCTGTGCTGGTGCTCTGACAAGGCTGCCTTGTGCAATGTAGAGCCTCGCACTATGCTGCAGTGGTGACAGTGCACTATCTGGCATCGGGTCTATACTGGAAACATACCATTGAGTTCACATTCCTATGCGTAGACAAACTCAGAAGGATGCCGGGTATTAGATGTGTGCTGGGCACTGCAGCGCGCATGCAATATACACCTGTTTCAGACGTGGAAACCTTCCTTTTTCTGATTCCTGTTTCAGGTAGCTATTGGCTTTCGATGAAAAGCTCTGTCTGGCTATCTTAGTACATCTGGCTCTGAGTCAACACCAATGGCTGTGTGTGCTCATCTGCCCCACTAACCCCTTGATGCAAAGCAGTGCAAAGCTTTGCAAGGCTGAAAGGTCGGAGCAAATCTGGGCCTCAGTTTTGATCTATTTTTGGTTCTCTTCTTACCAGATAGGTTGCACTGATACTTTCTGTGGTTACTGGATTTCATTTCTGCTTATGTATATTATACATTATCTTGAAGGTAATGTGCCCCCCCTCTCTTATGTAGACAATGCGTGGACCACCAAAGACTTCATTCATCAATTAGTTAAATACAGGTGTGGTTTTGAACCAAATGTATGTTCTCCCCGGCCCCCGTCACGTGCGGCCTCTTAATGCGGCTCATGTGGCGCTGTCAGACTCTAGTGCAGTTCATGCCTGGAATGGAGGCTGCAGCTGCTCTGAGGTTTGTCTGCTTCCCTGCTGCATTGCTCCATACTCCCATCTGTCTGTGTTCTGCATCTACCTCCTTCCGGAGGCCCGCAAGCCAAGCATTGACCAATGTGCAACTGATGACACAGATGGAGACTAGCCACATCCGGTTATTCCCAGGACCCGGATGTAAGGGCGTCACGCCAATGTTGCATCACACTCCTGGTCTAGCTCTTCGATGGCGTTGGGCAAATCTTCCGGTGCCCTCTGGAACTACTGTTTGGCAACATTTTTAGAGTAAAGTCGACATAAAGCAATATATATTGATCAGCCTGCTTAGGCGAATGGCAGCTTTACTGACACCTTGTCAAAATAGCATAATTGCCAGTAACAAGATGCGGAGCACAAACACGGTGCTAGTAACCTTCACATTGTGATAATAATGGTTGCCTTGGAAATAATGAAGAGTCTCCCTAATACTGGCAATGGAAGTGAATGCTTTAATTGTATACGCATGTTGACATCAGACCACACCACACGAGCTCCAATTAGGCCTTATTTGGTGCTTGACACGTGTCAATAGCCTCGTGGTCATGGTTTCCCTTTTTCCTTGCAGGACCCTTCATCTGGCTCTGAAAATGGAGTCTGTGACCAGGGGTCTGTGCAGAGTGGGGACAGCCCAAACCACAGCAGCGAACAGATGTCACCTGCCATCCCGGTCCCCGCTGCAGTCAAGGTGAGTAGGGAGGGAGCTTGTACTTCACACATTTTAGCAAGAGTGAATAGTTATATGGCGCTCACGGGAAACGAAAGTCACAGGTCAATATTTGGTATTACTGTTGTCCAGATTCAGAAGGCTGAAAGCACGAGACAGCCCAGCAACCATTTTAACCTACGACCTGTAGGGTTCTCAATGATGTGCAATCAAACCATGGACCTTTCTTGCACATAATGACCCACTGCTAAATATGGGAGAACAATATTCTAGCACTTAGGATCTATCTGGAAACTTAAAAAGTCCAGAATGTTTGAATCATTAAGGTATTCTCTAACAAGGTTTCTGCGGTCATAATTAGGTGTATACACCACATACATTTCACAACAGTTCAGATATGCAAGCAACACAGTCACCCTATGTTAGTTGCTTTCTAAACAAGGATGGTGAAAGCCAACAGTGATGATTCATGGTATTATTACCTATATGTGGCCAACGTGTGTTATCAACAACCACAGATGGGTCTCGTCAAGTTATCTATCTGCATCCATTCAGTTAGATATTGGTGATCAGTCGGGCTTCTTGCCCATCTGCAACTGTCACTCAGTGGTTCATCTGGATGCTTTGAGAAGTGTCTCCACTCAGGACAGAAGGGTTCTATAGTGTTCTTCACCTAGGAAGAAGCCATATTTAGCCTCTCTCTCGAATTACGCGGGACACCAGATTCGGGGCATATTATCAAGGGGGTTTATCTCCGCTTTTTTGGCTTTAAAAGCCAAGAAAGCGGAGATAAAATTATCTCCCTATTACCTAGCTGTCGCTAACACCAGTTAGCGACAGCTAGTAGGAGATAGCGACCATCTTGGGCCCCACTTTGCATGTCAGTGATATTTATCACTAATGACATGCAAAGTGGGCGTGCCAAGATGTTAGAGACTGAAAACAGTCGCTAACATCGCTATCTCCTATTACCAACTTTTGGAGATAATCGTGCTAAGCGCGAATATCTCCAAAAGCTAACACCTGCCCTGAGCAGTTCTTAGCCATGATATCCAATAGGAGGTGGATAACATGGCTAAGAGCATTAGCTCGGTAATGCATGAATATCACTAACTTTTCAGCGATATTCATGCATTGCAGCGATTTTTATCGCATTTGCGATAAGCCTTGGTAATACCAAGGTTTATTTGCGGTAAAAATCGCCGCAGCTCAGCGGTAAATTTTTGTCTCTAACCAAGCAATAGCGATAATTATCGCTATTGCTTGGTAATATGCCCCCAGATTCTTTCCCACACACAAGCACATCTGGAAGGGTACTACAACTATGTTCACCCTTAATCTTGTAATACACTCCTGAATTTTTGTATGTACTTCCTGTGCTAGTGTAGGTGGAGAGGAATGATATCACATCTGATACCCTCTCCACACAGGTGGGGTAGATGATATTTTCCACCCATCCAATCATTCCTTCTGAGCAGTTCGCTGGAATGTTTGTCGAAGTGAGACACGTGGCGTCCTCCCCTAGTTGGTCACCTCCATCCTCCCTTATACTCTGGCAGTATCATGTAAACTCGCCTGTGCCTACTGCCATAGGGCCCACATTGTAATACAAATGTGGTGTTCTTGCTTACCACCACTGGAACTTAAACAAGTTGGCATTCATTCCAGGCAGTCTCAAGGAGTGCAGACTCACTCGGCTACATTTTGTCACCGGTGGGTGCCCCGGCCCTACACTGCTAGGCAGTCGACCTACCCAGTGTCATGTTGAACACAGCATATGGGAATATTAATCAGCTCTATTCCATACTGAGGAGATAAGGATGCAAAGTAAACCTGTACCAGTTTTGCCCAGTAGATAATTTAATTAAATCAGCTTCCAAGACCTTCTATTGAAGTGTATTGAATGAATCAAGGCAGAATGGAAAGCACAGTAGTTAATTATCACATCTTCCATAAATATTTCTCATTTCTAAGTTTAGAGACATCTTTCTGGGGAAGGAATCCTGTGTCGCAAATCTGCTTTTCCTCCACGCTTTGGTATAATAGTCCCTTTGGTTCCACATCTCAAGAAGCATCATTTTTTTACCAGCTCTGAATGAGAAGTATGGGCAGGTTCCCCTCTTTCCATACGTTGTCACTGTCAATGCACATTTTTTGCATCGGTCCTATAGTGTTAAGGATGGGTGATCTAACAATTTAAGTGCTTGTTATGGTGCCCGATTACTAGTGCCTCGTAAAATTCCGCTACCCACACAAACCACAACTAGTATGGGTGCTGGAACTCCAAGTTTATCTGTAGAATCTAACAGCATGATTTTTCACTGTTAAATTTCAATAGGCTACACCTGGTGAAATCTACTAGGGGTGGATTGCCTGGTAAATGATCAGCTAGGTGCACTGTGGTGCGGGAAGCACCAAACTCGTAATCCCCGTTCAGTGGTGGCTCCTGGAGGGAGTGCTGCGGGCGGTGGGACAAGGTGGGGGAGGCAGCCACGGCCAGTGGAGGGAGTTTCAGTGAGGCAGAGAGGCGGGGAGGGGGAGGAGCAGGGTGGGGGGGGTGCTAAAAACTGGAGTATGGATAATTGAAGGTAAGTAAACAATGTAATTAATAAAACGAATTTCGTAGCTCGCCCTGCATCGCAAAATGCGATGCAGGGTGCGCTACGAAATTCGTTTTATTAATTAAATTGTTTACTTACCTTCAATTATCCATACTCCAGTTTTTAGCACGCCCCGCCTCTCCGCCGCACTGAAACTCCCTCCACGGGCCATGGCTGGGGGGAGGGACAGGGTGGGGGTTAGTAAACTCTGGCATATGGCAGATCGGAGTCAGGTAAAGAAATAAATAAATTAAACTAATGAAATTGCGTGCGCTGCTACGCATTTGGTGTTGCAGCACACAATTTCATTAGTTTTATTGATTTATTTCTTTACCTAACTCCGATCGGCCGTATGCCGGAGTTTACTACCCCCCCACAGTGTCCCTCCCCAACCACGCCCCACAGCCCGCAGCACTCCCTCAAGGAGCCACCACTGTCCCCGTTTCTTATTGAATGGGGTAACTAGTGGTCCATGGGATTTTGTTATTTATCAGGTGCAATAAATAATGCAGCTATGAAGGACTCGTAATAGAGGTATAATTGCATATATTTCCTTTTTGGTGCACAATTCGCGGTGCTCGGTTTAGGCTATCCGCAATGTAAAGAAAAAATAATACATAAAATAAATAACAATGCAATTATAATCGGAAAAGAGATGAGCGATGATTGAAAAACATGATAAAAAGCAACGGCAAATGAATATAGCAGGGAAAAGCTGTAAATCAAAGAACAAAACAGCGTCTCGGATAGGACTAGAGGTTGGAACAGTAGACGTGTCTTAAAAGCAGCGCAGAGTAACCTAAACTGAATTTGACAGCAGAAGGAGAGCCAATGAAAATGAAACTAAATAGGGGTAATACGGTCATACTTCCGGGCTCCAACTGCCAGACGTCACGTGCAGCATAATGAGCAAGGTTTTCATCTTTTGGCCCGTGTTGCACATTCCATTAGAAAGGGGTGGAGGGAGAAGTAACTTGGTCATGAGGGCCGGGGGGTTGGGGAAGTAACTTGACGAGAAAGTCGCGGACCCCGCGAATGGTTTGGGCTGCCTGTTAGTCCACCTCGCTGTTAACACTCGGTGTTTTATTATCACATAATGATATGCTGCACTGCTGAGTTGATCCGTGTACCATTTATAGCACATCTGTCGATTCCATCCCCGCCTGGTCCTCTCTTCCTCTTCCCGTAGTAGAGAGTAGGGGCGTGGGGCTGAGAAGGGGGAGGTGCATCAAAAAGAGGAATATGCAGAGCAAATGAGGGCAGAGGAAGGAAGGTGTAAGATGCAAGAGTAGATTGTGCATGTCACCGATGAATCAGGAATAGAAAGATGCTGCAGGGTGGACGAGAGGAAGACATAAGCAGCGGGCAGATGGGAGAGATGCAAGTGCAGCGAATCAAAGAGAGAAAGGTGCTGGAGGCTGGCATGCCGCAGAGGAGGCTGTGGTCAGATTGAGTAAGGTACCGGGGCGTAGAGCTCAGAAGGCCTTATTTAGAGTTTGTTAGGCAGTTACTCCATCACATATGTAGCGCACCATCCTGTCTTATTACAAGTGCATTATATCTTAAGACGAATGGGACAAAAGCCATGTTTGTAATGGAGTACCCACCCACTAAACTCTACATCTGGCCCAAAGTTTGGAGGGTGTGCGGATTCTTTGAGGCTAGGGGACCAGAGAGTGGAAAGTAAAAATGAGGAAGAAAGACAGGGAAAAGTGGGGAAAGGAAAATGTCTGGGGTTCAGGAGGAGGAAAGATGGTCATGGTGGTCACATGAAAGACTGTGAAGGGTGTTGGACTGAGATGTAGAAGCCTATAGGATGCTGATAGACTGCTAAGAAGAGAGGTAGTAGTCAGGCCTCCCTGAGGTTAGGTCTCTTGGTACTGTAGCTGACTGACTATCTTGGTAATAGTGCACAGAGCCGACTGAATGTCTGTTTGTAGAGGGATGCATCAGCTGCTGTCTTACTAGATACTATTAATACAATAAAAATCTATCATGCATTAAACGCACATTACATAGTACATTGTTTTATATGCAGTTACTATTAACTGATTGAAATTTCTGTGTATTTTACTGACCTCGGAAAGCTGAAAGGCTGATTCGACTTTGGCATGATTCGGATCTGCGACTAGCAGATCACGCTCAGATCTCAGCAGTCACTGCTCAACTTGCTTTGATTTTTTACCGGCGTTGTTTTTGTGCCCAAACTATATAGTTCACTTGGGCTCCCAAAGTGTTGATAGGACGTTCTAAGGTTGAGGTCTTTTCACCAGTAGGGACTGCGATCCTCGTCACCTCCATTTGCATTTTCTTTTAGAAGGCTCTGTATTGTTGCCCAGAATCTAGGTTTCATGTGTGGTGCAGTGAGGTGATGGGGCCGGTTATGGGACATAGCCATCCTCAGATTTTGTCCCAGAAGGCCATTTGGGTCTGAAATGCCGCTAATATAGTCTTTCAAAACAGGCAAACCTACAAGGAGATGCCAAAAGTGTAATGCCACCCAAAGATCCCTGTGTGTGTGTCAGGGAAAAGGCATTAGTGTTCCCGTTATTTATGAGAAGAACATGATGAGCAGACTCTTCAAACCCATCAGCACAGTCTCATTCGGCGGCGCGTGCCTGGGAGCGCGCCAGAGACGACTGCTTACATTTTCCACAGCACAGAGCCAGCTTAGTTGTGCAGCAAACTGCAGCTCCCTCCCCCACTGTGTGTGACTGAAGCACTGCAAAATCTTTCCAAACATTAGAACGAGTGGACTTGTGAAAGTAATGGACCCCCTCCAACTCCAGCCCATTAAAACCAACTGCTGGACACAGAGGGATAGGACAGACACTGCTAATGCTGAGCAGAAACTTGAACTCTATTCTGTAAATCATGTCTTTCCATTGCAAAATACCATGATTTACAGATGGCTTGTTATCAGAAGCCCAAGGGCCTTATTTATGTCTTCCTTGGGACACTTTTGCATTGCCCTTGCGTCACTTTTCTTGACGCTACGGTGGCGTAAACAATGCACCACGTTGCGCCATATTTACAAGTGATGCATATAGGCAGCTGTGTCACCTTGTAATGCCCAGCGCCACATTATACCTGCATCAGGTCTAATGTATGTAGGGTGGGCGTTCCCATGCAACAAAGCCTTGTAGGAGTGGCGCAGTGAAATCTATCAGATTTTACTGTGCCTCTTTAAGGACGCCACTGCATCAAAACCTTACGCCTGCCTCATAGCAGATGTAAGAGTGATGCAATGCAGTGTGTATAGGCCTGCCTCATGCATTGCTGGAGTTGTGTCATGCTTATGTCACAACTCCAGCAATGTGTGACTTTTACACCGACAGATGTGTCAGGATTCCTGACATATCTTTCATTCTTTGTGACATGCAGTGTCGTACATTAAATACGGCGCATCCATCATGTCGCAAGGAGGCCGCAGTGAAAACTGTTGCATCGCTGTTTTGTCGCAGCGATATGACAGTTTTCATAAATGAGGCCCCAAGTACCTTCTGCATTCCATTATCATGCAACCTTAATTGTCGTTAATGTCCTACCTGCTATATAGCTATTTGTCAGCCCTCTGGTGCAGACTTTAGAACTGTGCCCTTAACCTAGCACCGTTATGATGTGCCATTCATTGGAACGTTGAGAGTGAGCTGACCAATCAGGTTGTTCTGAATTTACATCATTACTGATATAGGCTCTTAGTTGAAATTATCGTTCAGCCGGCACCTGAATGAGGAAGGACGTGAGATGGGCACGGCAGACACATTTATTCATTGAACTTGGATCAAGTCAATAGTAATAGTATGGCCTATTACTCTTTTTGTGCGTACTTTGTTGCGTCTCGAGTCCAAAATTTGGTCGAGGACCAATAACTATCATTATAGACTGGCTATGGTCAGTAATGCTTCATTTCTAGTCTTTCCTTTAATGTACATCACAAACTGAATTGGCTTTTGCTGCTTAAATAATATGCATTATTGTTGCCCCTTTCAATGGCTGTTATGTTATCGTTCTTACAAGACAGAAAGGCAGACTCAGCCCTGCCAGGATTTCAGTCTGTGATCTCCAGGTTACACGTTGGTTTCAAGAGTGGGTACTCCCAGCTACTAAGCTAATAGTAGACAACTAAATACAACTTCCCCTCGCCTGCCCGTACTGAACTGTGACTTGGCATGTTCCAGTCCCACATCAAATTAACAGGAATCTTTCTTTAATTAAGGGCATGCACACATTCACATTGTCATCTGATTACTTGTGATCTTCCTCCCTGTGATGCACAGTCCAAGCTGTCCTGTGACAAGAACCGCCACAAGAAGCCCAAGGACACCAAGCCGAAGGTAAAGAAGTTGAAGTACCATCAGTACATTCCGCCGGACCAGAAGGCAGAGAAGTCCCCACCCCCCATGGACTCTGCCTACGCCAGGCTGCTCCAGCAGCAGCAGCTCTTTCTCCAGCTGCAGATACTCAGCCAGCAGCAGCAGCACCATTTCAACTATCAAGGCCTTCACCAGTCCCAGCTCAAGTAAGTGCTCTTGGGTTTGGATGCGACTATTGTCCCTTTCCGACACAGTTCAGCGTTTTTTAGTGATATGATGAATGAAAGAAAAGCGGAAGCCGTGTTGAATGAAAGAACATGGCGAGCTATGTTGGAGAGAAGTCGCATCCCTAATGAAGTCTGTGAGTTCACACAGGAGGTCACTTCATAATGCCCTGAGCCTGCCTTGACTCTTGGACAGACTGAGCCACAAAGCAAATTTAGAGAAAAATGTGTGTGAGTTATAATGTTTGATAAAATTAGGGGTGTGTGGCATTTGCGTAATTTATTTTTGCGTAATTCACAAAATTTCTGAAATTCTGAAATTGAAATTTAGCATTTAGCACAATATTTAGTGTGAAATGCATCCTCATGTTCATTTTGGACATGATGACACATTTTTTGCAAAAAAAATAGGGAAAAACCATAAAAGCCGAGAACAGACACTCGTGTTCTGGTTGTTAGCATTGTTGCCATGCTCCTGCGATAGGATTTTTACCCGAACAGTGTTCAATTATGCAACCAGGCGTAATGGCGTAATGTTGGGAATTTTACAAAACAACCGTAAAGCAAAAGGCCAGAAATGATGCAAGATTAAACCAGTGTAACGAAAATGTTGCCTAGCCCTCAATACAGTGCTCTAAACAACAATAAACGTGTAAGAAAGTGCAACCTCATTGTCCCTAACCAAGCTGGATTACATGTATAAAAGTCATAGACATGGAGGGATAAAATCGGATAAGTGATTTAAAAATTATTAAACTGTAGAAACAATGAGAAAAGAAAATTTCAGTGCAAATTGGTGGGAGCGGTAGGAAAAATATCTCACTGCATAGGAGTTCAGAAATACCTAGGAAGCAAGCAAGACCAACCCTTGAATAGATGAGATTGGGTGAGTGTTGGAGGGTTGCACGAGTCAAATGTAGTTTGCAATTCTAACTTTTTTTATCGGAGTCAGTTCAATCTTTCAGGTTTGTCTAGTATGTTTAATTCTGTGGAAGGCAGGAGCTCCCTTTTTCAATGCTTAGTCAGTTTATTTTTTTATTTTTACAAAAATAGAAATCCTTTGAGTGGGGCAATACTGTTTTCTTTCTGAGAAGGCTGCACACTTTCACAGGTAGGGACAGCTAGCCCCCTTAAGGCTGAGGAGATGTTCCCTGAAAAATCAAAGTGCCTCACACAAATTGTAAAAGAGACTGTAACATGCTTTCAAAGTAGGCCTTTCCTCTGGCTGAAAATTATCCAACTGTTCTGCATGCTTTCTTGGTTCCACGATCTTTAAGCTCCAAGCAGCCTAAAATATAGGAGGCATGCCTACAAAAGGTTGCAGGTTTTCCACATCAGAGCAATGGCTTTCCCACGTGGCTGGTTAAAAAAGTAACCACCTCCAAAAGATCACACCATAACCACAGCCAGAACAACTCCTGACAAGAATCAAAGAAAAGAAAAAAAAGAAGTGAGAAAAAATGACTGTCCCATTAACACAACCAGGATCTGTAACAACATCCCCATAACAATTAGACATGCCCAGACCCTCCTCCATTTTAGATAAAGGGTGCCTCTTCAAGGAATACTATCACAATACTATAAAAAAAGTCTTACTTTTTCAGTCTACTATAACTTTATTCCACATAACTAATGATCTTGGATAATATTGTTGGCAATGGCTAAGTGCAGTGACCCACTACCCCTGTACAAGGTTTATCCTATACAAATGCCCACACATACACACAGGCCAGATTTACAAAGATTGATGTATGAGTAAGTGTAACCTACTCCGTTATTACTCCTGTCTTACTCATGAATTTCAAGAGTAAGCCAGGATTATTTCTGAAATTCAGAAGTACTACCAGTGCAAGCTACTGCAAAATCTAGACTGAAATTTAATTGGAAATATGGTCAAATTACTGTTTTCCTCAGCTTTGGGACAATTTCTTGAAAGCAGAAATTGAAGTTGGAGTTTAGGGCAGGGCAGCTTAAGCAGGGATCCACCTTGTTCTGGCAAATCAAGTGGATTCATTTGAGGGGTAGTGGTAATAGCATCGGTTCTAAATGTGGAGAGGCCATCAATTAATTGATACGTAAACCTGAACAAATAAATCTGCAAGATGGTGGGTCCAATAAGCCCACTCCTTTGGTAAAAACAATCCTTTGCTGAGCAAAAATATTTGTCACATCACTATCATCTCTGCCTTTTCGGAAGAGGCGTAGATGGTGGTCACCCGGTAGTGAGCCACACAGCAGTCACGGCTGGCATCTATGGGGAGTGGTGAGGCGGGCAAATGGGTGGTGGGCATAAATAAAAATAAAAAACACTTACCTTGAACGCGCCCTCCTCCTCACTATACGTACTCCTGCTCCTGCCTTCCAACGCGGACCCCTGCCAACTGTCTTAATCAATCCTGGCGCTGATCTCAACAGCATGAGAGCAGCGCCAGGATTGGAGGGAGTGGGCTCTCTTGTCGCTCCTGAGGACACATGAGCGCTGCACTTCCTCTAACCCAGCTGTCTTGTGTTAGATCTTTCAAAGTGCGTATGCCTGGCTAGCCATCCAATGACGACCGGGCAAAGGAACATATGCACTTTGGCTCACCCAGGCAGACCTCCATCCTCCCTACTGCTGACTCAGCAAGTCCCACCCCGTGCTGGTCCACAGTTCTGGATGGGGTGGAAGAAAAAAAAATGGTAATAAATTAACTTTATTATTATTTTATTTTTAATGTTTGGGGCTTTTGGGGCAATTTAGGTGGCGGGCGACTCTCCTCCTCTCTCACGCAGGAGCTGCCCCTGAGCAAGAGGGCATCAGATTCATTCTAGAAGTAGTGCAAGTGATGCACTACGTCTGATGGCCAAGGGAAGTGGCAAAATGACTCTTCTGTACCTACTTGCCTTTCTGAAAGTATCCCGATTCCTGCCTTTTCACTGTCGAGAAAATTCATAGGTCACAATTCACTTCCATGCATTGCTAAATATTTCTGTGGGGTTCGTGTTTCTCCATTTTTGGTTATCAGTTAAACAGTTCTCCCTTGAAGGAATGACGAATTATGACCACCCTATTCGTTTATTTTATCATTTACATACACATTTGTACAGCACTTTAGAAGGAAAGCACATTCATTCATAATAAGCAGGAAGTTTCAACAGCCACATTTTTTCAGTGCTTGAAAAGCGTGGCTTTTTCTTGCCAGTTACAATCAGATTGTTTGATAATAATAACATTTTAAATAATATATGGGATTATATATGGGTAACAGTTAATTAATGGGATGCTTTTCACCAAAGAGTTCTTAATGACATCAAATAGACAGCGAGAGCAAAGCTCTCATTGTCTATGATGTCACTCAGAACCCCAGGGTGGAAATCATAATTGTAATTGACTTTTCAACCCATCTGCAATGTCTGGGTCCAAAAGTCAGTTTCTACTGCTACGCAGGGGCAGAGGAGGGATGGGGGAGCCATACATAATATGGCCTCTATTAGATATCTCTGTCCAAAATGTAAATATTTTTTTTACAAATGTACCTGCCTTCCTTCTCCATCCTGCAGCTCTGCTTTCACTTTCGGTTTAAGCAGACAAGCACTGGCAGACCTAAGATAGTCCTGTCAGCCTAGCCTGGAAGGCCTTTATGACATAGAACAGTGGATAATGAGTTTTGTTATCAACTGTTGCTATATAATAGAAGTGAGTTACCAGATCTAGTATTAGGTGTAAATGGCTGAGGCTTCCTATGGAGGCAATGCCAAACCAATAGAATTAAAGATGGGTTAAAGTGAATTACAGTGATGTTTTTCACCGAGGGGTTCTGAGAGATATTAAATAGACAACGAGAGGAAACCTCAATTTGTCTAGGATATCACTCAGAACCCGTGGGGAAAAATAGCCAGAAGTTGCTCCTCCTCAATGGTGGAGGAACGTTGTTCTAGCATCATTTTATTTTCCATTTGCCGGCTCTAAGCCAGCTTGTGCAGGGTGGGCGGGCATGAGAGGCGGGAGGAGGAGTGCTTGTGCACTCCTTACATGCAAATATGTGTTTTGCTGGCTGCCTCAGACTGACCAAAACACACATACGCACTTAGGTTTCTCCAGCCTCACTGCACTCAGCAGCCAGGCTGGAGAAACCCCACAGACCCCATGACCTGGGCAGAGCGTCTTTCCAGCCCGCTCAGGCCAATTCCCACACTGCTCTGCCGCACTGGGATAGGATAGGAGTCTGTCCCAGGTGCTGTTGGGACCAGGAAGAGGCCAGCAGGAGCGACATGGGAGGTGGCCGTTAGCTTCAGGTAATTTGTCGAAATTATTATGAACACGCCCCCCGCACGCTACCCCCTAGCACTCCCACCACCCTTTGTTAGTGGCAGCCGCCGCTGAAATATCCCTGTAATTTACTTTTTACCCATCTATAATTTAAGTTATGCATGGCCCCCAAAACCCTCAGCCCCTGCTTCCCTCTGCTGTGCAGTGGCAGAGGGATTATGAGGGACCCATACATGATATGGTGTCTGTTATGTATCCCTGTCCCAAAGGTTAAGAAATAAGACTTACCTGCCATCCTTGACCAACCCCCACCACTTTCCTTGCCTTCTTTCCCCATCCTGGAGCTGTGCTTTCTGATTTCATTCAAAGCAGATAAGCAGAGCTCAGCTTGAAGGCCTTTATGACATCCCAACGGTGGGTAATCAGTTTTATTATTAACTGTTGTTATACCATAGCAGTGGGTTAAGAGATTCATAAACTGAAATAAACAATAGAGGCTCCCAATGAGAGCCATACACACATATAGAAATCTAGATCTATAACTGTGAATTCAGGTGATACTTTTCACTGAGGAGTTCTGAGTGACATCAAATAGAACAAAAAGCCCAGAGAGGAAAAACGTCCCCGAAATTCACTTTTTCCCCATCTATAATTTAATGCTACATATTGCCCTGAAAATCTTCAGTCCCTGCTTTCAACTACTGCACAGGTGCAGAAGACTAATGGGTGAGCCATGAATTATATTGCTTCTCTTCTGTGTACAAAATACCTTTCACTGGTTCAGGAGCCACACATTATTGAAGAGACACCTCCTCATTTGCATTTTTCCTTAGACCATGTAATTAGAGGGAATCCTCCTGTGGTCTGTGCATGTTCCCATCTGTGAACCTGTACTGGGAAGATCGATGCCCAATCTTGCTTCTGAGAATCGAAAAAGAAAGGAGGAAAAACATATAATATCTCCTACATGTCTTTAATAAAATCTTGATTTTCTTGCCACGGGGTAGGAAAATCTCAGTTTAGAGATAGTAACAACAATGGATTTCTCCACAACTGGATTAAAACTCAGACTGCAAAAAGCCATAATATGCTGATCTATCTTCATAGTATGAATGACCACGTCATTGGTGCAAGCGATTTATATATTCAAGGCATGTATTAACTCTAATTAGTGTTAAATGGTTGAGCACCAGATGTTGGACTTGCTGCATGCCAGACAGCTATACCATCCCTGGTTACAGAAGTCCAATAAACTTTAGTTTGGGAAAGCACCAGTCTTTAACTAACCTTGTAATTTTGTATTTTAAGGCAACCAAGTGAGCACATGGTAAGAAGCTCAAACTCTTCTACAGGCAGCAGTCCCTCCCTGTCTCCAGTGAAAACCACATTCTCAGGGCAGTCCAATGCCTCATCTGTTAAACCAGGCCCCCTACCTTCCAACCTTGATGACCTAAAGGTAAATTTGTCTTCACCATGTTCCAATAGCATGTTCTAGTAGCTTAAAATAATTTCCATTGTATCTGCAGATTGTAATTACCTTTTAACAGCAGGAGAAGCATCTTCACCTCCTGTACTATAACATTCGTGAAACTAATGCATGATGCACTGTATTTTGTAAGTCTGCAAAACTGTTATGTACTAATAGTCTTTCCAAAATAATTCTCATGTCGGCTTCAGTTTCCAGAATACATCATGTTCTTCATTACCGCATTTAATAAAGACACTTTTTTGTATTTTATAATATTGCACAAGATTGAATTTAAGTTTGTTACATAACACAAAATGTATTCTTTGTAATAAAATCAAAGGTCCTGCGGCACTATATTCTGACAGGTACTTCAATTCTTGCATATTTAATTTGACCTCAAGCTATGAATTCAAGGCCAATCAACTTGTCGCCTTCTGTCCGGTTAGGCTCTGCTTCAAATGAGAAAAAATGTAGGATGAACATCTGAATACGAATGCTGGAATAAACTAATTTATCATTAGAACCACTGCTTATTATGTTGAAAACAATGCCAAAGATCCGGCATTAATTCTGTTCTGATAGCTAAGGGACGTTGAGGGAACATGCTTTACTGTGTGTCCCTCCTTAATAGAGAGTCCGTTTTTATGATCTGGTTTGACAACGGAGCTGTTGCCAGACAATTTTATGAGAATCGCCAGGAGAGGGGCTTTGGGCTGCACACGCAAGTTGGGAACCAGAAGTTATGTTATGTTATGTTAACAAGTTCTTGTATAGCGCACGTACACCGGCGCTGCTCTAAGAGGTGCCGGATTCCTGGAAACTTACACGTAAGCTTGTCTAAACAGCCAAGTCTTGAGGAGTTTCCTAAAGCCCAAAGGTATGTGCAAGATCTAATTTCGGAGGGCAGGGAATTCCAGTAGCTGGGAGCTAGTATAGCGAACCTGGCACCGCCCACACGCTTCAGTTTGAAGGAGGTAACAAAGTACATGTTTTGATTGGATAGAGTATGTGCTTCCACAAAAATGTGTTTGCCCCTACACTGCTGTGATCATTTTCCTTATCCAGTATCCTGAGCTTTCACCTACATCGGCACACTCATGCCCTGTTAATGCTATTAAAGTGTCTGAGATAACTACATCATAAATGGTATTTTTGTGTGGCAGCAGCATAGATGTGAGGAGGACATACATTAACATACATGGGTTTGTAGGCCTGTTTTGACAGTGCATTCATAAGCCAGACATGTCGGCATTTGCAAGGCTTGTTACACTGTGTAGCCAATTTTGATCCCTGCCATGCTCTTCGACAGCCATTACCTAATATTCAGATATCATGGTGGCAAAGAAGCAAAGAATGGACGAATACATGAACTAAAGAGTAGCAAATTAAATCTTGTGTTATCTAACTTTGTGTCACATTAATGATCATTAGAAGTTGGTATTTGAGTGAACTGGTTGAAGTCAGTTTAGATAGATACAGTATGCGAGGAGAAAAAGTGTAGAAAGGGATATTCCAATACAAAGTTGGTCCAATGAGTTAGAAAAGGTAACTCCTGGGCCAAAGTTCTGTGGAACCCAATAGTTACCTGTAACACACACACAACACCATACTGCTGAATGCCCTAAGCTTTAAGCAATTTGTCTATCTTTCCGTACTTCTATTGAAGTGAATAGAAAATGTTGATTTTGTGTGGGATTCACTAACAAGAGATGAAGGAGAACTTAAATCTTCAGCAGGTACTAGGATGCCAATCATAGAACGGGCAATGCTAGCATAATGTTTATTGCTGCATTACCATCATGTGCATTTTAAGACATTCTTACAATAGTTTTTTCATTCAAGAACTGATACAATTTACCCTTAAAACTGATATTCATCACATTTTTTTCAGGTGTCAGAGCTGAGGCAACAGCTCAGAATAAGAGGCCTGCCAGTATCTGGAACAAAAACCGCACTTATGGAACGCCTTAGACCTTTCCAAGACTGTGGGGGTAACTCAGCGCCACCATTTAATGACATAACTACTGTTACCTTTCCAGTAACACCCAACAACTCGCTGACAAATTACCAGTCTCATCCATCTCCAAGTGTTTTGTCAAATGGATTTTATCAGTTTGGAAGCACCAGCTCCACCCCGCCAATTTCTCCAGCATCGTCTGATCTTTCAGTTGGAGGGTCTCTCCCAGATACCTTCAGCGACAGACCAATGTCGTCCCCTCAGTATGGCCTGCAGCCCTCTCCAGCGCATCTCAGTGCAGAAGAAAGCCTCATGAGTAGCATGAATGGAGGCAGCTTCCAGTGTGACCTGGAAGTCATGGATGCAGAGAAGGACAAAATGCTGGTGGAGAAGCAAAAGGTCATTAATGAACTCACTTGGAAACTCCAACAGGAGCAGAGGCAGGTTGAAGAACTGAAATTGCAGCTTCAAAAGAGAAAAAAAAGCAGTGCCTCCCAGGAAAAGCACATAATGTCCCAGCATTTCTTTGGAGTGCCCATCAAGCAGGAAAACCCTGTTTCTAGTTGTCCTTTTGCATCAGAGCAGATGTCTATAAAGACACAACCGAGCAGTTCCCCGGACAATATGAGATCATGTGCTTCACAGCAAATCTCTCACATTCTCAACAGCCATTGTATGGACTCATCAGGGCAAAATGCCATATCTTCTACATTTTTAAGTCCGCAGTGTTCGCCCCAGCATTCTCCGCTTGGAACTGTGCACAGCCCACAGCACATAAGTCTTCCACCATCCCCAAACAGCCATTATCTACTTCCAGTGTCACCAGTATCCCAGGCAGACGGGCGCAGCGTGTCTCCGCAAGGCAGCAGTAGACTGCGAGGAGTGCAGGTGAGGGACTGTTGCACTGTCTTTGCATTTTAATGGGCACCACTGTTTCTGTCTTTCTTCTGTTTGATCAGGTAAATTGTCAATTTCTGCTTCCTTAGGTGATAGTTGTCCAGTAATAGCAATGTAGGTATTGTGGAAGTGAAATACATGTTTCCACCTGGGCACTTGCCCTTCCTATTTTTTTGACAGATAAAGGTTTGCTAAAAGTTAACTTTCTCTACCGACATTAAACATGATGTGGTGATATTTGACTTTCCCCTATTTCAAATTTGCTTATGTTTTCCACAGTTTTTCTTGTTTGGCTTCCTAGTTCTACTAGTTTTTCCTACCACCAGCTTCTATTTTTCTGCTCAGCGCCCTCATTTAAAGCTCTTGTGTTCTCTGTGTCTGCAAACAGACAACCCAAAAACTGGAGGCCAAACATTGAAATAGAACCTTTTTCCTTTCCACAGTATTGAACTATCTTTCCCTGCCTCTTGATCATTATTGTGTACTGAGCAACACTGAACTGAAAAATCGCATTCAGTAATTTCTGCATCTGTTTATGTTCGAATTTGAAGTTAATGATTTTATTTCGCCATATGCTGCAAAGAATCGCCCTTTATTATGACGTCACAGGCACATTCCAGGCCTTTCCTGTTAACAGGGTCGGATATATGTAAATAGCGCTGTGAAAATCAGTGATTGCTTATGCCATATATTTTGGTTTGAAGCCGGTTACAAAATGTAAACTTGCTTTTAACGTAGTTAACAGGTGTATATAGCATACTTTTACCATAGCACTTTAAAGAAAACATTTTTGAAATAGAAGAATAAACAATTTATGATATAAAGTTTCTAGATAAACAATGATCAAACTGTAGCGAATAAGGGCACAGTTCAGGTGGGGTTTCCAGTGGCAGCCGGCATGGCTTGCAGGTGGCGGGGCATGGAGGGAGTCGCTTACCTTGCAGCTGGGTCCCACGTCTCTGCTCCCGCTCTCCTTGTCTTGGAACAGAAAGCACAGCCAGGCCCCACTGACCAATCACAATGCTGCAATGCAGCGTTGTGATTGGTAAGCACCTAGGCTCCCCTGACCAATCATATTGCTGAAATGCAGCATTGTAATTGGTCTGAGCGCCATGACCCGGCCCTCAGCCTAGGGCTGGAAGGGTGGGCATGCTCTCCAAGCAGGCTGTATTGCAGCCTGCATGGAGAAGGGGAAAATGTGCATAGCTGGTTTGGGCGGCCCAAGAGGGCAGACCAATTAGTCATTGCGCATTGAGGAGGGGGCAAACCACTTCTCCCCTGCCCTGCCCCGAGAGCAAAGCAGCCCCGCCCGCCCGCCCGCAAAGCATCATGAAGCATAACATGATAATAACTCAGAGTTATTATCATTTTATGTTTCGTACTTTGCACTGCTTAAAAGCAGTAGGGCGACGCTCCTCCGCCATAGCGGAGGAGCCGCCATTGGGGGTTTCAACTGTCTCCTGAATGCAAGAAGAGTGGGTTCAGCCGTATTCTCACACAGTAGAAAATCCCTCCATAGAAGAAATGTATCTGTGTATGGAAGGTTTTGAAGCAAGGAACTGCCAACTATAGAAAGCTTTTATCTGTTAGACCACCCAAGATAGTGAGGAGCATGGCCCAATAAGTGAGTTTCAACAGATATAAGGCTTAATTGGTGATGCTGGAGGATTTAAATGTCATTCTAAATGTAATCCTTGCTGGACAAGGGAGCCACTGGCGGTCTTGGAGAATCAGCGTGATGTGGTTGAATTTTTTGGTTTTTGTTTCAGTGCTGAGTTTAGTTGATTAGTGCAATATTCCTTGAAGAGTGATAGGAAGACTTGTCTGATGCCTACTAAAACAGCGTTTTCAAAGTCTTGCCTTCGGATGACAAGAGCCTAGGTAGCAGCTTTCAGGTCGTCTTAGGGGGTAAGAAGCTTGACTTTGAGTGAAGGGAGAAATAAACTTGGCAACTCAGGATGCCACCACACGACACCACATAGAACATTACACTATTAAAAGGAAATAGGTAACATCTACTTGTAAAATTCTCTATAGTACAACGTGTGCCCTCCATGGCATTTTAATATCGACTAAAAGAAAACCTTGCATGTTCAACCTTTAGCTGTGAATTGCTGGAGAGAGCTGTGCTAATCAGCACTCTGTGACCATAGCACCATTCACAAATTAAATCATGGCCGTATTCAGCCGATTTGTGTCTACTGGGCCTGTAAAAATGAATTTCCAGTAATTGATCCCTTGGGGCATTGTCAACATTTAAAGCTTGGGCAAGCACATGCTGTCTCTCTCCTTGGTGAGTTTTGTACTGCATCCAGGGTTTCAGGTTGTTGCCTCAAATGCTTTAAGCATGGAGATAAAACACAGTGCCTGTGCCAGGTGGCATACTGAGCACTTTTCTTGCTGAAAAATAAAATCAGAATGTAGCAGATGATTAAGTATCTTCTTCGTAATCTTATTGGCTCAAGGATCAGCTAATGGGACTAGAAATGCATTTCTGAACCACCTTTCCCCAACCTCCATGTGATCTTATTGTTAAGATGTGTGTCAGTGGAGGCTTTGATTTAAATAGCCACAAATGAATAATAATGATATTGGGTTTCTTTTGATTTTGTTCACTAAGGAGATATCACATAGTTTGCACTGATGTAGAAAATGTTTGCACTGGATATGGGTCATTTTGCCCTGATGCCCAGAAACTTTGCAGCGAAGCTTGCATGAACAGTTGCTTTGCATTCACCAAAACAATGGGTTCAAGACCGCATAGCCATTCACCTAGACACCCTAACTTACACAGTTTCTTCAATGCTGCAACAGATCTGAGCATCACTGGAATTACCAGGTTAACCACTCAACATATGGAAAAGATGACAAATGCCATTTTGGGTAAACTTGATAAATTGCTCCCTCTTACAAAACATTTCCTGGATAAAGAGCTGGAAAAATGTGTAGAAAACCAGCTCCCAAAAATTATGGTGGGAAATGTCTTATTTGAAGTTTTTCAGTCAGCATTTAGATCTGGCAGTAGAGTGGAGACTGCAATATTGCAAATCATTGACAATATACTCTGTGTTTTAGTCATAGGTAACTCATACATTGTCCCCATCCTGAACCTGTCTGCAGCCTTTGGCACAGGGTTGTATGACAGGGGCATGCATGGTAGAACCTCGCGTGCCTCTACCACACTGCCCGAACCATGAATGTGTCTCAAGAAAGCATTCTTTTACCACACATGACTTTCCAAGCATGCCTTTACCATGCAATTTTGTGATAAAGGCATGTTTGGTAAAGGGATGTGCAGTAAATTTCACTGCCCTTTTCCTCCACCCAGTCTCCTAAATCCTGGCCCCTGCCCTATTACCCTACCCCCAGCTATAAAAACGACCCCACCCCTTAAACCTTAAAATAACCTGACTCCCCCTGCCCTAAAAACTGCCCCCTTGCCCTGAAAATTCCCCCTTCCTCTGAGCCCTAAAACTCTTCCCCCTACGTTTCCTTACCCCAAGCTTCCCTTTGCCCTGAGCCCTAATAACCGCTTCCCCTGGCCTAGAAACTGCCCCTTCCGCCTCCCCTGTCCTCAGCCCTAAAACTCTGCCTCCTACCTTAAAACCTACCCCAGCCCCCTGCTCCGAGCCCTAAGATTGCCCCCTCACTTAAAACCTAGCCCCCTCTGCTCCCCCACCTGAACCCTAAAACCGGCCCCTCCCTTAAAATCTGCCCCCCACTGAAGCCCTAGTCCCAGTCCAATTTACCTCATTACGTCCCCGCCTTCACGCATGCCCTCCTCTCCGGTTCCTCTCCCTGCCAGCCAGAAGTTGAAATGCCGACTGCCTTAACCATGCATATAAGTGGTTCAGCCATATTACACTCACACTGGACATAAAACTCGACATACCGGGACTTTGAACTACCTAGAACCTAAAAGAGTTATCTTGGCTGAACAGCCTCAACTGCCAAGCTCTGACACCCTCATGCTCGAATAGCAAATAAATAAAAAGACTGCAAACTTTGTCTGGCAGCACACACATGGTATGGAGCTTGATCCCACCATCCCTGCAACAGTGAAATGAACCATCTTCTGTTCGAAATTAATTTCCTTAATTGATTTCCAACTCGAAATATGCTTAATGAGAGAAGTTGTGCCCTCACTGTCACTTTGCCATTCCTCCCTTTATAGTAAATATGCATATGCTTTCTTTTGTCATTCTGCTCCCTCGTGATAATATGTCTTACAATTATGCCTTTTACCAACTCGTAAATGCTATTGTCAGATATTTCTATGATTTACCTTCTTGTAACTGTGTGTGCTGTAATTGTTGTATTCTTCGGTGAACAGCTCTGCCCACGTGGGTCTAGTTTGGATGATACAAAGTACATATAAGTAAATATAAATTGATCACCAGTTCAAAAATAATATTCTGTATAAGTCTATCACTGCACATTCACTGAGGCCTAAGGCAGTGGTAAATGTGCTCTATACCCGGGTAACATTTGCGGCATTAGTTCTAGATTGCCAGCCCTAGACACACAATTGATGGACGGAATGCAGAACAAATCAAAGCATTCACCCCAGTCAAGAGACCTGGGTTAAATCCATCATTCTTTTGCTCACCATGCCACCCCAGTTTAGATTGCCAGCCCTGGCACACTTATCATGATCTGTCCCAAGACCAATTCAGCAGATACCTATGATGTAAGTGTCAGTGTTTGTCTCAGTAAAGTGAGCAAGATCAGGCTCGAAGGGCGCTGTGCAGGTCATCTTGCACCTCGGGTCGTAGAGAATATGTAATGAGTTCATTATTTGGAGAACAGATGGCTTTTTGGCTGTTGGTGCCACATTACAAGTGAAATGTAAACACCAAAATCGGGCAGGCTATGGCATTTCAGAAAACATTTCGTGCTTCAGCTTTGCAGGGAACGAGCCTGTAGATAAATTCACATATTTGCCGAAATGCAGCGCATCCACGCATAACTCATTCCAAAAAACATATTTTCATTAGGCTGAACAAAATGCATTCTTTTAGGACGTGAACCGCATGAAATAATTGCACAGATGCCTGAACCAGAAAACAAAACCGTGCAACAACTCCTCCAGTCCTCGCTGCACCAGCTAAAGCAAATTGTTTTTACTAGTTCTTGCTTGTTCTCAGGCGCCAATATCTCGTTGACTGATGCTCAACCCAGCCGGCCAGTGTCATTGGACACATACCCTCGACTGGCGCATGCGCATGTCGATGCTTGCATCACTACCTTAGGCCCTGAATATTTAAGCTGATTTTTGGCAGCTGTGGTGCATAATCATGTCACGAACTTTGAATATAATTTGGATTTGTATCTTCCAAAAAAGTTCAGTACATTTATATACAGTTACCCTGTGTGAACCACTCCTCTGAGACATAACATTTTTATTGTTCTTATTGAAACACTCAAACTCACATCGACCTTCGTATGACCTTCCCATGATCATTGCCTTTAGAACAGTTGAATGTGTCTACTGCCAGATGCATATGGCAAGCATTTTAGCACGCAAACCTTTGGAATAGCAAATGTCTGCACATTCATATTCATATTTCCATCAGAAGCCGGTGAATTCCACTCTTTCTCACTCTTTGCTATGTACTTTCTATGGCTGGGGACACTTAACATTCCCTTCCATATCTCTGACTCCAAGCAGTTGTGAGACTGCCACGAGCTGAGCCGCCTTCATTTAATCGGTGATTTGTGTGTCCATAAAAGATGAACTCGAGCCCTGGCATCAGACGCTTCTAGGCCCTGCCAGTTTCTCCATTGTCTATCTATGCTGTGCTGGGGGTTGCTCTGCAAATGTCAAGGTGTGACATTTCGCACAGTATTTTTATGTTAGAGACACGTTTTGAACAGAAAATGTCTCGCAGAACTCTGGTAGTAAAGTATTCTAATCAAATGAGTTGCTTTGCTTGTATGTTGTGTGACTTTTGAATGTAAGATATGGCCTTTCGTTTAGCTCAATTTTCACATGAATTACTGTTCACTGAATTTCACATTCTTTTTACATATTCTTGGTTAATGTTTGAAAAAATGTACAACATTTGCCATGCCTCGAGGGTTAGGATTCTGCTGCTGAGGGTATTTTACAGTCTATTTTCAAAAACAAGGGGGACCCAATAAGTACCTAGGGACCTAGGGCAAACAACTATTATGAAAAACAGTGGTCCATAGGATTAAATTTTTTCAAGAACAAATGGAAATATAGACTCCAATCAGTACTATATTGATTAGTTTTTTCAGTGCCCAGCCGGGCCTGAAATTTGATTCCAAATATAAACAATTTTAAAAGACCATCAAGGAGGTCTAATGCGAAAGTTGATAGGGTACAAGCCTGTACCTATCCAGAGTACACTTGAGGGTGAGAAAGGAAGCAGAGAAGAGAGGGTAAAGAATATCAGGCAAAAAGAACATGGGAGCCAATTGTCCCTTGCATCAATAGCATATTCGCAAGGCAAGTTCAGACAAACAATTCATGTAACAGTATCAACACAATGGGAAAGTTACAGAACTGAAAAAAGTGTCGACGGCGTTTCGATCCCCGGCTCCTAGTGAACTGGGATCATCATCAGGACTTAAACAATGTATTGCCTGTACGTGCTTTTTCTTAAAAACCTGTTGGAAATGAAAATTTACAGAAATGGGAAGAAAAGGAGAAAGGAAATTCTGTTTAAATACAGCACTAATTACAGGTACAATGCATATAGTATTCATTTTGTGTCATGCCAGGCTGATCATGTTGATGTCATTCAAGAGTCTTCCAGTGTTACAATCTCATGCTTTCTGAGAGGGTGCGAAGAGTTTAGGCTGAAGCCGACTCGATTTCTTACACCGTGAGCGTTTCGACGCTATCGTGGTTGTGGCTACAAGTGTCGCTTTCAGGGGTGATGTGGTAGTGATGAGTCATGTGAAGTACATATTGTTTCGATCTTACTGTCTGACGCTTGGGTCTGTGACTAAGGTTTTATCTTGTGATTGAGATTATTGTGACTACAACGTAAACATGCGTTACGTGAGTGTGGCGGGATTTTTTACGTGCCTAAAGATTGGCGATGATGGTGGTGAAAGAACACACCTTTTCGAAAGGTCTTCAGGTACCTCCTGTGAGTCAAGGCGAGATGGTTGGGTGGCGGGCTGGTGCCTAAAGCGAAGGGTGATCAATTAGGCTTGTTTAAAAATAACCTGCGGCAATAAGGAAGGGAGCAAGAAATTTGTTTACCTTGGTTTCCTAATCCGGTGGGTTTAGGTTTCACAAGATAAAACCACATGACTCATCACTACCACGTCACCCCTGAAAGCGACACTTGTAGCCACAACCACGATAGCGTCGAAACGCTCACGGTGTAAGAAATCGAGTCGGCTTCAGCCTAAACTCTTCGCACCCTCTCAGAAAGCATGAGATTGTAACACTGGAAGACTCTTGAATGACATCAACATGATCACCCTGGCATGACACAAAATGAATACTATATGCATTGTACCTGTAATTAGTGCTGTATTTAAACAGAATTTCCTTTCTCCTTTTCTTCCCATTTCTGTAAATTTTCATTTCCAACAGGTTTTTAAGAAAAAGCACGTACAGGCAATACATTGTTTAAGTCCTGATGATGATCCCAGTTCACTAGGAGCCGGGGATCGAAACGCCGTCGACACTTTTTTCAGTTCTGTAACTTTCCAATTGTGTTGATACTGTTACATGAATTGTTTGTCTGAACTTGCCTTGCGAATATGCTATTGATGCAAGGGACAATTGGCTCCCATGTTCTTTTTGCCTGATATTCTTTACCCTCTCTTCTCTGCTTCCTTTCTCACCCTCGAGTGTACTCTGGATAGGTACAGGCTTGTACCCTATCAACTTTCGCATTAGACCTCCTTGATGGTCTTTTAAAATTGTTTATATTTGGAATAAAATTTCAGGCCCGGCTGGGCACTGAAAAAACTAATCAATATAGTACTGATTGGAGTCTATATTTCCATTTGTTCTTGAAAAAATTTAATCCTATGGACCACTGTTTTTCATAAAAGAGGGTATTTTACAGGTCACCTCATGATGTTATGTTATGCTGCAGTGAAGGTCCATAACTCTGAACCAAAAGGTGAAATTACAATTTGGGTCAATTAATTGGCGAGTGTTGCTACACCCACCATGACAGTCTTTTGTAACCTTCCTCTTACTAAAATGTACTGCGTGTGCTCCAAGGCCTGCGGGGCTGAGTGCCACAGCTTCAATCTCTATACTGTGAGCGTGACACATTTTCAGGTCTTTATCAAGACTTAACAGGACCAGGGAGAATGTGGGCCAGGTCTGACCTGAAAGTGGCCCTCAGCTCATTAATGTTCCACCTGAGAGGTTTTATGAGAGCTATGACAGGCTGAAATTTGAGCAATCCAAAATTGAACTTAGATTCAAGCAGACATGTTTACCTTCCACAAACCACACTCGTCGATCAGTGAACTTGCCATTAATGAGGTGCAGCAGGAGGTTTCAATCAAATCATTTTTGAATTTCGCTTTCATAGCCAACTGAAAAGAGGTAAATAAATATATGGGATTTAAAAAATGATCACTTTTTTTTAAAAATCATTATTTAACGTTGACTTTTTGAATTGTAATCTAGCGCATGCATTGGACATTTAGAATTGTCTGGTAGGGCATGCACTGGTTTCGTGTAATTCATTATGCATATTTTTGTTTTCTATTTAACAGAGTACAATTTCACAAACTGGAAGTCCTAACTGTTTCTCGCAGAACCCTTCCAACGTGCAGCCCACGTATATGGGGAACCAGAGCGAAAACAAACAAGTGAACCCGGACTGTTCATCACCGAAGAGCCCAAGCTTAAGTAACAAGGTAAGGTTAAAAAGTGACTGATTTCAATTTACCACCAACCCTAAAGCAATATAGTGCTCCTGCCTGCTTTGATACGAAATATGATTTGCACTCTCAAAAACAACAAAACGTTTAACAGAGTAACCATATTCTGATTAGGAAACTAACAGTCATACATTCTGACGTGTAATTTGTAACATGGTTACTTAAGGAGAGCGGGTTGGTCACTAGCTTTGATATTTCTACGTTTGCAACATACGTAATTATATTTTATTATGCTGCATGCTGTAGTACCCAATCATTTTTAGATAACAATTTGTGTTTTTTAATGAATTACATTAGCAATTCCTATTTGTAAAGCGTACCCTTAAGGGTTTCAAGGCGCTAGGGGCCGATGGGGAGATTAAGGAGAGCTGTTGCCCAGAGTCACATGATGCTGAGCTGAGCTGCTGCAAGTGCCGGGATTCAAATCGTGCTCTGGAGTCAGCCGCTCTGACCGCAGCGCTACACCTCCTCTCTTTGTGGTTGTTTGTTTAATTGGTAAAGGTGTTCCTAGATTTCATAGTAGATTTGAGTTTCCTTCAGTGTGAGTATAGCCAGGATTTTCCCCCATAATCTGAAAATCGTGCATAAAGCAATGTCAAGCTAAACATTTTGACCACACTGACCCTACTAAATACTGCCCTACCTGCAGTATTGTCAGATGATTGACAGCTCGGAAGGAAAGTGACCGAATATAGGAGAGAAAAACAATAGCGCAGCTACATGTGGAATGCTTTAGATATTTCTTATTAGTGGTTCATCTATGTTTTAAATGACCACTGCCCTTATAATGTCATGATAGAGTAAATATATCATGACGTTCCTTGGCGAACATTTAAATGGGACATATGTTGAGGCACTGCAACAAATGCAAGGATGGTGGCCTGCAAGGAACAGCTGGCCACCATACTTGAGAATGCATTGCCAAAAACATTTTTTTAAAGCTGCTAACATTCTGTAAAGGAACTGGTGCTACTTAGAAAAAAACACTACCCGATCCCCACAAGGCTGCCATTCCCTTTCGTTTTGCAAATCAGTTACCTCCTCTTTTGAGGTGTAGGCAACTAATCCATGCTTCGCAACCGCATTTGAGGGTGCAAACTATTGAAACATACCATACCAAATCATAGTCAAGAGGGAATTCCCCTTCCTCATTGTGATTTAGTAAACCCATTTTTGCAAATCAGAAATGCTTTTCTGACTTGCAAAATTGATATAATGCATACGAAAAGCCACTTTGCGTTCACAAACCTTGTCTTTTTGTGAATCACTCTTTTGATTGAAAGCACAAAGATTACAAACCAACTACTCGCACAACACTCCAAACTCCAGTTATGGTAACCACTCGCAAAAGATCTTACCACATTCTCCGTTTAGTTTGAAGTATTGGATGGGGTGTTTGTAAAAAAAAGTCGCGCATCTTAGCTTATCATCAAAATGTACATAGTAATTTAAACAAAATGGGCCATGAAACAGATCATGTACAAATATCTTACTTTTACTCATATTTCGATGCAGATGGCTGTGGCAACCACTTCTGCTCAGGCGAATCAGAAGTTTCCCTCGCCAACTTTTTGTAATTCAAACACAGTCGTTGCCAAGACAAAGCAGCCTCCCTCTTACGAGGATGCAGTTAAGCAGGTAAATGTACCATTTTATCTATCCCATTAGCCAATGTTTCTCAAAGTTTGAAGGTTCTCTCACGGTGAAGCTCAAAATGTGGTTTCCATTGCTACACTTTCCAAGAACTCTTAATTGTGTTATGTGCAGGCGCGTTTTGAGTTTACTTTAGGTAAGGCTATGAATATATTAGTTTCACGTTTCATGGACATTTTAAATCAATATTCTCACTCATATGAGATGCTACTATTATTTCCTGGCACGAATCTCGTAATAAATAGCTTCACAAACCCTTGCATAGGGTGTCAAAGAACTTTACATGAACTGAGTTTTACATAGGATGCATAAGGCATTGAAGTACACAGAAGGAGGCACGTCTAACACTATAGAAGAGAGTACACACTGAATTTGAAAAGTTTGGGTTAAAAAAAATATACTGTTTACAGGCCATTGCATGTTGCAAATCACATAGTTTAGCACTAGAACAAGGGAGAAGGACAAATCAATGGGAAGATATTGACAATCATTTGTAATGCAAAAGGTCTCTTATTTGTTAGGGTTTAAGCTATTGACATTGTAAATGACAATGCCTTTTATTTATGTTTTAAAAGACAACACATAAATAAAAAGCATTGTTATTTACAAAATGCCACTAGCTTCAATTCAACTCTCGCCAATTGCATTGCAAATTCTTGTAAAAGCGCCCCATGCCGAGCTTTCAATTTAATGGCGGAAGCACCCCTTTCTTTAGACGTGGCTCAAGTGTGTGGCAGCCATTAAAGTGAAATCGCGGTATGGGGCGCTCTTACAAAAAAAGTTTGTTTGTGAATTTGGCCGAATAAAAACGTTAAAGAGGGTGCCGTGCTGAAACTGTAGCGTGCACCTGGAGGCAAAGAGGGCACCCTTTTAGGAAAGCACTTTGTGGCTGTAATAGGGGAAAATCATTAAAGAAAATGGTGCTCACAGACTGTAGATAAAACAGACCTTGGAATAAAACAAGTAAAAAGTCCAGTACTAATGGGAGGTTACAAATGCAGACCAGGCGGAACTAAGGAGGGACTACAAAGCCTATTCAAGAATCAAAAGCAATCATTTAGAAACAACAGTAACAAGAGCAAATTAAAAAGATAGACGGAAATGGGTGGAGCTTCAAGTCCATACCTGAATACAGCATACCTGCAGAGCAGCACATGCACTGCCCAGGCTCGAACTAATAAACAGCATAAAATAAGAGCAGGAGATGTATGGGGTGGCCAAAGCCTTGGGAGGGATGTGGAATATTGGTTCGTAAATATTGCTTACAAAAAAAGTTGCTTTAGCTGGAAGCTGTGGAGGGAAGTGGAAGTGCGTTAGGGAAAAATGAAAAATATTTATGTGATTATTCGAAAGGTAAAAAATGTAGAGTGTCTGTGAGTAGATGGAAGGCTGGCTGAATGTGATAAAGAGTCTACAATTGGATTAATGAGTAAATTGCTGATTGTATAGATTGCCAGGGGATGCTTGAGTTAGTAGATATTTAAATTATTGAATAATTGAGTGCATGAAGTGACTGCATTGATGGGTGCAGATAGGCTACACTGATATTATACATTAGGGCATCTGAAAGCTGGGTATTACACTTGATATGTGTATGAGCATGCCAAAAATGCCCGAAACATGCATATGATTGCCTAAAATTTGGTAAGACTTTTCCACCATTATGCTAGTCCCAGAATTACGAGGACAAGACACTATAGTGCCAAAAATACCCACAATCTGCTAAAATGTGTCTGTTGTATGCAAGTTCAGATGTGCACAATCACTCAGGAGTACTAAGGGTCTCATTCCGATATCGGTGGGTCCGCCACTGACAGGCTGTTGGTGGCGGGCCCTCCAACACCTAGCATAGCAGTCTGACCATCACAGCCAGTGGAGGGACCGATTGACGACTTCGACAGGCTCAAGAAGCCCTTGGAGCTTAATCCCTACAATGGGGCAGTGCCTCCGGTGGCACCACTGTAAGGGTTACAGTGTCCCTTTTCCCTCTTTCTTTATGTGGCTGTCCAACCACCATGGAAAGGGACCACACGGTGCCTAGCACATGGTGCATGGATGTTTGAAAAAATGCCTTTTGCAATTGTGGCTTGTGTTGTGGCCCTTTTCCAGACTGCAGCACAAGCCTCAATTGAAAAAGTCATGTTTCCAACCGCCTACATGGCGGTCGGATCATAATATGTCAAGTCGAGCCACCTACTACATGTCTGGCAGTCTCCCTATCGATACGATGGCAGTCGGAGGCTCATCCAACCGCCATCGAAATGAGGGCCTGAATGTGTTTACAAATTTGACCCATGACTTAGTATTCAATAGTGCATGTTCAGATTGACACAATACCTCATTCATATTAAATGGTTTTGTAGCTTTGCACTCAGAAGCCTTGATTGTCTGGCTATGTTTGCACTGTTATACAGCTGACCTCCCTGAATGGGCAGATTTACACCATCACTCAATAATCCTATCACATAATCCGATTTGCACCAACACTCAGTAAGTGTTAGTTTACATCAAGATTTTCACCACCACTTACTAATACTCAGTACATACCTGTATTTGCATCATGTTATGTTATGTTATGTTATATCAGCTTATAATGCGCGCTGCTACCCAAAGGTGTCCTGGCGCTGTGCACTGTTTCCCTGAGAGCATCCACATCTTGCAAGCGGACCTATGGCTAAACTGGAAACAACCATGTTTTCAGGCCCTTTCTGAAAGATAGAAATTACATAACAGACCTTAGATAGAGAGGGAGCTAATTCCATGCCGAAATGGCTCTGAAAACAAAGCTCTTCCCGCCCCAGTTCACCTTTTTCGTCTTTGGGACGGCCTCCCTCTTTGCATCCCTTTAGCGAAGTGACTGGAACATACCATCGGATGCGTTTTATGAGATCTTCCTGGCCAATCCCCCTCAAGGCTTTATAAACAATACAGAGGGTTTTAAATTGGGCCCGTTGTTTAACAGGAAGCCAATTAAGTTGGCGTAGCCCATTTCTAACCGACACAAACCTCGGGGTGCTTGTGAGCAGGCTGGCCACCTCATTCTATACCATCTGTAATCTGTTAAGATGTTTCTTAGAGATGGTCAGATACAAGCTGTTACAGTAATCCAGGCGAGAAAGCACGAGAACAGATATTACTGTTCTAAACGTTTCATCAGTCAGGAGGAGTTTTCTTTTCTTTAGAGTTCTCAATATAAAAAAGCTGGTAGATACCACGCTACTAACCTGATCACCAAAAGAAAAGGTGTTATCCACAATCACTCCCAGGTTTTTGACCTTCCGTACCGGTGGTGGCGGGGGGCCCATATCGCTGGGCCACCCAGCTGGGGACCAGATGTTGGGATTGTTCCCAAAGATGATGACCTCTGTTTTGCCTACATTCAATATCAAGCAATTCTCTTCCATCCAGCTGGTTATTGCCACCATGCAGTTGTGGCAGCTAGGGGCTTTTTTGGCTTCTTTGCCTCTCTGCACTGATAACACGATTTGAGTGTCGTCAGCATATGAGGTTAACAATAGTCCAAAAGATCTTATGATGGCAGCCAGTGGTCTCACGTAAACATTAAAGAGTGTTGGGCTACGTGAAGAGCCCTGGGGAATCCCACAGGGAAGAGAGAATGGTTTGGATCTTGCTCCCCCAAACTCTACAGATTGAACTCTGTCGGCTAGGAAAGATCTTAATAAGTTCCAGGCTTCACCCAGGACCTCCGCCTTCGATAGTTGATCCATCCGAACCTCATGATGGACCGTATCGAAGGCGTCCGACAGATCAAGCATGATCAGAATGGCTGAGCCTCCCTGATCCACCGCCTCACGCACCTCCTCCGTAGCTTTAATCAGGGCTGACTCCCTACTGTGACCAGAACAGAACACGCATTGAGAGGGATCCAGAATATTGTTGTTCTCCAAGAACAGGCTTAATTGCACGTTCATGGCCTTCTCCAAAATTTTGGGTGGTAATGGGAGGCAGGAGATGGGTCTGTTGTTGTTGGGATCACTGCAATCTAAATTAGTTTTTTTTATGAGTGGCAGAATTGAGGCAGTTTTCCAGGCGACCGGATAGTGCCCTGCCTCCAATTTCTAGTTAAGTAAGGAGGTAAGGATGTTAGAGATTATGATTGGTGAAATTTTCATTATCGCAGCCGGACACGGGTTATTTAGGGGAGCCAGATCTACTGCCCATCGATAAGATGTTAACCGCTTTATTCTTCAATGGTGTAAATTTGTTGAACGTAAGGGGGTGGTGTGTTTCTATGGCCCTAAAAGCCTCAATACTAGTCTCATCCTGATTGTGGCAAAAAGAGGAAAATATACTTTCAACTTTGTTTAGAAAAAAAGAAGCTAGGGAGTCACAGAATTCTGGACTACTATGCGTAGTAGGTTCAGGGGGAGTCGTAAGATTAGACACTGTTCTAAACAGTTCTTTTACTGAAGATTTTGCAACAGCAATCTGTTGTGAGAAATAGTTTTTTTTGCTTCCTGACTTGTTTTTTTATAGTCAATAAGACTATTTTTGTAGGTTATTTTATTGGTCTGTCTGTATCTATTTCTCCAGAGACGCTCCAGCCTCTCGCACTCTGATTTCCAGATCCTGTAGCTTCTGAGAGAAACAAAGGGGCAGAAGGGGATCCACGCCTGGGAAAGCACCATTTGACAGGTGCTAATCTCTGACAGGCGGAGTCAATCCACCCCTCGAACGCCCTAGTGGCTTCCTCAATATTAGTGGAAAGGTTAGGAATTGTGTCTGTCAGGGTTTTATCCAAGCTGGTACTGTTAATATTTTTCCAGGCTTGTGTATCTATCTTCTCCCTGGTCTTTAAAAATTGTAATTTGGTGAGGAGCCGTGCACTAGAAAAAACAATTCCCGCATTGTCAGACCAAGGCAGTGGCAATATGGCCCGAACAAAGAGACTAGGGGAGTTGGAGAAGATTCCATCCAAGGTGTGGCCCACCTTCTGTGTCGGGCCTTCCACCCGTTGCGAAAGATCACCTCCCTCCATTATCTCCAGCAGTCTGGCGGTATCTGGGTCGAAGGAGTCTTCGAGAGGGAAGTTGAAGTCGCCCAATATGGTAAACGTTTTGGCACCGAATCCCTCCTCCAGAAGTGAACCCAAAGATTCCAAGAAACCCCCTCTGGGGCCTGGGGGTCGATAAATGAGCATAGCTTTAAACCTCACATTACTGATAAAGCCTCACAGTCTGCATTAGAAGCAGCCGCAAATGAGGGCAAAAGGCTCTTGTGATAAATGATCGCTAGACCTCCTCCTTTCCTTAAAGGTCTGTCAAGCCTATGGCAGAGAAAGTCTGGGGGAGAAGCTTTAATGATGTCAGGCCCTGGTGTACTGTCAGTACAGGCCTCTGTGATATAGGCCATCTTGACACCCCGTTCCTCAATAAACAGGGAGCATTCAGCACTGTGTTTAACTAAAGATCTGGCGTTTAGGAGGAGGGACTTAAACTCAGGCTGGGCTCTCACCTTCATCACTCAGTAATACCGCCACATTCCATTTGGAGACAAGAGAAGCATATGCATTTGACTTAATATTTATGCTAATGACACTACACATCTCCCCATACTTCCTCAAGAGTAACTTCTTATCTGAATCTCCATCCTTTTGCTACCAACTGCACAAAGGTGTATTACAACGTCATTACTAGAGGCCTCTATAAAATCAGCAGAGATATGTAGCAACATAAACTGTTATCAGATGCCCAGTGCAGCCAGAAGTTTCCCCTATCAAGCATTACGAAAAATAGGAATGTGCTCTAATTTTGTCTCCTCCCTTGTAAACATTTAGAGACAGCATTGTGCCAAGAAACCTCTACTGCAAGGACAACAAGTTGGGTGTTCACACTTGTCAGTGCCCTCATTAAAACGTTTCTAAGCATACTTCTATTACATATCAAGGTCATAAGCATCTATATTGTCATACACAAATTAAAGTGAAAACATGTGTGCCAATAGACTCTAAACATTCACTGTCAAGTTTTGATGCCTACCGATTTAGCAATCTAAAATCAGGGGAACTGATTCCCCTAATTACATATACAGGTAAGTGAGGTGATGTATACAGTTTAAAGGAACGATCATTCTCTCCCTACAGATTCTAAAGTGAAGCATTTCAAAACACCATTTAATACATGCTGTAGGAAAGTTTTTAAAGCCATTTTGATCAATTGGGCTTTCTAATTGATTTGATTCACTGCCCCATACCTTATTTTAATTTGTTCCAATATGTGATTATGTACATGAAGCCTATGCTTCTAAACCCAAAGTTTCCACTCCAGTATGTTTCTGTGGTCTACAGAAAATGCCTGTTTTATTCAGTCTAGGCCAAGGAAAACTTGGAATTAAAAGTTCCACTATCAAAGGACAAGATCTGATTTCAATTTCTATGAAGTACCAGTATGTTTGATCAACAAGCGCAAATAAACTTTTTAACAAAGGTAAAACCCGTTTTGTAATTCACATTAGCTGGTTTTGCACTCGTAAGAAGATCTGTGCAAACAAAGATATTGTGTGAGTAAATCTACTACCAGAGACTGAGCAGCAAACACACACAGCCTACCAGCGTAATGGTATTATCAAACTCCTCTCCAACTTCTATTACCCTCAAAAGGCAATGAATTTACTCTCAATAAGGTCAGGAGTAAGTTCCATTCCAAGTATGCAGGGGAATGAAATTTATGGGAATGTAGGAGCAGTGTTTTTCCAAAGGCAAATATATTTTCATAATGAGAAAACAGTTAAAAAAAAGCAGTGAACAAGTGCATTTGCCCCTGCTCAGCAGACTTCTCAATATACCAAGGGATACACTGGTAAACCGTTGAAGATTTGAAAAATGGGTATATCTACACCCATGCAATGTAGTTAACCTGTGGGTGTAGGGCAGCCAAGTTTTCTAGATACTCCGACCAAGAGTATTGCTGTGGTAAATTTCTACCATAAACTGGTTCTATACAAGACCAGATTTGATGAACATAGCTAATTTCTTTATTTATTGAACAAATCTTGTGTTTTGCATTCATGAATTTCAGTTGTTCAAATTTTTGCATTCTAAAAGTCCGAAAGAGTAAGAGAATGGTACTGGTAAGTATGTTATAAAATAGTTGAGTGAGGTCACACAATTTGACATTTTCATATAATGAGGCTAAATTGGCAAATACAAATGGTCATATTTTACTTTCAATTTGTTCAAGATGAAACAGCGCAAATTGTGTGCTAATGTGACACGTAGGTGCATATTTACAAGCCGCTCTCGCCACAGGAGCATCTCTTTTTTTGACTTCCAGTGGCGATAAACCCTTCACCTTATTTACAAGGCGGTGTTAAGCCACTTAACGTGGCTTAACACCGCCTTGTACATAAGGCCCCCTTTCATGCTACACTTACAGTGAAGGGGGCGTGCAATGGGTGATGCGGTGGGCCCTCAGACGTAGCACCCATTGATTTTGATGCTGCCCCCTATTTACAAGGGTGGCATAAATATGAGGCAGCACCAACATTTTAACATGGTGAAACAAGGAAAAATGCTTAATTTCTCAACGTTTTTACTGTTTCTATGTGTGCTGTATTGTACAGCACACATAAAAAACAGGAAATCGCCATGAATGATCATTCATGTGAAGGAAGGAGACATGATGCAGGACCCCTTCCTGTCCTCCTTGCTTCACCCCCCTGCATCCCTTTTGCCCGCAGATTCTAACCCACACGTTACTCATGGATGACCCACACAATGGGCACTAAATTGCTCTCTCTAAACGTATGATGCCTTAATTCGCCCCAACTAGTGCAAACAGGTATGGGCTTCTGTAAGATTCAAGTTAAATGATGAAGAGAGCTCTTCAAGTAGTTGAAATGTAGATTAAGTTTAATGTAGTAAAAAGATCCCATCCATCCAGAAGCCAGCGTCAGATGCAACTGACAGTATTCAACAGCATCACTACTTCCCCAGGTTCTATCACCATGATGCAGCTTCAAGCATACACAAGATGAATACAGAACTGTGCTGATGTAAAACATAGGTAATTACACAATACTACACACCTTCCCCCTTTACACTAAACAGAAGGAAGGTCGAGCCAAACACAAAACATATATAAATTATAACATGAAGCATTGAAATTTAAAATGTAACAAATAAATATTATTAAAACTTATATACTACATCTGATAATCATCAAATTTCACAGGTAGTCTGGTAATTCTTTTGTCTTTTGGATTATTACTATTTTTACTTTCCTTCGCAATGTTTGTAGGAGAAATGTGCGAAGAAGAACCTCCTTCATCAACATTTAGTTTACTATTCTTAATGATGGCAATTCCGTTTAAGTTCCAAATGCGTGAGTCTTCAGTTTTGATTGCATTAGTTAACACCTTGATTACTCTATGAGGTTTTTGAAACACATTTGAAGTCTTCCTGCCAAATATGTAAATGTAAATGTAAATGTACAGGTATTTATATAGCGCAAATCACCAACCGGTCTCTAAGCGCTTGCTTAGGGAACCCGTCCTGGTATTCCCCTGTGAGATAACCCCAGCAGGGTATCCGCAAGGTGAAAGCCAGGCATCCCGCCGCGAGGGGCCGTTGTGGAGATTAAGCAAGCTATTGCCCAGAGTCGCAGAGTGTGAACCCATGAATCGAGTAGGCACCGGAGCGAGAATTGTCGAGTCCATGGACATTTTAGGACTCAAGACCCTGCCGAGCCGGGAATTGAACCCTGGTCCCGGGCTGACCTCTGCTTCCAGGTCGGCCTCCTCTAACCAGTGAGCCACACTTCTCCAATATAGCTCTGATCATAACCAAATCACCCACCCTGGCGGCAGTGACTTTCTCAGCTTTTCTTAGATCATAGCAAACCTTGCATGGTTTGATTTTTTCACTTTCCTTTAATCTCCAATCATCACCAGAGACTTGCTCACCTCTTTTGGATTCAGCATCATTGATCCAGAACGGTGCAACCAATGTGCTGGCACACCTACCTTTAAGCAACTCAAAAAGGTGCGACCTGTAATGGCATGAGGGGATATTCTGTATATTTAAACCTTTCTGACAATTTTTTCCTTCCAATCTAGGCAATTCTGTTTGGCCAAGTCAATTGTTTCCTTCAAAACGAGGTTGAAACATTCCACCATACCATTACTTTCTGGGTGATACAGAGAGCACCTCTTATGTTTGATTGAACACCTCAATAAAAATTCCTCCATTTCATTAGAAACTAATTGCATTCCATTATCAGTTAATATGGCTCCTGGTAATCCTTCTCTTCCAAAGACCTTCCCAAGAAACCCTATGACTTGTTTTGTATCAATGACTCTTGTGATTTTAATTTCTGGCCATCTGGAATATAAATCGACCAACACAAAGACATCATTTTCACAACCATTCCCACGAATAGGCCCCAGTATGTCGAAAGCTAACTCTTCCCATGGCTTTTTGGGATGTACTCTAAAGACCATGGGCTGAACTCTGAGCTTCTGACATCTCTCACTCATGCCCCACGGTATGCAATTTCGTACAAGGCATTCCAATTGCAAGTCCATGCCCGGCCACCAGTAAGAAAGTCTGAGCCTCTCTTTAGTTTTAGACATTCCTTGATGTCCTTCATGGGCTATCTCAAGAAGTTCTTGACGAACGGTACCTGGGGGAACTAACCTGGTGCCTCTAAAGATAAGATCATCACTCTCAGATAATTCAACCTTAACCAACCAAAACGTTTCACACACACCTTTCACTTTATTGTTCCATCCTTTGAGCAATGTGGTTAACTCAAAAAATTCTTCATCAACAGCACTCTCTTCACCATCTGCTTTCTTTCATCCCACTACTCTCAATGGCACAAACCCATTCTTTCAAATCATGCTCTTCTTAATAAGTGGTATCGTCATTTTGTACCACCAGCCTAGAAAACATATCAGCAACATTGTTCTTAGCACCAGGTAAATGTTCGACCTTAAAATTGTATCCCTGCAGAGCGACTACCCACTTGGAAATTCTCCCAGAAATGGCATCAATTCCTTTCTTGTTGAAAATTTGACATAGTGGCTTGTGATCAGTGCGAACCTCAAATTTCAATCCCCATAGAAGATTCTTAAGTTTCTTCACAGCCCAGTGAACAGCTAAGGCCTCTCTTTCGATAACAGAGTAACGCAGTACTGCACCGCCTAAGCTACGTGACAAGAACAAAATAACATTCTCAGGTCAATAGAAAACCATTATAAACAAACAACGCAGATATTAGTGTGTCTGAAACACTCCCTGGACATGTCTGCATTGGAAAGATCGAACTGTCCCATAAAAAGGAGACTTGTAGTATGATTGACGAGCTTCAAGATGCAGTGCAGTACTCGTTGTTAGTATGTTGAGTGTAATATGCTCTTTTGTATGGTTATTATCTGATTCATAACTGTTAGACCCGTGATTCCTGGTTGGCTGAGGTAGGTACCTTAGGCCAAGTAGGGACCCACGTTCCAACGCCAGGGAAAGGAAGGTCACCTTCTAGAAAGCACCGCTCACCCACTTGGTAGCTTGGCACAAGCAGCCAGGCTTAGCTTCAAGGCAAATGTGTAAAGTATTCGCAACCACGCTCACAATAATCCACTGATGATACCACAAATAGACTCCACACACGTTTTATAAAATGAGAATCAACTTTATGTAAAAAGATATACAATAAGACCACACAATATAAAACCAACATATGAGGTTGTGTAATATTTCTCCTGGCTGGTTGTTAGACCAGCCTGCCCTTGTAAGTTCTGGCGATGTCAATGAGCACTAAACATTCTCCTGTACTCCCAATAACATGTCATACAGTTCGTAATGCTAGAATCAGGTTCTTTTGCAATGTAAACATACTGTAATGCGTAACGTAACAAGCAGACACTCTGCAAGGTAAAACAATGCAATGCGTAATCCAACCACCTCATATGTCGTTCTGCAATAATAAGGCAATGCATATACACTAATCAGGTAATTTGTTATGCAGGAACAATACAATGAGCAAAACGCGAATCAGGTAGTTCGTTATGCAGGAACAAGCAATGCGTCATATGACAATCAAGTAGTTTGTTATACAGAAATGTTGCAATGTGTAATATGTCAGTCAGGTACTCCACTCTCAGAAATGGAATACTACGTTGTACACTCAGGCCCTGATCACTGGGCCTTAGGCGGTCTCTCCGCCTCCTCTTCTGACCTACAGTCAGCCTCTCACAGTTGCCCCAACACAGTACGATGTAATTCCAAAGTGCAGCTTCGCACTCCTGCCCCTGTACCGCCACTCTCTTTGGCAATACACGCCACGATACGAGCTGTAGCACAGGCTTGCGCTGCCAACACGAGAGAGAGGCCAAGAGCGTTTCCCTCCGAGCCCGCGCCCTGCCCCAGGAGTTTGCACACATTACCTGGGGGGCTCAAACCCACTCTCCTCTCCTTGTCTAGCGTCTGGGCCTCCAAGCAGCTTTGTGAAATGGCAACGGCAGCTAAGGCAGGCAACACAGCTCCTGGGCTGCTTCACTTAGGAAGACCTCAGGCTGCCACAAAGCACACACACACAGCATCGCTGAGTCTTCTTACACTCCGGGTGCACGATCACTAGGAACTCCACACACAGGTATCAGGCTGCACGAAGATCACACACACAGCGTCGCTGAGACTCCTTTTACTCCGGTATACACAACACAGCAAAACCTCACGAAGGTTTCCCGGTGCACAACTTACCCGCCCACAGCGGCAATAAGACCCGCTCGGATCCCGGTGCACATGATAACAAGGCAAATCTTCACGGAGGTCTCACAGTGCACAACGCACATGCTCACAGCGTCGATGAGACTCACTTGGATTCCAGTGCACACGATAGCAAGGCAAATCCTCATGAAGGTCTCATGGTGAACTAGGCCCACGCTCCCAGCGTCGATGAGACTCACTTGAATTCCGGTGCACACGACCACTGGACAATCCTCCCAACGGTGTTCAGATTGCACAAAGCACATTCACACAGCGTTGCTGGTCTTTGCTTGGATTCCAGATGCCCCTGATCACAGACCGATCCTTCTGAAGAGGTCTCATTGCTGTACAAAGCACACGCACGCAGCGTCACTGAGATTCATTTGGACACCAGGCGCCCACGATCACAGGCAGTTCTTACGAGGGTCTCAGACTGCAACAGGCACGCTCCCACAGTGCTGCTGAGACTCTGCTGGAAACTTTTATGTTTGTGTGTTTCCAAACAGGGAGCCAGATCACCTCAGGCCCTTGGCGATAGTTACTTCAGGATACAGCACACAGCAAAGTCCTTCAGGCAAGGGGATACAGCACACAACAGAGTCTCTTTAGCCTTTCCTTGGATGAGACAGCAAACTGCAGGCCAGCCCCAGATCACACAGCAAGGGTCAGTCCTATCCTTCAGTCTCTTCAGTTGTTTCTTCTTTGGCAAAGGTCCTCTTGACCACGAAGGACCAGTCTTGTTCACACTTAATCAAGCCATTCTCCAAAGTACAAGGGCTTCAGCTCTTATAGATATACCCCTCAATGGCTTTGAAGTCTTTGTGCTTCAGGGGGCACTGACCCCTGTTCAAACCAGTTCTGGGTGCCCCCCTGCAAGTGACACCTTTCTTCCTTTGATTAGTGGGGGTCTGGATTCTCAGTCACTCAGCAGGAGATGAGCCAATTGTTTTATAGCAGCCACCCAGGCCTCTTCATCTCTAAGGGCTTCTCCTCCCCCTACACTCCAGATGCAGGTCAGCTTGTTGCTGTCTCACCTCCTTCCCTGGGTACAGACATTCCCCAGATCCTATCACTTTCAAATACAGACAGTCAATTCACAGCTAGGCAGAGACACACACAAATGTTAGAGCACAAAAACTCAGCCACTTCTAAAAGAGTGGCTTCTGAACCCACAATGCAAAAAACACCTTCATAAAAAAGATGTGTTATTACATTGTAGGTTGAGGCATAATAAACTTCACCTTACCATCTTAAGCCTAGGGAAGATAGGCTGGAAAGCATAGTACACAGCCCTCCCATGGGCAAGATGGCCTTTCAACTGTGAAAAAACGAAATGGAGATTATATCACTGCCGGGACATGACACACACCTTAGTACATATCCTACCTCTCACATGCACTGCTCCCTGTCCAGGGGATACCCTAGACCTACCATAGATGTTTCTGATGTACACAGAAAGGGAAGGGTAAGTTCGGGCAAGTGAATGCACTGGACAGAACAACATGGCAGTTTAACAAATGGCAGGCCTGACTTCCTTTTTTAAGGCTACATGTGTGGGTGGCACAAATAGTGCTGCAGGCCCACTAGTAGCAGTTGAATTACCAGCCCTGGCACACATAGTGCACTTTACAAGGGACTTCACTTAGTAAGGCAAACATACCAATCATGGACAACCAATTACCATTACTTTATACAGGGAACACTTACACTTTGACACTGTTTAGCAGTGGCAAAGTGTCCAAAGCATCTAAGTTGGCAACACTATGTCAGAAAAAGGTCTAGGGGGAAAGCAAAAAGTTTAGGGACTTTAGCCAAATAGGGCCAAATCCTACAATAACATTAATAAAAAAATATATATGATTCAATGCAACTAATGTTAATTTGCAATGATTCACTATTGTTTTAATGTAATTCTACCATGCTATGACAACCTGTGTGTCAAGCTTTTGCTTTATTAATACTGTGTGTAAGACACCTACATCTACGTTCTGTGAAATGGTTTCAACAGATGCAGCTACCTTCATTGACCTGCATGCACTAGACCATATTACCTCCCTGAGAAACAACTATCAGACAGGTTCACAAACTTTTTGTCTGCCTAATTCCAGCAAAGGTGTGCAAAAGGGGGCTCGTTGCAAATGGAAATGTCTTTGTCATCATACAAAGAACCAGGATATGCAGAAATGTACAATCCTAGATGAAATTGAAATATAATGTACTAGTTTGTCAAGATTTTCACAATGCTGAGACATGAAAGGGAGAGGAGCAGGGGTTCCTGGGCAATATGTATGTAATACCTATAAACCTATATATATTAGGTAACATTCTGCACCGTGATTCCCATCCTGGAAAGGCAAAGTAAAGTACCCCTGTGAAAGGCATGAGTAAGTGCATTTCTAGGTTAGGATATGGAAGGGAACTCAGCCCTACATCATTGGTTCCATAGGGGGTGAGCTCTCCATGGGGAAAATGTTTACCATGAGAAAAATAAAGAAAAAAGGTTGTTGTGCACATATATATGTGTCACCCTGTAAGTTACATGGTGCAGGGATATGCATAGATATATATGACTTAAATAGATTGCGCCTTGGAGAAACATAGAAATGAAAGACATAAAACAACAAATTAGAAAGCTGCAATATACCTGGCTCAAAGCAAATACCAAACAAGATAAACTTCACCTACAGAAAACTAACAGATTATACAAGTCGGCTATCAAAAAAGCTAAGAAAAGGTACTATTCAGACAGAATTCAAAACGCTAAATGTGCAAATAAAGAATTCTATAAAATACTCAATTTCGCAAACTAAATTGCCTAGAAGGAACTCCTCCTGTTACTCTAGATTTCACAGACAAACGGGCAAATCATTACACGGACAAAGCAGACACGTTGGAATCTTACTTAAAACAGAAACAAAGCACCAGCACTAACCCTTGCACAAAACAACAATCCAAGAATGCTCTAATCAAGCCTCTTCGTTCCTTCCAACACATCTCACACGATGAATTTATGGACCTGGTCAAAGCAAGCAGGCCTGCCGGCAGCCCTTCTGACCCCTGTCCGCCACAAACTTTCAAGACAATTCTTTTAACAACCTATGCTGCCACTTCAGTAAGAAGAATCATCAACGATTCCTTAACTACTGGAATATTTCCAGAAGAACTCAAAAAGTCATACATGCGCCCTTTACTGAAGAAAAGAAACTTGGACCCACTGAATGCTGACAACTTAATGGACAGTTTCTGGGCAAACTGATAAAAAGAGCAGCGTTCATCCAGATGTCACAATTCATTGAAGAGAATTACATACTTTCAGACTTACAAACAGGATTTCTTATGGGAAGAGGCACTGAATCTGCCCTCCTTGCCATCTGGGATGACCTAAAGAATACAGTTGGCCACAACGAGGTTGCTGCGCTACTCCTCTTGAACCTCTCAGCTGCCGTTAACATGGTTGACCATGACACTCTGAAACAAAGACTCTATGAAGCCGGCATAGAGGGAACTGCTCTAGACTGTATCGCGTCATACCTTCGACACAGAACTAATGTCATCTATACCCCACCTTTCTTGTCCAAACCATACTCCACAAAAGCAGGGGTCCCTCAAGGTTCTATCATCTCACCCATGCTTTTCAACATCTACATTAAGTCATTACCAGTACTGATCAATAAATTTCACCTCACGTGCTATAACTATGCAGATGACATGCAAATACTCCTTCAACTGGAATGCCCCAAATACATTGGAAAATCACACATTTTCAGCTGTCTCAGAGCCTTGGATCAATGGATGACCTGGAGCCATCTCAAATTGAATGCTTCAAAAACTGAAATACTCACGTGTGGCGATTGGAAATATTACAACCCGCTTGCCGCATGGCCTGATGAACTGGGATCACTGCTTAAAGTATCGAAGGAAGTAAGAAACCTCGGAATGACCATGGACTCCAAGCTGTCGATGAATGCCCAAGTGGATAAACTAGCAAGATCAAGCTTTGCTACTATAAAAACGCTGCAACAAATTTTCCCTCATTTGGGATTTCCACACAAGGTCCAAGCTACCATCTCCCTTGTTCTGTCCAAACTCGATTACGCCAATAGCCTCTCCCACGGATCACCTTTAACGACCATGAAAAGACTACAAAAGAGTCAGAACTCGGCTGCCAGACTGCTCTTGCATATCAAACCGCGAGACCACATCTCCCCTGCCTTGAAAGCCCTGCATTGGTTACCCATTGCCAGAAGATCCACGTTCAAGCTGCTTTGTATTACCCACAAAGCAATAAATGGAATGGGACCACTCTTCATCTGGAATAAAATCACCAAACACATTCAACAGAGGAACCTCCGCTTTGAAGGAGCATCTCGCCTCAAAATCCCACCATACAAGAAAAAAACCATGGGTGGCACACGGCCAAAATACAAGATATTAATAATATAAACTACAACGAGCTGATCAAACAAACTATTCTACTATTAAAAAAGTGGAACAGATTGCCCCTGAACCTGATTAGTAGAATTAATCTCATAAAGATGAAGGTTTTGCCAAAGTTTGTCTATTTATTCCGATCCATCCCACTGGCACTAAATAATCAGTTCTTTCAACATCTAGATGGAGTATTGAGTAGCTTTATATGGGGTTATAAAAGGCCAGAAGGTCATTAAAAATGCTAAAAAATAATACAAATGAGGGAGGGCTGAACTTTCCAGATTTTAAATTGTATTTCTGGTCTGCGTTCTTTACACGTTTTCGTTCCTTACTTCACGGAGAAAGAGTTCTATTTTTTCACTTTTTTATGTTGAAACAAGACTCACATTTGTTTTTGCTTAGAGTTAGTGACCCGAATTATTACAAGAGGGTGAGATTTAAGACCGCTAGAGACATTGTTAGGATCTGGGGCAATGTATTAACATTCTGCAAAACATCTTTTTATCACCCGAAGCTTCCGTTATGGGGTAACCCAGGTCTCCCGGCTATCTTTACGGATAATATTACTCATAACTGGGCGACGCTAGGGATTAAGGTTTTGGCGGATCTGTATGGCACGCAGGGTTCTTGGAATTTAATACGCTCAAACAGATATATGACTTACCGGAAGCCACAAGATACAAACATCTACAGATGCACGATTACTTGATTATTAAAAAAAAGATCCAAAATATTACCGAATGCGATGTATGGACCTGTCTATATTCAAATAAGAACAAATCAGCTATAAGTGAGGCATATAAATCACTTAGTAACTTTAAAGTGAAAGATGGTGATAAACTAGCTGTGAAGTGGGGCATTCAATTAGGCATAAATATTACCCCGAAACAAATTGAGCACTCTCTGGCTAATATCAACAAACTTGTACGGTCATCTAGCCTTAGGCTACAACAATTCAGAACAACCTGCATGCTCTACTATACGCCTGAAAGAATTTCTAGATGGTCCCCTAACACCGCTTATAGCCAACGCACTAAATGCCCTAAATGTTTAGCCGATGCAGCTAATCTAGTACACATGCTGTTTTCATGCCCCAAACTTAAGACCTTTTGGGGGGACATACAGAATGTTCTGAGAATAAAGAACATTCGGCTACCTACCTTCACGGCTGTCTCGGTTTTACTAGACTCCTATTCCCTGCCATCTCCACAATCTGCCTTAGTCACTATACTTATGTCTTGTGCCAAACTAACCTTGGCCAGGGCCTGTACCTGTATGGAATCACCAACGGTTTGGGATTGGTGGGCACTAGTAACAGAGATACATGCCATGGATCTAGCCTTAGCAAATCTCAGGGGAACACGCTCACTGATTAAGTTTAATAGAAACTGGGGAACCTTTCTAGAGTAAAACTCTGCTCAAGATTGTACAATTGTTAATTTTCTCCCTTTTTCGAACGTGTAAAGAAACTTATTTTTATAGATCGATTATGAATTTGGAATTCTTTCATTGTCTCCATATATTAATTCATTTGTTATATAACATACTTACTTTGATGTCTTTTAATACACGTTTGAACTTATCCATGCCTTTTTTTAATGTCAGCTGGCTAACAATAAAAAAATTTAAAAAAAATAAAAAAAAGGAACTCTTTACCCCCCAACATAAGGTCCACTGACAACCACCTTATCTTCAGAAAACTACTCAAGATTTGGCTCTTCACCACATAAGCACCATACGCAAACAGAAATTTACAGCATATTCCGCTGTATACAAGCATTTGTTTTCACTATAAATATGTACCTATCTTTGTGTATTACTTTGTATAAACATGTAAAATAATTATGTTGTTGAGAGAAAAAATAATAATAATAATAACAAATAAATAAAAATCATTTTTGGACTACATGTACATACTTCCATTGTGCACCTATGTACCTTTCATGTACTTGGATCTGTGTGTCTGTTACTTTTCACCTGAAAAATACATATCCAATGCACTACCCTATTTCTCATCCTGTGCCTCTATCAATATCTTTAATCTACATATACTTACCTCCTTTATGTATCTATATACTTTCAATGTAATTATGGATCTATATATTTATCACTTCCTTCAAATTTAGCATGTCCAATGCACTACCCTATTTCTCGGCCTATACATTGCTCAATATATCTTCTAGCCCAACCTTCAGACTCATCTCAAACTTCTTCCACTACTCCTTCCAATGCACTACCCTATCTCTCATCCTATACATCTATCAATATATCCTCTGTCTCATTTATCCCAAACCCCATACCACTACTATGATTGCCAAAATAACCCTTTCTAGACTCTCTCTTACTCTACCCCTCCTTGCATCATCTGACACCTCTTTTACTATACTGATCCCCTAAAACAAACCTTTCTAAACTCTTCCCGCTGAGTTCTCCCCTCCAAAACTCCCTTTTACTCGTCCAAAAGCCTCCTCCTACTGCTAAGACCTAAAAAGAAAAAAAATCCTTCACTCTTTTATCCCTCCACTATCCTTTTCAATCGAAATTAACATACTCACATGTTCACTTCTCCAATTCCATAATAAACTATACTAATATACTACCCAAATAACTGAATAACATATCCACTACTCAAATAATTTCATATTTTTTACTATATTAATTTTCGATAGTAATCCTTTATGGGTTCCGGAGTGGCGTGCTACTAGCCAGAAAAGCGCTTCAACACCCATCAGGGGTAACAAGTGCTATATGAATGCAAATCATTCTTCCCCTTTTATCTCTCCACTATCCTTCTCACTCCAAGTAACTGACTAATGTCCACCACTGAAATGACTTCATATTTTACCATATTAATTCACCACTAATCCTTTGTAGGCTTCCTGAATAGCGTGCGTCAACAAGCGCTATATATATATATATAAACCTTTGTCCTCCTCTGTCCTTCTGCTATCATTCCAAATCCAAATAACTGACTAACCTATCCACCACTTAAAATGTACTTGCATGTTTCACTATACTAATTCAACACTAATCCTCTATGGGTCCCGGAGTAGCGTGCTACTCGCCGAAAAAGCGCCTTGACGCCTCGTCAGGGGTAGTAAACGCTATATAAATGCAATTACAATACAATTACAATACTGTGCGTGCGCCTGGATATTCTCGTAAATTCCCATAGTGTTGGAAGCCTGCGCAAATCAGAGGTATAAAACAGTAAAAGCAATATTTCTGCCTTTTCAATGAAAATGGGCTGTTGGTGATTTAAATGTTCGGGAGGGACTCATAAAAATACTTTCATGAGTATTTACTTGTACATTCTGTCTGTTTATAAATAGATCACACTCTATTTAAAAAAATATTTAACTTTCTTAATCGTTTTTAAATACAGCAGATTACAAGAAGTCAGCAAATGGATGAACTACTCGATGTTCTTATTGAGAGCGGAGGTATGAAACAATAAATAATTCTCTTTTACAAGGTGCCTTTGTTATTTTCCAAACTTCACGATTGTTACTTGAATCATAATTAAAAATTATGTCAGTAAATAACAGCACCCGATAATAAAATACAAAGGCTATGTCATAAATGTCCAAACATTGAACAACTATCATGAGCATGTCCAACAGGCATAAATGTCTTCTCTGCTTGCCAATAGCTATAACATTTGTTCTGTGCTGAATTGATATGCATTTGTGTCCTCTATATTTGTGTGTTTCCCATTTGTATACTGGTTAGATTTACTACATAATATTTACATTTTAACGACTGGTAGAAACTGCGGCCCCAAATGAAGGATGATTTATTTTTAGTCTCCAGAGCACTAGTTAACATATAATGCCTGACCAGGCCATCATTGTTAAAAGCATAAACTGGCAAAAGAGTAACTCGCTGTTATTATTTAAAAGAAACTAGCCATGTGACAGATGGGCGGAGCTAACAATGGGCGGAGCTAACATGGAAAAGGTGTCAGAATATAAATACCTCAGGGTTTGGCTAGATGCAACGGGTCCGTCATGAAGCAAAAGACTTCAATACAAAATAAGGCTCATGCCCTCCAGGCCGCCCTGTCCACTTTAGGAAAAAAACTGTGGGGTCCTAGTATGGTCTTGATACTGCATGTCATGAAGGCGAAGTTCTTGCCTATGGGAGTCAAAGGATGCTGGGCAAAGATCCAATAAATATGCAATGAGCTAAAGAATACCAGAGATAAAGCTTCCCATGCTCAACACATGGATGCATGTCTGGATGACCTTTGCCTCAGCGGAGTATGGAACTTGGGAATGACTCCGAATGAGTTCAGAAAAGTGGGGAATGCGGGTGCCTGGGTCAAAGGGCACAAAGGCCGACAAAGATACCCTATCTCTGCGATCTCATGCCTGTATGATCATATATATATGTATAAATATATATATATATATGTATATATGTATACATATATATATATATATATATATATATATATATATATATATATATATATATATATATATATATATATATATATATATATATATATATATATACATATATATGTGTGTATGCTGTCCGTTGCAGGATAAAACTTTTACTCACGGAAAAACTGGGTCTCCTGTTCTTTGGCGGTGCTGCGGTGGGATCAAGACTGCTGCATTGTTTACAAGAACCTGTGTGTGTATATATATATATATATATATATATATATATATATATATGTATCAACCACACCTCCCCTTCAGGAATGAATACGCACTCGCAGGATCTCTTCTTTTCAGATTATTTATCTATCCACAGTTTCCAGCATAATAAATACCGACGCGTTTCGCCGCCAACTGACGGCTTGCTCACGGTTGTATATACATATGTGATCAAGGCCGTTTTTTGACGGCCGAAACGCGTCATGCCGATGGCGAGGGAAAAATAAAGCCACCTTTGATTTAATCTCTTGGTGTTATGGAGATCTTTACCTGATGGATGTGTGAGGAGTCACATTGCAGGACCTTGTTTCTATATATATATATATATATATATATATATATATATATATATATATATATACATTTTCGGCATGAACCTCCTTGGAACAGAAAGGAAGAGGCCACTCGGGGAATCCAATTTAGGAGGCTTTAATGGAAAACAACAGGTAAGCATGATGCATTTCGGCCAATGGGGCTTTCCTCAGATACCGCCGTTGAACCCAGAACACAGTCTCACCCTCTTTGAAATAGTTCTTGCAGCTCTCTCATTGGTGAGAGTAAACACCCTCCAGTCATGTGATCACACACCATGGATGTCGCTGTAGGCAATACATCCCCCAAAATGCATCTCTATTGGGTCGGTGTTGTGTGGGGAGTTAAAGATGTATCCTTTTGGGCGGGGGTTTTGCAAGACGAAGCGATGTGTGCTGGAATACACTCCTCAAGCCTCCTTGGGTCCCCGCATACACTCCTACCGTGAAAGCGCAAGTCCTCTGGGCCGTGAGATGACCGAAATTGTGCCAAGGTCCATGCGTAGTCACATGCCGCCGCTGGTGGCAGGCCTTGCAGAATCACGCTTCAGGGTGTGCTGGTACCAGTCCAATACCTTGGACAAAGGAAACAAACTGCAGCAGCAGAAACCAGAATGGCAATCAGCCACTTGATGGAGCGGAAGCCTCTCGGCGCGCCTCTGGCAGACACGAAAAATGTTCGGCATGAACCTCCCTGGAACAGAAAGGAAGAGGCCACTCGGGTAATCCAATTAAGGAGACTTTAATGGAAAATAACAGGTAAGCATGATGCATTTCGGCCAATGGGGCCTTCCTCAGATGCCGCCGTTGAACCCAGAACACAGTCTCACCCTCGTTGAAATAGTTCTTGCAGCTCTCTCATTGGTGAGAGTAAACACCCTCCCCCAGTCATGTGATCACACACCATGGATGTCGCTGTAGGCACTACATCCCCCAAAATGCATCTCTATTGGGATGGTGTTGTGTGGGGAGTTAAAGATGTATCCTTGTGGGCGGGTGTTTTGCAAGACCAGGCGCTGTGTGCTGGAATACACTCCTCAAGCCTCCTTGGGTCCCCGCATACACTCCCACCGTGAAAGCGCAAGTCCTCAGGGCCGTGAGATGACCGAAATTGTGCCAAACTCCATGCGTAGTCACATGCCGCCGCTGGCGGCAGCCCTTGCAGAATCACGCTTCAGGGTGTGCTGGTACCAGTCCAATACCTTGACAAAGGAAACAAACTGCAGCAGCAGAAACCAGAATGGCAACCAGCCACTTGATGGAGCCGGAGCCTCTCAGCGCGCCTCTGGCAGACACGGAAAATGCTCGGCATGAACCTCCCTGGAACAGAAAGGAAGAGGCCACTCGGGGAATCCAATTTAGGAGGCTTTAATGGAAAACAACAGGTAAGCATGATGCATTTCGGCCAATGGGGCCTTCCTCAGATGCCGCCGTTGAACCCAGAACACAGTCTCACCCTCGTTGAAATAGTTCTTGCAGCTCTCTCATTGGTGAGAGTAAACACATACTTACATATATAACCATGCCTGGATATGTATATATATAAAACCATCTGGGTGATAGAGACTTAACATTCCATTTTGGAGCCCTTCAATTCCAACTTAGGACCATTACCCGAAGGGGCAAACACATCTGCCAGACACACAATGCAGGCTTTGTAACAAAGAGCAGGAAACTGCACATTTTATGCATGTGCCCTATGTTGCCCGAGCATCACAGACGGCTGCTCCGCCAGCAGTTTGTCCTTCTAAACATGCAGACTTGTGGACAGGTGGTTAAGGCAGCCCTGAGACCACAAAAAAACAATGTTGAATATCAGGTTTATCAAGTTCATGTCAGTATTCTCCCATATGTTGAAACTGTGTGAGATGAAAGGCTGAAAAGTACTCATTTACATGTGGCCTCTGACTATGCATCGAGTATGAGGGCCTTTTTATATATTTTCTGTATACACACAATAGTACTGACTTATACTGTGTGATTTTTTCAGTATTTACTGATTTCTACAGTCTCCCATCCTGCCCCAAGTATAGCTGCACATTCTAATAACTATGTAATAGCACTGTCACTTTATAAGAATAGTATATGGACATGGTTAAGAACCTTGTTTATATATGTCTGAGGATTTTAATTTCCCTTATCTGGATGATGCAAGTATGTTTTATTGTTTTATGTATGTTGGATTGAAAGGTTATTTTTTTTAAATCATGTATTATTATTATTATTATTATTATTATTATTATTATTATTATTATTATTATTATGAGTATTATTATTATTATAGAGGAACCTTATATTCCTCAGACACCAGGACACAAACAACTGCTTTAACAAAAGAGAGTACTTTAGCAGGTAGTATGTTCCATTCTCTTCAAGGTCTCCAAACCACATGCTATACATAGTGCAGTGTTTTGTCTTACATCAATGAAACTCAATCATATGACACTACACAGAGGAAATGGAGCAACCTGGGGCTGGGATGCAGAGCATGCAGACTAGTCTACTTACTGAGTTATGACTGGGAACTTTGGGATATGATAGTCAATTAAGAATGTCAGTTTCTCTTAAAAAATACTAATACTTTCTGTAAGAATTGGAAATGATTTTCATGTAAGCCATTACACTTCAAATAATAATACATTCTTGTTGGACTTGGCCCTCTCTGCAGGGTCATCCCCAAACGTTTTGCTTCACTCCTATTTTTGCTGAATTTGTTTTTATTGGCTTTAGGTCTCTGCACACTTTATCACTGCTTGCCCGTGCTAAGGTGTTTGTGCTATCTCCTTAAAACATGGTAGAATTGGCTTATACCCAATTCACTTTTTTAATTTACTTGTAAGTCTCTAGTAAAGGGCCTGTAAAAACTACTAGTGGGCCTGCAGCACTAGTTTCCTCATCCACTTAAGAACCTCTATAGACATGTCTCAGGCCTGCCATTGCAACATGTATGTGCAGTTTTAAGCTGCAATTTCGGCCTTGCAAAATGAACCTTTTGTCAGGCCCAAACCTTCCTTTTCAAAACTTATAATTTATCCCACCTTCCACAAGAAGGGCACCAGGTATGCATTTTGTACCTCAGACACTACCTCTTCAGAACACTCTGCCAGTAAGAAGGACTGCCACCCTACCGGACTATTGCTTTGCTGGGCTGCTGCCATGCTGGAATGCTACCTGCTGCCCTCTTGTCTGGGTGAGAAGGACCGGACCTGCATCTGTTAAACCCAAGACCCCAGAGTGACTCCAAGGGCTATTTGTCTGGCTTCCTGACTAGAGCCTCAGGGACAGAAGTCTCCAACAATCTTAAACCCAGCACCTGGTCTCTGCCATCTGTGAGTCCTACTCTGCCAAGTGATGCTACCCCAGTCTTGCACCCTTGGAAGTGGGCCTGAAGATGCTCTGCCAGCCCATCTGTGGTTCCAGCAAAACCGACGCATCTCCCCTGCTACTTTGTTCAAACCTGAGCAGAACTGACACATCACCTCTGCTGTAAGGGTTCTCCAGACTAAAAAGACTCCATATATACCCTGCAGCCACATCAGAACTGTCACCTGTTCAAAGCTGTCCAGATTCCCGCCTCTGCATCCCTCTTTCACGGCAGCCCCGAAAACAAAGCAGGTTCTCACATCGCAGCCTCCTAGCTCCTAAGAACCGAGGCATAGTCCCAACTACGCAACGTATCCTCGAGGATGGACTTCCCATCACAAGCCCTCATCAATGTGATCCTCGACAACGATGTAGGACCTCACATCTTAGCTTCACCGCTCCTCAGAACCGACGCATCATCCTGCCTGAGCGATGCATCGTCGATTTGGGACCTTGCAATGCTGTGCAAGCTAGTATTTAAGGTACAATTGTTCAGAGGGCCTAACAGGGTCCCTGTAGCTGGCTCACGCTCCATCACGGTTGTCCTGAAATTCTGACTTTGTCCCTCTTTGAGCTTCTTGGCGCTATTTTCACTGAAATATTTTAAATGACATATCTTCGGTTCTACTGATTGGGCATTTGTTTTTGTTTTGTTTTATTTATTACTAACAACTTTATTTTTCTACCTTGTTCAATGATCCTTTTTTTGAGGTGCTTTTCACTTTATTACTGTTTGAAGTGTTGCACAAATTACACATTGCCTCTAAGTTATGCCGGAATTCTCTGTGCCAAGCTGCCAGAGGGTTGAGCACAGGTTAATTTGGGGTTGACTTGTACTTCACCCTGACAAGGAAGGGCCCACACTCAAGTCAATCACCAAACCAGCTTCTCACAATACTCAATTTCAGTAACATAGCTCCAGTGACTTAACTCTTATCACTTTCATCTGCAGTGATTTGAAGGTCACAGGTTTGAATACTCGCAAAACCTTAAATCCAGCTATGATTATATAGAGTAATAGTAAGAAACAAAGCATTATATAGAAAACAAGTTATAATTATTATTATAAAATGTGTGTCACATCAGTAACATTTCAATGTTTATTTCAAAACATACACAAAAAGTAAGTTCCCCAAATGAAGCTAAAGCATCTTGAGCACTTTATTAACTTTGCATAAAAAATATTCATAATTCTTTAATTTTAAATTAATTTAAAATGTTTTCTTTTTTCAAATAGAAATGCCAGCAAATGCCAAAGATGAACGTTCCTGTGTTCAGAAAGTGCCTCAAATAACTGTTTCCTCGTCTGGGAGCACACCAGTCTCATTGCCAAAGTCAGCTACACCATTTGAGCATATTTCACCTGCCATTCTGCCTTTTGATCACTGTACAAACAACAATGGTAGTCACCTTGAAGTCTTACTCAACACACACAGCCCTACCCGAAGGGCTAGTGCTATCCCCATTCTTAAACTTGGTACTGAAGACTCTCACTTTGAAGGCATGATTGATGGATTTTCAGGCAAAGCATCAGAGGAGGTTCGTAGCTCACGTGAGATTTTAGACACATCTCTTCCACCCATCCCAGCTCAGATGTCACCCACAGTTTCAGAGGGAACTGTTTTGCAACACTTAAGTTTCACTGAATCACCTTGGGAAAGTATGGAATGGCTTGATCTGACCCCACCAAGTTCTGCAACAGGCTTTGTGTCGCTGACCACAAATGGCGCTAGCATTTTTAACACAGATTTTCTAGACGTCTCTGATCTCAATTTGAACACTGCCATGGATCTTCACTTGGAGCAATGGTAAAGGCTGACACTTCTATAAATGTAATCCTATGGAAAGAATGATGACTATGAACAACAAACTGTAGCTGATGCCTGCCTGTAGATCTCTACATGTACCAAAATGGAAAACACTTTCGACCAAAAAAATGACAGGGTTCTTTGGTGGGTCAACAAACATTATCAACATATATTTCTGTGATTTTTGTTTCATTTTGTAGTTATTGAATGTAAAAATATTTGGATTATTTTTGGTATACCAGACCCCCCGCAAGTAACGGTGAGAAACTGTTTTTTCCCAGTAGAGGAGATAACTCCCAGCCATCTCAAATATATCTTGCAAACTGAGTAAAATGTGTCTCATTTTTATAGGAATCAAGGTTTATTTTTTTTCTCAAAAAGGCATAATCTAAAATAGGCAAGTGGCAGTTGGACGTTATTGCCATATCTTTCATCAAAATAATTTTGCACTTCTAAATCCGAGCCTGCTAGTTGAAATCATAAGTGCATTTCCTATTGTTGTAATATAATGATGAGTGATTGGAAAAGGAAACAGAGCAATAACGCAATAATACAAGAAAAAGAAGGGATCGTGAAAATGATTATAAGTTAATGCATACTGGATTATATCCTACATCTGGATGTGACCCTCCTCACACACTATTTAATAAGGGAGGTTGCAACATCCCTTGTGGAGAAGCTGCATCAGCGTAGTACGAGTAATTGTTTCCTTCCCAGTAACCAACAAAGCATTCTTAAGCATTCTAACCAAAATAATACAAGCTTTCAGATAGACTATAAGTTGGTATTACTATACAACAACTTCAGAACGTAGCAAACCCCTAGACAAGACTTTCTTTTATTTTCAATATTGACAACACCAGCCAAATGCAATATCTGGAAGATGTAAATCTCTTGTTGCTCAAATTGAAGATCTCAAGATGACACCAGCAGAACCTCTTCAAAGAGAACATCTTTGATAAACTCCATCATGCCCATTTGAGTTACAGGAGCAATTTTGATCAAGTTCTTGACACACGAACATGTGATTCTCGTAAAACATATTTTTGACAAAGGAAATATTTGTTGCTAAGAAATTGCAGAATAATGTATTTAATATATGAGTTACTGGAAGGAAAGCGAAGTTGCATGCCATGACCATATGAGATGCAAGCCTTTTGGAAGCAGTAACATCCTAAGTTATATTATATTTGTTTTGTTTGTGTATGCACATTGCTGTATATATGTATAAAACCTTTGGTAGTTGATGGAGGATTATTCGGAATTGTATTAATGTAGTCTATTCTAAAAATGTTGTTCACACTTTATGAAAGTTATGTTTTTGCAAGTTTTCTGAACAATATAGATTTAGCTTTTTACAGTAAGTATTAAATTCACCATTTTTATATTGTACATATGTTCACAGTGCACTTTTAGAGTAGAATCTTCTAACACAAAATGATTTTTGCTTTTTGTATTTTGTAAATTGATACTTTTGAAGGCATTCCATACATATGTTTGGTAGCACTTGAATTAAAAATGGTCAAAGCGCTGCCCTTGCATTGACAAAATTCTGCTAATAATAAAAATATGATGTTTAAATTGTGTTTGCAGAGTAAATTAGAAACAATATTTAATGAAACAATTGAGGCGCTGATCCGGAGTGGATCAAATATCAATATTCTTATATGTTTTAGCAGTAGAGCTGAAATTAACACTAAAATATTTCTAAGCCAGAAAGTCTACCTTTCCCTTCCACCGCATGGCATCCCACTTGATTGATACAAGCCGAAACACTGACACCCCCTATGCCATTTCTGAACAAAGGCATTACTGTCACACCACTGTATTAACTCATCACCACCATTTACTAGTAAGAGGTGCTGGATGTTGTTCCAGCTGGTTGCAGGACCCCCAACTCACTGCCAGTGTGAATTAGTGGAACACCAGAATTGGCACAGAAAGCTACACATTCTGATAACAGTCTTAACCAAGCAATAACATACTGACTGGAAAATAAATTACATTAGGAATTAGTAAACCCCAAGCCATTTTTATGTGATTTGTTTTCCTCAATTTATAAACAAATGGCAAAGGCGCGGGACATTTTTAAATGGGTTACATCCATGGGACCAAGTATTCTTTTCACATACAAACTGTGTGCACACTTTATTAGATTTGTATGTAATTGCTTTTGCAGTCACCTAAGGAGTTTGAATGGGTTATAGCCAAACTGATGCCAGGGACGTTATAACTCGCACACCTTTAAACACATTTTTAGTAGAGTCAGAATTTACAGCAAAGAATGTCCGGCTACAAAATGAATGTCTTAACAACTGCTACAGAAGAAAAATGTTCTATTTAATACTGCATACCCAGTAATATCAGTGAAAACAGAGGCATGTTCCAGCTAATAAATTACTTCATACTTTGCCACTGTTTCAAGAGATTCTCTGTTATAACCACCAGTGAAATTTTCTTCATTGTTCTAAGTCTCCCTTCCATGAACTGCTTGGTTAGTCAAAGTAAATATCTCCCTCATTCCCTCTCTTATTTTTCTGCTTAGATCCAGTTCTTCCTCTTCTCTTTCCAGATGGGGTCACATGCTACAGTCAATAATAGAACTGGTTAAAAATTACCTTTAATTATTTTACATTTGACATTAAATAACTCTGAAAATGAACTAGACAATAAATCCCCCCAATTATTTTAATTCAATACTATAGTTGCATACATATAGATGTAACAAGTTTCACCCTGTTTTCCTCTATGTAATGTTTGCATTACCTAGTATACAAAACCAGTATTTACAGAAAAAAACTTAATGCTTGTTAATTTGTTTTCCTTTATGAAAAATGTTTATTCATCGACTCCTATTGATTAAATCCAAATTCCCAAAAGTCATTGCAACAGTCTAGAGATATTTTATAAAACATTGTATATGTAAAGTTTAAATGGTCTTATTACCTGGTTAGTTCCTTGATTCAATTTTGCGACAGACAAATACATGTACAGTACAGGCCCTGTATTGAAAATTGTTGCATTTCTTGTTTTAGAACTTCTTTTTTAGCTTTCTTATTCTAGGATAAAATTTTATTCAGTTATTTTGGTCTGAGCAAGTAATTTTGGGTACTTTTGTAGACTTTTCCTAACTTAAATCAGGATAGAAGGTTACCTTGCCAAAGATAAACAATATATTTAAACCCACATAAAAATCTTCCACTTTATGAAATTATGTTTCAGTGTATAAAATTCGACACACGGTTACTTAAACAAGTAAACAGTTTCAAATATGTTAAATCTCTGATTTCAAGTTTCATATTGCTCTATATCACATGCAGTTCTTAAAGTGATGCAGTGTTTGTTTGGCAGCTGGCCTATTGATGTCCGTCCTTACTTGGAAAGAAACTTTGACTTCTGATAGCTAAGAAATTATTGCAACTGCGTATAAGAAATCAAAAGTATTAATGGCTTCTTAAAACACAATAAGCTCTGAGCATCTTCAATGATGTCCAGTTACAAATGGTTTCAAATTAAGGCTGACCATATCTAATTACAGGAAGAACGAGATTAGTTTTTTGTCAAAACGAAAGAAAAAATATGCAATGCTTTGAAATTGTGAACTCCAGGAACTACTTGTGTGATGCAAGACTAACCACAACTGTGCACAAACTGCAAATATAATACTCAACCATATTTAAATGGTGACTCAATTAAGGGTTGTGTTATGCTCATAATGCTTGTATCGTCAGAGAACTAGAAATGTGCCAATGGAAGTAAAGTGAAACGTGCTTTAAATTTATTTTTTAGTTGAGAGGTAATAAAGCAAAAATGTTTTTTGCTTTACTAATGTGCCAACAATGTTAACCTGGAGCTTGAAACTGAATGATTCTTTACCTGGTGAAAGTTTTGTTCTTAATTACCAATCCTGTTGTCTTGTAAGTAAAATGTAATGTTTGAAAAACGTAACAAGTCTGTGAAGAAATGTTCCTTCCAGTTTGGGGGAAAGGTGCACTTTTTAAGAAAACTCATTCTCCAGAGATAAACTATTTAACTATGCAACACTTTTATTTCCACTACTAAGAATTTTGCAACACTATTTTAAATAAAGAAACGTTGAAAACTCAGTTCTCTCCGATTGTGTTGTTTGTTATTCCTATTTAATATAAATGCGATTCTGTTATTTATCACAGGGCACCTAAAATTCCTTGAGTCAACACGTTTAGCGGGTATCACTACTTATTGTGGTTGATGTGGTAATATTTACTTTCTCTTCTGAAACTGCATTTAAGAAACGCTGTCTCGGTGCCAGACAACCAGTGCACTTGCATGTACATCGTGTTGTTTCTTCTGTAACAGATTATGGAACAAAGACTATTTACTCCATCTGAGGTTTTGTATGAAAGCAAAACATGAAGGCATGAAGATAACTAAGTTCCCACTATTTTTGTTCTATATAATATTTTTTCAAATGTGAATGTGTGGGGCTAGCTTTGCTGAAAAACGCTTCTCACAGAAAATATAGTGCCAAAACATTTTTGCTTTTTTTAGCCAAAAAAGCCTATTTAAGCACTTGGACTACGGTTTTCTGCAACACTCCATGCTAAAGTCTGGATATCTGAAGCAAATATCGAGAAACCTGGATCTTGGCATCTTGCCGAGCGTCTCCTGTGATGACTGGACTATTACGTTATGTTAGATTTTGTTATGTTATGTTATGGTGATTTGTAAAGCTCATTATCATCTTGGAGGGTATCCTGATGCTGTGTAGCTATGAGTCTAGCCAACCTAGGGCCAAGAGAGACTACTCAAAAAGCCAGGTCTTCAGTTTCTTGCAGAATTCAAGATGTGAGGCGAAGGCTCGGATGTTTAGCTACAGGTCCACTTAATGAGTGATGCAGGAGAAGGCCTGACTGCCGGATCTAGTTCTCTATGCATGAGACGTGTGCGAGTAGGAGTCGTGATGAGTGGAAGTGTCTGTAAGGTTTGTGAAACCATAAGAAATTGTTGAGGTATGCTGGGCCAGAGTCATGTAGTGACTTGAAAGTGTGGGTGAGAAGTTTGGCTTTTGCTCGTTTGTGTATGAGTAACCAGTCGTAGCTCCTTGAGGTGAGGAGCGATGTGTTGACCTTCGTGGGAGATTTATAGTGATTCTGATCGCTGACTTCTGGATAGTCTGCAGCCTCCTGATAAAGTTGGTTGTGGATCCCAGTGCAGAGGGCTTTTCCGTAGTCCAGCTTGTTTGTACTAAGAGCATAGTTGACGTTTTCTCAGGTGTTGATTGGGAGTTATTTGAAGATCGTTTTCAGTATCTAGGAGCATGGAGGCATGAGGCAGGGCGCTCGACCTGGGGAACTGGGTTCGAGTCTCGGTAATGGCGCTAAACTTCCTGTGATTCTGGGCAAACCACGTAATCTCCCCGTGCCTAACAAAAATGAATATGTGTCCTCATGTAACGTAACTGGTGCTATGTAAAGCGCTCTGATACCCGATTCAGGTCAAGTTCGCGCTATAGAAAACTGAAGAAAAAAAAAAGTTAAATATTTGAAAGCACATTTCTTAGATGTTTAGCAATGACACCAAAGATAACTTTGTATAAGTTTGGCCTTGTTCAAAACCTCTTTATACAATGTGTTCTAAAGAAAACAAATACCTGCTGTATTTCCTATTATGATAGCATCCCAGTAGTGAAAATAAGATTTCCGTTTTTGATTTATTGTACTAGTACATGATTTCTGTAACATAGCACATGGGGTGCAAGGTTAATACATTTAAAGCAACCTTAATAATATTTATAAATATAGAAACCCTTAACTGGACATTTAAAGCCCATTCATGCTTCTAGAAACCACCATTATACAGTAGCCAGAATTTAAAACTATGGTCACAAAATGCTAACAACATTAAAGCCAGTGCATCTGATAATGGTTGTAAAAGGTGACTCACCGTTTGCTGTCCTTGTAGATTGAGTGTAATCGATTCAGCAGGGGCGGTTCCTCCACTAGGGTAGAGGAGCGTCGCCCTACTGCTTTCTCGCAGTGGGAGAAGCAGAAACATAAAATGGTAATAACTTCAAGTTATTACCATTTTATGTTTGGTTGTGGGCTGGCGTGTGGGCCGGGTTCCTCTGTGCGCAGGGCAAGGGAGGATTGGTGTGCCCACTCCTGAGTGCACAAAGCCAGCTCTCTGTGGCCGCCCAAACCAGTCATGCACACTCTGCCCTTCTCCTTGCAGACTGCAATGCAGCCTGCATGGAGAACATGTCCTCCCCATAAGCCCCTGGCTAGGCGGCGTCCCGACCAATCACAACACTGCTTGCAGCGTTGTGATTGGCCTAGAGGAGGGAGCCTGGCTGCCTGTTTCCTGTTCCTGGATAGCAGGAGAGCAGGAATAGAGAAGACGCGGCACCCGGCCAGCGGAAACTGAAGTTTATTTTTTATTATTATTAAATTAACCCCCGTGTGACCCCCTCCCTGCGTGACCCCTGTCACCCCCCACACCCCCAACCACGAGCCTCGCCGGCCACAACTGCAATTAAGGTCCGTAGTCTACTCTGGCGATCAAATTGTTTTTTAGCAATCTTGTGTAGTTAATGCTATACAACACATAAATGGTTAATGGATTTGCATGTCAGGCCCTATGAACTTCAGAATGTCTATGCTATACAGTGCCCCTTTATGTTCCCTGAGGAAATTACAGAAGTACCCACTGCAAAGATGAGATGGTAAAGAAGAAGAGACTTTGGAACGTAAGAACAGCTAGACTGCTAACCACCACAGGGGTGGGAATTTCCTATTGTGAGAGTCACTTTCGGGTTATCTTGGGAAGAGTCTATTTAACATGACTGTAAACAGGGCCGAATGCCTAGCAACAGCTTGCATAATTCACCCACTCATCCTTGGGTCTCATTACTTTTATTGTGTATATTTGCCTCGATTATTTGTCAATTATTGTTTGGTTTGTCTAATTCTCTTTGCATTATTCCTAAAAGGCTTCATAGCATATTGCCCCTGCCTAGTTCCCAGCTTTCAGATACTTACCATCCATATTGAAAATGTACCCCATCTTCGAGCATTAATGGCAGATAACATACCAGTCCAGAAGCCTACAACAGTCCGGTATGGATTTTACCAATGTCATTCATGAACAGCAAGTACACCTGTGTTTCTCTTCCCCATCCCCATGTACCCCCTCTTTTTCCACTGAGGTGGGTGAGTGCACAATACCTCTGTAGTGACTAGGGAAAGGCTGGTACTCTTAGTGAGTTAACATCTCAACACGAAGCTTGTCACTTTACTTAGCATCTTCATTATGGACTGTCGCACATTTGCATGGTAGAAGCAAGTATAGACTTTCTGGTCTTTGACACCTATATATATTAGAAATCTACACCACTTTCCTGATTTCATCCTAACCCACCTTCAATATAATTTTAAATGGTTCTGATATTAATATTGATTTACTCATTTCTATTTCATCTGATTATGTCACCCAAATGCAGACTTTCCTCAACCACAATAAAAATTTATTAGAGTATGATAAGAAATTGAAATGAAACGAATGAATGAAATGAAAGTGGTTTTTGTATAGCGCGATAGCTACCCTGAGGCATCCTAGCGCTGCGGACTAGAGTGTGTGATTGAAAGGTGGGGCCGAGTTTATTTATTGAATAATAGGGTTTTTAGCTTTTTACGAAAGGATAGCAGGTTGGGCTCTGATCGGAGGTAGAGAGGGAGGGAGTTTCAAAGTCCTGCTGAATTAAAGGAGAATGTTCGGCCCGCGTACTTGACTCTCCGATCTTGGTTACTGGTAAATTGAACTCTTATTTACATTATTGTTATGTTATGTTATGTTAATATTCATTTGTTAAGCGCTCGTACGCCCTGGGGCTTCATGGCGCTATCGGAGGGAACACAACACAAAGTACAGCGCAACAGTAGGCCTGGATAAACAGCCAAGTTTTAAGAGAGTGTCTGAAACTTAGAAGATCTCCACTCATTTTTAAGTGCAGCGGAAGCGAATTCCAGAAGGGGGCTGCAAGATGGTCAAAGCAGCAGCCACCAATACGTTTCTTTTTAAAGGATGGAACAATTAGCAAAGCTTTTTGAGCAGAGCGAAGATTTAATTGTGGATTGTATCTGGAAACAAGGTTTTTTATAAACGTAGGGGCTGTATCTTGTAAGGTTTTAAAGATAATACACCCAGTTTTAACGCGATTCTCTGTGTTACAGGCAACCAGTGCAGTTGTGTCAGACCAGGTCTAATGGATTGCCACTTTGTTAGTCCAAAAATAAGCCTTGCGGCTTGATTCTGAACCAACTGGAGTCTTTTTTGGACGCCCGCTGGAAGTCCCAAGTAAAGACTATTTGAGAAGTCCAGTCGGGACAGGACAAGGGCAATGGTAACCTGTATAAGAGCGGCCCGCGTAAGGAACTGGGCTATTTTTCTTATTTTCTTAAGTTGAAAGAAGCTGGCAGACACTACAGTGCCAACTTGTCTTTTCAAAGAAAGATCCTCATTAAGTATAACTCCCAAGCTTTTAACCGAGGACAATCTCATAGGTGGAGCCCCCATACTAGATGGCCAGAAGCATGGACTCCAACTTAGTTCGCTTTTCCCAGGCAAGATCAATTCTGTCTTGCCTGGGTTAAGTTTCAGGTGATTAAGACTCATCCATCTCTGTATTTGTGTCATGGTGTTATGAAATTCCACCACAGAGTCCTTGGTGTTAAGAGGAAAGATGAGTTGGAGATCGTCCGCGTAATTATAGATGGTAACTTTAGCATTCCCTAGGGAGTATAATAGTGGGCGAAGATACAAATCAAATAATAAAGGTGACAGTGATGAGCCCTGAGGCACTCCGCATGTGGTGGGGATAGTGGGGGCTGTGAAAGGACCTAATCTTACTGATTGCGTGCGTCCTGTGATAAAGGAACTGATCCAACTCAAAGCAGGGCCCCTGAGGCCGGCTTGTTCGACACGGTTGATAAGAATGGAATAATCAACCATGTCGAATGCTGCCGAGAGATCGAGAAGTACAAGGGCCTGGTGGATACCTTTATCAGCATTTCGCCTTAAAGTATTTTGAACCGCCAAAACCACAGCTTCCGTTGAATGACAAGGACGGAAGCCTGCCTGATTGGGTTCAAGATATTCAGATTTTACTATAAATTTGGACACATTTGTGGAAACATGGGCTTCCAATATTTTAGATGTATAGGGTAACAGAGATATTGGTCTGTAATTTATCGGATCATGCGGATCTGCTCCTGCTTTCTTAATCAAAGGAATAAGCAGGGCTTTCTTAAGGCAGCTAGGCACTTTGCCCTGTGTAAGTGAACCATTTAACAGCGGAAGGACGCCCTGTGGGATTGCTAACCCCACCTCTCTAAGAATATGAGGAGGACAGATGTCGTCAGGCGATCCAGATTTAACCCTTACAAAAAGATCAGACAAAGTTTTTACATCAATGGGGGGAAAGATTTCTAAGGTAAAAGGATTATGGTAAACATCGTCCAGAGGAGGGGGAGGCAGGGAGTTTAAGATGCTCTGTTTTATAGTGCTGATTTTGTTTAAAAAGAAAGCATTCAGTGAATTGCAGAGATCCTTCCAATTGAAACTTTATAGGAAATATTACAAACATTGTCTATGACATATGTTTCCATAATATCTCAGAACATAATTTTTCTATTCTGGCATTCATAAGTGTATTCAATTAATATAAATGTGAGAATTAACCTATTCTATATCCTTTTTCAACAGCAGGGATTTTATATATCTTTACATAGAGGCCTACATTCTCTACAATGCTTCTATTAGCTGTATGTGTAATCAACTTGGCGTCAATGTAAAAACCAAATGGTTAAGTGATCCGAATACGTTCCTGTGTTCGAGAAGTAAAAGAATAGAGAAACTCAATTTGTTCTAGAAAAGCTTCTGCAACACTCAAATCCAGCAATTCACTCATAGGGGAGCACAAGTCCATCATGCAGTACTCCTTATCCTTGATTTTGGAAATTAGGCCACGCTCAAAGCTCAACACTGCAAGAAGCAGTGAGGGATTAACTAAATAAACTGCAGTGTAATTCTTTTGAGATAATCTAATTATATGGTTTAGCTTTTCAGCTAACCATTCTGTTCAACACAGTGTCCATATATCTCCCATAAATCAACAGGATAGCGTATCCTGTACTTCTACTACTATTTAACAAGGGGCTAGTTATTTGAATCTTGAAAAGTGGCAGCAAAAGGATATTAGTTGAAATTGTGGTCATGAGAGGCTTTCATTACCCCCAGGTCCCTCCTGTCCTAGTCCCATTCCTTACTAATTGGAGATGACCATCTACACGACAGAAAAAAAGAAAAGGAGCATGATGGGATACCCTACCCACTCCTTCCCACTGGGAGTACACAAGCGGTACCAGCCCAGCATGCAGCCTGTTTTTTTTTTCTGTCTTCCGACGGATTTGGACATGTTGGACTTACCTGATGGATTCTTTATTGGACATCTCGTCGGGGCTGCTGGGCTGTCCTCGCTGTCCTCTTCCACTTTCTCCTGGCCTGCCGGGCTTGCCAGGAGCTGCGTTGATTGTCGACCGGTCCTTTGCGGCTGGGGCGCCATTCCTCCCGGTCTCTTCAGGGTTGCTTTGCGCGTCTCCCTGTGGCTTGGCCGGTGTCGGGGACGCGCTGTTGCGGCTGTTTGGTGGGTCCATGGGCTCTGCTGGGCGATGCTCCTGGGCCCCCTGCCTGGCGTTTGCTGTCCTGCCGGCCTCCTCTTTTTCCTGCCTCCCCTTGGTTGGGTCGATGCTGGAGCAGGCCTTTTTGTGGCCTTGGAGGCCGCCTTCGGCAGGTTTCTCCTCCCGGCACTGGTTTCCTGGTGCGCGCCTGGGCTGGTTCTTGGGGGCAGTGGGCTTGTGGTGTGCCCTTCCTGCCCCCTTGGTGAGTACCACGTAGCGGTCCCTCTTTTTTTTCTCCTGCTGCTTTGGGGGTATGTTGGCTGACTCTCCTTCTGGGTGCTGCCTGGAGGGGGGGGGGCGGGGTCTCCTGGAGAGCCGGGGTTTGTACCAGGGGCCCCATGCCTGCAGTGCAGGCACTCTTCCCCTGGGCTTCATCCCGCTTCTGCCCTCGCCGCATCTCCTCTGGCCATTCCTTCCTGCTCTTGTCGGTGGGCGAGGTTGTGGCGTGCGGCTGGAGCTGCCACCTTTCGAGCCTGTGTTAGCGGGGTTGGGCTTGGCATCCGCTAACACATCCTGTGTTTCCATACTTGTTCCCATCCTTGTGTGCTGTGCCTCACGTTTGTGTATTATGTTGATGTTATGTGGAACTGCTGTGCGTGTCCCTTTGCTGTGGCTTCCTTTGCAGTGTCACTTGCTGCTGTTTCTATTTTGGCAGGTTAGGGCATGGGCTGTTTGACGGGGTCAGCATTGCTGCCTTCGTTCCTATGCCTTTGTACATGCTCTTGTGGTTTCACTCCCTGCTACTGCATCTTCTTTTTCACCTGGGTTTTCCAGGTTTATTTGGCTTCTGCTTTTCATGGGGTTTGCTTGCAGCCCTGGGTGGTGTCTCCTCCCCAGGTGTTTGGGTTGCTGCTTGCTTAGCTTTTTGGTTGCTGCCACACTGTGTGACTGGGTCTATGGGTGGTGCCGGGGTTTGCACCCGGGGCCTCCTGCTTGCTTTTCTTGTGCCCTTTTTTTGCGCTGGCCTCCGCTGGTTTCCCTGAGTTTTGCTGTCTGGGTTCCTTGCCTTCTTTCAGGTGCTGTTGGTTCCAGTTGGCCTCAGGTCTCGCCCGGTGCTGGTGGATTCCTGTCCTGTGTGCTGGCCCTCTGTGCTTTGCTGGTTGCATGTGGCGTGGGTCTGCTCGCTGTCTCGGTCCTAGGCCCATGGTGTCTCCGGACTGGTTTGCTGCCTCTGCTGCCCCCTGCTCCCAGGGTATTGGCGGTCCTCCTGCTTCTTCAGCTGCCTACGACGTTGGCTTCCCTGCCTTTGCTGTCCTGTCTTGGGCCATGGTTTCCCCTGGGTAGCTGCCTTTTTTTGGGTGGTTCTGCCTGGGGGGTGGAGGGGGTCCTTCGGTGCTTCCTCCATGGGTTGTGTTTTCCCTAGCCTTTTGCTCGGCAATTGTTGCTGGTTGGCTTCTGGGCTGAGAGTTGGTCCCTGTGGGTCTCCCGTTGGCCTGTCCCCTTGGGGCCTGATGCCTGGCATATTCTTTCTTGCATATGCTGGGCTGCTGCCTTGGCTTCTGTTGCGCCTGCTGCCCGCCCTGTAGGTTGGCCGGTCGGCCCTGGTTCCTCCCTGGGATGGTGTCTGCTTGCTGGGCCGTGGCTCGCTTTGGGCTGTCTCTCCCGAGGTCTGTTGGCTTCATTTTGTGGCCTCTTTGCTCTGCCCTCTGAGTCTCCAACCATCCTGTCCTGCGGGCTTCTGTTGACCCTGGTTGGTGCCTGGATTGGGGTGCGCTTGGATTTGCCTGTTGCTGTGGCCTGTTATGGTCGCCCCTGGCTGCTTGTCTGACGTTTTGTCCTTTTCGGGTCCTGGTGCCTTGCGGTTCTTGGACTTCCTTTGGCTGCTTGCGGTCCTTCCACCAGTTGGTTCCTGCCCTTCTGTGGGTTAGGGCCTGTTGGTTGCATGTCTGGGAGCCTGCGTTCCTGCGGTTTTTGCTGTTGGGCCCTTCTGGAATGCTTCCGGGTGCTTTTGGCTTGCCCCGAGCTGGGGGTATCTGCCTTCCGCTGGTTCGCTGGGCCCTCCCCCTTGTTTTCAGGGGGGGGTTCTGTTGTGTTCTTCCTCAGTTCTGGGGTTCCCTTGGCCTTGTTGGGCTGTTGGCTCTGGGGCGGTGCTGGCTTAGGCCCTGGTGAGTTCTGGCTGGTGTTGGCTGTTGGCTTTTTGGGCTTACCTTTTCACCTGCTGCTTCTTTGGCCTCCTGTGGGGGCTGGTTGTCGTTGGTCTTCCTCGGCCTCTGCCTTGGGTGGCCTCTTGCTCTTCGGGTGCCCGGCTCTTGTGCCCTGCCCTGTTTGCTGTGCCCTTTCCCTGCTTGTGGGTGTTGAGTGGTGGCTTCCCCTGTTGTGGGGGCCGCTTTGCTGCTTCCCGAGCCGATGGGCAGTGCAGGTGTTGCCTCCCCGGGCGCTGGCTCCTGCCGGTGTTGCTCTAATCACGCTGTTTGCGCTGTGGGACTCCCGGGCATTCTGTGTTGTTATGGTAAGTTCTACTGTGCTGTTGGGTGGGGTACTGTAGTGGTGTGCTTTGCTCTGCTTTGGGTTGCGGTTGGCTTTGCCTCGGGTCTGGGGCTCTGGCCTTTTTCCTTTGGGGGCCTGTTGTTGGTCTTGTGCTCCCGCGTGGGCTGTTTTTTTCAGCCTGTGGGTCTGTGGCCCTTGCTCTTTTGTTGGCTCTGGGGTGTTCCTTCTCTCCTTGTTTGGGTCTGTTCCCGCTCCCCTGTTGGGTAGTGGGCCTTTAACTTCTCCGGGCTCCTCTCCTTTGCTTTTAGTGTCTGGGTTGTTCTAGTGTGCTCTGGGGGCCTGGACTTTGCCTCTGTTGGTTTTGTCCTTCAAGTCCCGGTGTTTGGCCTCCCGTTCACTTTTGCTTTTGGGTTGGTGGTGCACCTCTTGGCTTGGTTGGTTGGGCTTTGTGCTGTGGGGCCCTGGATTGCTTGGGGTTCTCTTTCGGTCCCTGCTTGGGTCCTTTCCTGGCCGCAGGTGTGCTTTGTCGAGGTCCTGGACTGGTCTTCTATCCTTTCCGGTGCCGCTCCCTTCGGCTAGCTGTGGAGCTGGGTCTGTTGTGTGGGCTCTGGGATCCCTCCCTCTGCTTCTCCGCTCTCTGGGTGGCCTGGCTGTGGTTGTCTTCTTTGCCTTTCCCTGTGCCCCTTCGTGGTTGGGGATTCTTTTTGCCTCTTCTTCCAGGTCCTGGTGGCGCTGTGTTCTGTGCCTCCTGGCTGGCTACCCTGACGGTTTTCCAGCTTGCTTCTTGGGGTTGGGCTATTGGCCTCCTTGTAGGTTTTTTCTGTTTTGCCCTTCTGCCTCTTGGGGTTTGCCTTCTGTGGTTCTTGGTGTCCTCCTTTCTCCTCATGGCGGTTGGTCAGCTTTTTGTTGGTATGGTTCCTCCTTTCCGGGTCAGGGGTTTTGGTTTCCCCCGGTCCGTGTGGGGCCTATTTGGGCTCTGGTGTTTGCCGAGTCTGTTTCCAGGTTGAGCCTCATTGCTCTCCCTGGCCTCTGTTAGGTGGGTTCCTGGGCGTCTTGGCCCGGTGTCTCCTGCTTTGGGGTTGTGCCTCGGGCCTGGCCTTTTCTTGTTCCCCTGGTTCTTCTCCCAGTGTGGTGGCCTTTTGGTTGCTGCAGCGCTTCCGTGTCTTGCATGGGGGTGGCCGTTGGCCGGTCCTGTCCTGTGGCCTGGTCCTTCTGTGGGTTTCTGACTCTGGTTTCCCTCTTGCTGCTGTTGTTTGGGGTGAGGTTCCGTGACGATTTGAACCCGTGTTTTCAAGTTTGTCGGAAATACATAATATTAGTATCAGCGAACCGCAAATGATCCATTTAGCATATCCTGGTGTTTTCGCTACGATACGAGCAAGAGCACTCTTGTTATGAACACATTTCTGATCTACCCATGGCATCCATCTTAGGTCATGGCCGCCATTTTGTGTTTCCTTGCCCTCACATATGCAATAGCCTCTGATCACTTCATTCACTTCACTTTGATTAAGGACACGTAGCCTTAGCCGGAGATTCACCTCTTTCATGACACGTACACCTTAAACCAGATCACGCTGAAGCTGCATGACTCGACAAAGGCTGCCTCCTCTGCCCGAGGCCAGCCCACCTGAACTGGTTTTCCTGTCCATTGTCCTGATCATGATTAGGCGGCCGAAGCCGGTAGCCTTGCCCATTTACAACCCACAAACATCTCTTATCCCGCTTTCCTATCTTCTGCACCTGGCTCTGCTCCTTTCCTTCTGGGCCTTTATTAGGGGGAGGTAACGAACTTTACGATGAGGCGGTCCGGCTCTTGAATGCAATATTGACAAGGGATTGTGATGGACTAGTGGGAACCCCTCTTCGTGATGTTTGGCATCAGATATTATCGACAGTTCCTGTGTAACGCCAAATATTTATTGTTTAAGACACAAAGGTTTGGGAATGTACTGACATGTGAAATATTTGCCTGAAGCACAATTTTTGGTATATAAGGAGCAACCCTCAATGTACAAATCGAACAGTCTCCTAGATTCTGCCCGTGTGTAGATTCTGTGATTTCTGTGTCCCTGCAGTAATAAACCTTTGGTCTTTGACGCCACCTTCGAGAAGCCCGTGTTTCTGTTCATTTGCGCACCAAGACAGGTGGAACTCCGGGGTCTTTGGGTGTTGTTCCCTGACACCTCTGGACGGAACCAAAAAGTCCAGAACTCCAATTGGCGCCCAACGTAGGGCGACGTCATTCGGTACCGGTCCAAAAGCCTGAAGAGTTCGAGAAGCTTCGTGTGAAGATTCCTGAGGGAGGCGCCCCACTTCATCGATCCCAGCATATCGCAAAAGTGGCCCTGAAGTTCTCTTCCACGAGGGTTCCCGTTCAGGACGGCTGCAGTGGGCCGTTGCCTTGACCGTCGCCCTGTCTTGGACCCGAGGTGCAGCCTTAGTACAGCGAAACGTGACGGGTTTCTCCTTGGTGACGTCTTCAGTGCCTCAGTTAAGTATTTAGTGATAGCTAGCTGGTTACTTTGTGAGGATTGTTAAAAATCCTTGATCGGTTCTTGGTTTGGTTTGGTTTCGTAAGATTATCACTAGTTGTTCTGGTTACGATAATCTATTTGGTTCAGTTTGGGTATCGATACATTAGTTTGGTTTTGGTAGGCCTAAGTTCTTGGTTCAAGTGCACATATCTGTTTCGTGTTTTGTTTGTTTTGTGTTCCAGACTGAAAATGGTAAGTCGGAAAATGTTGTCTTGTTTTAGTTGCAACAGTGACTCACGATTGGAGGATTCTTGTTTGGTTCCTCCGATTGGGACTCCCCTTTATGACCTATATTGCAAATTTGGAGTGGGTCCTATATCCTATAACGAGGTGTGGGTCCGTTATTGTAAGAAGGATGGTGTCCTTAGTTGGCCACTACATGGTAGTTTTGAACCCGAGATCCTTGATAATTTAGAAGCGAAACTGTTTAGTAAGAAAGCCCGGCCGGCAATGTTTGATTCTTTCCGTTACTGGCGAAAAGAATCTAAACAGAGAGAAATGAAAAGGTTGAAGAAAGAACAAAAAGAGCAAGAGGAGTTAACTCTAGAGCAAGCAACTAAGCAACTGCAAGATAATGAGTGCGAAAAGGCTATAGACGTAGCAATCAGAGAGCATAATTTAGCGATTGACAAGTGCTACCCTGCCTTGCCATCGAAAACAGCTAAGATACTGGAGGACCCCGAAAACGATCCTCTGTTGTCTTATCTGTTACCTTCACCTCCACCGTACGCACAAGGTGCTGCGGCTCAACTTATACCGAATGTTCAATTGCCGGTTGCTGGACAACCTGGTATTCTTGTTCCTCAGAATCTAGTTCCTGTACCTCCTGTGGTTAATGTGAATGTTCCTACGGCTCCTCCTCTTCCTGGGTTGCCGACTTCTATACCTGTATCTGTCTCGCTTACACCTAATACTTCACAAACTATTTTCATCGATACTCCTACTGCTTCGCAATCTGTTCCTACCTCTACTGTGTTCTCTACGTCTGCGAGTATGTTAACTCCACTTTCTGTACGTCGAAAAATAACTGATTCTGTTGCTAATATTCTGTCTCCTTTATATAAATCCTTAATTAAGACTCCTACTTCTGATTCAGTTCAGAGACGTAGTCAGCTACCAAGTACTGAAGAACGGGGAGTTTTAGATTCCACGGCTCTCAGATGGATTACGAAAGTTAGAAGATATAATACGAGAGATGTATTAGATACATTTATGCAGTGGAAGGAATCAACGCAACGATACGTCTTCGATGAGATGTGCTCGTTGCTACGTGAGGAAATAGAGGAAGATGATGTTGAATCAGACTTGGAAGATTTAATTAAGGTGCAAAAAGAGTTTGCTGCAGGAATGATAGTGGGTGATAAAATACAGGAAGCGATGGAACTTATTTTGAGTTTTAGGAATGATCCATCTCTTCGTTCACCGAGAGATTTAGAAAAAAGTAAAATGAAGCTAAGTCGCCAATATCCTATGAGGGAGGTTCCTCCAATTTGGCGCGAAGCCGTGCAAGCTGATGCGGTTGCGGGTATTGCAGCTGCTCCAGCACAGTTCCAACGAGTGTGGATACACATTCCATGGAAGCGAGCAGAAGTACTAGCAGTGAAACAGGCCTTACCAGATCCGCGTAAGAACCCGGCCGGATATTACAAGGAATTGACACAGACAGTTGAAGCTTGTATAATGAATTTGGCAGACATTGACATGCTATTTGGCAATGTAGTTCCACAACCAGTGTGGGCTAAAATTCGTAGAGAGGATCATCAAGCAGCCTTAGGTGGTGATTGGGCAGCTATCACTGCAGCAGATGGTCAGCAAACGGGTGGTGCAAAACCCGAACCCCTAATTGCTAATCTTCCAGGTAGAATAATTGATTTAATGAAGACTCTGATGCCTGCGTTGCGTGTTAATTGGGATAAATTATCCGCATGCAAGCAAAAGAAAGACGAAAGTGTCTCCGACTTCTTCACGAGGTTCGAAGAGACTTTTGTAGATCATAGTGGTCAGGATATGAGTACTGAAGGAGGACAGAGACTGTTTGTCGATAAATTTGTGCATAATTTGTTACCTGAATTATGCAATAAATTAAAAGATTCCGAAAGTGCGTGGGCTGTATCTACGACAGCGCAAATACTTGCGACTGCACAGTACTACGAAAATAGGGATAAAGAGGAAAAGGAGAAATCAGAGAAGAAAACGAAAGATTTAAAGACTAAAGTTCTTTTACAGCAGGCGTATCCGCCTCGCACGAATCAGACTAATATGCAACAGAATTCGTATCAAAGGACAGATTATAATTCAACCAGGCCTCAATATCAGTGGAATCAGTGTGCGTACTGTAAGAAAGAGGGTCACTACAAGAATGAATGTCCGATTCTAGCGCAAAATAATGCAGCAGCAGCTCAGAGAGGTCGTGGTGGTTTTGCGCAGAATTCTAGAGGTCGAGGGCGAGGTGCTATGCCTCCGCAAACGAATGATCGTCCCTCTAATCACTTTGATCAACGAAACGTACAGTCTGCTCAACAGAATAGATCTCAGCAATATCTTGTTGAGGATTATTGTGAAGTTGATGAGGGATTCCAGCAAAATGGGTACTAGGACAGCCATGGACAGAGAGAGGGAGTAGTATCAGTTCCAGTGGATCAGAGTGGGCCTTATGTCGCAGTAGCAACATCAGGTGTAGTCGAACCGTTTCTGTTGGATACTGGTGCCGCAAAAAGTTCTATAATTCATGCGAAACTCCCTGGCGCACCTTTGTCTGGCTCAACGAATGTTTCCGTAGGTTTTTCAGGCGCCCCTGTTTACAACCCGATATCTAATCCTTTGTCCATTTCTGTTGGACCATGCCAATTGAAAGCACCCTTGATTTTGACGACAGGTTGTAATGAAAATCTGCTTGGTTTAGATTTGTTAAAACGACTATATGCGACATTGTACTGTTCTCCGGAAGGAGTACAGCTTACTTTGGGTAAAAGACTCACTTCTCCGATGTACTTGTCAATGGACGCACTCCCGCCGGAGCTGCGTTCACTCCCTAATTCTCTTTGGGCGACTGGTCCTAATGATGTAGGCCTTTTGGAAATACCACCGTATGTAGTAACTTTGAAAGCAAATGTAAAATTTCCTAGAATTCCTCAATATAAAATATCAAGTGAAGGAGAACGTGCACTTTTATTGATTGTGCAAGATTTGATCAAGAAAGGTGTGGTTGAAGAAACTCGAGGAAATGTTTGTAATAGTCCTGTATTGCCAATTCTGAAACGAACTGATCCTACGAAACCTCCAGTATATAGGTTTGTCATAGATCTTAGAGAAGTTAATAAGATTGTGGTTCCGCAGTTTCCTGTGGTTCCAGACATTACTGCCTTGTTAACATTGATTCCTGCTACAGCCAATTGGTTCTCAGTCATCGACTTGAAGAATGCCTTTTTCAGCATTCCGATAGCCGAGGAAAGCAGGGATATTTTTGGCTTCTGTCTAGGAGGTCGAAGCTTCAGATTTAAACGCGCTCCACAAGGCTACTGTGAGAGTCCATCTATTTACAGTCAAGCATTAAAAAGTCAGCTAGATTCTTTTGTCCTTCCTCCAGGTTCTGCCCTAGTACAGTACGTAGATGATCTTTTAGTGGCTGCCGATGACAAGGAAACTTGCAAAGCAGCTACGGTATCGTTGTTACATCATTTGTCTGATTTGAATCACAAAGTATCACCTTCCAAGATGCAATACTGCTGCCAAGAAGTGACCTACCTAGGTCATCTCTTGTCAAAGGAGGGAAGGAAGTTGACCCCAGAAAGAATAAAAGCAATTACGCAAATGAGTGTTCCACGCACACAGAGAGAAGTACGTGCCTTTTTAGGTATTACCTCCTACTGTAGGCAGTGGATTCCAAATTTTTCTCTTTTAGCGAAACCATTGGTAGCTTTGACTGGGAAAAATGTTCCGAGTCCGGTGCCATGGTCTGATGAATGTCAAGAGAGTTTTACTGAATTACGAAAAGCCTTGTGTTCAGCTCCTGTATTGGGTACACCTGATTACAGTAAACCATTCACGCTCTACGTTCATGAGAGAGAAGGTTGCGCGTTGAGTGTCCTGACACAGAAGTTTGGTGATAAACAACGCCCTTGTGCGTATTTCTCATCAACATTAGATCCGGTAGCTAGAGCGTTGCCTAGTTGTTTGAGGGCTACAGCGGCAGCTGCGGCTTCCATTCGGCAATCTGCTGGTTTGGTGATGAATAACATGCTAGTGGTCATGGTTCCTCATGCAGTGGATACACTCATGAACCGAACGAAGACACAACACCTTACCAGTGCGAGATTATCTGGTTACGAACTGACACTACTAGCGAGTCATATTCAGATCAAAAGATGTAATGTATTGAATCCAGCAACACTGTTGCCGACTGATCAAGAGTCGAGTGATTCTGAGCCACATGACTGCTATTTTAAAACGGAGGAAGAGACAAAAGGACGCATTGACCTTAAAGATACTCCGTTACTCGATCCGGATGGTACGCTATATGTGGACCGGTCATGTTTTAAATTGGAGAATGGTGATGTGACTGCTGCTTATGCGGTGACAACTTTGAAGACGATTGTGGAGACTGCAAGAGTGAGTCAGAATTCTGCCCAAGCTGCAGAATTAATAGCTCTAACGAGAGCATGTGTTTTAGCTGAGGGAAAGAGAGTGAATGTGTTCACAGATAGTCAGTACGCATTTGGCGTGGCCCATAGTTTTGGCCAGTTGTGGAGAGAAAGAGGTTTCATTACGTCCCATGGGACTAAGATTCAACATGGTCAACTAGTTAACGACTTGTTGGAATCTCTAACCTTGCCGACTGAAGTTGCGATTGTGAAGTGCAGTGCTCATAAAGCAATCACGGATGATGTTGGGTGTGGGAATGCTTTCGCTGATGAAATTGCTAAACAGACAGCTAGAGATGTGATGAGTAGAATGTATGTTGCAACGTCTGCAAGATGGATCGCTGAGTCTGGGATGTGTGAAGATACAATGGAAAGTGTGAAGGAGATTCAGAGAGAAGCGACTGAGAAAGAGAAACGTGTATGGAGAGAAAGTACGGGCAAGTTGGACTCGAATGGATGTTGGATTGATTTGACAGAGCAACAACGTTGGATGTTGCCGGATGCGTATGTGCTTGCAGTAGTGACAATGGCGCACGGAGTAGCGCATATAAGTTCTAAAGGCATCTGTAAGATGTTGGCTCCGGTCTGGAAGAATGATGGGATCAGTAAGTGTGCAGAGAGAGTGGTAAAAAATTGTATGGTGTGCTTGATGCATAACCCTGGTAAGGGAACTCCAACTCCAGCTGGTCATTTCGCTCCTCCTTCCTGTCCCTTTGAAGTGATTCAGTTAGATTTCATTCACATGGAACGCTGTAATAACTTGAAATACGTCCTGGTGGTGGTTTGTGCTTTTTCCAGGTGGATAGAAGCATACCCACTGAAGGACAATACCGCCTTATCAACTGCCAAAATTCTTCTCAAAGAATACTTCCCTAGATTTGGAATGCCACGGATTGTATGGTCAGATAACGGAAGTGAGTTTGTAGGGAAAGTTATGCAGAGTGTATGTGCAGGCCTAGGTTTGAAACAAAAATTTCATAGTGCGAACCATCCTCAGTCAGCTGGTCTAGTGGAGGGTTATAATGGCACCCTCAAGCTGAAGATAGCCAAAATACAAGCATCCACAGGTTTGGCTTGGCCAGACGCACTTCCTTTGGCCTTGTTATCAACGAGAGCAACAGTGCATTCTAGAATAGGGCTTTCTCCATACGAGATTGTGTTTGGCCGCCCGGCAAATATTTGGGGTGTGCCAAGGCCTAAACAATTTTGCTCCATTGAATATCCTATGTTGATAGACTACCTTTACGACTTGACTGCTAAATTGAGTCTTATTCATCAACAGGTTTTTGATGCACTACCAAAGCCTCCGGAGAGTCCAGGGCATCAACTGAAACCGGGTGACTTCATTGTGGTCCGGAACTTCGCGAGGACAAAGAATCTTCAGCCTCGCTACATCGGCCCCTTCCAGGTCCTGCTGGCAACGAGGACAGCTGTACGTGTTGCTGGCCGGAAGAACTGGATCCACGCTTCTCACGTAAAGCGTGTTCCATTGCCGCTGCCTTTTGACGACTGGGTGAAGAAGGGAATTGGTGCCTCCGAATTTGAAATCACCCCGAAATTTATCCCTTTCAGTGATGCCGATTTGATTACTGACACTTTGAAACCTGACTCTCCTCCTGAGAAAACTCTTTCGAACATTGAACATTTGTCTTCAGCATCAGAAGAAACTTTGTTACCTGCGAACTTAAACTCTGCAACAGCTGCTAGTGATACACTATTTTCCGATCAGACAGTACCAGCGAAGAAGAGATACAACCTTAGAAGCCATAAAAAGGACTAATAAAGCAGGCAACTGCATATTGTAATTTTGATATACTGAACTTTTGCTTTTCAGCCAGGAAGTTTGCTATTGTTTATTGTTTTTAAAATTGCCTTGCCGTCTGGGTAGCCGTAGGGTCGTGGCTGTGTGCCTAGTTTGAATTTGCAGGGGTCTGACACAAGGTCGATCTTTCTGTTGGTTTTGGGAACTCCCAGGGCTGACAGAGGCATTTTCATCTACGTACACATCATCAGTGGTCGCGAGCGGATTGTAGAAGATGGAGCTTCCTGCGCTGCAACAAAAAAATGTGATTTATGTTCGCAGAAACAAACTGTACAAAATTCTTCGTAGCAAATGCTTTTTGATGCAATGTGCCGTTACATTTTTGATTATTTTAGCAACATTGGTGGGTGGAATAGTCTTTGGTATAAAAATGATTTTTGTGCCAGTTACTACAGTACCTCCCCTTGATCCTGTTACTTCTACTGTTTCTTCTATACACTCATTTCACTCATTTCCAGAACATGAGCAAGCTCGACGCTCAGAATTCATCAACAACACTTTTGTACAGCTCTTGCACCAACACCAACTGGTAGTCAACACTACAGACTGCTGGGTGTGTGGCTTGATACCCCACACTATGGATAAAGGTATTCCCTATCTGGTTTTGCCTTTCAGTTACAATGGATCATTTCAGGCCCTTCAAACCATCTTTGCTTATGCCCTTGAGACCTATCCTCCACGTCCACCACGTTCCACTAAATATAACTCTGCCAACAAAGCTTTAGTCCAGGGAATTATTGACATGATCAAGGATGTCAATAATACTCCATCATACCCTAGAGACGAACTACGAGTGTATTTGAGTTGGAATACTTCAGAGTATCGCCTTAGTTTAGGAGAAAGCAAGCGTAAAAGCTCAACTCCAATCTGGGTCGTACCTCACCAAGGTCAGGTCTGTTTGCAAGGTAATGGGAGAAATCCGAGAGCTCAGCTAGGGAGGAGTGAGTGCGTTGAGACTTATGTGTTTCCGGCTAACTCTTCCCCTGCCTTCCTTACTGCTAGGGGTACCTATTTCATTTGTCAAGACCGAGCTTATACATGGTTGCCTGCTGACTTTTCAGGTTCATGCTATATTGCTCGATTGTTGCCTCCAACATACACTGCTTCATCTGATTACCACAGAACCAGAGTAGCGAGAGGTGTCTTCAGCAAAGAAGATACTGCTGGTCAGGAAGCTGGAGACTTCTTCAAAGGCTTCCTTCCGTTTTGGGGGCCTATGGCCAATAGTAGAAACATACGTCAGCTAACACGGGTAGTTGAATCTACTATTACCGAAACTGCTGGTGCCCTTAGCAATCTAACAGCTGAGCTTCAGGCGGATAGACTCATGACGTTGCAAAACCGTATGGTCTTAGACGTTATCCTTGCAGACCGAGGTGGGGTATGCAGAATGATCCAATCGAGCTGCTGTGTCTTTATTCCTAATAATGCTCCAACAGTCTATGAGGCGATCTCTAAGCTACACAAGATTTCCGACTCTATACATGTAGACAAGGGAAACTGGTCCTTTATGGAGTGGGTTTGGACTCTGATCTCAGCGTGGGGATGGAAGGTTCTAATGGTCATTGGTGTCATATTAGTATTCCTCTTCTCATGCTGTCTGATTATCCAGTGTGGTCCAGCCCTGTGTGGCCTTTGTGCTGCAACCTGTTTTAGGAAACCACCGGCGTTTGGAGAAAAGGCACGAGAAAGGATGATGATACAACAACATGTCACTGACCTGATGAGTATAGAACTAGACTCTGATATAGACTGAATAATTGCCTATGTAAGGGCAAAAGGAGGGTCTGAGGTTCCGTGACGATTTGAACCCGTGTTTTCAAGTTTGTCGGAAATACATAATATTAGTATCAGCGAACCGCAAATGATCCATTTAGCATATCCTGGTGTTTTCGCTACGATACGAGCAAGAGCACTCTTGTTATGAACACATTTCTGATCTACCCATGGCATCCATCTTAGGTCATGGCCGCCATTTTGTGTTTCCTTGCCCTCACATATGCAATAGCCTCTGATCACTTCATTCACTTCACTTTGATTAAGGACACGTAGCCTTAGCCGGAGATTCACCTCTTTCATGACACGTACACCTTAAACCAGATCACGCTGAAGCTGCATGACTCGACAAAGGCTGCCTCCTCTGCCCGAGGCCAGCCCACCTGAACTGGTTTTCCTGTCCATTGTCCTGATCATGATTAGGCGGCCGAAGCCGGTAGCCTTGCCCATTTACAACCCACAAACATCTCTTATCCCGCTTTCCTATCTTCTGCACCTGGCTCTGCTCCTTTCCTTCTGGGCCTTTATTAGGGGGAGGTAACGAACTTTACGATGAGGCGGTCCGGCTCTTGAATGCAATATTGACAAGGGATTGTGATGGACTAGTGGGAACCCCTCTTCGTGATGTTTGGCATCAGATATTATCGACAGTTCCTGTGTAACGCCAAATATTTATTGTTTAAGACACAAAGGTTTGGGAATGTACTGACATGTGAAATATTTGCCTGAAGCACAATTTTTGGTATATAAGGAGCAACCCTCAATGTACAAATCGAACAGTCTCCTAGATTCTGCCCGTGTGTAGATTCTGTGATTTCTGTGTCCCTGCAGTAATAAACCTTTGGTCTTTGACGCCACCTTCGAGAAGCCCGTGTTTCTGTTCATTTGCGCACCAAGACAGGTGGAACTCCGGGGTCTTTGGGTGTTGTTCCCTGACACCTCTGGACGGAACCAAAAAGTCCAGAACTCCAGGGGGGGGGAGGGTTCACAGCCCCTTCTCTTTCTTGTTTTTCCTCTGGGAGGGTGCCTGTTTGCTTGTCCGGTTCTGCCCTCTTTGCGGCTCTGCTGGTGGCTTCCCCTGGAGCATTGGGGTCATCTGGTGGTTGGTCGTGATTTGCTTCTGTTTTTTCCAACCTGAACCTTAGGCCCTGCTGGCCTGTGCGGTCTGTTCTCCTCCACTCTTGGCCGTTGGGCTGGGTTGGCCTGTTTGGTCCCTGGGTGGGTGGCTGCCTGGTGGTGCCTGGGTCTGAGGCTGCACCCTTGGGGGTTTCTCCCTGGTTGTTTGCCCTTTCTGGCTCCTTTTCTCCATTGGTTTTTGCCCCTCGGGTTACTCCATTGGGGGGTTGGCTTTGCGCGTGGGTTGGGGGCATGCTTGGTTGGGTTTCCCTTCCTGCGTTCCTCTCCTTCTTGTGGGCTCATTTTGCTCCTGTGGGGTGCCGATTTTCGGTCTGGTGCCCTTGGCGTTGGTGGTGTTCTGGAAGGCCGGGTTCTCTGCTTTAGTATTCTCCATTTAGTCAGGAATGGGACGAGGACAGGAGGGACCTGGGGGTAATGTCCTTTTACTTACCGGTAATCTTCATTACTCCTGGTCCCGTTGTCCTCGTCCCATTCCTTATGCCCCTCCCTCCCTGATGGGCGGCCTTCCAGTTGTTGGCTTGGAGTTTTCAGGCTGCATTCTGGGCTGGTACTGATTATGTACTCCCAGTGGGAGCGAGTGGGTAGGGTACCCCAGCATCCTCCTTTTCTTTTTTCTGTCGTGGAGATGGTCATCTCCAATTAGTAAGGAATGGGACGAGGACAACGGGACCAGGAGTAATGAAGATTGCCAGTAAGTAATAGGACAATACTAGAAGCTGCATTGAGAAGACACAGACAAATGGTTTTGCAGATTACTTTTTACCAAACCTGTTTACAAGCCCTCCAGTTCGAAAGAAACAAGAGAATAAGAAACACACAAAGGTAGACAGACTTCCTTACAGTGTCTTTCATCTTCTTTGACAACCATGTTTCAGAGCAAACTAAGACAAAGGTCTTCGCAGAGACATCATTACCATCCAAGGACTGTCATGTCATTCCTATGTCTGGTAGTACGTGTGAGGCAATTGTTTAGTAGCTGAGGGGAAAATAAGGCATACATTCTCACACCATTTACACAGTTAATTCTTAAGTTGAAAAAAACTCTTTCCATGCGGTATCTTGTGCATCCCAGGTAGCTGTGACTCAATCAACAGTATTCCTTCAGCTAAAAAGCATGCACAGTATTTCAGTACCAAAAAATAACTTTAAATTTGAGAAGCATAAAGAACCTAAAATTGCCAAAAGGATTTAGCACATAAGGAACTTTTGACAATTTAAACAACACCAAAACAACATACATTAGTTAATCAGATTGATTATGATTTTTAAAAAAAATCACTTCCAGTAATTGTCCTCTGTAAAGTGTCATCCATTGCTCCCTATGTAGGCCAGTCATACATCACAGATCAAAAAGAGGAGTGAAGTGTTCAAGCTCATATAGTTAGGGAGTGTGAGAGGGTAGACAAACAAGAAGGAAGAAATACAAACTTTTCTGAAGTGGGTCCACCAATAGCTGGTCCACACTTCCCAGAACTGAAAGTAAAAAGAGGGCAGCGTCAGATAAGGAAAGAAAGAAACAAAGGACAACAAGAGAGATGGAGGAGAGAAAACGAAAGGTGGGGACATCAACAATAAAAATGGACTCTGATTTTGAACAGGGAGGACAAAAAAGGAACCATGTTAGGACACCCCGCTGGAATAGAACACTTGCCTGGAGAAAACTACAGAGGTAAAGCCCGGACATCAGAAGCTGAAAGATCCTGGTACAAACATCCAAGAAGGAGAGGTGAGGGGTACCAGTGCTGACACAAGGACACATGCACAGGAAAAAACCTGGAGCAAGAAGCAAATGGAAACACTGACCCCAAGAACAAGAAGTATGCTGAAGTGAATTCCTGAATGAAAAATTTCCTGGCTAACGAGAAGGAAACTTTCAATTCTATTAAGGACATAGAGGTAAGGATTATGCATAGCTTTCTTTACTTTGCTAACCGGCAGACTTCAAAGCACATCAGAAATAAAAAAACAACATTTACTACATTTGCCATGGACCACTGGGAAATAGCTATCCATAGTAACCCTTGTTCAATCACATAAGAATCCTTTGTGCGTGTATATGAATGACGCCCCTTCCTGTTCCTCTTCTTCATTGGAGGGAGCTACCTTTTAATGCCTTCTCTAATTCAGTTTCTGCTCATTATGGAAGAGAAGGTAAAGGGCGTTATCCAGAGCTTTACCCTAAAAGTTCATACCAAATTGCAAAAAATATTGTATGACTGTATCCAGTCTTCATTTCTCGCAAACTAAAAATCAATATTAGACCAAACTGAAGCACTTTTCCCTGTAAAATGAAATCATCCATTATCTTTTACTAACTCTAAATCATTGGTACTCACAAACTCTCTCTCAGGGACCAAATTTACAGTGTGGTTTGTGGCCGAGGGCCGCACCGGTGGAGGCGGGATCATAGGGGAAGGGGGCGGGACTAAAGCAAAAAAAATTGTGACCATGAGGTTGAACACAGGTCCCTCCAGCAGACGCCTCCGTCCACTGAGCCACCAGACCCAGCATGCACACATCTCTTTCTCTCCCTCTCCCTCCCTCTCTCTCCCTCCTTCTCTCTCCTTCCCTCTGTCTCCCTCCCTCTGTCTCCCTCCCTCTGTCTCCTTCCCTCTGTTTCCCTTCCTCTCTCTCCCTCTGTCTGTCTCCCTACGTCTGTCAGTCTCCCTCCGTCTGTCACCCTCTGTAGACCTCCCTCTGTCGCCCTCCCTCTCTCTCCCTCTCTCTCCCTCTATCTCTCTCTCTCTGTCTCCCTCTCTGTCTACCTCTCTGTCTACCTCTCTGTCTCCATCCCTCTGTCTTTGCCCCTCTATCTTCCTCCTTCTGTCTCCCTCCCTATGTCTCCCTCCCTCTGTCGCCCTCTTCCCTCTGACACCCTCCTCCCTTTGCCTGTCTCCCTCTGTCGCCCCCCTCCCTCTGTCTCCCTCTGTCTCCCTCCCTCTGCCCACCTCCCTCTGCCTCCCTCCCTCTCTGTCTCCCTCCCTCTCTGTCTCCCTCCCTCTCTGTCTCCCTCTCTGTCTCTTATTCTGTCTCCAACTCTCTCTGTCTCCCACTCTCTCTGTCTCACTCCTTCTCTGTCTCCCTCTCTGTCTCCCATTCTCTCTCCCTCCCTTTGTCTCCCTCCTCCCACTGTTTGTCTCCCTCTGTCGCCCTCCTCCCTCTGTCTCCCTCTCTTTCTCCCTCTCTCTGTCCCCCTCTCTCTGTCTACCTCCCTCTGTTTCCCTCCCTCTGTCTGTCTCCCTCTGTCTCCCTCTCTGTTGCCCTCCCTCTGTCGCCCTCCCTCTGTCTCCCTCTCTGTCTCCCTACCTCTGTCTCCCTCCCTCTGTCTCCCTCCCTCTCTGTCTCCCTCCTCTCTGTCTCCTACTCTCTCTCCCACTCTCTCTGTCTCCCTCCCTCTCTGTCTCCCTCCCTCTGTCTCCCTCCTCCCTCTGTCTGTCTCCCTCTGTCGCCCTCCTCCCTCTGTCTCCCTCTCTCTGTCCCCCTCCCTCTGTCGCCCTCCCTCTGTCTCCCTCCCTCTCTGTCTCCCTCCCTCTCTGTCTCCCAGTCTCTCTCCCAGTTGTTCTCCCACTCCCCCTGTCTCCCCCCTCTCTGTCTCCCACTCTGTCTCCCACTCTCTCGGTCTCCCTCTCCCTCTCTCTCTGTCTCCCACTCTTTCTCTCCCTCCCTGTCTCTCACCTGCCCTCTGTCTCCCTCACTATCCCTCCTTCTGTCTCCCTCCCTGTCTCCCTCCCTCCCTTTTTCTCCTCTCCCTCTGTCTCCCTCCCTCTCTGCCTCCCTCTCTCTGTCTCTCTTCCTCTCCCTCCCTCTGTCTCCTCCCTCCCTCTGTCTCCCTCCCACCCTCTCCCTCCCTCTGTCTCTCTCCCTCCCTCTGTCTCCCTCCCTCCCTCCCTCTGTCTCTCTCCCTCCCTCTGTCTCCCTCCTTGTCTCTCTCCCTCCCTCTTCCTGATGTCTCCGCATTGAATCGCCTCTGTGAAACTTTCTTCATTTGCTTAGAAATGTTTCATTCTATGTCAGGACCGGAGATGAGGATTATGCATGCTGAAAGCTTACTTATCACCAAAGTTTCAGCATCAAAAATAGGTTTGAAATAAAATGGCTTAAAAGTGTATTCTGATGACCAGATGGGTCTCCCATGAGCTCAGAACCACCAAGCTCAACTGCTACCCACTCGAGAAATAATGGTGATCCAAAAGGTACCCCTCTGAATGAGTCGCTCACAAAGCAGCTCTCAACAACTACCATCTCCTCATCAAGGAAGCAAAGAGAGCAGCAATCACAACCTGCATCGATACAGCAGCCAACCACAAGAAAGAACTATTCAAAATAGTCAAGGAGTTCTCCAACTCAGCAGCCACAGTGAACACTTTCCACCCCTCCCAGGAACTCTAAGACACCCTCTTTCACTACTTCAACATCAAGATTGCCACCATCTACAACTTTGACCACCAACCCACTGCTCCTAACCTCTAGAGCATCAGCCAACCAGCGTGCACAAGCCAAACAAGTATCTCATGGTCTCCACTCACCACGCAGACCACCACGGCCATCATGTCATCCATCCTGTCCGAGTCACCCATCGACCCTTGCCCCAAGCTCAAAATTAACCAAATCCGCATGGAACTGACCAGAGGAGCCTTACCAGACAGACAGAAGCACACAGAGGTTATACACCTCTGGCCCCATTGAACTAAAAAATTATTGAACAATCTCCTTGCTCCCCCTCCCTGCCAAAGTACTTGAGAAGGCCACTAACCAACAGCTCACCAAATACCTGGAACAAAACCTCCTGCTTGACGCCTCCTAATCAGGATCCAGGCCAACCACAGCATAGAGAAAATATAGAGAAAATACTGATCGCAGTCACAGAAGACATTAGAACCCTTCTCGACCACAGGGAGTCGGTAGCCATGATCCCACTCGACCTCTCTGCTGTGTTCGACACTGTATCCCTCCACACCCTCATCAACAGATTCTGCAATCTCGGCATTCTGCATAACACCCTCCAGTGGGTCACTTCCTTTCTTACAGGGCAGGGCTGCCTCTCTTCACCTTCAAATCCAAGAACATCATATGCGGCATACCCCAATGATCATCCATCAGCCCCACTTTATTCAGCACTTACATGACCCCCCTCGCAGACATCGTCAGATCCCACGGCCTCAACATAATTTCCTACACAGATGACACTCAACTCATCCTCTCGCCTACCTAGGGGACCTGCTCAGTATAAAATAAATGTGCTTGTGTTGAAAAGTCTACCAGGTGTGTGTAGCTGTAAGAAATTACAGCAACAAAACAGCACAATGAGCACTACAGGTAGCAACAATTGAACTAGGGCACAATCAGCACTATAAATAGCAATAAGTGAGCTAGGGTATAAGAAAACGGAAATGATAATTTACGAACAGTGAAGAAAAGGACATCAGATATATATGCACAACAGACTGTTATGTGATTGGAAAATGGTTACTATGGATACTTATTTCCTGGTGGTTCATGGATATGTATTTAATGCTGTATTTTTTGATATTATTACTGATGTTCTTTGAAGTCTACTGGTTAATGATGTGAAGAAAGATATGCATAATCCTCGCCTTCGGTCCCGACATAGAATCAAAGAGTGGTGGGCTCCACTATCGCCAATGGTCGTGCTCCTGCCTGCCACTGTCCAGGAGGACAGTAGCTAGTCCAGTGAGTCCTTGTCCCGGGGGGAAAGGATAGAGGCCAACACAGGTGGGCCAGACAAGAGCACACATCTTTTTATTAACATTATTTTTAATTGAGGATACCGTCTTAGGCCAAGTAGGTCCATTGTGAAACGTGAAAGAGAGGAAGGGGGAAGAAAAGTTTTAGTAACATACACTGAAACAACCTAGGGTTAACACCAGACCCTGACCCGAAGAAGTGTGCATATAGTTTTTTTATTTATTTTACTTTATTTGCGTTTAAGTATTGTTAATTCCGGTATCTGACGTAATAATAAACCTACGTGCATGACCTATAATAACAGGCAGACCCAGTTGCTTCCTCCTGATCGGATAAAACCTTGACAGAAGAATAATAGAGACCAAATTGTTTTTTTATTTTACCATGAATACTTGCTTGACTTCCTCTCTCCTAATTCCAGGTGGTACCATTGGCAGTGGACCATCTGCTCAATACCTAGGAGTACAAAGAAAAGGATGAAGCTGCATAGGGGGGGAACATCTGATAAAGTACATCGACTATCTCTATTCCCCGTATCAGTCTCCCTTAATTTAAAAGGCTTAAATCCACGCTTCCTATACATGTCACCAGTACCTGCACAGGAAGGTTTGTGGCAGAGTCAGTTAACTTCTTAGCTGGGGCATGTTTCCTGTTCTGATATTGAGCTGTGGACTCCTTCATATGTCGTGATAATGCAGAGGCAGGCTAAGAAAGATGCAGGATCTGGAAGCATCAGGTAAACAGTCCACCAGAGTTCTTGCCATAGCCTCTGGCCCTCTCAGTCTGACGGGACACTGACTCGTCTGGAAAACCGCCCAGCTGAGTTTCAGTATTTCTTCAGTCCACTCTGGCGAAACAGGTTGGCAAAAGAGCAGTCCAAAAAGTTTACTTTTTCAATGACCAGCACATTTGGCAACCCCAAAAGCAGTACAGCAAGTCTACTCATCACTGGTCCTGGAAAAGATAGAGGTTATGGGTACCACTTATTGTAGGGAGAGAGTGCAATGTAAATCTGAGAGACTAGGCAAGACTAAGAAACTCTGACTACTCCTGCTGGTAGTGGACACCTTTTTTTGTAAATAGCTTCTAACAATTAGAGTCTAGTTGAATACAAATTCCTTGCACAAGACATTACCCAACAACACTACTACTCAGAGGTCTCTGACTTCCTCAGAATGTTGTTATTTTGCAGTATGCCTTGCCCGTTTGGCTACATATTGACTTTCTTTTTTGATGCAAATATTGACCTGTCCAGGAGACTTCCCACACGCATACTCATTTAGATGTGTCTTCTACAGCCATAGCAGTATAGCTTTGGCAGTCATGGGTAAGACAATTAAAATTAAGAATTTCACCCTCTTAACCAGTAGTGGGTGGTGTGCAGTCAGAGTGCGGTCGGAGTGGTGCAGCCGGGGAGGGGGGAACGATGGGGAGGTGGGGGGCTGGGAGGAGAAATGGATAGCGAAGAAAACAAGAAGAAATATTAGGGAAAAGGGAGCTTACCTGCTGCCGCTTGTCTTCTGCTCAATGACCAGGACAGGCGCCCAAACTCCTCTGCGGCCAATTGTGACCCTGCTCTCATGCTATAAAGCAGCATCAGGATTGGGCTGAGTGCCATGAATTTGCACTCTAGGAGACACTGGGAGCCTGTATTTTGCTGTCTCCAAACTGGCAATGCAGCTGGGTTGGAGACAGCTCAGTGCACATGTCAGTTTAGCCGTCCTGAGATGGCCGGCCAAACTGACATGTGCATTGATAGCAGGGCCCAACACTCCCTTTCGTCAGTGCCCTCACAATGGGCCTGCCCCCAAGACTCACCCCACCCTCAGAATCTGAAAAATAAAACAATAATAAACCTGTTTCATTATCATTTTATTTTTCAAGTTTTGAGGCTGGCGGAGAGGGCAACACTCCTCCGTCATAGCGGAGGAGCCACCACTGATCTTATGAGGTTACACCATGACCTCCTGCTTCTTCGTTTTAATAAGCAGACATGTCGGATTGAAAGAACTTTATTCCCGCTATCCCTGGCGTTTTATGTGCTGCCTCTGTGATGTACCAAAGTAAAATACTGGATGGCATGACGTCCCTGAATGGCTGTACAACGTCTTGTGTGGTTTCCACACAGATGGGCAAGATCCACCAGCTTTAACCAAGTGCTGCATTGCCGTAGCTTTCGGTGAGCTGTTGTGTATCTTCGTAAATCGTAAATCATACATTCTTGTATAGCGCCTTTCACCGTGAGGTCTCAAGGCGCTTGCTTTGGGAACCCCTCCTGGCTTTTCCCTGCGAGATAACCTCTAATGGGCATCCCCAAGGTGAAAGCCAGGCATCCCATCGCAGTGGGGCCGTAGTGGAGATTAAGCAAGCTATTGCCCAGAGTTGCAGAGTGTGAACCCATGATTCGAGTAGGCACCAAGGTGAGAATTATCGAGTCCGTGCACATTTTGAGCTCAGGACCCTGCCGCGTTGGGGATTGAACCCTGGTCCCGGGTCTGACCACTGCGTCCGGGTCTGCCACCTCTAACCGGTGAGCCACACTTCTCCACATATCATGTCAGTGATATTCCAAAGTCCTCAATGTGGGTTTATCCACATTGATGTTTCCCAGAATTTTCATTCCACAGGGCTGCTTTCTTGACAGGAAATTCTTTAGGGGAGATAAAATCATTATCCTGGTGTTTTGTAATCCGACTGAAAAGTACTTGAACATCCTTTCCCTTGAATTTCATTTGTTTCTCCCTATTCCCCCCTCGCTCCCCTTCAGTGTCTTTGGTTTCCAGGATTCATGTGGTTTCCTCCTACTCTGGTTTCCCTCATTCATCCATCCATTCTTGAATGTCTAGATGATTTCTTCACACACAGATGGCTTTCCTGTTTTTTTCATGCTACATTGTGCGCTTTATGGTGCATGGTAAGTTGTCGCACAACACTATTTATTGCTTGTCCAATTTTAAATGTCATGCATATTTTTTTGTCTATATGGGAGTGTTGTTATAAAATCGCCATACAACACAAAGTAATTTCTTCAGCACAAACCACTGCATTTTGCACAGCACTGCACTACATAAAGTTTAATAAATACTGAGTAAAGTGTGCCTCAATGTTATTCTTATTTATCACATAAACCAGACATTTATTTTGTGAGGCACACTTGTCAAGTGCCGAATTGTAAGAAATGGGGCTACTGGTTGAGGGGGTTAAAGCCTTCCTCAAGAAGCAACCACAGTCCTTGTCAGGGTGCAATCACAAGCACACCCCAAATAAACCTGTGCTCAACCCTCCGGTTGATTGGAAGAGAGCAGTCAGGCTTAATTTAGAGGCAATAGGTAAAGTATTTATGCAGCACTTAAAGCAGCAATGAAGTAACACAACATAAGAAAATAGTCTGACAAATAGTGTAGCTTTTAATGAATAAAACAAGACCAAAACAACAAAAATTCGTTTTTGTTTGCCATGTGCTCACACCATGTGCTCTGTCCTACCTTCCTGTTAACTGCTCTTGAAATCTGCCGAGAGACGAGATATATTTATCCTCCTTTGCTTTGCACATGCCCATTAAAGCTTACAGCTGTTCCCAACTTGTAACTGTCAAGATGTGCGCACCAGAATTAGCTTACTGTCAGCCCTTCCCACTTGTTGCTAGCACTCTCTCTGTATGACCTTTATATGTATTTGAAACATACACTACCAAAGGGTGTTGTATGGTTGTGGTTCCACCTTATGAGGTTTAATAAATACTTTGTTTTCTATTCCAGTTTCTGTGCCAACTTCTTACTATTGGTCTGAGGACTCTGAATAAAGAAGGGCGAATCCCTTGCACTGGCAGGCCTTGCTGAGGCTTGCTACGACAAATGGCATTCCAACATGGGGCGCATCGGCGACTCGGATGCCCGAAAGACTTGTCGCGAGGAAGGATTGGAATCTCGCTTTGGACGCGATCGATGCCTGAGGAAACCCGAGTCTTGGCACCCGTGGTGTTTTTCCTATCTTTTTGATCTGACCATCCAGGTGGCGCCAGTCCTCGACTGAGATCTCTTCTGTTGATTCGCCGTGCCGTGACCGTTTGGTCGATTTGAGAACTTGGACACCATTTGATTGGTAAGAGCCGTTTTACGGCACTTTTTGTAAGTTTGAAGCCTTGGATTGGTATGGTAGTTTAGAAACACTTACTGTGGCATTTGTATTGGCCAAATATTGAATTCGTCCTATGATTATGAACATATATGTGTAACAATACATATAGGCAGGTAATGAGGAGATTTTTCTTTACTTCTAAGAATATTTGAACGGCGCAATGTACAAAGAGTACTTTAAGCGTTACTTTGATTATAATACTGCATATTTTGCACTATTTTTGGCATGCCTGTTTCTAGCACACTTCGTAAGATGTGTTGCTTTTGTAGTGGTACCAGTTTTAAACTTGATGAAAGACTACCGGCTCCCCCGGAGGGGACACCAAATAGGGATATGTATATTAAATATGGTATTTCGTCCATAATGTACAGCACATTGTGGAATAAATACACTCGCAAGGATCCTGAGTTGCGTTGGCCTATGCATGGGTCATTTGATTTGCGAAAGATTCAGTATGTGGAGCAACGGATGTTCAAGCGAAAGGCTAGGCAAGATATGTTTGACTGTGTCCGAAAGTGGGAGAAAGAAGTGCGTGAGCGAATGAAGCGTGAACAGGCCTTGATTGAAAAAGAACAGAGAACAAATGTGCATGCAAAAGCATTAGAAATGAAAGATAAAGAGATTAAAGAAAGGGAAGATAGGGAGCGTCAGTTACAGGTAAATGACCAGTAAGCTATTTGTAGGCCTCTTTATCCTATCCTTAATAAACCTCAAGATGATTTCTTGTTATTAGACCATTTTCCACCTCCGTATATTTTCCCTTCTGCTCCTAATGAGTCAGATAAGGACTCTCCTACAGATCAGGATAAAGCTCGAGACACTCGCTCGATGTTAACTACCGAACGTTCCTCTGAGATTAGATCTGTGGCATGAAAAGCCGTTCGTGGTACTCTTACTGCTTCTGAACTTCTAGATACTATTAAGAATTGGTCTGAAAAGGAACAAAAATATTTTACCGAGATATTGGCTACAGAGGTTGTTGAGCGATTTAGGAAACATTTGGTGGACCTAGAGCCAGATGATATAGCAGCTGATTGTAAGCAATCACGTGGAGGTTCTTTTGTCTTTTCCCAGGTGGCCGACACGATCCGACGCCTGGTTAAACTACGTGATGAGGCAGTCCGTTTGCGGGAGGAGAAAAAGGCAGCCGACGCAGCTGCACAAACATCTTGAGTCAACATGGCGCGAGCTCCGACGCTCGAAACAAATAAGAATGTTGTAAATGTGAAATCCATGTGGGTAGCAGAGCCTTTATATGTTCCTCCTAAAGGAGCGGGTACGAGTGATGATGAGACTTCTGCCAACGCGAAAGGGTATTTTATTTATAATTGGGTTTACACTCCATGGAATAGAGCAAATGTCATGGCTCTTAAAAATGCATTGCCTGATCGGCGAAAGAATCCGACAGCCTTTTATGAAGAAATTGAGGGTGCCATTAGTTCTTGTACAATGACTTTGTCTGACATTGATTTGTTTTTTCGGTTAATATTACCGCCTGATATGTGGAGAACTGTGCGTTAAGTCGATGATTGTGCGGTATTTAGCAACATTGGTCCCCAACATATAGAAATTTCAGCACAAAATAAAATATAGACAGAGTCAATCTATATTTTTAGAAAGGCATGTCCAGCCGGACAGTGGTCTTTCAGAGATTTTACTCAGAATTCATGTATTCAAATCACACGAAATACCTTCCAACAATCAACCAGTGTGGACCACAAGCCTGTGTCCAGTACTAACAGAGCAGGTACATAGGGTTGATATAAACAGCAAAGAAGGGCTTTGTAAGGCGAAGCAAGTTACTCTATCAACAATACAACTGTACAGAGTATTACAACCGTGCACTTGACATCCAATAGTAATCACAGTTCGGTTTCAGGGCATTTAAAGTCGACGGCGTTTCGGACCCTTAATAAATCACAGGGTCCATCATCAGGACAGATACAATGAAAAGCCTTAAAGTAATTAAGCCTCTAAATGCCTAAAGGGAGGAAGAGGAAATATTCACATTAAGTACACAAACAGCGTTTACATGGTAAAAAACATGATAAAAAACAACAGTGACTTATGTGTGACCAGTGAGCAGCACAACACTAGTCAAGTCTATCAGGTGAGCTAAGGTGGTCGGTGCAATAATACTTTGAGATCAGGTCCTTGTGAACAACCGTGATGCTAGGGGGAGGGCGGATGTTTTGTCAATCCGGTAGTGAAAGTGCCCAGTGAAACGGACTGTGTGATCGAGCCCGTCGTGGCTCAGAACAATACCGCAATGACTTCAAAAGGGGTTCAGTGCACTAAGGATGGCAGCAAGAGTACAAGTGCTCTGTGAGGCGGAATACGTGATCAAGTCCGTCGTGGCTTACAGGGAGTCGGCGGAGGGAGTCGCAAATGGCTACAAAATGCTCACCGGAACGCCTCATGGTATAGAGGCTTATTCCTCGGGTAGCGGAAGTACACGCGTCCACCCTAAACAAACGAAGGGAAAATAAATAACGCGGCCAGCGTGTGGGAGACCCAAGGGTGAATGCTGGAGTGTCTAACTTACCCCAATCGGGTGGCGGGAGCTGCGGAAATAAGTGGTGTCCGTCGGCTGCCAGGAGACCTGGGAATGAGGAAGGGATTACTAAGGTGTATCAGTAACGGCGGGATGCACCGATATCGAGGGTCAAGGGAATCTGCTTACCGAGTTAGTCGGTAGAGAATCTCACTTCCTGGCGTGCTCACAGCAGCATAGCTCAGCAAGCAATATAATAGCTTCTGGTTGGTCAGAGGGGAGGGCATAAAAATAGTTAAAGGACTCCCATAAGCGCCATCTTAGGTCAGTGAGGGAGTGAGTGAGGGTGTGAATAGAGATTGGACTATTGAGAATAGTACAAGTGGTGACGTGAAGGGACAGTGACATGCTTAAGAGAAAGCATATAGATAGTACAGTTAAAATACATATTTACAACAGAATACAAGTCTGACTACAATCAGCACCAAGTTCTATATAAGGGCAGTCCATTCGTCTTGAAGGTTAAGCCCAGAGTTAAGACTATCAGTCTTCAAAATCCATTTGAGTTCCTCTCTGTTCAAGAGGCGAGTGAGATCACCACCCCTGGGTGGAATGATGATTTGTGAGATAACAGTCCAGCGGATATCATTCTCCGAGTGTCCTTTCTTCAAGAAATGTTCTACCAACGTTGAATGTTTTACACCGGATGCGGCTACGATGTTGAGAGATCCTCAGCTTGACCTTCTGCTTTGTTTGGCCCACGTATATCATGTTGCAGGGGCAGAAAATGGCATATACAATGTTCTGACTGTTACAGTTGGTAAATGTTTTTAGTGCATTTCTTACATTGTTATACACAAATTCCTTGCCATCAATTGAGAAATCACAAACAATGCACGACCCACACCGAGAGTGACCAGGGAGTGAGGGTAATTGCCAGTGATCGTGAAGAGTTACATTTCTAGTAGACGGTAATGCTGCCCTCACCAATTGGTCTTTAAGATTTTTATTCTTCTTGAAGGCAAAAAGGGGAGTGTCCCAATTCAGCACCCCTGAGTTTAAAATGTGCCAGTTCTTTTTTACACATTGTTTAACCCGGTTAGAAACTGGGGAGTAGGTAGTAACACATACCAATTTTTCAGTTGGTTGTTTTGGTTTTGGATAAAGGAGGGTTTCACGCGGACAGTACCAGGCTCTTTTCATAGAGTTCTTAATTAGACGCCGTCACCCGATTGGGGTAAGTTAGACACTCCAGCATTCACCCTTGGGTCTCCCACACGCTGGCAGCGTTATTTATTTTCCCTTTGTTTGTTTAGGGTGGACGCGTGTACTTCCGCTACCCGAGGAATAAGCCTCTATACCATGAGGCGTTCCGGTGAGCATTTTGTAGCCATTTGCGACTCCCTCCGCCGACTCCCTGTAAGCCACGACGGACTTGATCACGTATTCCGCCTCACAGAGCACTTGTACTCTTGCTACCATCCTTAGTGCGGTGAACCCCTTTTGAAGTCATTGCGGTATTGTTCTGAGCCACGACGGGCTCCATCACACAGTCCGTTTCACTGGGCACTTTCACTACCGGATTGACAAAACATCCGCCCTCCCCCTAGCATTACGGTTGTTCACAAGGACCTGATCTCAAAGTATTATTGCACCGACCACCTTAGCTCACCTGATAGACTTGACTAGTGTTGCGCTGCTCACTGGTCACACATAAGTCACTGTTGTTTTTTATCATGTTTTTTACCATGTAAACGCTGTTTGTGTACTTAATGTGAATATTTCCTCTTCCTCCCTTTAGGCATTTAGAGGCTTAATTACTTTAAGGCTTTTCATTGAATCTGTCCTGATGATGGACCCTATGATTTATTAAGGGTCCGAAACGCCGTTGACATTAAATGCACTGAAACCGAACTGTGATTATTATTGGATGTCAAGTGCACGGTTGTAATACTCTGTACAGTTGTATTGTTGATAGAGTAACTTGCTTCGCCTTACAAAGCCCTTCTTTGCTGTTTATATCAACCCTATGTACCTGCTCTGTTAGTACTGGACACAGGCTTGTGGTCCACACTGGTTGATTGTTGGAAGGTATTTCGTGTGATTTGAATACATGAATTCTGAGTAAAATCTCTGAAAGACCACTGTCCGGCTGGACATGCCTTTCTAAAAATATAGATTGACTCTGTCTATATTTTATTTTGTGCTGAAATTTCTCAATGTTGGGGACCAATGTTGTTTGATAAAAATATGCTCCCCGAGGTCCCTGCTGACTAATATTGGGGTCCCTTGTTGTTGTTGAATTAACTGTGCGGTATTTAGGGCATTGTGGTCAGATATAAAACAATTAGATAAAGATAGACCCGCACAAAAACCATGTCAGCTAATTTTAGATCATCCAGCAGCTATCTTGGTTAAATTAAAGACGATTATTCCCTCTAAAAAGATAGATTGGACTATGTTAGCGTCTTGTAAGCAAAAGATAGATGAATCAGTTTCAGACTTCTTCACACGCTTTGAAGAAGCATTCCACGATTTTAATGGTCAGACATTGACAAATGATACGGGTAGGCATCTGTTTGTCGATAAATATGTCACAAACCTTTTGCAAGAAATAGCTAGTCGCCTAAAGGCGAGTGAAAGTTCATGGACTACCTCCTCTCCTGTTTCTCTCTTAACTATGGCTCAGTATTATGAACTACAAGAATTAGAAGCTAAAGGTAAAGAGGATAAAAAATATAAAGAGTTAAAAATAAAGGTTATGATGGCTCAAGCTTATGGCCCACCTTTTAGAGACAATAATAGAGTAGGACGTGGATCTTATGGTTCGTCTTTTCTTGCCTATCCTCGTGTAGATTTGTCTATTGATCAGTGTGCATATTGTGGACATTCGGACATTGGATTTCTAATTGTCCAGTGCTACGTTCTCAGAAGAGTTCATGTGGTCGCGGACAAGTGAGAAATCAGTCAGGATATTTAGGACCTAGAGGAAATACAAATGATCATGCTAGGTTTGATGCCAATACACGTGGACAAGAGGGGGCTAATACGTTTGACAGACGGAACCAATATCAAATGTCCGACTATGAGCCGTTTAATTTGAAAGATTCTGCTTATGCATAGAATTGCCTAGGATGGGGTAAGGAATCAGTTGAAGTTCCAGTAAATCAGAAGGGTCCCTATGTTACAGCACATGTTTTGGGTTTACTGATCAATTTATGGTTGATGCAGGAGCTACTCGTAGCGCCTTGTCTAAAGACTTGATTCCAAGGGCTCCCCTGTCTGGCTTAACTATTACATCAATAGGTTTCGATTGAACATCATCCCTTAGCCCATTGTCACAGCCACTATAACTTCATGTTGATAAGTTTACTGCTCCGTTTTTGCTTTCTCCAAATACACCAGACAATATTGTGGGTCTTGACATGCTCAAATATTTCAGGGCCACAATACGATGTTCTCCAGAAGGAGTACAGGTAATTTTAAATGACAACCACCCTATGATTGAGAGATCTTGTATTGTTAAAGAGGACATTGCCCTAGCTTCACTCCCTAGAACTCTGTGGGCTACTTCAGATACTGATGTAGGACAAATGGTTATTCGGCCAGTACATATTAGTGTCAAGGAGGGTGCTATACTGCCGAGATTGCCTCAGTATAAAATTTCTCGAGAAGGAGAAGAAGCACTTACACATATTGTACAAGACCTGATTGAAGTGGGGATGGTGGAAGAAGTTCCTTATAATGTCTGCAATAGTCCGATTCTTCCCATTTTGAAAAAAGATACTGACACTAATATGTATAGATTTATCATTGATTTGAGAGAAGTCAACAAGATTGTAGTACCGCAGTACCCTGTAGTGTCTGACATAACAACATTGCTTAACTTGGTCCCTCCAACAGCCACTACATTTTCAGTAGTGGATTTATAGAACGCTTTCTTCTCGATTCCTATTCATCCCGATAGCCTATATTTGTTCGGTTTTACTTTAAATAATCGATCGTACAGATTTTGTAGAGTTCCTCAAGGCTATACTGAGAGTCCTAGTATTCATAGTCAAACCTTGAAACGACAACTTGATTCCTTTACTTTGACTGAAGGAGTGGCCCTCATACAATATGTCGATGACATATTGTTGGCAGCCGATACACCTGAGCAGTGTGAACAATGTACGTTGTCCTTACTTTCTTTCCTTGCCATACATAACCATAAAGTATCACGGAAGAAATTACAATATTTTAGACTGAAGGTGACCTGCTTAGGACACCTTCTGTCTAAGGAGGGCCGTGCATTGACATCAGACAGCATTCAAGCAATTCTAGACACTCCAGTAACTTCCACACAGAAAGATGTCCATGAATTTATTGGTTTAACTTCATTTTGTAGGCAATGGATATTGGGTTTTTCACAAATTGTTAAACCATTGCTAGCACTCTTGACTAAGAACACTCCGATTCCTCTTCCTTGGACAGATAAATGTCAAAATGCTTTTCGTCAGTTGAAACAAGCTCTTTGCTCTGCACCAGTATTAGGCACACCGGATTATACGAAGGCCTTTACACTCTATGTACCCGAGAAAGATGGATGTGCATTGTCAGTTTTAGTACACAGTGAAAAGCAGCGTCCCTGTGCATATTTTTCTGCAGTTCTTGACCCTGTTGCTCGTGCGTTGCCTGGATGTTTCCGTTCAGTTGCAGCGACAGCTGTGTCCATACGTCAGAGTGAAGGGATAGTTTTGTCACACAAAGTGTTGGTGCTAGTACCCCATGCAGTAGATGCCCTTTTGAATCAGACTAGAACGCAACATTTAACTAGTGCCCGCTTGACAGGATACGAATTGACACTGTTAGCACCTCATATTGCATTGAAGGGGCGTCAACAATAAACCCAGCCACTTTGTTGCCATATCCTGCGACTCAATCTCAATCAAAGGAGCCTCATGATTGTATATTCCTTACTGAGGAACAGACAAAGGGTTGCATTGACTTGCAAGATACGCCCCTGGCAGATGTAGATGGGGGGCTGTGGGTTGATGGGTCCTGTTTGAAGTTACCGGATGACACAACCTCAGCTGCATATGCGTTCACCGCTCTTGAGACAGTAGTGGAAACATCTCGCATACCACAGAAGTCGGCTCAAGCAGCTGAACTAATAGCTTTGACACAAGCGTGTGAGCTTAGTACTGATTTATGTGTGAACATTTACACGGATAGCCGCTATGCTTTTAGAGTGGTTCATGATTTTGGCCCACTCTGGAAGGAAAGAGGCTTTCTTACATCCCATGGTATGCAGATAATGCAGGAGAATTAGTACATAATCTTTTGACTTCACTTTCATCTCCGAAGAAAATTTCCATTATGAAGTGTAGCACACACAAGAAGATCACTGACAAGATAGAAAAAGGACATGCCTTTGCAGATCATGTAGCTCGTGAAACTGCAATACAGCGAAACACTGCATCTATGTACATAGTAAAATCATAAGCTGAGCATTGGCATGATTCTAGAGAGGAAGTATTGGATTTACAGAGATCTGCCTCTGTGCAAGAACTTGAGCAGTGGTCCAAAGAAGGAATGTTAGACGATGAGGGTTGTTGGTGTTCCAAAGAAATTAACAAATGGAAGTTACCTGCAGCCTATTTGTAACCTATGGTTCAAATGGCACATGGGCTGGCACATGTTGGAGCTCTAGCAATAACGAAACTACTTACACAAGTTTGGGAGCATCCTAAGATTGTCAGCACAGCTAAAAGAGTAGTACAGTCCTGTTTGATCTGTTGGCATTACAATCCTGGAAAAGGGACACAAACTCCTACAGGATGGTTTGCTACACCAACCGCACCTTTTGAAGTTTTGCAAATGGATTACATCCAACTTGAACGCTGTAACAATTTAAAGTATGTCCTAGTGGCGGTATGTGCTTTCGGTAAGTGGATAGAGGCATACTCTACGAAGGATAATAAAGCGCTCACTACAGCCAAGGTGCTTTTAACCCCTTCAGTGCTGATGACAAAGCCAGCTCGTCATGGGCTTTACCTGCCCTGTGCTTATGACGAGCTGGCTTTGTCATGTAAAGTGGGATTTATGGAATTGCAGCACCCAGGGGGAAAACCCATAGCAGCCAAGGTGTTAAAGGAGTTTTTCCCACGGTATGGTATTTGTAAACTTTTGTGGAGTGACAACGGACCTCATTTTATTGGGCAAGTTGTTGATTATGTCATGAAAGGATTAGGGATCAAACAGAAATTCCATGCAGTCTTCCACTCACAATTAGCAGGATTAGTGGAGAGGTGCAACCCTACTCTGAAATTAAAGTTAGCGAAAATTCTGGCTTCCACATCCTTAACCCCTTCGATGCTGATGACGAGCTCAGCTCGTCATCACCCACGGGGGTCGTGTGCTGATGACGAGCTGAGCTCGTCATGGTGCCACTAAAATGGCATTTTCCAGCACACAGCGGGAAAATGCCTAGCATCCAAGTGGTTAAAATGGCCAGATGCGTTACCTCTGTCATTACTGTCCATAACATTAGTGCAACACTCACGATTTGGGCTCACACCTTACGAGGGGGTATTTGGAAGACCAATGAACATTTGGGGAGTTCCTAAGCTGCGCCCCATACATGATGTACCTTGTGTTCTGTTGAATGATTATTTGGCACAATTAACTGACAGTTTCATCTCTATTCATCAACAGGTTCGAGAAGCTCTTCCAGACATATCTACAGGTGAGTCCCATGACCTCCGTCCCAGTGACCAGGTGATGATAAAAGCCTTCGACAGATCGAACAGCTTGGAGCCGAGGTAGTGAGGTCCGGAGCAGGTGCTGTTGGCTACAAGGACAGCGGTTCGTGTGACGAACAGAAAGAATTGCTCCATACCACGCACTGCAAGTGTGTATCGCCCGCCTTGGTGGAACCTGCTGTTCTGACTGATCATCAAGAGATTTTGGAGATGGAGAAAGGTCAAGCTATCTCACCAGACGAATCTGCAGAATTTTCTCGGACCACACGATTCCTGGAGCATCGCGATACGACTTGAGACCAAGAAAAGAATCTGCAGTTTTGTAAAAAGATAGGTTGAGTTACCGCGCTGGGTTAGCAGAAACGGAATGCCGATATGACAAGGTGGGGGGGGGGATCAGCCCTGCGCAGTATAGTGACACCCGTCTTGATCTTGGGTGAAGAAATCAGAGGCTGCCCACGGTATAAGAACTCCAACGAGTGTTTCAACGAGTTTGCAGAAATATTAAAATTATCACTGTTGCTAAAATGCTCAACAAGCGAATCATTTGTGTTGTAGGGTTTGTTGTTGCTTTGGTGGTTATGGCGATAATCACCTGGTTTGTTGAGAAAGTGGCTCCTGCTCGACAGCTTTTTGTTGCCACTATGCCGGTTCCAGTGGAACATAACTATTTTACGCTTCCCTATCATGAACAGATGCATCGACAATCCTACCTAAATAACATCTTCATCCAGATGTTGCATCATACTCATAATGCCACGAATACCACCAATTGTTGGGCGTGTGGGATGATACCTGCACACCAAAATAAAGGAGGAATGCCTTTTATTACTCTACCTTTTTCTCATAATGGTTCATGTCAAGCTTGGTATGCCCTTTTGTTTGCTTATGGAAAACCTTCAGTAGGTGGAATAATTTTCAAATTAAATAAAGAATGTTACCAAGATAAAGATGGTTATCCACAAGCTAAAGGGACTAAATGGGAATGGGATGAATACCAACCGGACAATATTTCGACGCCATATGTCTTCACAAATGTGAGGAATATGAAGAACATTGGACCTCTTTGTGATTTCTGTAACCAGAGCAAAAGCAGATTTATGTATTGGCAGTGTTGGGAGAATTCCCGTAGGACGAAGTGAATGTATTTCTGTACTGAACATTGATGTCATAAATAATAGTAGTTTTATATTGGCTCACAACACCTATTTTATGTGCGGTAATAAAGGATATTACCAATTACCTGTTGGTTGGTCAGGGATATGTTATATATCATTTCTGTTACCCCCTGTGTTTTTAGCAACTGCATCATATCATCGTGACCTGAAACTGTACGTTGATATTTCTAAGAATAGATATAAACGGACAACAAGTACTGATGAGATTTATCAGACAGGCACCACTCTGCAACAATATGTTGATTTGAATTTGGGTTTGTTTTTCTTTGTGGGTGTTGCATTGAATAGCAGAAAAATCAGACGATTGACTTGTGTAGTAGAAGCTGTCACCAATCAGACAGCTATTGCACTTGGGAACATTACAGAAGAACTGCAAATTGCAAGAATTGTAGCACTCCAAAATCGGATGGTGCTGGATGGGATTTTGGCTGATCGAGGTGGTATATGCTGCGAGGATTGGTGTCAGTACAACGCGATGTTTTACAACGCGTTCCGTTACAACGCGATTTTTACATCGCAAATACCATTACAATGCATGCCATTACAACGCATGGCATTACATAGCAGATGGTATTACAACGCATACCATTACATCGTAAGTATTGGTAAGTATATCTTTTTTTTAAAAAATGTAATAAAGTTAATTAAATTAATTTAAAATAATAAAAATAATATAACATTTTTAAAACAGTAATTAATATAATTATATTAAATTAAAATAATATAATTAATGATATATAAAAAAGTTATAAATAGAAAATAATATAATGTAATTAATTACAATAAATATAATTATAATTTAATTAAGTTATAAATAATACATAATATAATTATAATTAATAAAATTAAAAGAATTTAATTAATTAAACATTTTTAAATAATAAAATTTAATTATAATCGTTTATTAATACAATTAAATTAATAATATATTAATTTAATATATTTAAAATAATATAATTAATGATATATAAAAAATTTATAAATAGAAAATAATATAATGCAATTAATTACAATAAATATAATTATAATTTAATTAAGTTATAAATAATACATAATATAATTATATTTAATAAAATTAAAAGAATTTAATTAATTAAACTTTTTTAAATAATATAATTTAATTGTAATCGTAAATTAATACAATTAAATTAATATTTGTAAATATTGTTATTAATTTAATTAAATTAAATAAAATTAATTTAATTAATTTAATTTATATAAAGTCGTAATACCCCTGTACCCCAAAACCCAAACCCTGCCCTAAAACCTAAAAACACCCCTGTACCCCAAAACCCAAACCCTGCCCTAAAACCTAAAAACACCCCTGTACCCCAAAACCCAAACCCTGCCCTAAAACCTAAAAACACCCCTGTACCCCAAAACCCAAACCCTGCCCTAAAACCTAAAAACACCCCTGTACCCCAAAACCCAAACCCTACCCTAAAACCTAAAAACACCCCTGTACCCCAAAACCCAAACCCTGCCCTAAAACCTAAAAACACCCCTGTACCCCAAAACCCAAACCCTACCCTAAAACCTAAAAACACCCCTGTACCCCAAAACCCAAACCCTGCCCTAAAACCTAAAAACACCCCTGTACCCCAAAACGCAAACCCTGCCCTAAAACCTAAAAACACCCCTGTACCCCAAAACCCAAACCCTGCCCTAAAACCTAAAAACACCCCTGTACCCCAAAACCCAAACCCTGCCCTAAAACCTAAAAACACCCCTGTACCCCAAAACCCAAACCCTGCCCTAAAACCTAAAAACACCCCTGTACCCCAAAACCCAAACCCTGCCCTAAAACCTAAAAACACCCCTGTACCCCAAAACCCAAACCCTAAAACCTAAAAACACCCCTGTACCCCAAAACCCAAACACCCCAAAACATATACATCAGTACCCCAAAACATATACTCCTATACTCATACTTATTTTAAAAAATACTTAAATTAATATATTTAATTTATAATATTTAAAAACGAAATAAATATTTTTTTATAATTAATAATTAAATCAATAATAACATATTAAATAAAATAAAAATAAAAATTAAATACTTACCAATACTTACGATGTAATGGTATGCGTTGTAATACCATCTGCTATGTAATGCCATGCGTTGTAATGGCATGCATTGTAATGGTATTTGCGATGTAATAGCTGCGTTGTAACAGCATTACGTTGTAAAAGATGCGTTGTAGCGGTAACACACCATGCTGCATCATCGGTAGCAGTTGTTGTGTCTACATCCCGGACCACTCACCTTCAGTTTATGACGCAATCTCTAAACTACATAAGATTGCTGCAGGCAGTCACACAGAGACTGGTACATGGACATTTTCAAACTGTATATGGACACTCTTTGTCACTTGGGGCAGGAAGCTACTGACTATTCTATGTATACTACTGGTGATACTACTTACATGCTGTACTTGTATACAATGTGGTCCCATGATTTGCTCTATGTGCATTACTGCTTTTATACCTGCAAAAAGAAGTATTACAAAAGAACAACAAATGCTAAATAGTGAAGTTACTGAGATGATGAACAATAATGTACAGGATGCAGATCTAGATTATCCTAGACAGATGAATGTCTTCAGCTAATGCTGAAAGGGTCGTCAGGTGTAAATTAACAGCGATTATATTAAGCATTAGCAGAAGACATCCTGTATTTAGAGATTATCTTGTCCGTTTATGGAATCCATTTTGTATTTCTGTCGGCCATTTTGTTTGCCATGTGCTCACCATTTGCTCTGTCCTACCTTCCTATTAACTGATCTTGAAATCTGCCTAGAGACAATATATTTATCCTCCTTTGCTTTGCACATGCCCAGTAAAGCTTACAGTTGTTGCTAACTTGTAACTGTTAAGATGTACCCACCAGAATTAGCTTACTGTCAGCCCTTCCCACTTGTTGCTAGAACACTCTCTGTATGACCTTATATGTATTTGAAACCAACGCTCTGTGCCTTGTACCGCCTTCATTTCAGCCCCTGAGTGGGTATAAAAGAACCAAGCTCCTTCTAGTCAGTGTGCTACTTCATACACTACTGAAGGGTATTGTATGGTTGTGGTTCCACCTCATGAGGTTTAATAAATACTTTGTTTTCTGTTTCAGTTTCTGTGCCTACTTCTTACAATTGGTCTGAGGACTCTGAGCAAAGAAGGGCGAATCCCTTGCACTGGCAGGCCTTGCTGAGGCTTGCTACCACACAGTGGGGAGGGGAACTGTTTTCTTGTCAATATATAATCACTAATATGTTGACTAATGGAAATTGCACTTTGTGCCTCTATGCAGCAAATAGAAGCTTATGGTTTTTGTTTCTTGTAACTATGCATTCTATGCTACAATAACATTTAAAAAAATAAATAAATAAAGCTGGAAAAAGCGTAGTGCCCTGATTTGGGCCAATATTCTTAGGTACCTTCCGACATATGCTTTTCCTGTCACCTAACTTAATCCTGATCCGTGTATCGGTACAAAGCTGTTAGAATGTGTTAGACCTGGCACCATTGGCATGGGTCTCCCTTCCATTTTTTTGCTGTTGCCTCTTATGCTTTTGCTTTTGGGCACTGTGCTACTGCTAGTCAGTGCCACAGTGCAAGTGCTCCCTATGGTAAATTGATGTATGGATTAGTGGCTCCATGATTGGCTTGTTTGGTTTACTTGTACAGCGCACTGTGTGTGCTCAGGGCTTGTAAATCAAATACTGCCGGTGGGCTTGCAGGACTGATTGTGCCACCCACCGGAGTAGCTGTGTGCCGTCTGGTACTGCCATGTTGACTTGGCGAGAGCACCCACTTGCCAGTCCTGAAACATTCCCTTTCTACATTTTAGTCACCTCTAAGGTAGGCCCAAGGCCAGGGTGCATTGTAAGTAAAAGGTAGGACATGCCCTGATGTGTGTGGCATGTCCGGATAGTGAATTACAGCCATTTTCGTTTTTCACTATTGCAAGGCTACCTGTTCCTCATAGGCCAGAATAGGCAGTTTGATTATACCATCTTATAATCCTAACTGACTCGGGGAACTAGGTAGAAATTTGAGTTTAGTATGCCTGAACACAGAATAATAAAATACAACTTTTAGTGAAGTTGGCTTTAACATTCTGTGTTTGAAAATACCACTTTTAAAAAGTAGGTATTTTCTTGCCTAACTGTCCAAGCCTGCCTCTGCTAGGTTGTGTATTCCTTGTCTGGTTTGTGAGTGACAGGGGCTGGGGGATTCCAGGAGACAGGGTGAGCCAGCACATGGCTGAATAGCCCCATCTGCATGTAGCGTGGTGAGAGGGGAGCACCTGGGACCTGAATAGGGCTGTGCCTGCCTTCCATAATACTGGCTCTCCCTCCCGTGGTGTATCTGATGTCTCTGGCCTACACTGTCAAAGGATGAGAAGGAGTCCTGTAAACAAATTGCTCCAGGACTGCTCCGAACTGGTTTGGACTAGGCACAGACACTCTCTACCTTCAGAGACAAAGGATTTTGGCGTATAAAAGAGGGGACCCGAACCCATAACTTTAGATCACTTCTGGAAATCAAGACGAACCTTTCCTGAGAAGAAGAACCAGGAAGGTGAAGAGGAGACTACCCCTGTGCTGTGTGTTTGGGGGTTGGCCTGCAGTGGTTGCTTCATTGCCAAAGAAAGGAGAAGAGGACTGAGTGTGCTTTTCATCAACTTGAAGAAGAATCTCCAAGGGCTTGAACTTGAGCTTGCCTCCTGCCATGAGTCTCAGGGATACAAGACTTCACATACCAGCTCCCCTCTGAATTTCCTCGCTGGGAATTGAAGTGCCTGCTGTTGTGATGGGCCTTCTGAAAGACAGCATGTCGCTGGGAGCTGGATGTGCGTGCAACAACGAGAAGTGTGTCGCCGTCAGCAGCAGCTGTTGTCGCATCGCCGAAGAAGTGAGCCTCCGCTGCCGCTGTCATCATTGCATCGCCGAAGCGCGGGGCATCACCAGAGAAGCGTGTCGCTGCCGCAGAAGTCACAGTCGCATCACCAAAGAAGCGTGTCGCAGGGCCTGTCGCAGATCCAAAGATCATCGAGTCACTGCACGGCCATCGGGCATGCACGCATCATATCAACTTTATCGCATTGTGAGCAAGACGCCATTTTTGTCGCATCGCACAGGAGAAGAGTATTGCATCGAGGTGCCATCTTGTGTATCACACCGAAGAGCAGTAAGAAACCGACGCATCACCTCCCCACACAGTAAGGAAGCGAGCATCAACTCCCCTGCGCAGCAGTACAGAGCTGATGCATCCACTCCCCTGAGTGTAAGGAACCAACGCATCACCTTCCCTGCGGCCCTTTTGTTTTCTTTGCCTTACGCATCCAAGGTACATTGAGAGTAAAGTGTTGCATTTACTACTTGAGAGAACTGAGCTATTTACTACCATTTTAAAGTCTATTTCTGAGTACAGTACTGTGGATTTTTGTCGTTTGGTCTTGTATTAAGTCTATATAAAAATACTTATTTTTATAATACAACCTGTGTGGTGTCCATCAGTAGTATTGTCACTGTATTACTGTATGTGTTCACAAATGCTTTACACACCGCCTCTGAGATAAGCCTGCCTGCTTGTGCCAAGCTACCAAGGGGGTGAGCAGGGGTTACTTTAGGAGTGTAGCCCCTTACCCTGATTAAACACAAGGTGGCATATTAGCAAGAACCTTGTTAAAATTATCGATGTTTTAGCGGCAGGAAACTGCCGCTTAAATGGAGATAATGGCCTTGCTAATATGCGTTATAGAAGCCCAGGTTAGATGTCCTGCACATTTAACCTCGCCTCCTATTTGAATTCTATAAAGCATATTAGCAAGCCCATTACCACCATTTTAGCTGCAGTTTCCTGCCGCTAAAACTGCAATAATTTTAACAAGGTTCTTGCTAATATGCCCCAAGGTTCCCTATTTGGTCAAAGGTACCTACATCTGCCTCTACTAGAGACCCCCAAATCTAACAGATTTCTTTCAAAAGTTTTTAAGGTATCTCCCAATGGGCTAGCTTCTGCCAAAACAGCAGCCTACCAACCCAGTCAAAGGCTGCTTTAAGATCGAAAAAGCAGGCATGCAGTATTGTTTATGTTTCTTAGGCCTTATTTGCCATTATAGCAGTTAGGTTTGTTAAGGTGCCCATTCCAGGACGGAAATTAGTCTGATTGAACAGGAATATTTCCTGCTCGTATTCCCTTGAGCACAGATCTTGCAATAAAAGACCGGCATAGCGGTTTGCCTCATTGTCAAGTAAATTGATCAGCCAATAATTCAGAGGATTAGATTTGAAATCACCTTTGAAGAGAAGGTGAAGAATCACCCTTTTCCACGACTGAGGTATAGTGTATTGCTTCGTGATGTATTTAAACAGTGAGATAAGGAATGCCTCCCAGAATGCCGGATTAGATGAAGATGTATTTTATTGTATTGTATTGTAATTGCATTTATATAGCACTTACTACCCCTGACAAGATGTTGAAGTGCTTTTTTCGGCTAGTAGCACGCTACATGGGAACCCATAAAGGATTAGTGTTGAATTAGTATAGTGAAATATGCAAGTACTTTGAGTGGTGGATAGGTTAGTCAGTTATTTGGAATCAGAAGGATAGGGGAGGGATAGAAGAGGGAAAAAGGTTTGCATTTATATAACACTTGTTACCCCTGATGGGGTGTTGAGGCGCTTTTTTGGTAAGTAGCAGCTACTCCGGAACCCATAAAGGATTAGCGGTGAATTAGTATATTGGAATATGGAAGTAATTTGAGTGGTGATATATAATGTAACATAATTAATAAACATCAATTTAAAGTATGACAAGAATTTATAAATTGTAAAATAAATATTTGTACTAATTACGTTAAAATATGTATGAATATTTATTTATGTATATATATATATATATATATATATATATATATATATATATATATATATATATATATATATATATATATATATATGAAACAGCAACTCCGGTAATGAAAGAGGCCGTCACATAGGGCGGTCTGTGATCAGGGCATCGGCAACCTGCTATTACAAACAGCAATTCCCAATCCGGAAAGATCTCACGGACGCCTTGAATGGGTTTGCAGGTAATTTATTCATACAAAGACTGCACAGCAACGCGTTTCGACTTTCGTCTTGGTCACGCTGAGAAGCAGAACAGTTTACGCATCCTTATACACATCTTTACTAAACATAAATGAAGGACTAGTTAAACACAGTGAAAAACAATACATACATTGAATTAAAGGTGAGGAACGGCGTCGCCATTTTGTCATGGTCAGAACTGTCATGAGGTGTACAATAAGTGCAACTGGTGAAAAACAACCAAAGCCTAATATGCAACTCCAAAAGGTTATGGCAGTTTAATAATCATAGTATCGTCTTAATGGATTGTATCACAGAATTAGAACATTTCATATCATACTAGACTGACTTTATGCAAATTGTCAAAATTGAGCACAGTGTGATTATTAAATAACATTGGACTCCGTAATATTAACGTGTTGGCTGACTATGTTTTCTATTTCGTTTATGTTTTGCTGCTTTTAAACAATCCCTGACTGGGACATATCCTATACATGTACTATCTATAACCCAGGTCCCAGTGACGCTTTTGGGTTTACCCTTTTTGGTAACTGTAACTAACTTGGCATTTTCAGAAAAGTTACTTAAAATTTAACTTCACCATTAAAGACAGTTTTAAATTGCAATTCATTTGAGTCTAAACAGCATATAACCAACTGGTCCTAAACTCATGTTATGCCCTTAGTGAGTGAAATACAGTAACCAAGTGTTAGTTGATGGGAGTCGCAGGCTTTCCAACAGTGAAAACGGACTTTAGGAGGTTTTACTGCCACGACATTTAAAGCTTAAACCCACATGTCTTAATTTTTACATTCCATGTACACTGGTCTATGAGCATTTAGGACTGACCTTAGGAGTGACTACTGAGTACTAAAAAGGCAGTATTAGGCCTGGAAAAAGTTTATTTTGCCAGGTCGAAATGGTAGTTTAAAACTGCAATACAGGCTGATCTCTAGCCTAGGTACTTTGGGTCTCCACCAGTTGGTAGTGGGACCGACCCATTCAGCAGGTCATCCCTTGATCTTCTGTTTACCAATACCCCTCTAATCAAAGTGGACCCTCCCAACCCAGTCAGATCATCATTTATTAAAGTTCTCTTTAGTCTTAGCAACCCTTGCAAAGAACAGATGTGGAGCAGGCCAGGGAAGAAAGTAAGCTTGGCCACGTTCTCTCATAATTTCAGCACTACACTCCGGACTAACACACACAATTTAAATTCCCTAGTCGAAACCTTCGAAAAGGCATCTTCCTATGCCCTGGACATTATTGCCCCATTGACTAAAGTCAAACACAATCTTAAAATGTAACCTTGGTTGACTGCTGCCTTAAAAACTGATAAGCTAGCAAGTAGGAAAGCTGAACGTAAATGGAGAAGCTCTAAAAGTACTGTGGACAGGCAAGCCTATAAAGTTATTCATAGGCATTATCTTGATCATATCTTAAGAGCAAAAAAAGCTTATGTAGGTGACACCACTGGAGTCAAGCTATCCTGGCTGAAGACGGCTGATAGCCAAAAACCGGTCCTAGGATGCTTGATTCTGGTCCAGGAAAGACATGGCTTGGCAGTTCGGGCTGGACTGTTCCCACGAGGCACAGGGTCAAGGCTGATTTGCATATGGCCATGTCTGAACTGGGGTGGTGTGGAGTGCAAAAAAAACGATGGATTTAGGCCCAGATCTCTGTACTGGGGTGAATGTATGACATTGTTCTGCATTTTGTCCATCAACTGTTATTTTTACATTTGTCACCCCCAGTGGGATGGGTATACTCGGACGTGAGTCCCATACTCTCCACACCACTGGAGTCAAGCTATCCTGGCTGAAGACGGCTGATAGCCAGAAACCGGTCCTAGGATGCTAGATTCCGGTCCAGGAAAGACATGGCTTGGCAGTTCGGGCTGGACTGTTCCCATGAGGCACAGGGACAGGGTCAAGGCTGATTTGCATATGGCTATGTCTGAACTGGGGTGGTGTGGAGTGCAAAAAAACGATGGATTTAGGCCCAGATCTCTGTACTGGGGTGAATGTATGACATTGTTCTGCATTCTGTCCATCAACTGTTATTTTTGCATTTGTCACCCCGAGTGGGATGGGTATACTCGGACGTGAGTCCCATGCTCTCCACACCACTGGAGTCAAGCTATCCTGGCTGAAGACGGCTGATAGCCAGAAACCGGTCCTAGGATGCTTGATTCCGGTCCAGGAAAGACATGGCTTGGCAGTTTGGGCTGGACTGTTCCCATGAGGCACAGGGTCAAGGCTGATTTGCATATGGCCATGTCTGACCTGGGGTGGTGTGGAGTGCAAAAAAACGATGGATTTAGGCCCAGATCTCTGTACTGGGGTGAATGTATAACATTGTTCTGCATTCTGTCCATCAACTGTTATTTTTGCATTTGTCACCCCGAGTGGGATGGGTATACTCAGACGTGAGTCCCATGCTCTCCACACCACTGGAGTCAAGCTATCCTGGCTGAAGACGGCTGATAGCCAGAAACCGGTCCTAGGATGCTTGATTCCGGTCCAGGAAAGACATGGCTTAGCAGTTCGGGCTGGACTGTTCCCATGAGGCACAGGATCAAGGCTGATTTGCATATGGCCATGTCTGAACTGGGGTGGTGTGGAGTGCAATAAAACGATGGATTTAGGCCCAGATCTCGTACTGGGGTGAATGTTGTAGTGTAGTTCCTATTTTCCCTATAGGCCCTGCGCATTGGAATAACATAAACAGCAGTGTAGATGTAGAAGTGCGGTCTTCTAGGTCTCTACTGACTATGTTAGACTTAATTGGGTTTGTACCAACTAGCTCAGAGGTCACTGGAAACTTTCTTGACTGAATAGAAAGTGATCAGCTTCCCTGGCTCAGACAAGAAGGGATTCAGTTTTCCAACAACCGCATTAACATGACAACTTTGCTCCTCAGAATAAGAGTCAATCTCTAGAGTTGTGTGAAACAATAGACAGCTATTTCACTCAGTCAGTTGTGCAAGAATTACTTTCACCAAGATGCAGAGAATAGAGAGACAGGCGTTTTCAATAAAAGGTATTATTTATTGAACAGTCTTTTTTCTCATGCAAGAAAAATGAATTGCCACAATTGCAAGACTTGTTATTACAAAGAGTGCGTACAGTAAAAGGAGTATTGCGAAATAATACTGTAAAAGCATTGATATGGTTTCTTAGCCATACGATAGTTAAAATGAGTAAAATATATACATTCATATATACATTTAGTTAACGTCCTCAACTGGTGCTTCTTACTACGCCTACCCCAGTGTACCTGACCTAAGCCTAATACTTGGGAGGGAGTAAGTAAGTAGCAGTTTAAGTTAAGTTGGTTTTGCCAAGAGTTTGCTTCAAGAATTCTCTCTAAGGATTTAGTCAACACCGTACCTCGGGAATAGAATGTTGGAGGTCTGGTATCTCCTCTCAGGAACCGATATTCCAGTTACCCGCGAGGGTAGGCTGGAAACGCCGGAGCTGGATTTTCTCGGCAGGAGAAAAGACAGCGTCTTTCTCAGCGCGTCAAGGAGGAGGAGGGGCAGCATCCGTGGGCTTCTCGCATCTGCTGGGCTCTGCAAGGGACAGCTTTTCTGCTCCTGTATTCACCACCACCATCGCGCTTGCTTAAGGCAACGTTGGTATTATTTATACCTGAAAGATGCCTTGTTTGACGTAAGTTTTTGGACATAAGACGTCAATAAAGATGTCACTAAGAACTGGTCGTTCTTACAGTGCTCATTAGAGTTCTATTACTAATAAAAACAAAGCAAGCGAGGCTTTCCCAGGTTGCTGGTGATTTTATCTGTTGAAAGAACTCAGTGTGTAATCTAGGAATCTAAGATAGTGGCTTCTGCTGTGTCATGTACTGTAATGAGCTGCAGAGACGAGTTTCTGAAATATGGCTCTGATCGTTTATGCCATTATAGGGGTATGAATTGATTATAGCCGTATAGGGGCATAAGGTCACAATATTGATCGGGGTCCTAGATAAAACACGACACCCACTCCACAAATTTATGTCCATCAAATTACTAAAAACTAAAGCAATAAGATGCGCGTGTAATACTTCCCACCCCAAAATACATATTGCATTTGAAATGGCGTATATGAAATACATGAGAGTATAGGTACTGTCCGTTATTAAGCATAGAAATCATTCAAAAATTATTGCATATGTAATCAGTTGAACGATTTTGCGAAAAATTACACATGAAATGTCTCTTAATACAGAAAAGAAGGGCGAGACTATTTCATCACTTATAAATACAATTGCTGTAAAATGTGCTAAAGGCCGAGGTAAAGTTTTCTGTCTCTAGATCTACTAAAAATAGAAGTTCTGTTCTTTATGAATAGTTCTACTTTAAGCAAAAGTATTTGTGCCAGAAAAAAAGTAAATATTTTGAAAAATGGTCAATTAAAAAAAAAAATGTTCTCATGGTGAACGGGGGAATAGAGTGCCAATGCTTTTCAGTAGTTTTTGTTGATCAAAACTGAAGGCCGAATTCGAAGTTCATGGGAACGCTGTGCGCCAGAATGCTTTCCAAAAATCATTGTTTCTGTTCAGGGGAGAACATCATATCAGACAAGCTCTCAAAGAATAGGTCTACATATTCAGGTGACAGTTCGACCAAGTTCGATAATGCTGGAACTTGGCAGGTGTGAGAATGATCGCTATCATCGATGTCTGGATCATCAATGCTCACTGAGGGCTGTACCTGGGTGATGTTGCTTTTATGTATCGCTTCACTGACGCCACCTAGTCGTAGTGCAGGAGTCTCAACGAATGCCGTCATCAGGATTGGTAGCCGCTGGGGACAACACGATGCATGAGCCGTTACAGGACTTAGCAAAGTATCGATATCCATTGGTACTGCTGATGGTAGTGCAAGACAGGTGTCTAACACGCATTCTTCTCCGCATAGCATACATCGAAGCACAGGTAAGATGCAGGTCTGCCATATAGGTCTGAATGAAAGAAACCAGGTCATGTTCAGATCTCTCAGCCTGCCAATCCAAGTACTCTAGTTATGCGGTCCCAGTAGCGTACTACTAGGATCGTTTCTTCCATCCTTGCCGGAGTCATGTCTGTGTTTTGGCTTGCCATATCGGAGCAGGAGGGTCAAAAATAAAATGCCTGCTACAAGTCCCAAAATCAGGGTTATGCCGCCAAAGACTGAATGGACAAAATTAGGAATAATTCCCAGGATTGCTTTGAATGGTGTTAACAGTTCCGAAAAAATCGTCTTAAATAGGTTTGCGATACCTACGGCATCCGACATATTTAGAATTTGGCTAAGCATTTCTGTGAAATGCACGGGGAAATTTGTTGATAAAAGGTCATGTATCTCTGATGTTGTCCTTGCAACTTGGAGATCATACGTCTCTTTCGATGATGTGATGGGCACTGTTGTCTGTAAAAGCACAGACGTCATTCTGCTTAAAGTATCAATTTGTATAGAAGAGACATTCAAAGGAGGCCAAATCGGCGTCTCGGAATCTCCAGGGCTGTTTGGAAACAATGCTTGCATACAGCAAGTGACCATGGAAGTCACGCTTACGAGATATGCTTTCCCTGGCACCAAGCCACAACAGCTGTGATCCGTTATTAGAATGTAACTCCCGTTAGAAAGCTGCCTAAAGAAGGCTCAATCAATCAATCAATCAAGACATTTATAGAGCGCACTACTTACCCGGAGGGTCTCAAGGCGCTTGGGGGGGGGAGGGGGTGCTGCTACTGCTCAAACAGCCAGGTCTTGAGCTTCTTCCTGAAGGAGAGGTGATCTTGGGTCAGGCGCAGGTCGGTCGGGAGGGAGTTCCAGGTCTTGGCGGCCAGGTAGGAGAAGGATCTTCCTCCTGTTGTCGTTCTTCGGATGCGGGGGACGGCGGCGAGGGCGTGACTGGCTGATCGGAGATGGCGTTTGGGAGCGTAGAAGTTGATGCGGTTGTTGAGGTAGCTCGGGCCTTGATCGTGTAGGGCTTTGTGTGCGTGGGTGAGGAGGCGGAAGGTGATTCTTTTGTTAACGGGGAGCCAGTGCAGGTCTCTCAGATGTCCGGAAATGTGGCTGTGTCGTGGGATGTCGAGGATGAGTCTGGCTGAGGTGTTCTGGATCCGCTGGAGTCTCTTCTGGAGCTTGGCGGTGGTTCCGGCGTAGAGGGCGTTGCCGTAGTCCAGTCGGCTGGTGACGAGGGCCTGGGTGACCGTCTTCCTGGTCTCGGTGGGGATCCACCTGAAGATCTTCCGTAACATGCGCAGGATGTTGAAGCTCTATCTGCGTTGCAGGTGTGACATGCTGGTGGCATGAAAGGTTGTTAGAAGTCCCTTCACATGCCCCGTGTAAATTAATACCCTGGCGCAAAAGTATACCGCTTAGTGAATGTTTGCAATTTTCACCACTAAGAAATACATTTTTGTTGTTGTCACTGTAGCATGTGTGTGTATATGGTAATTTCCATTATGACTTAATGTACCCTTTACCCAATCGTTCATACTGGCCTGTCGGTATATACTCAAGGCAATTTTTAAATCGGAAAGTTGTTATCGGAATTGTGATAATCCCATGTATTATCCATTCAATGACAGGTCTTTCTGACATTGTCAATGGTAATCTCTCAAGTTTTTCGATGCTCAGGATTGTATAGTCTGCTCCTTTCTGTGCCAATCCAATTTGTTTATCAGTAAGGTTAAAGATGGAAAACAATGACGTTGTGTTGATTAAACGCCATGGCACATAGCCTGAACGAAGATTTTGCAGCGTCCAGCCTAGCTGTACAATATGAACGTAATTGGGACTGGCCATGTTGTAACATTAGCAAGTCTTTATCTATTATATCGATGGCAGATGATACAATACTGTCCAGTGAATATATTCTGGAGGACAGAGTCATTAACCCATTGTCCACAACAGAAAGTGATTTTTCCAAATGAATACGATCAATTTCTCGTATTTTTTCAGCTGTTTCAATTTGCATTACTTTCCATACCTCGTTGTATGCCGTATATACACTTGCAGCTATGAAACGTTTTTGACGCTGTTTGCGTGGTCCCATAATGAAATTGCGGAAGTCAGCGCCATCTTTAAGTAAAGATAAATGTTGCTTAATTTCTGCCAGTGTGGATGATTCTAGCCATTCAAGGCACAGTTTCCCTACACTGTATGTTGTTACTATCCCTGGATGTTGTCTCTGGGAGTATCTAGGGTCTGGTCTGGTCATTTTTAACCCCTGTGTTTTGTTCAGGAATCTATCTTGACAGTTATTCGTGTCAGTAGGCCAGATTAACCACTTTTTCCAATCAGGATGTGTCCTGTTTAGATGTAAATTTTTTGATACGTCTATTTCAATCTCTGTGGTTGCATTATCAGGTGTTGGCTTTGGAATAGACGGTTTGTTAAGGTCTTTAATCTTAGCTAGGCCAAGACAGGTTGTTTGGTGAATTGTGTCATTTAAGAACATTATTTGTTCTGGGATCATACAGGCTCGAAATAATGCTTCTAGACCTTGTACCTGCCAATCTTTTGTACCCCAGATGGTTTTTGTTTCAATGTTGTTTTTCCAGAAATCAAAACCAAATGTCATCATTTTTTCATAAAATGCTTCTGATTATATCCAACAGTTTATAATAAAACGTTTCTGCATCACTTGTGTTAAACCCTGAGAAGTATTGGAATTTCTCATAGAATGTGTTTGAACTACTTTTAGGTAGAGTAGCACAATGTTCCCATTGGTTATATTTAAAAACATTTCTAGGTTGTGCAGATTTATGCAAGTAGTGGTCTCCGTAATGTGAGAAACAGTACATCTGTTCATAATTAGATGAACCTTGTAAATAATCATGTTCTTGAAATCTTGCTGACAACACTAAATCCGACATCATATTATTTATACTTTCAAAATCCCAATTATCAGAGAATGTACTTGGTTTTACAAAGTCACTTAATGAAACCTTGAACTGGTGAGGATATTTCAAGATCTCGACCGGGCCATATTCTTCATAGTCAGTCTTGTCCCATACTACCCCGCCGGGTATTGGAATGGCTTTGACATTTACTGATGATAGTCCTCTTTTCTTGACGTGAGATGATTTGTGGGGTTTCAGGACTACGTTGATGTTCTGACTTGCTGTGTCCATTGAACTGTATTTCCCCTCAATGAATTTTCCCAAACAAAGTACCATGATGAGCCAAAGCAAGAGGAAAAAAACACCTAGCCCAAACCAAAACTCTAACCATGGAGAAATAAGATAAGTTTCCTTGAGTTGATGAAAGAGTTCTGTTGTTTTTTCTTTAAAAGTCTTTGTTTCTGGTGTCACTTCAGGGTCGTTTTGATCTTCAGAAAAGTTATCGAAGTTGATGAAGTAGCCAGAGGCAGTTCTGTCAATTGTTGGAATTGTTTTCTCAATTAGTCTTTCATTAGCACATTCTGATGCCACATCATTGTAGACTGGTGTTTCATGACGTACTGTTTCAATCTGTGTTGCAAGAGGCAAGAGTTCCATGGTATTATTGCACTGCAGGTTTATCAAATGTGATTAGTCTTTCAGTTTGAACCTCTTGGATTGTTGCAAATTTGAGTATTCTGTTATTTCTTGGGAGTCCACTTGGCCTATTGTTGATTATAGGCCACATGAGTGTGGTTTTACCAGGTCGATTGATACAACTCGGTTCTCCTTTTTACCAGCAAGGGGCGGTAGTACTACTGATCTTGTTCCGTTGATTGCTAAGACAGGTACTGCTTTTCTGTAAGAAGGCCCAAATTCCTTCTTCACCGCTATTTTCTCTCTGACCAGATCCCCAATCTTTGGAATCCAGACAGGTCTTGCTGGGGCTGGTGGTGTGTCTTCAGTGATAGTTGGCTGTTGCTTTATTTTTATGTTGCTTAAGGATTTTTTTGTTTCATTCAAGTCCTGTAAAACAGCCAAATGATCTTTGATGTCAAAGTCTTTATTCTTATCTTTTACCACTGAAGCCTGACTTTTTGGCAAATTATTTAGACTACGTTGGACACTTATTGAATGTTTGACCCACCCATCACACGAACCTAATACCTTCGCCGTTATAGATTGCTTTAAGTCCCATTTTTTCTTTCCACTACACTGTTCCCCTCAGGGTTAAATGGACAAGAGAATCGCAACCCAATGCCCATACTGGCCATGGCCTCCTTATAAGCTTGAGAGCTGAAAGCAGGACCCTGGTCAGAATGAAACATGGCTATTGCGTATGTATGCAGATCTTGTATAACAGTTTTGGCGTCAGCCGAGTGCTGGGGCCACATTTTTAAAGTGAATGTAGTCTTATATAATTAATAGGACGCTGGATTGCATATAGACAGCATTACCCTGTTCACAAAGGGTATCTGGGCATCAGGCTGGACCGGTTCACTACTGCGATCTCTGCTGCAGTCTTGACAGTTCTTTGCAAATATTTGATGTTGCACGCTCATCCCTGGCCACCAGTACTCTGATTGTAATTCAGTCAGAGATTCTTTGATCTTTTTGTGCCTCGGACCCAATCCCATGTGTGCGTCTGCTATTAAAAAGATTCCCCGGTTCGTGTTTGGAATTACCCTATCCCCCACTCCAGGGATTCGAGCAAAAGGAACAGAGTTTGCATCAATTACGTATGCATAATTGAGTGGATAGTTCACGTGTAGTGCCGCACAGTCGCCTTTTAAGGACGTTTTAACTGCCAGCATGGGTTCCCCGTCTATACATTTTTCTGAACGCTTTTTTGTGGCTACGGAAGCCCGTTTAGTTGCTTCCGCTATGGCTGTATTAGCCAATGAATTCGCTGCAAAGTGAACGCCATCACGTTGATGACTCAGAGTGTGTATCACGTGAGTCTTTCGTAGTTCTTTCTGTAAAAGAACTACTTGCTTCCAAAGCATTTTATGCTTGATTGTGGCACCTGTGTCATCTTTGTAATCATTTTAAACCCAGCTCTGCAACTCATTATTGTAAGAGTTGACGCAAAAATGCCAATCGCACACGATTAGTGTCGGGAATTCACCTTCTGCATTTTCAAGCGCCATCTTTAAAGATCTAATTTCAGCTCGCTGAGCCGAACATTTTCTCAGTGATTCAGTTTTTGTTATTTTCGGTCTGAATTTACCGCAGAGCCAGCGACCTTTAACAATCGCGCAGGCTGCATCGTAGGATTCATTTTCTACATTGTAATGCTGTACAACTCTGTCTGTATAGATTATACAGGAGTACTGTTGTAGAGGAAGAATTTCGATTGGCAGAGGATATTCTTTTTCATAAGTTAAATCATTCAGTTTTTACATGTGCGGGGCGAAATAGTATTTCACGTCTTCTGCAGCAAGAGAATTTTCCCACTGTATCCATTTCGGATCAAGTGACACTTTAGGCAGGTTTACTGGGCTGAATAGTGCCTCGAAGGCGGATTCCGCTGTGAGAACAGTGTTCCTTTTGCCGTGTGCTAGTTCTCGTTCATTCGCTATTGCAGTTTGCACTGCTTTCACAGTGTTTTCTGTGAGACTGAATGTTTTTTCTGCTTGTGTGTACAAGTGAGATCTGTAAGCTACTGGTACAGTTTCTCACTCATTAGAGGTCAGGTACGTCAATCCGCATCTTCCTGGGATGACTCGGATTACAAGGTTGATTGTATTGTCACGTGTATCTAATTTTGTTTTTGCTAACATGTCTGTTTGCAGTGATCTCAAAATTTCTGTGTGTTTTTGAGTCCAGTTGATTGGTTTAAAATCAGGTTTAATTAATTCGTAGAGAGGTTTAACGCTCTCCGCATAATTTAGAATGTAAGTTCTTCCGAAATTCAGGAAGCCTAGAATCGATTGTAAGTTCTTCAGCGTTTTGGGTGCTTGGAGTACAGCGCACTTCTCTAAGTTATCCGCTAGGCTTTTTCCTTCACTTGATAATTCGTATCCTAAAAATAATACAGTCAGATGGGCAATTCTTGACTTTTTAAAGTTGAATTTGTAACCCTCTGCAGCGAACCCAAGTATTATGATGTTCACCCTTTTCAAGTGAGTATCCACGTCGTCATCTGTTAGATAGATGTCATCGACATAAGATAATGCCTCATCATCATATATTTGTAGTAACTCTGTTACTCTGGCTGAGAATAGTCCTGGACTGTTCTTGAATCCCTGTGGGAGCCTACAGAAATTTTTATGTGACCACATTACTGAGAAAGTGGTCAAGTACCTGCTTTCTGGTGCAATATTTTGACAAAAGAACCCATTAGATATGTCTAATGTAGTTTTATATTTTTTGCGAACTATGTTATTCATTAGTGCAGCACTATGCGAATTTTGTACTGCAAATGTTTTGCAACATGAGTTAAGGTGTCTGTAGTCCAAGACTAGACGATATGAATTGTCCGGTTTGGAGACAGGAAACAAAGGATTGTTCATTTGAGAGGTGCATGTTTCAATCACCCCCTGGTATTCAAGTTGATCTAAAATCTCCCTGACCTGTTTTTTAGCTTCTTGCTTAATTGGATACTGCCTTTGTGCAGTCGGTTGACTTTTTAACTGGATTTTGTGAGGAGGAGAGTCCTCATCCCATCCTACATGATTTTTATATAATGCTGGTGCCTGGGCTACTGCTCATTTCCTCGCATATATATATTTAGTGTGAATTGGAATGTGATTTGAGAAGGCAGGCATAATCATTTCTTCGCCATGAGGGCACTCCCTGACAAACTCCGGGGGCCAATCATTCTCAGCTAACAGGATGTCATAGCCTTTTGAGAGTTCATCCCAAAATAGACCCCTTATTTTCCTAGTCTTATCACCCTCTATACGCAGTGTTACTTCGTATATCTTATGAGGTTCGCTGACTGTGGTGTCGGCAGTTTCTACTTGAATGTATTCATTCGTGTCCACTGTCTCCAGATGACTCATCATGATCTTGTGAGCTATGGTGATTAAGCATGGGCGGAAAATCCGTTACGCTCGCGGATTTTGCGGATTTTTGGGAAATTCGCAATCCGCGAGATTTGCGAATTTCCCGCAAAATCCGCAAATTCGCACGCAGCGGATTTTTTTTGCGGCTCGCGTCGTTGGTGATACAATTTTTGCGGCGCGCGGCGTTTATCATCATTTGCCGAGTTGTTTTTCTCGATATTTTGCGAGTGCTGCGCCATTTTGGATCTTGCTGTGTGATCCCGCGGGAATTTGGCGAGCGCGATTACGTCATCGCGGCTTGCCAACTTGCACAGTGAGACTTTGTCAACGCGAGTACGGCGAGATCACGTCTCGCGGTACTTCGCAATTGCGAGATTTGAGATGCGGCGAGCAGCAACAATCTTGCAGAAGCGAAAATATCAAATATGCAATTCTGCACAAGAAATCCACCAGCAAGCAGCATAAACCTTCTTGAAATGATGATTTTTATCTGAATAACTCCTTAGGTTGACATTTGCCTGCACTTTTTTAGCGAGGAGTCCATTTTGGGGAGGGGGGGGAGGGGGGTGGGAGGAAGGAAGTGCCCCACAGTCTTCAACTTCCTGTTCCTGTCCAGCAGGCGCCTCCCAGTGCTTTGTCCATCTCCTGGTCACTTTTCATTTGGATCTGGAGCTGGAAGGATTACTTTTTGTGGATGCTGCTGGATATTTGGATTTGAGGCCTTTTTGACTTTCTTTGGATCACTGTTGGATTAGAAATTTTACAAGTAAGTTTGTTTGGGGCATTACAGTTGCTGCAACTAAAATTTTGGAATTTTCGATTTTTGGGCTGTTTTGGGGCCTTTTGCCCAGGGGTACTCAGTGGTGGGTGGACTGAGTCTTTCTGTGGGTTGTCTTGAACTTAAACATCATGGAGGGCATGGATGCATTGGGATTGTGCTGATTTTTCAGTGATTTTCGTTTTTTGGGGCTGTACTTGTGGCCTTTTCACCAGGGGTATTTGAGTCTAGCATGGGCCTAGTCTTTCTGTGGGCTGTCTTGAACTTAAACATCATGGAGGGCATGGATGGATTGGGATTGTGCTGATTTTTCAGTGATTTTCGTTTTTTGGGGCTGTACTTGTGGCCTTTTCACCAGGGGTATTTGAGTCTAGCATGGGCCTAGTCTTTCTGTGGGCTGTCTTGAACTTAAACATCATGGAGGCCATGGATGGAATGGGATTGTGCTGATTTTGCAGTGTTTTTCGATTTTTGGGGGTGTTCATGGGGAGGGACAGGCCATGTGGCTGGTGGCCATTTTGAGTGCTGCTACAGGCACTGGCCATGTGCTGGGAGAGGCAAGTGGCCATTTTGAATGCAGGCTTTGTTGTTAGGCCTGCAACCATTTTGCCTACTTTTCAACCTTTATGCCCAGGGGTAGTGAGTCTTGCATGGGCCTAGTCTTTCTGTGGGTTGTCTTGAATTTAAACATCATGGAGGGCATGGATGGATTGGGATTGTGCTGATTTTTCAGTGATTTTCGTTTTTGGGCCTGTACTTGTGGCCTTTTCACCAGGGGTATTTGAGTCTAGCATGGGCCTAGTCTTTCTGTGGGCTGTCTTGAACTTAAACATCATGGAGGGCATGGATGGATTGGGATTGTGCTGATTTTTCAGTGATTTTCGTTTTTTGGAGCTGTACTTGTGGGCTTTTCACCAGGGGTATTTGAGTCTAGCATGGGCCTAGTCTTTCTGTGGGCTGTCTTGAACTTAAACATCATGGAGGGCATGGATGGAATGGGATTGTGCTGATTTTGCAGTGTTTTCCGATTTTTGGGGGTGTTCATGGGGAGGGACAGGCCATGTGTCTGGTGGCCATTTTGAGTGCTGCTAAAAGGCACTGGCCATGTGCTGGGAGAGGCAAGTGGTCATTTTGAATGCAGGCTTTGTTGTTAGGCCTGCAACCATTTTGCCTACGTTTCAACCTTTATGCCCAGGGGAAGTGAGTCTTGCATGGGCCTAGTCTTTCTGTGGGTTGTCTTGAATTTAAACATCATGGAGGGCATGGATGGATTGGGATTGTGTTGATTTTTCAGTGATTTTCGTTTTTTTGGGCTGTACTTGTGGCCTTTTCACCAGGGGTATTTGAGTCTAGCATGGGCCTAGTCTTTCTGTGGGCTGTCTTGAACTTAAACATCATGGAGGGCATGGATGGATTGGGATTGTGCTGATTTTTCAGTGATTTTCGTTTTTTGGGGCTGTACTTGTGGCCTTTTCACCAGGGGTATTTGAGTCTAGCATGGGCCTAGTCTTTCTGTGGGCTGTCTTGAACTTAAACATCATGGAGGCCATGGATGGAATGGGATTGTGCTGATTTTGCAGTGTTTTTTGTTTTTTGTGGGTGTTCATGGGGAGGGACAGGCCATGTGGCTGGTGGCCATTTTGAGTGCTGCTACAGGCACTGGCCATGTGCTGGGAGAGGCAAGTGGCCATTTTGAATGCAGGCTTTGTTGTTAGGCCTGCAACCATTTTGCCTACTTTTCAACCTTTATGCCCAGGGGTAGTGAGTCTTGCATGGGCCTAGTCTTTCTGTGGGTTGTCTTGAATTTAAACATCATGGAGGGCATGGATGGATTGGGATTGTGCTGATTTTTCAGTGATTTTCGTTTTTTGGGGCTGTAGTTGTGGCCTTTTCACCAGGGGTATTTGAATCTAGCATGGGCCTAGTCTTTCTGTGGGCTGTCTTGAACTTAAACATCATGGAGGGCATGGATGGATTGGGATTGTGCTGATTTTTCAGTGATTTTCGTTTTTTGGGGCTGTACTTGTGGCCTTTTCACCAGGGGTATTTGAGTCTAGCATGGGCCTAGTCTTTCTGTGGGCTGTCCTGAACTTAAACATAATGGAGGGCATGGATGGATTGGGATTGTAATGATTTTTCAGTGATTTTCGTTTTTTGGGGCTGTACTTGTGGCCTTTTCACCAGGGGTATTTGAGTCTAGCATGGGCCTAGTCTTTCTGTGGGCTGTCTTGAACCTAAACATCATGGAGGCCATGGATGGAATGGGATTGTGCTGATTTTGCAGTGTTTTTCTATTTTTGGGGGTGTTCATGGGGAGGGACAGGCCATGTGGCTGGTGGCCATTTTGAGTGCTGCTACAGGCACTGGCCATGTGCTGGGAGAGGCAAGTGGCCATTTTGAATGCAGGCTTTGTTGTTAGGCCTGCAACCATTTTGCCTACTTTTCAACCTTTATGCCCCGGGGTAGTGAGTCTTGCATGGGCCTAGTCTTTCTGTGGGTTGTCTTGAATTTAAACATCATGGAGGGCATGGATGGATTGGGATTGTGCTGATTTTTCAGTGATTTTCGTTTTTTGGGGCTGTAGTTGTGGCCTTTTCACCAGGGGTATTTGAGTCTAGCATGGGCCTAGTCTTTCTGTGGGCTGTCTTGAACTTAAACATCATGGAGGGCATGGATGGATTGGGATTGTGCTGATTTTTCAGTGATTTTTGTTTTTTGGGGCTGTACTTGTGGCCTTTTCACCAGGGGTATTTGAGTCTAGCATGGGCCTAGTCTTTCTGTGGGCTGTCTTGAACTTAAACATCATGGAGGCCATGGATGGAATGGGATTGTGCTGATTTTGCAGTGTTTTTCTATTTTTGGGTGTGTTCATGGGGAGGGACAGGCCATGTGGCTGGTGGCCATTTTGAGTGCTGCTACAGGCACTGGCCATGTGCTGGGAGAGGCAAGTGGCCATTTTGAATGCAGGCTTTGTTGTTAGGCCTGCAACCATTTTGCCTACTTTTCAACCTTTATGCCCCAGGGTAGTGAGTCTTGCATGGGCCTAGTCTTTCTGTGGGCTGTCTTGAATTTAAACATCATGGAGGGCATGGATGGATTGGGATTGTGCTGATTTATCAGAGATTTTCATTTTTTGGGGCTGTACTTGTGGCCTTTTCACCAGGGGTATTTGAGTCTAGCATGGGCCTAGTCTTTCTGTGGGCTGTCTTGAACTTAAACATCATGGAGGGCATGGATGGATTGGGATTGTGCTGATTTTTCAGTGATTTTTGTTTTTTGGGGCTGTACTTGTGGCCTTTTCACCAGGGGTATTTGAGTCTAGCATGGGCCTAGTCTTTCTGTGGGCTGTCTTGAACTTAAACATCATGGAGGGCATGGATGGATTGGGATTGTGCTGATTTTTCAGTGATTTTCGTTTTTTGGGGCTGTACTTGTGGCCTTTTGACCAGGGCAGGGTATTTGAGTCTAGCATGGGCCTAGTCTTTCTGTGGGCTGTCTTGAACTTAAACATCATGGAGGGCATGGATGGAATGGGATTGTGCTGATTTTGCAGTGTTTTTCGATTTTTTTTGTGGTGTATAACTGAACTGATGTTCCTCTGTCTTCCATTGTTTTTAGGTGCACAAGACTCAAGAGAACCACCAGTGCCAGGAAGAAGTCCTGCAGCGGTGTGTGTGTGCAGCATAACGTCACGCGACGTCACGTCTGGCCTCAGACAACTCTACAATTCGAGCAACTGCGGCCTGCTGTCTGACCTGCTCTGAAGAAGATGGCCCCAAAAAAAGTTCTCCGTAGCTCCTCTATCAAGAAAGTTGCTAGTAAGGAGCAGAAGAAGCAAGTTACCAAGGAGGCTGGTGTGCCAACCGCCACGTTTTTTGGGAGCAAAAAAAAAGTAGGCCTGCAGCAGCAGGATCTGCTGGGGACCAAGCTGGGAGCAGCACCCCTGCTCCATTGGGTTCAGTGCCTCCACCACCACGCCAACTTAAGTCAAAGCCCTTGAGTGCTTCAGAGGCAGTCAGTGTACTTCTCCAATCACCATCGACCAGTGATGTTGGCTCATCGCAAGAAAGTAGCAGCAATGTCCCTGAATCAACACAGGTTGTTGTAACTCATCTGACAAGTGTTGAACAACCACAGCCGCAACAACAACACCATGTGCAAGTACACGGCCAAGTACATGTGGAAGGAGAGGCAGCAAAAGGAGATGCGCAAGCAAAGGTGCATGGAGGTTCACAAGTGCCCACAATAGTTGTTCCTCCCGAAGTAGGGGCACATCAGGAAATCGACAATGAAGCCGAGGTATCATTGGAAGCCACTCCTCCTGATGATCATTCATTGTCTTCCACATCCCCAGCAAGGAAAAGATCAAGGGGGGTGTCTACATCTTCTTCAAGCCCACCTCCTACTGATGATCTGGATGACGATTGGGTACCATCACCGCAGCCTGAGAGTGAGGCACACCATGATCTGACAAAGGTACCTAAGCGTAAAAGGAAGGTCGTCGAAAAACTCATACCTATGGAGTGTGATGAGGCTCAACAAGAAGTGACAGATACTGCTGGTGATGAAGCCTCTCACGATGACGACGAGCCAGTCATCACAAAGGTCACTGCAGCCCCAGCGGGCATGCAGCAAAGAGACATTTTGACCCTATCCCGAGAAGCTGCTGAGCTTGATGATGATGTCGACGAGGAGGCAATGGAAATGGAAACACAACAATCATTAGATTTGGAGTTAACTAGTACACCAACACCTACCGCTTCCATATTTCTTCCTCACAAGAAGGGACCTACATCCACCTCGACCTCAATTCGTGGTGGTGAAAGTGCAAAAAGTACTGAAGTTCGGCAATCCACATCCTCCACTTCATCTGGCATTAGCAGCAGGACCACCACCACCAGTATCGCCGCCTCCTCCGGCCCCCAAAGACATTTCAAGTCTGCAGTTTGGGACTTCTTTAGTGTTTGCCCAAAAAATGAAACCGTAGCCATTTGTAGCATGTGTAAGGTTCGAGTTAGTCGTGGTAAGTTGGGTTCCAACTATGGTACCGGAGGCCAGAGAGGTCATCTTGAAAGAAAGCACACTGTCAAAGGGTTTGCGCACCTACAGGCGATCAAGGAAGCCCGAATTGCACGTAATGCTGTTTCATCTGATGATGACGAGGAGGAAGAAGACGTGTCAAACCCTTCACTTACACCCAGTACCCCTGTCAGCAGCACACCCCATGTGAGCCACACTAAGAGTGTGGGAGAGAGTGATACACCATTGCGAAAAAGTTCATCAGCGAGCGTAACTGGGTCGAAGATATCATCATCATCCCGTAAATCTTTGATCCAGGGCAACATTAAAAAGATGTTGTTTACAGAAGCGCAATATGAACGCAACCACCCACTGACGCGTCTGTATAACACTAAGCTGGCTAAAATGCTAGCTCTGGACCTTCTCCCTTTTTCTTTTGTAGAAGGGGTTGGTTTTCTAGAATTAGTGGCAGCGCTCTGCCCTAAATGGAAGGTTCCTAGCCGGTTCTATTTTGCCCGAGTTGCGGTTCCAGCACTACATGAAGATGTTCTAAAGGTGATTGGGGAAGCTTTGCAGAAGAGTGCTGTTCACACTATACATCTGACAACAGACATGTGGACCAGTGGCGCAGGCGCTGATTACATGTGCATCACTGCACACTGGGTCTCTTTTTCAGGGTCTAAAGCAAAGCTAAATACAGGTGTTGACACGGACATTGTTTTTAAAGCTGCTCGGAAACATGCAACACTAGCCATGTTTGGTTTGGAGAAACGTCACACAGCAGAAAACATTTTGGATGTCTTTAACACAAAGGTCCTTAACTGGCTGTCCCCACTAAAACGCCAGGTTGGTTATGTTTCCACGGACAATGGCGCCAATATAGTTAAGGCCATGAGGGACGGTAACTATTTCAGAGTGCCGTGTTTGGCGCACTGTATAAACCTGGTCAGGGCCGGCTCTAGGCTCATGGTGGCCCTGTGCAGGGAGCGTAGGTGGGGGCCCCGATGCGAGTGGTGCCTAGTGAGCAAGCGAAAAGGTAGTAGCAGATAGGCATAGGAACTACTTTGAATTATTGTGGTACAGATGGTTTAGGGTCGGGGTAGTTTGTATGAAGCCAATTCACGGAGAAAAAAAATGTACGGCTCCATAAGCAGTACATGTATAATCAACGGACAGGTTCGTGAGGCTTCGATTTGTCTGCTCCCACTGATGCCTACATACTGATACCATTTAGGTTACGAAATGAGCACTGCATTTCACACCTACTTCTTGGAACTGCCCAACTCCCATATTTGTAATTTTGCCTCAAAAAGTAACATGTAATTACAGAAATGATACTCATTGCTCCAGTGTAATGGAAATTCTGCCCAGACCTCGAAAATCATTTACGCCTAGGTGCTCGTGCACAAGAAAGAACCGTGCACTTTTCTGCAATATTTTGTTAATGCTCCCTAGTTATCCTAACTAATCCAAACCTCTAATAGGCACAATTTTCTGATAAAATATTTCACTTTTACTTAGCAATGGCCTAATGTTAATCTGAGCTGATATAATTGGTAAATAAACAGTAGTAAGGTTTGAAGAGTTAAAAGCAAAGTAATGGAAAGGGACAAAATACTTGACTGTCTTTTCACATTTTAAATGATAGTATTTTGTGTGGCAGAGAGCACCGTGTGCCTGCATATAAAAATCCCCTTTTTGTTTCCACCTGAAACCCTCCCCCTGATCAAAAGCCTTTCCGTAACCAAGAGCACACGTATGACCATACAGCATCGGTTCAGACTCACTCGGACCACTTTACGCCTGCTCAGACAATGACTGCCATTGCAAGTGAAAGAAGAGACACTCTCAGTTCCTGGATTGCCACAAAAGTAAACGAAAGCCTTATTGGTCGCCTTCTGCTCTCGTGACAGCTGAGATGATTATTTTCTTCTACCGATTTGTCCACACAGCGCAGTATTACTGTCCACTCAGTCACGTGTTCGTTCACCCATCCACTCACCCTCGCAGGTGCACAATCACGCTAATTTGAAATGACATATTTTTTCATGAAATGGCTGGCACTTAAAATGAGCCCGAGGGCAAAACTCTCAGACTAATGTTATCGACTTAAGTGTCGAGGGCGGAAGGGCGCCAATGTGACCAAACTTAACTAGGCCCAGTGCCCACAACGGCCACGCTCCTGCCGCCAACAAACTGTTTAGAATATTACTCTCTTCTCAAAAGCAATTCAGGCAGGCACCACCTCACATAGTTACACACGCGTGTCGTGTCTTGTGACATAATGTGGCGCAGAGAGACAAAGTAATACCATTCAGTACTGACGACTACTCTGCGCACCAGATGTAAACAGTACACTTATGATAAATCATATTCATTACTAGGCATAAGGCAGCTCAACTGGAAAGACAGGCAGGCGAATATTATAACAAGTCATTAATAAATATATTTTGTGAGCACAGTCTCTCACCGGCGCGTTAGTCGGACTCTCGGGGAAGAGACTTGTCGGAGGACACTCAGGTGTTCTAGTGTCACTGTCTGACTCTATCGATGATCGGACGGGCGACAGGACGTGGAGTCAGTTAATTTATTTCTTTATATATATGATTTTTAATTCTTCTCTAAGATGTGACCGTGACGAGCTCGGAGTCGACGCACCACCGCTCAGTGATGCACTCTCCCAGTGAGGCGCCGCGGGGCAGAGCGTGACGTGACCACAGCACCGTGACGCGTCACGGCTAAATTGCGCACTGTGCACAGCTCGCGGGGGCTGTCCCAGGGCCATCACGTCGTCATAGGGTAAGATTGACGGCCCTGGGACCCAACTGCTGGCTGGCTGCCTGGGCAACTTCAAGTGAAACCAAACCCATGAATGACTGACTACTGAACTGTAATCATGTAAACAACACAGCGCTCACGCGCGCCGTCGCTGCCATTGCCCGGTCGGAGGCCGCCAAATCCTGCCAGGGGGCCGCCAATGATAGTTCCGAATCCGATCATCCGATCCTCGGATCGGTGAGGTCGGCTTCGTGGCGGCCCCTCGGGTTTGGCGGCCCTGTGCAGGTGCACAGTTTGCACATGCCTTGGGCCGGCCCTGGACAGGTCCAATCTAGAAGTATTGTATGCACTCAGAGAGAAAGAGCCTTCACCTAGTAATGATACAGGATGACAAAACTGACAGGAGAGTCCCATGGGCCACCAAATGAAATGTCATCGACAGACTGGAAGCTGGCTGTCTCTGTAGTGCACCTGGGATGAAGCCCAAACGTAGATCCTAAAGGTTTCCAGCGATCAATATGGGCCTCCTACAATTCATATTGCTCAATTCTTTTGCTCAGACACTATTAAGTATCATACGGTTAGGTGTGAGGTTTTAGGTCTGACAAGAGTATTCCAGAGCTTATATAATTCACACACCGACAGGGATATAAGGTAAGCCCCCTCATTCATTAACGTTTTATTAACCTGTTGATCAGCTCATGTTACGCCGTTGGTTGATTGCAATTGCCGATATTTTGCTCAGAAGCTCGCAGCAGGCACTATCAAATCTCGGGGTGCTCAATACCAAGACAGTATCCACCCACACCATGCCCCTTTTTCTACCATAAAACACTTACTGCTCCTTGATCTCACTCTTCCAGCTTCTTTTTCGTCCCTACTTTCTCCACTAGTCACTGTTTTTTCGTCTTTCTCTTTCACTACCTTTTGTGTTTTTCTCTTTCTTGCTCTAGGCCAAAGTCTGATAAGGAAAAGTAAGTGCTGGTCCCCAAAAAAGAATGCCGGTGAGCCCCACCTGCAACCACTGACTCAAAATAAGCATTGGTTGATTGTAACTTCCATTCAGTACGTCTGGTGTTTTCCAGAAGAGGATTGGCCTTTTCTCTACTCTCGGGTATATGTTTTTAAAGTAGTAAAATGTGTTCTCATTATCTTACTGAAAAGACCCAAAGTGGAATTGAAGCAGGCTCCCAAGTCTCTGCAGAGGCAGAGCTGCACCCAGCTCGAGGGCATCGCCCGTGCTTCACTGCTGTCTGTCTAAAACCACCTTCCCCAATACCTGAGATGGCGCAGGTGGGACCCTGAGTTGGGAACCCGACCCTACCCTTGCAATCTCCTGCCTCGGGGTCCTGCCAGGGCAATTTCAGGTTCCCCATCCCATGGGCAGGTAGAACTGACCAGTATCGAGCACCTCCGTGACACTGGATCGTGTCGCCACTGCAAGTTGGACAACAAGAATCTACAACACTTCTCCAGTAATTTGACTGACTGCCTTCCAAGTCATTCGCCACCCCTGGGAAATGAAGGCGTAGGGTAGCCACATTTTGAAGAGCAAACCCAGGGTCAGGTGGCCACAGATATAGAGTTAGGAATGCTGGCAGCTACCATTGACACAGAGGAATGACAAATGTCAGCACATACTGATATAGAAAAGAAACTACAAGCGGCTCAATGCACAGGCATGGAAGACAGACTAAATTAGATAATGGCAGGTGTTTCCGTTGTTATGTACTTTGCTTTATTTGAGCACATTTTCACAGCTGACAGCTGTCGGGCATGGGTAGCCCCTATTGTCCTAGTTCTAGTGCTTCTAGCTTTGTTTCAACATTTTGGATGCAGGAGTTCAAGCCCCATTATGGACGAATAGTTCATCCATTCCAGGAGGAGAGCACCTGCCCCATGTTTAACATGGGATTACTCAATACCATCCATACCCTTTACTTTAGGGTGACTGGGATGAAGCGCACTCTGAATAAAGAGGGAACGCTTTCCAAAGTGCGTCTGGGAATGAGAAGCGATGGGAAATGCGTGGTTCGCTGCAGGTGTATCTATGTCCTGCAATCCTGGGGCCTTATTTATGAAGCACTTGCGCCGCCGGTGCGCCACTTTTAAAATGGGAAAAAGTGACGCACCAGCGGCGCAAGTGCTTCATAAATAAAGCCCCTGCTTTTCAGCCTCCTACACTTTGCCTCTTGCGCTCTTAAGCGCCTACTTGTAACACCGACAGAGACACTACGCGTTGCAGAATGCAAAGGGCTGTTTGCTACAAAGCCAAATAACTTGTTACTGAGCACACAACAGCGTTGACCAGTGAAACAGGATGCAGTACAGGGTTGCACACCGCAGTCCCCTCGCCTCTCACCTGTCTTGTTCCTGAACTATTGGGGACAGAGGAAGTGGGGTGTATTCTCGGCATCATCAATCATGATAGGTCAAAAAAGCGCCGGTGTCAACATCCAAACGGGCTTATAACGCGCACACACAGAGATAAAATGCCATCCACGCCCACGCAGTGCTCCGTACATAGACAGAAAAACATACTCTCAATCACTCTGTAGGACGAGAAGCTATTTCGAAGCTGCGTTTTGTATTTTCTCAAATTTCTGTAGTGTGTGATGTTTCGTGATTTTGTAACTGGTTAAAATGTGTGTTTATCCAAAACTCCACATGCAAAATCTTAATTTCAAGTACTCCTTTTTGATATTGACAGTAACATGGCATCTGCAGATCCAATGTTTTGTGTGGGATCAGGTTTTGTGTACTGGCGTGGATCGGGGCCAGAAGGCGAGACGTGTCTCGAAAGGCAGCGCCTTCACGTCAGGACACAGTTCATCACACAACACGTTTCAGAAACTCAACCTTCTTATTTTTAAGGAAGACATTTTTCCCTTGCAGTAAAATTATGAATCCTTTAATGTCCCAGGAGGGAGGCTCTATGAAAAGGATTGCATGAAGCTGTGTTTGGTTGCTGCGTCGTGGCGGCCCCTCGGGTTTGGCGGCCCTGTGCAGGTGCACAGTTTGCACATGCCTAGGGCCGGCCCTGACCTGGTTGTCCAAAAATTCTTGGGTGATAAAGGCAGTGCAGTGTACAGTGTATTGGACACCTGCCGAAAAATGTGCAAGCATTTCAGCCATTCTTTTAAGGCCCGGAAGCAGCTGAGGAGCCAGCTATATCAACGTAAAATGCCAGTGAAAGCACTCATCCAGGAGGTGGTAACACGTTGGAACTCAACCTTCTACATGCTTGAGCTTCTGTATGAGCAGTATAAGGAACTCGATCAATATTTCCTTACAGAGGGTACAGAGGAGCTGAGGATGGGTGCGGCGCAATGGAACATAGTTCAAAGCCTGACACGCATGCTTCGTCCTTTTGAGTTCTTCACGCGTGCAGTCAGCAAGGAGGACTGTAATTTTGGAAAAGCTATCCAATTGTTGTACATGCTGGAGGACCAACTGAAGGAGGTGTGTTCTGTGTTTGAAAAAGATGTAAAAAACCAAGACTCTTTTCTTCTGGCTGAGAAATTATTACAGCTCCTACAAGGTGATGAACGTCTTAAAAAGATCCACTCAGAAGAGCATTACATTTGTGCTACTATTCTGGATCCACGCTACAAAAAGGAGCTGGCAGGCCAAGCATTCTTTCCTTTTGATGATGAACATGTTCCAAAGTACAAACATTGGCTAGTCTTGTCAGCCAAGAGGTTTGAAAGAGAACGGCTGAAAATTGAAGGAAATGGCAGTACATCAGCAGGCCATCCCCAGTCAAAACAATCCACTTCTGCACCTGTGGCTGTGGCAAAAGTGACCTCTCAGCCGTTAAAGACACCGGCAACCGGATCATCTGCACGAGACACAACAGAAACATTGGAGGCTGAAGAGGATTGGCTAGCTCTGCGTGGGTTTGGTTCTCAAAAGGTCAGAGGCACAGCAAGAGCTAAGCAAAGTGGAGGAACCGTGGATGAGGACCTTGAGTCGATGGTGAAGGACTATCTGAATGACTCAACAGAGGTCTATGTTAATTCTGACCCATTGGCGTATTGGCATGGGAAAAAAGAATTGTGGCCACAGCTCACCAACCTGGCTTTAAACTACTTGTCTTGCCCACTCGCAAGCGTGTCTTCTGAACGGGTTTTCAGTGCTGCTGGTGGCATTGTAACTCCCAAACGGAGCCGCCTCTCGCCCAAAAATGTGGAGAGGTTAACAATGATCAAGATGAATCAGCACCTCATACCACCAGATTTCAGAGTACGAGAAAGCATGCCGGATGAAGAGGAGGTGGCCAGCAACATAGATGAGGGAATTTCTACTCTGTCAGGTGACACTGAGCTCTCCTTGCCTGAATTCGCAGAGTATGATGACGAAGCCTTATTCTCATTCCTGGAACATGATACCGAGCTCTGAAAATGAGACAACGAATCAATAACTTTCTTTTTCGTCCTTATTCACTTTTATTCCTGTGTGTCTGTCTTTCTTTCTTGTGCACAGTTAATATATTTCAAACTTTAATCAGATAATCACAAAAACAAGCCCATCAGCAGAACTGTCTTCACTGGTTTGCTAATTGATTTGAAGTTGCCGCAGTCTGCATTCCTCAGGTTCACAAGTTCAGAAGAACATGCTCCTCTATCCTCCTCCTCCAGACTCCTATTTCCATCAAACCAGAGGGCTGGTTTACGCCCAATGAAGAAAGACTCAGCACTTGTGGGGGTGTTGTTGTACCTCTTTGCAGGTGAGTTGACGGCTCTGGGACCATTGTTGGGAAGCTCTAATACCGGATGAAAGTGGTTTGGACCAAATCCCAGGCGGAAATTTTTTTGTGTTTTTGAGGACTTGCTTGCCTTTGAGGTGCTCTTAGGGGGGGTTCCGTCTGTTTGTGGGTGAGTTTCGTGGTCTGGGAGCACTGCTGGGACACTCTAATCTTGATTGCATTTGCTTTTCAGGAAATCCGTGGTGGCAACCCCGACTTATGGCCTAGCCACGCAGCGCGTTTGGACCGAAGGCCGAGAAATATTGCAAGTATGAGATTTTGCTTTTGGCCTGTTTGGGGGTGTTATGCTTCTTGGCGGGTGGGTTGGCGGGTCTTGTGGCATTCCTGGGAAGGTCCAATACCGGGTAGAAGTGGTTGGGACAAAATCCAGGCCGGTTTTTTTGGGGCTATTTCTGACATTTTGCTCAATGTAGCGTTTTCGGGGGCCTGTTTGGGGGGCTTCCTGGTGTTTGTGGGTGGGTTTCGGGGTCTGGGCGCACTGCTGGCTATATATACTTTACTTTGCAAGAGGTTTGAAGCAAATCCATGGTGGCAGAGGGGAGTTACGGCCTAGCTGCAGAGCGCGCGCGGAGTGATTTGGGAAATTGGCAAGAAAATGACTAAGTCCCCATTTTTGTACTTTTGCTCTTTCGCTGTTTGGGGGTCTTCTACTCGTTTTCTCCTGGGTTGACGGCTCTGGGGCCATTGCTGGGAAGCTCTAATACCGGATAAAAGTGTTTTGGACCAAATCCCAGGCGGAACATTTTTTGTGTTTTTGATGACTTGCGTGCCTTTGAGGTGCTTTTAGGGGGGGTTCCGTCTGTTTGTGGGTGAGTTTCGTGGTCTGGGAGCACTGCTGGGACACTCTAATCTTGATTGCATTTGCTTTTCAAGAAATCCGTGGTGGCAACCCCGACTTATGGCCAAGCTACGCAGCGCGTTTGGACCGAAGGCCGAGAAATATTGCAAGTATGAGATTTTGCTTTTGGCCTGTTTGGGGGTGTTATGCTTCTTGGCGGGTGGGTTGGCGGGTCTTGTGCCATTCCTGGGAAGGTCTAATAATGGGTAGAAGTGGTTGGGACAAAATCCAGGCCGTTTTTTTTGTGGCTATTTCTGACATTTTGCTCAATGTAGCGTTTTCGGGGGCCTGTTTGGGGGGCTTCCTGGTGTTTGTGGGTGGGTTTCGGGGTCTGGGCGCACTGCTGGCTATATATACTTTACTTTGCAAGAGGTTTGAAGCAAATCCATGGTGGCAGAGGGGAGTTACGGCCTAGCTGCAGAGCGCGTGCGGAGTGATTTGGGAAATTGGCAAGAAAATGACCAAGTCCCCATTTTTGTACTTTTGCTCTTTCGCTGTTTGGGGGTCTTCTACTCGTTTTTTCCTGGGTTGACGGCTCTGGGGCCATTGCTGGGAAGCTCTAATACCGGATAAAAGTGTTTTGGACCAAATCCCAGGCGGAACATTTTTTGTGTTTTTGATGACTTGCGTGCCTTTGAGGTGCTTTTAGGGGGGGTTCCGTCTGTTTGTGGGTGAGTTTCGTGGTCTGGGAGCACTGCTGGGACACTCTAATCTTGATTGCATTTGCTTTTCAAGAAATCCGTGGTGGCAACCCCGACTTATGGCCAAGCTACGCAGCGCGTTTGGACCGAAGGCCGAGAAATATCGCAAGTATGAGATTTTGCTTTTGGCCTGTTTGTGGGTGTTATGCTTCTTGGCGGGTGGGTTGGCGGGTCTTGTGGCATTCCTGGGAAGGTCTAATAACGGGTAGAAGTGGTTGGGACAAAATCCTCGCGGAGAAGCCTTTTGGCACTTTTTGTAACTTAGGGTTCGTTAGGGTTAGCCCTAGCAGCAGGATTGCATGTGTTTCGGGGTGTTCTAGATTTTTGCAACTGAGTTCTGGGGTCTTAGAGCACTCGTGAGAATGTGTAATTTTGGTTGCAAGTCATTTGCAGAAAATCCATGGTGGGAAAGGGGGGATTTGGCATAGTTAAAGAAAGCCTTTGCCACTATTCTTAACTTAGGGTTCGTTAGGGTTAGCAGTATTTCTATTGCATGTGTTTGAGTGGGGGGGATTTCGAGTCTTGGAGCGATGCTGGCTATGGATACTTTTGCTTGGTTGCTTGCAAGTGGTTTGAATGCAATCCACGGTGGGTAAGGGGTAATTAGTAAGGGGGTACTTCTGCCTACTTTTACTTTCAAAGTAAGTTTTGTCACCAGTTTTCTGCTGGGCCTCGTTTTTTGAGATTTGATTGGGGGTCTTCTACATTCTTGCGACTGGCTTTAGTAAGGGTCTGGGTGGGAGCACTGCTAGGAAGATCTAATTTTGTTCAAAAACACAGTTTACAGTACACCTAGCTTGAGGGGAAAGATCCGCTACATTAATTTGCCCCTACTTATTTATCCTTCAAAAGGTGACTCAGACAGAGTACGCACTTTCAAAAATATTGTACTGTCTACTAGGAAAATCAAATTGTGACTTTTTGCACTCCACAGCCTACATACCTTATATTTATTTATCAGTGGTGTTGTAATATTATATCACTTCCTGTTTTTCGTTGAATAATTACAGGCCGGGTTTCAGTCTCTGCAATGGGGAAAAAAGGATGGAGTCAGGCTTCACATTAGCGAGCCATAATTCAGCATCAGGCAGGCAGTGGACAGGGTGTCTTCTGGTGACCAACATCGATGGACGAAGCGTCGGCTGCAATGGAGGAGTGCCGCTAATAAGAGGATTTTTTTTCTCCAGGCAACTTACTTACCACTTCCAACAGGACAACTACAACAACATAGATACAGTATCCCTTGCCTTTTTCTCTGACTGTGACTGCATTTCTTGGATCTCTCTCTGCTTCTAAATTGATCCCTTCCCTTAACACATCACTTAGTCCACTCCACTATCACATCTGCACCACACATAGTCATTTGTAAGTGCTCCTACGTAATTCGCAAGTCGCAGCACGCCCCAGCCCGTAGAGGACTGGGATGGCCCCAATGATGAAGCATGTCACCAAGGGGCAACCCTGGTGAGTGAGGGGACACCTAGAAAAAAAGCTATTTCTCCTTTTCTATCTACTATACCTTCCTGACCAACCCCATTGAGTGTTGTTGTGAATGGATTTATAGTGACCAGCAAGGCTCTCAGGTATCTGGCTACCGAGACCTTATGTTGAATATAGTTATCAATAATTCCACACACGCCCTGTACTGTCGCATTCTTTCTTCCACAGTTGTCGAAAGTACTACTTACTTCTCACTGACATGCATGCAGTAGCCAGTAGTGCATGCACTTTCAAAGATTGATGGATAGGTTTGTACCCAAAGAATTGTTTATGTTCACAATTGTTTGTCCATGCTGTGCTATTTTTTCTTGTCTCCCAAAACCTTTCCCAAAAACCCCCGTACCCATCCATTTTTCAAACCCTAACCCTCTTCCCCCGGGCTGTGTGGTTTTGATGGATGTGTGACTAAATTACAGCAATAAATCCACACACTTGCTGGGGAGGATAAGGTGATAGCAACAGGCTGGTGAAGAAATCCGAGGATATATTCTTACTCTGCTTGACAAAGACCCATGGCTAATGTCAAAGAACTTCAACCGAATTAGTTATACTTTAACATTTGTTAGGCTACAATGTGGCACTGTTCTAGTGTACTTCTGTCACCTGCTATATTCTGTATTGTACCGTTGTATTGCTCAGGAGGAGAAACCAGATTTAATTTTCTTTTTTTTCATAGGCAAGCAACTGCCACTGTGTCACACCACTAGTACCACCGCTATGAGGAAATGTTATCCGCCCAGGATTGCCAACCTTATTTGCTGTTTCCCGTGGAGCCAGCCCTGGGCCTAGCCCTACTTGCAAACGGAAATTACAGGTAAGATAGGCGTTTGGTTGGAGGTAGTATAATGGAGTATTAGGAGAGACGAGAGATTTGATTGACGGTAGTACTACTAAAGTCCTAGGACTATTCAGGAAAACAAACTTACTGTTATGTTAAACCCCCACCCACCAGACTCAAAAGCAGTAAAAAACAGGTACGGTCAGATAAAGTTTCAAAAAGTATATTTTTATAGCCCTAACAAAAGAATCTCCTGCAAGACCCTCCCTAACCCCAACGATTGTCCTTCAAAAGTCCCCAAAAATCCCAACTCCCAATTCCCACCCCCCAAAAGTCTCTAGAAAAGGGGCAAGGGACACTATGGCAGGGTGCTGTTGGAATTAGCAGCCAGGGCATCATGCTCCTTGAGGAGGGTGGCAAGTTTGAAGCGGAGGCCCTCCACCACGTTCTTATAGTTATGGACCTCCTGCTCCAGGTAGGACAGTCTGAGGGATAAGCGGCGCCGGTGTGCCTTGCAAATCCTGTGAGGGGCAGCTGCTTTCTTTGCTGCTGGGCGGTGGCGTTTGGCTTTGGTAGCCTGGCTCCGTACCGCTGGAGCACTGCGCTGGCTGGCACTGGCAGCCCGCACGGAGGAGGATGCAGCTGTCCCAGTGGACGTTGTTGTTGTACCAGACTGCGTCTCCTCCTCCTCCAGGGCCACCAGCCGCCGATATTCTGCGACAGTGGCATCCAGCCTCCGTTGCCGGGCCATTCGAGCCAGCTCCTTCCTCCTTGATGGTGTCTTGGATTTGGAAGGCGCAACTACATGAAAAAAGAAAGACATAGTCTGTAACCAATGCTCCTTAAGATTAACACAAAATGATTGAGCAGAAAGTTGTCACAGTACAAGTAGCAAATTGAAAGCACAGTACATAACTATTGAGGACAGTATCTATGTAACCTCTGACTTCTTCATCCTTGCTCTAACATTAGTGCGAGTTTAAGGAACAAATTCTATGAGCACTATGGACTTCTATTACAGTCGACTATGACAGTACACCAGTCTTATTCTTCTTCTTCTCTCTTGTTTAGGAAAATTGTTACGTTATCTTATGCAAGCCGGCATAATGCCAGCGCAGTGAACTTGCACCCGAGAAAAACAGACGCACACCATGGTGAGTGAGACAGACTTGCGTTACTGTACCGGTCCAGTACATGCATGTGGTGAAGCTCTTACTTTTCTATTACGGGTGGCACTGAGAATACTCTGTTAAAAGGGCTACTGCTTAATTAATTTAGCTTTCACCCTACAGTGCAAATGAGTATTAGAAAAGGAAAATAAAGAAGCTAAATTATCTGATTATCTATCACTTCACATGGGATGTATTTGATGACATATGGGATGACTTTATGTGCTTTGCTTATTATTGAGTGAACAGTGATACCCCCACACATGAATGACGTACTACTACTAAACTAAAGTTATTAAGGGAGGTAGGGAGTGTCCACCGTAATAACCGGATATATGCTGTGCTTGCAGTTGCAATACAAACTACTGCTACTATTCATGGTAGTCTTTGGACAACGTTACAACTTCTTTTCCTTGCCTTTCCTACACTGGAACGGACATGCGGGTGCGGTGTTACATGCTCTTCAAAGTAACACTTAGTTCATCCAGTGACCGTCTACTCTCTCTAGATACACATATGCTATCTAAGAGTCAGATAGTACCATGAATGATCCAGGCATCCATCCATTCAAAGTATATTGCACACATACAGTTTCTGTCTCACCCACCCAGGCTGTTCTCCTTCCACCCATCCTTGCTTCATCATTCACCCAGCCATGCACCATACCATTTTCTTACCTTCCCAGCCACCTCGGGGACCAAGCAAACACATATCATTCTTCTTTGCCAGTCATCATCACATTTCTCGTGCTTCCACACTTACTTACACCCTTCTTTCGCTTTTCGTTCATCCCATCCATCAAGTTCACCTCAGATCTGATTGGGATTCTTCTCGCCAAAAAACTTCACAGCTAAGTCGAAGTACATTTAGAGGAGGCTACTACCTGCTTTTTTTATAATACACCCGTGCAGAAAGCACACTCTGCAGTCTTCAATCTCAATGACTAAGGAATGTATAGCTTACCTCTGCCCGCCACCACTGTGTGAACCCTCACAGGCATGTCCTTGTCCGGCACTTGCACCGCCTCCTCCCCAGAGTTGTCCTCCTCGTCCAATGGCACCACCACCTCCGCGCTGGCCCCGTCTCCAGATGTTCCACCTACAAAGTACATTTAATAATGTTAGAATACACCACTCACTACTATATAATATTTGGTCTAGGAGGAAGAAAGAAATGTGAAAAAAAGTGTACAATTTAATAATTTATGACTGTGTATTCTAGAGTAAAAATGTCCCTTTTTCCAGGGAAGGCTGTTGTCTTGCTGCACTTTTTGGCACAACTGATGAATGTTTGCTTTTTACTTTTTAACACGCACCATTTTTTCTCCTAACAGACAGAACCTTGACTTCTAAGAACACGAGCAGGATCAAGTTCAAACCAGGTGAGAGCTCGGCTCGACCACAAGAAATGTGTCCAATTAATCGTCAGCACTAAGCACTTTTCCATTTTCAGTTAGACGTTCACTTTTATGACAAACTTGAATTTAATAAATGTGTTTACTTTTAATAAAGCGTTTTAAACTTAACTAGACTCTGTGGTTTTTGGTCCTCCAGACTAGAGAGGATGAGCTAAAGGTTTTCGAATTTTTGCAAGCATGAGTCCGTGCCTCTGCCATCGGTGACTTTGGGAGCTAAATGACTCTGCCACACTATCTAGTCAGTAAGGAGATTGGGGGTTCAACTACAAAGTCTGTTATCACTGAGGTATGTGGAAAGTCTAACAGTTACAGCACCTATTATAATTGATAAGCTAAGCGATGCATTATTTAGTGTCCATAGTTCTGTTTGTGCAGATTTGCCCCTGCAACAGTAGTAGAATGGGTTGTCCTCCTATCCAAACCAAAAGTAAAGTAGTATCTTATTCTTTCTTGGTGGTCATTCACCTTTTTATTGTTGGCAATGGTCAAAGCATAAACATTTAGAATACTTGAAAAGACATTATGGACAATCCCAGAGGACTGCACTCAGTGCATAGAGCTATTGCTGACTAGAATGGGAGTCCAATGGAAATGCCAAATGTGCAATCTTAGTTAGCTACACAGACAGACTAATGAGAATAATCTAGTAATACCACACGGAGTCATAGTCGAGGCAGGATAAGAATTTAGATCCTGTCTACAAGAGATCAAAGATGATTTACAAAAAAATCGAATGAGGAACGCTAGGAAAAAATAAGTACTCTATATTAAAATTAAAACTTACTGGGGCCAGCAAAGGAGCCCTCGCCTGCCCGGTCCTGGCCTGCAACGTCAACAGCACCCTCCTCCTCCTCCTGTGTCCTCCTCTTGCCCCTGGGGGAAGCTGATGTACAACATGAAAGAAAGAAAAACAGAAAACATGGATGATATTTCTCAACCAAATCAAACATTTCAAAAGAACTAACAAAGTAACAAAATATTTTTGCGAAATAGCAAATAGGGAACGACTCCACGGGATATATTATTGACCAATCTCATGTGGTCGACTACGTCATTACTTTAGTATTGCTTGATTTGCGGACCGTCGAATTGGAAACTACCCTATGTAACTCACTAAACAAAGTACTAAAAAGGTTTGCCTAAGATTGGCAGGCAGCAGTCCGCAGCATGCAAAGTGACAGCCAAAGTCCATCGTGATTGAAGATCAGCGACAACACTAAAGTTTCCTACTACATTAACCAGTCATTAAAATACTCAAACTATTAATCCACCACCACTATTTCTTCTTATCGCCATGTGTACAAAGGAAGGACTGGACTTGAGTCTGTAGGGGCTGATTTAGAAGGCCCTTGCGGCTCTTTTGCTCCATTGTTGCATGACTTTTGTGACGCAGCGACAGCACAAAAGAGGCGCAATGGTGCGGCGTATATTAACAACATGACGCATATGGGAGATGCATCACGTTGTAAAGCCCTGCGCCAATAGGGGCGTTCCGGCGCAAGGGAGGGCGTTCCTGCGCAGGAACACATCCTAAAAGTGGCTGAGGGAAATCTACAAGATTTCAATCAGTCACTTTGAGGACAATGATGCGTGACTCAAACCCTGCGCCTGCTTGAAGCAGACGTATGGCTTGACGCAGCATTGGGGAGATAGGGCACCCCAGAGCATTGATGGAGCTGCACCATCGTTGCGACGCAACTCCAGCAATGCGCCGCCTTTACGGCACAGATGCGTAACGCTTTGGTGACGTTTTGGGCCCATGACGCGCCGCATTGTAAATACGGCGCACCATGGGTGATGGTGGCGTGACGCACAATTACTGGAGCATCCCTGCAACTTTGCCGGGATGCGCCGGTAATTAAAAACCTGAACCTTAGTGTGTAGCATTACGCAGTTCTTTCAACTACACTCATACATAATTTCACAGGCCAATGAAATGAACACAAAATCTAAAACAAATAAGCATAGTAGCAACACTACTGAGAAGAAGGAGAGCAGTGTACCTGAAATGCACAGAAGATTTTGAAATAAAATTTACCTACAATGTAATGAGCAGCATTATTGCTCTTGGTAAAAAACAAAAATTTGCAATATAATAACACAGCAGGAGAAAACATAGTAGTAAAGACATAGCTACTACTACTCACCAAGCCCGGGGATCTCAAGGCCAAGGAGGTCGAGCAGATCTCGCTCACGGGTCAGGACATCCGTCCAGCGGTGGGTGGCCTGGTTGTAGGTGCGCCAGACCCGAGAGTGGTGGTAAATGGCCTGGCACACCTTCTCCCACCGCTTCCGGCGCTCCCGGGCCCCGTACCCGGCACTGATCTTGCCGCCTCCCATGATGGTCCTGGGGAGGCGGCGCTGAACATAAAAAACGAGTTGGGCCACCTCCTCCGGGGTAAAGATCTCCCATGGCATCACTAGCTCCCCCCTCAAACGCCCGCACGGGAGCCGGACACGGGGTGCGGGACCCTGCCCCTTCTCGGGATGCTTCCCGGCTCCCTGCACCATGGTCTGGGCGGAAAGGAATAAAGAAAATAGAATAGGGAAGAGAAGAAAAGAAAAGAGTTTACAAAAGTAGTTTAAAATTAACCAAAAGTAGCAGTAAACACAAAAATATAGGGCTAGAAAAATAGAGGGATAGATAATAAGTAAAATAGATTAAAAAAAACTTCAAACAAGCAAAGGATGGCAGAGATTGACAGAGGATACAAAGACCATGCCCAGAACCATAGCAATGAATGAGAAACAAGATGGCCGATAAAATTCACGACCACGCGGGTAAGTTCGCGCGAGATTTTCCTTGCGAACACGCACGAAACTGTACTGGCAAGCCGCGGACTTTGCGAGATTACACTTCGCGCCCGGAAACGGAAATACGTCAGGCAAACAAGATGGCTGCCCCCTTGACGACCGCGAGGGTAACTTCGCGCCTTGCGCTACGAGCGGCTCACAAAAACGCACAAAACCTTGCCAACTAACACGCCGCAAAAAAAACAAATTGCATATTCGCACGAATTTGCGGCTTCCGAATCCGATCTCGCGCGTGTTCGCGCCCCGCGAACCCCACGAAATTGCAGAAAAACGAGTTTTTCTAAACTGAAAGCACTCGGCAGGGGCAAGAGTTCAAACTCATCATTAGTAACAATTCCCGGTAGTGCTTCCTGACTGGGGCCCCTCCAGAATTCAGTTGCTAGTTGCAACAATTGTATGACCCTGCTCTGACCCTCACAGCAGGCTCATAGAATAGCTACAAGTAGGCCACAAAGGTCCTGGGGAAAAGAAATGCACTGCAACAGAAAGCAAAATTACAGATAAGGAAGCAGGTGCCAGACTGGAATTTTAAAACAGTGACACATTAATAAACTAACCCCAAATTAATTCATCTCAGTTGAAGCAGGGCTGGTGTGCTTGCTTTCCCCCCCCCATAATCTACAGTAATGATGAACCAGAGGGTGGCATTGATGTAACAGAGGGTTGCAGTGGTGAAACAGAGGGTGCTGGGAACCTGTGATGATGAACCAGACGTAGAAACAACATAATTCGGGACTGTTGCGCGCCGAAATGTAAGTTCGCAATTGCGAACTGGTACGAAACCCTTGCGAACTGGCAGAAATCCTTGCGAACACACAAAAAAAAAATCCGCAAATTCGCAAGAATTCGCGGATTTTGCGGATTGCGAGTTCGCAAATCCGCAAAATTCGCGAACGCGAGATTCGCAAAATTCGCTCATACTTAATGGTGATTTCTGCTGCACTGTCTAGCATTGTTGGTGCCCACTCCCTGTTTTTCAGCTGTGTCCTCAGTATTCTCGGCATGTTCGATTACTCTAATACTGGCTACCTTCTTTCTTGGAAATTGTGATTTTTTACTTTGAGCAGGTTCCTTGTCTTTGGACTTGGTGTGCTCTCCTGGGTCTGACCGTCCTCTTCTTTCCGATTTCTGTGAAAAAGATCGAGAGGGATGTGTATCAATACTTTGATATCTATCAGGCTTCTTCAAGTTATCCCTATTTCTAAGGTTATATCTTTTCTCAGAGTGCTCCCTCTGGGGAGACTGGTGTTCTCGAGTCAGAGTTCTTTCCGTTCGTCAAGGAGACCTTCCTCTGGACTGGAAAGCTTTTCTTTGGGAGTGGATTGCTTATTTCCATCCCAGCTCTTTTTAGGAGTGTTTAAATTATTTTTAATAAATAATTTTTCAGGATTTTCTAGTAGTTGGGGTTTTACTGGTTTCCCACCCAAGCTGTCTCTACCTAATTCTTCATAACATTTATCTATAATTCTGGCAAGCTCAATTGGTTGATCTGTTATATCTGTTTCCTTCAACTTCTGGCTGATCGCCACAGATGCTGCTTCCCCTTTTATATTGGCTAGTAATATAGCCGAGACCTGCTTGAAGTCTTTCAGTAATTTCATACCAAGAGTTAAAGCAGGTTCTGGACCGTATTCATTCTGAATCTGTTTTAGCACATCTGGTATTACCGCCATTGACGGAACACCATGTGTTTTTGTGTAAATGAAAGCAAAAACTGTACCCCAAGTGTCACAGTCCTCCACGTGTGGTGCGACCCCCATTGTAAGGCAGATGGCCAGAATTCTGTGTTTCTCAATAGGGGTAGTATTTGGAAATACTGCCTCTATTTGAGTAATTTTCTGCGCTAACCAGAAAGGAATTTGTTCCCGTTTTATGGGTGTTTTACCAAGACATGATTGTATGTTCTGTGGTGTAATTTTATTTGTGTTCCCCTGATGAGGGGTCAGCTGTGGAACATTAACAGCTGTTTGGACTGTTGCAGTCCGCATTACATATTGGACTAATTGTCTATGTATTTTAATTAATATTTTTAGCTGTGCTAAAAGTTCTTCTTTTGACATTTTATCAATGTCCGGATGTGGTGTGTAGTTGGCTAGAACCAGCTACGTTGCTCCTGGTCTACCTAGTGGACCGAGCTTGGTAATATGATCATTGTGTTTTAGGGCGCATTTAAACTAGAGCAGGTGCTCTTGGTATTTTAATGGGATTTCAATCTCCTTGAAAGGAGCGTACTCATCCGGTGGATCCTCTATTTTATAATAGTGGAATTCGTGTGTTGCAGCGTTTGCCGCTGGAAATTTTATCCAAGAATAGAATACCTCTGTCTGCCGATATTCCTGTGCCTCTATCATGAAGACGACTGTGCCACCTTGTGTGGTCAGTCTGTTTTCTATAAGTTTTAACGTTATAGTTTTTCTTATGTTGACCGGGATGATTATTGCACCCCGTGGGTAAATTCCGGTTTCATCGTGACCCTGCTGAGTCGCATTTACTGCGGCTTCAGCGGTTCCGTTGTTCTCTTCTGACATTGTATAAATGAAAGTTTTACAGAGCAGGTCTCCAAGGAGACAAAGATTAGGTGCACAATATTTTGGAACACTGTATCCTTCAATGTTGAATAAACCAGAGCTTTACATAGGAATCTCTTCCTACTAAGTTCGGGCGGATTTTAACCTTTCACCCACTCCAGACGTCTATTGGAGTATTTACGGGAGACAGGGTCTGTGTGAAAAAGCACAACCGAGTTACTCTAATGTCTTACGTTAGATTTATCGCCTTACCAAACGTTGGGCGCCATGTAGTGTAGTTCCTATTTTCCTTATAGGCACTGCGCATTGGAATAACATAAACAGCAGTGTAGATGTAGAAGTGCGGTCTTCTAGGTCTCTACTGACTATGTTAGACTTAATTGGGTTTGTACCAGCTAGCTCAGAGGTCACTGGAAACTTGACTGAATAGGAAGTGATCAGCTTCCCTGGCTCAGACAAGAAGGGATTCAGTTTTCCAACAACAGCATTAACATGACAACTTTGCTCCTCAGAATAAGAGTCAATCTCTAGAGTTGTGTGAAACAATAGACAGCTATTTCACTCAGTCAGTTGTGCAAGAATTACTTTCACCAAGATGCAGAGAATAGAGAGACGGGCGTTTTCAATAAAAGGTATTATTTATTGAACAGTCTTTCTTCTCATGCAAGAGAAATGAATTGCCACAATTGCAAGACTTGTTATTATAAAAAGTGCGTACAGTAAAAGGAGTATTGCGAAATAATACTGTAAAAGCATTGATATGGTTTCTTAGCCATTCGATAGTTAAAATGAGTAAAATATATACATTCATATGTACATTTAGCTAACGTCCTCAACGGTTGCTTCTAACTACGCCTACCCCAGTGTACCTGACCTAAGCCTAATACTTGGGAGGGAGTAAGTAAGTAGCAGTTTAAGTTAAGTTGGTTTTGCCAAGGGTTTGCTTCAAGAATTCTCTCTAAGGGTTTAGTCAAAACTGTACCTCTGGAATAGAATGTTGGAGGTCTGATATCTCCTCTCAGGAATCGATATTCCAGTTACCCGCGAGGGTAGGCTGGAAACGCCGGAGCTGGATTTTCTCGGCAGGAGATAAGACAGCATCTTTCTCAGCGCGTCAAGGAGGAGGAGGGGCAGCGTCCGTGGGCTTCTCGCATCTGCTGGGCTCTGCAAGGGACAGCTGTTCTGCTCCTGTATTCACCACCACCATCGCGTTTGCTTAAGGCAACGTTGGTATTATTTATACCTGAACGGTGCCTTGCTTGACGTAAGTTTTTGGACATAAGACGTCAATAAAGATGTCACTAAGAACTAGTCGTTCTTACAGTGCTCATTAGAGTTCTATTACTAATAAAAACAAAGCAAGCGGGGCTTTCCCAGGTTGCTGGGGGTTTTATCTGTTGAAAGAACTCGTTGTGTAATCTAGGAATCTAAGATAGTGGCTTCTGCTGTGTCATGTACTATAATGAGCTGCAGAGACGAGTTTCTGAAATATGGCTCTGATCGTTTATGCCATTATAAGGGTATGAATTGATTATAGCCGTATAGGGGCATAAGGTCACAATATTTAGGCCCAGATCTCAGTACTGGGGTGAATGTGTGACATTGTTCTGCATTCTGTCCATCAACTGTTATTTTTGCATTTGTCACCCCGAGTGGGATGGGTATACTCAGACGTGAGTCCCATGCTCTCCACACCACTGGAGTCAAACTATCCTGGCTGAAGACTGTGATAGCCAGAAACCGGTCCTAGGATGCTTGATTCCGGTCCAGGAAAGACATGGCTTGGCAGTTCGGGCTGGACTGTTCCCATGAGGCACAGGGTCAAGGCGGATTTGCATATGGCCATGTCTGAACTGGGGTGGTGTGGAGTGCAAAAAAACGATGGATTTAGGCCCAGATCTGTACTGGGGTGAATATATGACATTGTTCTGCATTCTGTCCATCAACTGCTATTTTTGACGGAATAAATAAGGCCTCCAACTCTCACAAGGAACTTTATAAAATGGTAAAATAATGTATTAGTCCCATATCCTGTCAGTTTGAACACTCTGCCTCACAGGATTGGGTGGATACTCTGTGCATTCTCTTTAAGGAAAAAAAATACCATCTACAGCCTTTTTCCAAACCAGCAATGCGAAAATTTGCACTGTTGGTCTGATTGTGATCAAACATCCTCCTCAATATTTTTAATGAAATTCACTGAATTAACACAAGAGGATGTAAGCACTGCCCTCTCTAAGATCAAATCGGGTTCCCCTGTCGACCCAGTCTCACCTCACATTCTGTCAATTATTGGACTAGCTCTTCTTACAGGCCTTACTGATCTCTTCAATTTATCCTTATCTCATTCAATGGTTCCCATAAAATGGAAAGTGGCTATGGTCAGGCCTACTTTAAAAAAGCCCACTTTGGACCCCAAAAACTGAATATCTATCAACTCTCAACTTTCCTAGAAACTAATAAACTGTTGGACCCTTCTCAATCTGGGTTTCGGGCGGCTCACAGCATGGAAACAACATTGATAGAGGTAGTTGACAATATCAGACTTTCCTTGGACTCCGGCCAGTCAGCCATGCTGGTCCTACTCGATCTATCGGCTGCCTTCAACACCATCATCCACTAGATGCTTGTGAATCACCTTTGGGAGATGTGAGTCAAGGGTATGGCCTTGAACTGGCTAAGTAGCTACCTGGCTGATTAGTCCTTTGTCTCTCGCTGTCAAGTGATAGACAAGGGAGTTTCCTAGGGTTCCATTCTGAGACCCACGCTTTTCAATCTATATGTGACAACCCTAGCTAGAGTGATTAGATCGTATGGTTTTGACACCTTGTCGTATGCAGACGAAACGCAAATACTGATTACTCTTGGCCCTGATCAAACTAATATCAAACTCCGATTCATGAATTGCATGATCGCCATCAACATCTGGATGAAAACCAATCATTTGCAACTTAATGCCACTAAAACAGAAATCAATCTCTTTGGGAAAGCCTGAATTCTGTGGCCTAATGATTGGTGGCCCCCCAACCTCGGCTCTTGTCCATCTCCCAAATCGGTAGTTTGTAACCTAGGGGTGTTGATTGATAACAACCAGTCCATGGTAGACCATGTTAATCAAGTTGCTAAGGACTTATGCATAGTCTCCGTAAGATCTTCCAATACCAAACTTCAGGTGCTACAAAACAGAGCCGCCAAGTTTGCATTAAATCTACCCTTGCGGTCTCCGTCGGCACCAAGTCTAAGAGCTCTCTATTGGCTGTCTATTAGGATATGCATCCATTGTAAGATCATTTGTCTGGTCCATAAGACCATCTATGGGAATGGACTGTGTTATATTTTGCCAAAAACTCATATGGTATCAACCTACCAGAACTCTTAGGTCCTCAACCAAAAATCTGCTCACTCTGTTTAAGATTTGTACCACCAGGAATGGCAGCAGATCTTTCGCATATCTTGCCCCCGCCCTGTGGAACTCACTTCCATTACAGTTACGTATGGAAACAAATCATATACAATTTCGCAAAACTCTAAAAACCAGGCTTTTCTAACCTTTTCTTCTCCCTTACTGGCACTCTTCCGTCTCTCTTTCCTTAACATTGATAGTGTTTAGGCAAGCGCTTTGAGACCCTCGGGTGATATGTGCGCTCAACAAAATACTATGACTATGACTAAAGTGCCTGGGACAAAGACTACTTTATTAGGTGGCACAATGAGTGCTGCATCCCACTAGTAACATTTATTTACAAAACCTTATTACATACAGTACTATGTACTATGGACTTACAATTAAATGTAATGAACCATTCAGGTTGAGGACAATTTACCATGTTTTAGGGAGAGACAAATAAGCAGGGGAAAAGTGCACCTAGTCCTAAAGGCCAACAAAAGCAAGTTCAGCAAAGAAAGTCTCAACAATGCATGCACACAGCACCTTATACAACAGGCCATACACAACTAAACAATGGTTTAAAAACAACATACCATGCTTATGATCATTTAGTGACATATTGTCTACATAATCCTACAATGAAAAGTACAATCCCAAAACAATTTAGTTCCACAAGTGTTGAAAAGTTTGAACAATGTTCACAAACAAAAATGATAGGAATAGCAAGCTGAATGCAATCTGTAGATTACAATAGGAAGGATTCTTAATCCTCTCACCAAAATGGTTTTGTTTACAATTGGTAATATTTACTGTTTGGGACGATAGGAGTTGATTTACAGTTCGGTGGACAGGGTACTGCTTCACAAATGAGATTGATTGCCTGGAATGCTAAACTCATGGTCCATCGGTCTCATTTAGAGGTGGGCAGGCCATCAGTTTTCTGTCGGCAGATCTCAATTGATAGGAAGCTACCTTCAACGGCCCAACAGGGATGGGGCCATCAAAGTAAAGGCATCACACCACCCATTCTATTTAGAGTGGACAGTCTGGTGTTTTTTTTCCTGTACGTCACAGCTAGGAAAAACCTGACAGTGACAGACAGAAAAAACATAATGATCCCCACTCAATGCTGGAAAACATCCAAGGTGTATAGGTCTTTGAATTTTTGTTTTAGGAAAACACATTTTTCTAAAGATTAGTGGACAGCCATCAAAATCGATGACAATCGTGCACAAAATGTTTGTACCTTGAAGGAACCTGTTGTGACGTCTGTTCATTTCAAACAAAACAGGTGATGGACAGAATGTGGATCAATGTCACACATTCACCCCAGTCCAAAGATCTGGGCCCAAATCCATCGTTTTTTTGCACTCCACACCACCCTGGGTTAGACAATGGTGATATGCAAATCAGCTCTGACCCTGTGCCCCATGGGAACAGTCCAGTCCGAACTACAAAAGCCATGTCCTTCCCAGAACGGAATCAAGCATCCGAGGACCGGACCGGTTTCGAGGTAACACCTCTCATCAGCCCGGCTAGCTTGACTCCAGTGGTGTGGAGTGCCTGGGACCCACGTCTGAGCATCCCCAGCGCACTAATGGCGGCAATTGCAAACAAAACAGGTGATGGACAGAATGTGGATCAATGTCACACATTCACCCCAGTCCAAAGATTTGGGCCCAAATCCATCGTTTTTTTGCACTCCACACCACCCTGGGTTAGACAATGGCGATAAGCAAATCAGCTCTGACCCTGTGCCCCATGGGAACAGTCCAGTCCGAACTACAAAAGCCATGTCCTTCCCAGAACGGAATCAAGCATCCGAGGACCGGACCGGTTTCGAGGTAACACCTCTCATCAGCCCGGCTAGCTTGACTCCAGTGGTGTGGAGTGCCTGGGACCCACGTCTGAGCATCCCCAGCGCACTAATGGCGGCAATTGCAAACAAAACAGGTGATGGACAGAATGTGGATCAATGTCACACATTCACCCCAGTCCAAAGATCTGGGCCCAAATCCATCGTTTTTTTGCACTCCACACCACCCTGGGTTAGAAAATGGCGATATGCAAATCAGCTCTGACCCTGTGCCCCATGGGAACAGTCCAGTCCGAACTACAAAAGCCATGTCCTTCCCAGAACGGAATCAAGCATCCGAGGACCGGACCGGTTTCGAGGTAACCCCTCTCATCAGCCCGGCTAGCTTGACTCCAGTGGTGTGGAGTGCCTGGGACCCACGTCTGACCATCCCCAGTGCACTAATGGTGGCAATTGCAAACAAAACAGGTGATGGACAGAATGTGGATCAATGTCACACATTCACCCCAGTCCAAAGATCTGGGCCCAAATCCATCGTTTTTTTGCACTCCACACCACCCTGGGTTAGACAATGGCGATATGCAAATCAGCTCTGACCCTGTGCCCCATGGGAACAGTCCAGTCCGAACTACAAAAGCCATGTCCTTCCCAGAACAGAATCAAGCATCCGAGGACCGGACCGGTTTCGAGGTTACACCTCTCATCAGCCCGGCTAGCTTGACTCCAGTGGTGTGGAGTGCCTGGGACCCACGTCTGAGCATTCACTTGCGCACTAATGGCGGCAATTGCAAACAAAACAGGTGATGGACAGAATGTGGATCAATGTCACACATTCACCCCAGTCCAAAGATCTGGGCCCAAATCCATTGTTTTTTTGCACTCCACACCACCCTGGGTTAGACAATGGCGATATGCAAATCAGCTCTGACCCTGTGCCCCATGGGAACAGTCCAGTCCGAACTACAAAAGCCATATCCTTCCCAGAACGGAATCAAGCATCCGAGGACCGGACCGGTTTCGAGGTAACACCTCTCATCAGCCCGGCTAGCTTGACTCCAGTGGTGTGGAGTGCCTGGGACCCACGTCTGAGCATCCCCAGCGCACTAATGGCGGCAATTGCAAACAAAACAGGTGATGGACAGAATGTGGATCAATGTCACACATTCACCCCAGTCCAAAGATCTGGGCCCAAATCCATAGTTTTTTTGCACTCCACACCACCCTGGGTTAGACAATGGCGATATGCAAATCAGCCCTGACCCTGTGCCCCATGGGAACAGTCCAGTCCGAACTACAAAAGCCATGTCCTTCCCAGAACGGAATCAAGCATCCGAGGACTGGACCGGTTTCGAGGTAACACCTCTCATCAGCCCGGCGATGGATTTGGGCCCAGATCTTTGGACTGGGGTGAATGTGTGACATTGATCCACATTCTGTCCATCACCTGTTTTGTTTGCAATTGCCGCCATAAGTGCGCTGGGGATACTCAGACGTGGGTCCCAGGCACTCCACACCACTGGAGTCAAGCTAGCCGGGCTGATGAGAGGTGTTACCTCAAAACCGGTCCGGTCCTCGGATGCTTGATTCCGTTCTGGGAAGGACATGGCTTTTGTAGTTCGGACTGGACTGTTCCCATGGGGCACAGGGTCAGAGCTGATTTGCATATCGCCATTGTCTAACCCAGGGTGGTGTGGAGTGCAAAAAAACGATGGATTTGGGCCCAGATCTTTGGACTGGGGTGAATGTGTGACATTGATCCACATTCTGTCCATCACCTGTTTTGTTTGCAATTGCCTCCATAAGTGCGCTGGGGATGCTCAGACGTGGGTCCCAGGCACTCCACACCACTGGAGTCAAGCTAGCCGGGCTGATGAGAGGTGTTACCTCGAAAGCGGTCCGGTCCTCGGATGCTTGATGCCGTTCTGGGAAGGACATGGCTTTTGTAGTTCGGACTGGACTGTTCCCATGGGGCACAGGGTCAGAACTGATTTGCATATCGCCATTGTCTAACCCAGGGTGGTGTGGAGTGCAAAAAAACGATGGATTTGGGCCCAGATCTTTGGACTGGGGTGAATGTGTGACATTGATCCACATTCTGTCCATCACCTGTTTTGTTTGCAATTGCCGCCATAAGTGCGCTGGGGATGCTCAGACGTGGGTCCCAGGCAATCCACACCACTGGAGTCAAGCTAGCCGGGCTGATGAGAGGTGTTACCTCGAAACCGGTCCGGTCCTCGGATGCTTGATTCCGTTCTGGGAAGGACATGGCTTTTGTAGTTCGGACTGGACTGTTGCCATGGGGCACAGGGTCAGAGCTGATTTGCATATCACCATTGTCTAACCCAGGGTGGTGTAGAGTGCAAAAAAACGATGGATTTGGGTTCAGATCTTTGGACTGGGGTGAATGTGTGACATTGATCCACATTCTGTCCATCACCTGTTTTGTTTGCAATTACCGCCATAAGTGCGCTGGGGATGCTCAGACGTGGGTCCCAGGCACTCCACACCACTGGAGTCAAGCTAGCCGGGCTGATGAGAGGTGTTACCTCGAAACCGGTCCGGTCCTCGGATGCTTGATTCCGTTCTGGGAAGGACATGGCTTTTGTAGTTCGGACTGGACTGTTCCCATGGGGCACAGGGTCAGAGCTGATTTGCATATCGCCATTGTCTAACCCAGGGTGGTGTGGAGTGCAAAGAAACGATTGATTTGGGCCCAGATCTTTGGACTGGGGTGAATGTGTGACATTGATCCACATTCTGTCCATCACCTGTTTTGTTTGTGTCTGTTCATTTCAAAGCAACAAAACAAAAGCCAGTACTGCAACTTCTATTTCAAGGACAACTTGAGTTTCTGTGCACAAAGAATTAAACTAATTGTGAGTTTGGACTGTTTGTCAGATTAAATCACTTTAATTTCTCATATGTTTTTTCTAGATTTCCGTTGGTTCCTTGAAATAGAAGTTGCAGTACTGGCTTTTGTTTTGTTGCTTTGAGATTGAGAGGCTTGGCTTTACTGTGTGAAGCCCACACCCAGTGTTGTTTTTCCGTCTGTTCATTTCAGCATACAGAGATGAATACTGGGCCAGTGGTACAGAACAGACTGTCAGGGTGGTGGATAGCAGTTAGAGGGGTACGGAGGTCTTCTAGTGCTGTCTTGGCGCCTCTGAACTCCTTTGACTGGCAAGAGGTTTCACAGAGACAATATCAACAAAAAAGTAGACCATCAGAGCCTCACCAGAGGCCTTGAGGCCTGACCTTAGAAAAAGGCATGAGCAGTGTCCACATAGGTCCAGGTCACAAAAGGTGGTCAACAAGTTGGACAGAAAAAGCTTTTTGACCTCGTTTGTGCAGTTGGTCAAGTTTCAGTGCCAGGCAGAGTCAGCTCCTACACCTGATTCAGAGTCACACTCTCCTTCCTTACAGAGGAGTTTTGAAAGGTCCTCTCCCTATAAAGTCACTTGGTGGTATCTGTCTACATGCAGAAGCCACTGGTGGCAACTAATGGCCCCTTTCCTGAGATCATCCATTACTGACTAATTTCACCCTTTGCCCCTCCTCTGCCAAGGTACTTGGCCTTTACACCTCAAAGGAACTGCCACTTGCCTGGATCCACTCCTTTTACCCAGAGGCTTTCCAGCTAGCCCAGACCATTTTCCATACTCCAAAAGAACTTCAATTTCTATGGGTCCTCCCATGAGGCATTTCCTCTTGTCCTGCCCAGACGCTCCTGTTTCCCCTCACCACAGGCCCTTCCACTCTGACCCTACTCATTGCTGTGGCACTCCCATTCAGTCCTCCAGGCAACACCAAATGGAAGCAGCAGCCAGACATGTGAGGGACAGGAGCAACAGCCTGGAGTAGTAGTGGGAGTCAAGATGGCCGCTCCTTAGAAAGAGGTACGTTTTATAAAATGTCTTAATGCTGCGTCTGTGTGTGTCTGCATGTGACTGCATTTGCCCATGTCATATCTGAGCATGTGTGTACATTGTGCCCACCATGGTAAACTGCTTCTCCTAGCACAATGTTGATATTTCTTGGCAGGTTGTGACATCCAGGCGACATCCAGAGGATGATGCTGAATGCATGCCCGGGTAAAATGCTCACCCTGGTGAAATAGTGGTATTTCCTGACATCTTGTAGGCATCCATATGATGATGCTCACTGCCCGTCAGTAGTAAACTGCTGAATATTGCATATAAGTGATAAGTCTTCACAACTTTTGGGCATCGAAGAGATGATGTTCATTACCCAACCATGATACCTGTAGGTATTCCTGGGACCATAATATGATGCCCATTGTCCACCCTTGATAAAATTATGAACCTTGCATATTGGTTTAAATTGTTAGCAACTTTCAGAAATCCACATCATGATTTCCTTTGCCCACCACTGACCTTCTTTAGTGGTGATTCTTCTTGCCAACTTGTGGCCTTACATGGCAGGATGTCCTTTACCACCCTTGATAAAATTATAATTGTAACTTGTAATTGTATACTGTATGTATATAGCGCTTCCTACCCCTGATGAGGTATTAAAGCTCTTTGCGGCATGTAGCATGCTGCTAATCCGGAAGGTTATAGGTATGTAGGTAGTAGATTAGTGATATGTTCTTCCTTTTACTTGCAGAATCAGTTGTGTTACATTTGTGCTCTCTAGATAGATCTCATGCATTTACTCATGTGTTTTGAATAAGGATAGATTAATTTAAAAGTATCATTAAAGGAATTATGTGAGACGTTGATGGGAGTGATGAAAAAGTGTGCCTGTAAATTGGATGAGTCGGTAGATCGAGAACAGTTAGGAAAGAAGGTATGGGAGTCCGTTGTAGTCTGAAAGGTTCTCTGTATGGGAAGAAAGAATGAGTTAGAAGTTGGTATGGATAATCACAGGAATTCCAGCATATGTCAGCACCACGAGCAGGTGCAATGATGGGTGGCAGCGGATATAGAGGCCCAAAGACCCTCACACAATAATTGATATTGATATTAACTCATCAGGGAAATATGGCTTGTGGGAATACAGGCTTCTCTCGTGGTCTCCCACAATGGTGTTTTTACCCGCTCCTCTCAGCACTGACACTCAGGGGGTGCACTCTTGCTCATGTGGCCACGTTCACAGGCCTTTGACAAATTAACCTCCTCAAGGTAACACATTCAAGCCTGAAAACAACAGTTTATCTACATGCAAGGCAGTCTATTTCCTCCTCTTTTTTAGGTTACAGCAGCAAAAAATGTTTCCCGCAGTCCTGGAATACATTTTCAAATCCTCCAGTAGATGCTGTCAACCTTTCCTGCCTCTGGTGTCAGTCTTTCTCTGCACAGGTGTACTGAACTATTACACGTCCAAACGGAACAATGAATAACGAGGTCAGTCATCAGCTTATATTCGGAAATAGTGCCAATTTATCCAAAGCAAAATGACTACTAACATGTAAAGTTGTCCCCAATGTTTTTGAGAAAACATTAATTTAAAAGTGCAGGTTCTTGTAGTTGTTGAGCAGTTATGCATGCTACTAAACATGCACTGTTGGTCTGGTTTCCTTGGGTACAGCAGATGTGCCATCATACCCACTATATTTTGTAATTTGGAGTCAGCAAACTGTGGGCAGTCACAGTCTGTTATTGTGCTGCCTTTGCTCCTCCATCAGCACGTGATATAGGATGTGGGGCTGGGCAGACTGTCTGTGTCTTTTGTGTGTGTGCAATAAACAATATCTTCCTAGACAATTATGAAGATGGAGAACATATATTAAAATATGTGTCAAGTCATCGTAACCAAAAGTAACCACAACAACTAATTACTATAATATATAAAGTACATATCTTTTATTAGATTTTTATTCACAGGTTATGCAGAGGTAAAACACTATTATTCCATACAAACATACAAGATTTTTTTTTCAGTTCACAAAAAATTAATATCAGTAAAATGAAACTAATAAAAATGAAGACAATTCTGTGGCAAAATTGTTTACTTTTCGACACGCGTTTCAGCGCAAAGAACGCCTTCGTCAGGAAAAAAGCCACAATTCCTCGAATCAGTAAAAGACATTTTTAAGCCAAAGTTCACATATAATAATTTTTAACTTACATTACCATTTCATTCTCATAGCATTCCTCTCCTTAGGACTTCCTGTCTCAGCTCTTTCTCCTCTATTGGTATGGTACTTGTGGATCCTCAGCGCCGGGACGCAACTTTGCTGGGGCAGCTGTTGCGCTTAATCAAAATGTTAACATAACATAACATAACATGTTGTGTTACATAGGTCTGACTGGCTTATGTAACATAACATCATTTCTATCTAAGTTAAAAATATACAGTTCATTACAAACAGTACAATTTGAGGTATTTTCAAGAAAGAAAACTCAAATGTGGAAGGTATGTGCTAATCTTCAGTGTGGAAAATGAAGAGGAAAAGTGAGGAGATAGATTCCAGGCACTCCAGAGTGATCTCTATTTTATCTAAGGTGATGAGTGACAGATTAAAAAGAGAAGTTCATACTTTGGTTTATGGCTATAGATGAATGCCAAAAGTTGATGTGTTAACAGCAATCAGATGGCAGAAACCTGATGATATGCAAGAACACAAGGATGATATTGGTATTATGGAACATCAAATGTCAGATAAGGTGGACTTCATTTTTAAATTAGTGTGTCTACCTTGTTTCTTATATTAAAAGGTCCACCCATGATATGGGGATGTCAACCAGTACTCGAAATCAATTACTGTTCCTTGGAGGATGTTATTGTCGCTTTGCGTTACACAGGAGAAAATCTGATGACAAAGAGAGGCATGTTATCTTAAGCCATCTATACTAAACCAATATATTATTTAATATAGTGACCTAGTACTCTATATTACCTACATGTAATGGATAGATTACGCACTCAGGAATACAGAAGAGATGTCTTGCATAGATGTGGACATACAATCAGTGCAAAAAGTAAAAGATAAAATATATATAGTCTTTTCTCCTTAATACACATAAGGAGAATAATTCTCTATAAATGTGGGTTGTATCATAGGTCTAGACATGATTGAGAATACTTGTTATAATGCTTGATAGCTTATGCTCATTTAGATCAGTGATGATATTAGTATGTACATTTATTTTTTTACAAAAAACTGGGAAAAGCGTGGTGGTGGTGGGGGGAAGAATAGGGGTTTGTTTCGCTATTTATGCATGTTATTTTATATGTACCAGTCGAATAAATCCAGCAAGCATGATCTTACTGTGCATAGAGGGGCCACGTGGGTGAAGTACCAGGTTTTTACAAAAGGGTTTGTGGTTTTCTAGTCAAGCGCAAACGCCGGGTTCACTAGTGGTAGCCGATAGAAACATGCATGAACAAAATACCTAAATATCCTAATTAAGGGAGAGAGCCCACCTGTATCTTGCCTTTTATACAACATGGCTCATTGATATTCCGAGTAAAGTAAACAGCTAACAATATTGGCTGACGACTTTCTAATGTAGTAACTAAATGGCCAGCGGTCTCTTAATGTGTATTGTGCTCAAATAGTTAAAGCAGGCGGCATCACTATTAACGCTTACCTCGATATGGATATTTCTTATTATTATCGTGTCCTCCTGGGTGAAGTGTCAGCATGTCGCCTAATAATGGATGGCAGTTGAAAACGATCGCGGCGTGTAGTCAACGCTTTAAATGCAGTCAGCTATTGCCGGTATACGTAACATAGTGTCACGTGTTTACAGCGTACATACGCTACGTGAAACACTATTCACATAGGGTACTACGTGGATGTCAGGAAGGAGGGCTAGCATTACTTGACCATATCATTATGTTATAATGAACATGGGCATTAATCGTAACTTCTATTTTGTGATAGATATTTATTGAGTGATACTAAATATACAGATAACAGATTCTGAATTAATTATTAGTGGCTGTAAAAGTTTTACTAGATGATATGTCGGGCTATTTATTCTATTTTTTATTCTATCATTTTTTATAATAAAACAAGTCTGAATGGGTGACTACTAACTAAGATATAAAGTGAAATGGAATAAAATAAATAAAAGGTAAAAAGATTTGTATATCTCGTGGTCAATTTTATTCCTCTCGTTTTATATTGACAACCATGTGTTGTTTACTGAAGGAAGGGAAAATACTGTAAGGATTACCAAATTAATACAGTGAAGTATGATTTCCAAAATGGACATTCCTTAATGAAATACGACAATTGTTCTAGATATCATATACTATCTTTGACCTATAACAGAGTGCCTACCCAAAGTCAATATTAGTATACTAAGACAATGCCTGGGGCGGTAATTAAATAATTGCATTCTCCCATGGCAGTTCACTATTAAGACCATTTTTGAATGTGTCCAATGAAAAAATCCAGAAGACTTTGCGTTTCTTTCATGCCATTTTTGTCATCTGGTAAATTAATTTTTTCTAGGATGCGCCATCGAATGTCTTCTAGTTTATGTCGCAATTCCTGGACATGTTTCATTAGAGGGGCCATCAATTTCACTGTCATGATAGCAGAGCAGTGTTCAGTTAGTCTTGTTTGTATTGCTCTTGCAGTTTCTACTACGTAGCCCAATTGGCACGGACAGAGAATAAGATAAACTACGTTTTGTGTTCTACAATTCCACATGCTAGTGGCTTGGATCTGAAATCCATTGTATATTAATGTCTCACCTGGTATTATAGAGTCACATGATTTGCATTTAGTACATTTTGTTGTTCCTTTAATGGGAAATTCACAGTTGATGGATTTCTGAAGGAATGGTTGATTAAGCTTGTGATTATCAAATCTAGAGTGTACCATGATGTCTATCAGGTTTTTGTTTCTACGATACTGGTAAAGAGGTTTCTCCTGTTTATTGATGTTTTCTGAAATACAGTTCAAGATATGCCAATTTGTGTTGATGATGTGTTTTACTTTGGCATTCAAAATGGAATGTCTAGTTACACATAAACTGTTTTTGCTCTGGTCGTTTCACTGTTCTATTCCCTGTCATAGAATCTTGCCCTTTTGTAGGACTCTCTTATTAGTCTATGGGGAAATCCTCTTTCTAGAAATTTAGTTTTCATTACTGCAGCCTGATTGGCAAAATCGGATCGATTTGAGCAATTCCGTCTCACTCTTGAAAATTGTGAGAAAGGAATGCTTTGTTTTTGGCCACATGGATTGAAGCTTTTAAAATGAAGCAAGGTATTCCTTGCAGTTGGTTTTACGTGTAGGTCAACTTCCAATTGTCCTGATCGATTCATGATCACAATGTCTAGATATTCACACAGTTTAATCACTATCCCATATATTTAGTGAGACACTTTAAATTACTCACTTAAACAGTCATTCACACTGCTACTAAATCCTCCATCCAGACACTTATACATCCACTCATTCTTCAATGCAGATTCCTATATACATAATACATATTTAAATATTGAACCAAACCACATTCACTGGATGATGTCATCAATGACATCATCAGTGATGTCATTTGAGATGTCATCAGTGATGTCATCAGTGATGCTACTGACCATCTCATGATTGATGTAATATGTGACATCATCAGCGGTGGATTGCGGGCGCGCGAGTTATAGTTAGTAGAACTAACTATAACGGAGGAATTTCAATGGTTTTGTACGAGTGATATGTCCAGCTAACTATAACAGCCCTGAAACCTATGTTTTTTCAGTGAATTTCGAAGCTTTTTTTAAATGCTAATTCCTAATTATAACATGTCTGAAACCTATGGTTTTTTCAGCGAATTTCGAAGCTTTTTTAAATTATAATTTTTAAATGTAATATTAGTTATATGTCTTTTTTATACTGATTTTCTCCAGTTTTTTAACTGTTTATTTTTACATATTTTATTTTTTCAATTACATTATATATTTTTAATATAAATGGAAAAAAATGTTTTTTAAAATATTGAAACTGAATTTTTTTTTGTTTTAGATTTTTATTTTAATATATTTATATTATTTTCTTTATTGTTTTTTTCTTCAATTTTTTTGTGGGAGTCGCGCACCCAGAGGGTACCTTTTTCAATCGGTGTGCAGGACCTAGCCTCCATTTAAAGAATGTTGGGAAAGATCCGCGTAGGGTGTGCGACGGGTGCGTATTTTTGTGTGCGATCGCTGTCCGACTGGTACGCAACTTCAGCTCCAGCGCATTCGCAACACATGCGCATTACTCTACGCAACGCCTGGGCACTTCCGCATCACGTCATATACGCGTTGAACGCGGTGTGTGCGCGACTCCTGCTAAATTTTTTAATGTCTAAAATTATATAAATATGTTTTTAATATACATATTAAAGCAAGACATTATCTAAACTATTCATAAAAATAATATATCTTTACTTGTCATGAATTTATATTATTTTTAAATGCAATTTTGCGAAGTCGTGTTGGGTGGGTGCTGCCTGTGCGCACGTTGCGCAGATCCCATGTGACTTGAAAAAAAATAGATTTTATTGGTTCATAACATTTCCCATTGTAACTATTGAAGGACCCCACCCATTTCCATCATTCTTCTTTGAGCTTCTTTGGAGAGTGATCTCTGCTTGTAAGAACCTATTTCCATAACTTTTGTTTTTGGTGTTTTGGAGAATAAATACAACATCATGGCTTCAGGACAGCAGCCACAGGAGGAGGAGGAACATTCTTCAGAGGAAGAATTTTTACCAGACCCTCCACACCCACAAAGGCCAGTATCGGTGGTGTGGAAGTTTTTCACCTTTCCGGAGGGGCAGAAGAAAGTGAATGCCACCAAAGTACCTGCAAGATTTGTGAGGTGTTTTGTCCCAAGGTAGTGCTGAGAAAAAATACTCTTCCGGTACTGCCTCGATGTATAAACACTTGAGGACTCTACATCGGTGAATCTGGCTCGGGAGGAGTGTAGAAGAGTGGAACAGAACCCTCCACCTGAAATGCCTGGTACATCTGGCAGTTCTACAGCACCATCACCACCGGACATATGTCCTGAATTTGCAGCACTGTGTGAAGTGCAATTAACTAATTCCCTATGGGGAGCAGTCTGTTGAAGCAGTGTGTGCTGAGCAACTAAATCACCGTTGCTAGACTTTTGTTTCTTTTTTTTGGGAATGCTTGTTAATTCCTGAAGTTTCCTGTTTTTTTGTACTTCTTTTTTTACTTTTGAAAAAACACCAAAAAAATAACAAGATCGGTTAGAAAAAAATAAATATATAAAACAAAAAAACAACAAAAAACGTTTTAGAACTAACTTCTCTGGTTAAAGAAAGAGCTACATTTGTATGATAATGTGTGAAAGTTTGGTTGAATGTATGTGTAGTGCATAATTGACTTAAAGAATGTATTAGTAGTGTAAGGTGAATGTATAAGTGCAGAACTATAAGGAAGTGCTGGCAGCATGACACTGTAAACTCTTTAGCTGCAGTGTGCCTTGGTACTTCTGAAGCACAGGGAGGCAACATATATACATAAATATGTTGCAACTCTATGCTTCCCTCTGCACTGCTGCACAAACTGCAGCCATGCAGTGAAACAGGCACCCTTGCACAAAAACAATCAGTGAAGGCATTTTTCTCTTTCAATGTATGCTGTGCAATGCAGCATGTATTGAAAGAGAAAAAATGAGGGGAAATGAAAACAATTCTCCTTGTTGTGCCTTGCTATACCAACTGGAGGATGTTGCAGCATTCACACACATCTCCAGATCTATGATTTGATAAATCTGGAGATGTATATTGTTGTGTGAGCATTGTGTGCAAACACCCACAGCAACACCTATGGAACTCCCCTTCAATGCAAAGTGGTGTGTTTGACGATGTCCTATTTACATGGAGAAGAAAAGCTACACAGGGTGCCTTTTCCTCTCCCTGTAAATATGAAGGAGTGTCTGGCGCCATTACTATGTTACAAAAAGTGACATATTGTTGGTACAGGATGCTTCTTAATCTGCCCCATTAGTGCTTAGGTATTGGCACACTATTACAATAAAAACATATTGCTAGTTGATTGATAGAAAAATTGCATCAGAGTGACAGAAGGTAAGCACAGAGGAGTGCAAGAGGAGTGTCAGGGTGTTTGCTGGAGTGTATGGACACTGACTGGGGAATTCAAGGTATGAAAGATAAGTGTTTAGATGGTTAGAGAACTGCATGCATAGTGGATAGGGGTTTGAAGCAGTCCATGTGCTAAGGTCTGGATCACTGTATGAGTACTTGGGTACTGACTCAATGATTAGAGTATTGCCAGGAGAATGCCTGGGTGAATTTACAAGTGTTTGAGTTTTGGCGCAGTGAATGGATTAGTACATGGTGCTGAATGGGTCACTAGAGGAGTGCAAGGAGAGTGACAGGGTGTTTGCTGGAGTGTATGGACACTGACTGGGGAATTAAAGATTTGAAAGAAAAATGTGTAGGTGGTTAGAGGACTTCATGCATAGTGGATACTGGTTTGAATCAGTCTATGTGCTAAGGCCTGTGTCACTGCATGAGTACTTGGTTACTGACTGGATGGTTAGAGTACTGCAAGGAGAGTGCCTGAGTGAATTTATAAGCAGTTGCGTTTAGGCGCAGTGAATGGATTAGTACATGGTGCTGAATGGGTCACTAGAGGAGTGCAAGGGCAGTAGATTTTTAATCAGTTATGTGTCAGGAAAGAGATGAAATAACCACATGCTTCTGTCACAATGTTATGTGTTATGTTATGTTAAAAATACTTATTAAGCGCACTTACACCTAACGGTTTCATGGCGCTGTGAGCGGGGGAGGGGCAGACAGTTCAGCAGTGAAGTAACACAAAAAATATTTAATCATAGGCTTTATGAAACAGAAGATTTTTCAGGAGTGACCTGAGGCGAGCGTAAGAATTAGTTAATCTCAGCTCCAGGGGGAGTGCATTCCAACAGGAAGGGGCAAGAAACGAAAATCTAAGGCCACCATGTTTTTTGCATTTGAAGGTAGGGGTGGTGAGCAGAGCCAAGTGGGAGGAACGAAGATTACGTGACGGGAGGTAGTGATGAGGGAGAGAGGAGATGAACACCGGACCTTGGCCTGCCAATGTTTTAAAGGTGATACAGACTAATTTAAATTCACAGCGTTGGCCACCGGGAGCCAGTGGAGAGTTTTAAGCAGGGGGCGGACATGATGGTGTCTAGGTTGATGAAAGATTAAGCGCGCAGCCTGATTCTGCACCAACTGTAGGCGGTTTCGCTGATATGCAGGGATGCCTACGTAAAGAAAGTTGGCATAATCAAGCCTGGACACTACTAGGGCCAATGGAGCCAGAGTAAGGGCCTTCATGTTTAAAAAGCCAAAGATCTTACGGATTTTCCAAAGGTGGAAAAAACTAGAGGAGACCACCGCATTGATATGGGGCTTCAAAGAAAGGTCCTTACAGATAATAACTCCAAGGCTCTTGGCGGAGTCCAGAGGGCATGGAGGGGGACCAAGGCAAGAAGGCCAGAAATTAGAGCTCCAGGGATTAGAGACGCCACCAGTTAGGACCAACTCGGTCTTATCGGGGTTGAGTTTTAAATGATTGTTCTCCATCCAGTTGCTGATGAGGCACAGAGTAGTTATAGTGGAAATTATAAATAGACTGATCAGAGGAATCAATATCAAAAACTAGCTAGATGTCGTCAGCGTAGTTAAATGCAGTGACCTTACTGCCTTGCAGGGAGCGAATAAGGGGGGTCAGATATAAATTAAAAAGAAGTGGAGAGAGGGAAGAGCCCTGGAGGACACCGCAGGTCAGCTTAACCTTTTCCCCTGAGAAGTTAGAGAGACGGACAGCCTGGTGGCGATTGGTCAAGAAAGAGCAAACCCACTCCAGGGCTGTCCCCCGGATGCCGGCCTCTCCGACACGGTCGACCAAAATGTCGTGGTCGACCGTGTTGAAGGCGGCCGACAGATCCAGGAGCACCAAGGCCTGGCTGGTCCCGAGGTTTGCCCCTATCTGGCACAAGTGGACACAGACTCACAGTGTGATTCTAGACAAGCAAGACTAATCCCTGGACTTTAGCAGGAGAAACTCACTAGTCTGGAAAGGGTAAGGTGACTGCATTCATTCTACACATTACACTACTGCACTCTAGTATGAATGCCTGACTCATTCTGCGAATGCATAAGCAATGACTTGGTTCTAATACTACTGAAACTTGACAACAGGATATGCAGTTATATGTCAGCAAAGACATTAAGTAACTACATGCTTCTGCCACAATGGTTGCACAAGTGCCCACAGACTCACAGTGTGATTCTAGACAAGCAAGACTATTCCCTGGACTTAAGCAGGAGAAACACAGTAGTCTAATTAAAATCAAAGGCACCACATACAACACCTCACAAATTAGGAACTCACCTTTCAGATTGATTTGTAGATTAAGAAATATCTGAATAACACACCAGATTTTCTTATACAGAATGTCTGTAGTGCACTGCTCTTAGCAAAACCAAAACATTGCAACTTTCCCTCTCAATCTGAACACATATACATGTAAATATCAAATCACATTGCTTCCCACATTAATTCAAAAGCTAACACACATTTCTATTGGTTACACATTTCAACCCTTTCCAATTGACATAACTTTGAACCCTCCCTCGTTCTGCTCAATGCCTGTTACCATAGTAACAGTTCATGGAACACTCAACTTAGCACACAGGTCACAAGTTCAGCACACAATGTTGCAAATTAAAACAGCAAGTGTGCTTGACCTTTCCAAATATCAGCTTATCATATGTAATGTTCCTTTCAAACAGTTTTTATTAACCAATAAGAAACATGCTTTACAAACACAGAAACATGCACCCTAGTTTTCAGTCTATAATGTTCTCAAACAGTAAATCATTTCTCTTCTTTTTTTAAACTGCATCTTATCCACCATTTTTGAAAAATCTTATTTTTCAAACTGCCCATTTCACATACAGACACTTTCTGAGTGCATCCAGACCCCCTCTTCAAGATGCTTAGAGTGTGCATAGTGGAACACAGCTATATTTTTTGGAGCAAAAGGTATGCTGAAAACAGAGCTATTGACAAAGATTTAGCTTTGCCAAATGTAGACAATAAATGGATTGGACAGAGAGGATTAAAGTGGCACCAATTGATGCCATTGGTTAAATCCTTTTTGCATCTCCAACACCCTGACCTCATAATTGTGCACTGTAGTGGCAATGACCTAGGCACTTTGACTGGGGTAGGTCTGGAAATGCTTATGAAAGACACCTTTGCAGAATTGATGTCACGTTTCCCCCAAACTGCCTTTGTCTATGCTAACATATGCCAAAGACAGAATGGAACTGGTCCAATCAATTTTGTCCACAGATTGAGAAAGCTAGGAAACATGTCACATGTCAATAAAGCTGTTTCTGCTTATCTCAGAGATTATAGGATGGGGTCCATTTACAACAACAATCTGCGTTTTAATATGGACGGCATCTATAGGAGAGATGGTGTACATTTTACAGATGAGGGTAACAGAGTATTTCTCAACAACTTTAGACTCTGCATAGGTACTTGCTTGTAAGTACCTTAATCTCTCAATAAACACAGGGGCTCTTTTCAGAGCCACCCAAGATGTAAACATATAAGATTGATGTATATTTAAAAAATATTTTTTTTTGTTTGGAGTCGGGCACCCAGCGTGTTTTGGAGTAGTGCACCCATCACGTTCACACTAGGGGGTCGCACTGGGATTCGCGCACCCAGGGTGTTCACACCTGGGGTCCGCGCTGGGAGTCGAGCACCCAGCGCGTGCACAACAGGGGATGCCTGTTCTGCATCCCCTGAGCACCACGCTGGGTGCACGGCTCCTAATTTTACAGTAATTTCTTTTTAGCTCCTATCACTAATTTATATTCTCCCCGGGGACCCCATCCCCGGGGCCTATATACAATGTTGGGGACCGTGGAGGGAGCCCCAATGCCCCCACGGTCCTGCTATCTCCCCCGCCTCCTTTGGGAGCCGGCATTGCTTTTCCACATGGGGAGCTGCTAACATGCAGCTCCCTGTGTGGAAAAGCAATCGGGTTTGCATTTTGAAAGAGAGAGCGGGTTGCTCTCCTCTCTCTTTCAAAATCTAAACCAAGTTTTCTATGGCAGGGTGGGAGCCTTGGGGCTCCCGCCCTGCCATAGCAAACAGCAGTGTCCCAGGGGTGGGCACCCCGAGACACTGCAGGATCCGGTACTGGGGGTGGCGGTCCCCAGGGCCATCATTGGCTCCAGTATGGGGGCCACGTGGCCCCCTACCAAATAATGCAAAACCCAGGAGTGGTGGTCCCCGGGGCTTGGGGGTCCGTAACAGACCCCCTACCTTAAATATTTAGAGCCCCGGGGAGGTGGCTGTCCGCGGGGTGTGTGGGGGGGCTCGATCCCCCCCACACAGGTAGTTTATTTTTTCTAAAAACAAGCCCCGGGTTGTGGCTGTCCCCGGGGCTGCGGGGGCCATGAGCCCCCTGCAAATATATAAATAAAGCCCCAGGGGTGGCAGTCCCCGGGTCTTGGAAGCCGCCACCTATTTAAAATAAAAGCCCCGGGGAGTGGCAGTCCCCAGGGCTGTGTTCCTCCCCTCAAATATTTATAGAAAGCCCCGGGGTGGCAGTCCCTGGGGCAGTGGGGTGGGATTGGGGCTCCCCCCACACAATTTTTCAAATGCCCCCGGGACCTGGCCGACCCGGGGGCTGTAATTAAAACGAAGCGCGGTAGCCCACGCTTCGTTTTTTAAAATTTCTCAGCAGGATCCACGCCCCTGCGCACATTTTGCCGCTTAAAAAAAAAAAAACATTCGGGGGACCTAGCCGTCCTTGTGGGACTCCCTAAGCAGGCTTTGGGGGGTCAGGGTATTTCTACTCTGCCTCCTTTTTGCGTTTTGCGCTCTTGTTTTCCCAATTTCTTGTGCCTTGGTTCTACCAAGGCACAAAATGGCTGCTGACACTTCCTGGTATGGAGTGTTGACAGCCAATTAACATAAAGCTCGTGATCAGGAGAGTGCGTGCAGGGTGCGCACAGGGTGAGCGGATCCACCGTGGCCATAGATATTACTCTGTTTATTCCTTCATTTCTTAAAAACTATTGAACTGATTTACACCATTCTTAAAAAGGTCGCTTTCTGAGCCAAGCAGTATCTTTTTGCCAAATTTGGTGTAATTCCGTTTGGCAGTTTTTGCTATAACAGTGTCCAAAATTTCCTATGGGAAAGGGATTTTTATACCACTTTTATTTTTAATTTCTCAGGAACTACTGAACGGATGTACACTATTTAAAAAAAAAGGGCACTTCCTGAACCAAGGGCTACCTTTTGGCAGAATTTGGTGTAATTCCGTTCAGCAGTTTGGGCTATAGCCGTGTCTAAAATTTCCTATTGGAAATAACATTGGGGTCCCTGTTTTTCCTCTGTCGCCACTTGACAAATCACCCCAAACTTTCAGGCTAGGAGCCTACTGGAGCTGACCGTAAGTTTTGAAAATTACGCGAAGATTCATCAACCGGCGCCAAAGTTATTGCAAATAGAATGTTGCGGATTTCCTATGGAAAATAGGTCTTAACTATAACTACCTACTGGCGACTGCCAGTAGGTAATATGTATATATAATATATATATTTATATATATATATATATATATCCAAAGTTCCTGTTTCGCTCCACTAAGTTCTATGGCAAAAATGGATACAGACCACAAAGTTAAGTGCTGATTTAAACTTTAATGGTGCAAGTCGCCATGACGTGTCTCAGCCCCTCCTCGGGCCTTGATCACATGACATAGTTTGGCATTTTCATAGGCTATTTTAAGTGACTAGTGCAAGCGTAATCATTGACACGTTGTCCTTTGGTACAAGAGACATGAAAAAAAGATTTTACGATTTTTATAAAAAAGCATTTCATAAAAACTTTTTCACTTTATAACCCTGGCATGGTGGTAAAAATATCAATCATAAAACTAAGTAGTGCAAATTACATTCCTCAATCTTAGAAATGCATACTTTTGCTGACATACTTTTCAATGTCATGATATTGTCAAATACATTACGCCAAAGAAAGTTAAATTGTGCAAAATAGTGCTAAAGTGCAAACGTGTGTGCATATTAAAAATACCAGTGTTGTGACTCCAAATAAATCGCATAATTGCTTTTTATTAAGGGTGGGCGTAAAATCCGTTTCGCGGGCGAATTTGCGGATTTTCCGCGATTTCGCGATCCGTGAATCTCGCGAAATCGCGGTAAAAGCCGCGAATCAGCGGGGACGAATTTTCAGCCAAGCAAGGGTTACAGCAGCAGGTGCAAAAGTTGAACCTAATTTCTCTGTAACCTTTTACAAAAGGGTTACAAACAAATTAACTTCAACTTGGACACCTGCTGCTAATTGCTTCCTGGCGCCTCGTTGCCTACTTGCAACTATTCTCTGACCCTGCTCTGACCCTTGAAGCAGGGTCAGAGAATAGTTACAAGTAGGCAACGAGGCACCTGTCCAAGGAATTAACCTCATCAAGAAGCACTTACAGATATAAAAAACAGGAAGAAGGGAGAGGATGGAAAATACACCCATTTTGAGTTGTCAGGAGGGGTTAAACTAAAAGAGACCTTTACAGAACAATTTTCATATGCATTTTGCTAAAAATAAAAAGCTGTATGTTCTGTAGGGGCAACTCAGGAATCTGGCCCTTCAGAGATCCGGCCTCTCTTTCTTTCTCTCGTTCTCTCTCTCCCTCTCTCTTTCCCTCTCTTTCTCTCTCTTTCTATCTATCTATCTCTCTCTCCCTCTCCCATAAACGACTGCATGGGTAACTTCGCTATGCAAGCGGCTCGCGAAGACGCAAAAATCCCCACGAACACGCAAAAAACCCCGCGAACACGCTAAAAACGCAGCGAACACGCAAAAAACAAAAATTCGCACAAATTCGTGAATTTTGCGGATCGCGAATTCGCAAATCCGCAAATTCGCGGATCGCGAATTCGCAAAATTCGCCCATGCTTACTTTTTATCTTTTCAGTATACACTGCTACAGCAAACTTGTAAACTTGTAAACTTGCAGATTTATAGAGCGCGAATTGTTGCCCGGAGGCGTCCAAGCGCTGGGATAACCATGACCTACTGATGAACAGAGGAAGGGACCGGCAGTTAGTAGGCGGATGCGAATAAAAAGGTCTTTAATTGCTTGCGGAACACAGTGAGGTTAGGGTTGGCTCTGAGATGGAGTGGCAGAGTGTTCCAAGTCTTGGACGCGTTGTATGTAAACGTCCTTCCGCCGGCTCTAGATCTTTTTATTCTTGGCACCACTGCCAAGAAAGTCTGGCTGGAACGAAGACTTCGGTTTTTGGGTGTAGTGGGTAACTAGGTCACGGGTTATGTTGGGTCCCATGTCCCAGAAGTCTTGATGGGCTATGTATAGCGCATTAAACAAAACTCTCTGCCGAACCGGTAGCCAGTGAAGGCTAGTCAGTCCGGCCCTCACTGAGTGTCTACGGGGGATTTTGAGCAGAAGGCGTGCTGCGCAGTTCTCTACAATCTGCAGCCTGCGTAGGGTGTATTCTGGGGCGCCAAGGTAGAGTACATTATTAAAATCAAGGCGTGATTGAATGAGACCTTGAATGGCTGCCTGTTTGGCTTCCATGGGAAGGAGGGGAAACATTTTATTTAGCACTCTCATGATGCCAAAACAGGTGGCTGAAAGTTTTGTGGCTTGGACATTGAAGGATAGGGAACTGTCCAGCCACACTCCGAGGCTTTTGATGTTATTTTTGTGGGTTGGGGTGGGGCCTAGACAGGGGGGCCATGGAGAGGGAGGAAGGGCCGGATCTGAAGGTCCTAGGAGCATCAGCTCTGTTTTGTCCCCGTTCAACTTCAGGGATGATGACGACATCCAGTTCCTCACTTCCTCCAGGCATTCTCTAAGCCCGCCTGGCGAAATCGGTTTGCCTCCTGCGCCAGTGAGAACACCAACTGCGTGTCGTCCGCATATGAGATGATCTTGACTCCAAATGGGCGGACGACATTGGCCAGCGGTCTCATATACAGATTGAAAAGTGCGGGGCTTAGAGAGGAGCCCTGAGGAACACCACACTTTAGAGGTCTGCTGGAGGACACGAATTCGCCATCAAAAACCCTAAAGGATCTGTTCTCCAAAAAAGATTTAAACCATGCCCAGGCTTTATCCTTAATCCCCGCACTGGACAGGCGGTTCAGTAAGGTGTCATGACTGACCGTGTCAAATGCCGCACTTAGATCAAGGAGGATCACTGCCACTGATCCTCCTTGATCCAGGATTTTTCTCGTTTCCTCCGTGACCATGAGGAGAGCGGTCTCAGTCCCGTGTTTTGGTCTGAAGCCCGTCTGAGTGGGATCTAGTATGTGATGATCTTCTAGAAATTTCACTAGCTGTTGGTTAATATTTCTCAAGGACCTTGCTCACCCAAGGGAGCAGAGAGATGGGGCGATAGTTAGCCAAGTCAGACGGGTCCAAATTGGGTTTCTTGATTAACGACCTAACCCTGGTTTGTTTCCAGACAGTTGGTACAGTGCTGGAGGAGACGGAAGTATTTAATACCTCTCTGATGACGGGCAGGGTGATCCGGGATGCTGCCATTAAGATGTTAGGAGGGGCAGGGTCGTCCGGCGAACCTGATTTGACACTGAGAGCTAGTGATTCAAGGGTGGAAAGATTCAGTGGGGGAAAATGGGTTAAGCTGTGTCGAGCGGGGGGAGGGGGGAGGCTAGGGGGATGTTGGGTTGGTTAGATGAGTTGATGTTTGGGGAGGGAAAAGCTGAGTAATTCTTGTTTATTTTCTGATAAAAGAACTCGGCAATGTTATTGCACTGAGTGACAGATTTCTCGACATGCAACGCGGGGGATGGGTTTGTTAACTTTTTAATGATCTGAAAGATCTCTCTGAGTTTAGATTTGGCCTTCAAAATTTTGTTGGCGAAGTACGTAGACTGAGCTGCTTTTATTTGGGTTTTATACTCGCTAATAGTTTCACGGTACCGGGTTTTGTTGTCTGCTGAGTTATCTAGACGCCAGCGTCTTTCCGCCCTTCTACAAAGACGCTTTTTGTCCCTAAGAGACTGCGTATTCCAAGGGGCAGTTTTGTGGGGCCGCTTCAGTACGGTCTTGCTCATTGGGAGAGTGGTGTCAAGGGTGTGAGTGATCCAGTTGGTATAAGCCTGATTTGCTAGGGCAGGATCCTCCTGTATCTCTGGTTGTGAGCTGGCAAGTTTAATACACCAGTTGTCAACCTCGAGGCGCGACCAGGCTCGCCTGAGCCTAGTGGTGGGGGCAGGTGGTGGAGTTTTAAGCGAGGTCCACTTGAAGGGGATCAGAAGGTGGTCTGTCCAGGGCAGGGGAATGCCTGGGTCCACTGTGATGTCAGGACAGTTAGTGAAAATTGGGCAATCTTCTCAACTTCTCAGCAACTTCTCAATAGTTAGTTAAATCATGGCACTGGAGCCCCAGTTACCTGTTCTGAGCTATTTGGTCAAATGGTTGTCTCCATTACATTTTTGCACGTTGTTTTTCATTTATTACTTGTTTTGCATTTTTTTTATTATGTCTCTTATATTCTTTCAGTTTGATTACCTGGTGTAACCTGAGTTTAGGTTCGGAATTCAGTGGGATTGTTCTACTCATGATTATCTATGGTTCTCATAGTATCCCTGATATATCAATGACATTTCCCAATGTATACACAAATACCTAAGTATACATTACAATCCATATCAAATGAGCAATATAATATAATCCATGATAGATAGAGTTTGCCTAAATATAAATGTATGCATGTATAAATATGTAAAAATATGATTCTAAAATGTCAATAAATATTTGATAAATACAATTTAAAATCCATAGTCATAATACACTGATTAAAAACTTTTTCCTGTGTATAGTCTAAAATTTGCTAACATTTGTCGACATGATGTTAAACATTTAAAGGGAAGTAAAAAGATCCTCTGTTATGTTTAGCCCTGATGGTTGTTTTGTATTGAGCTCCAATATATATCTGGTTTCTAGCTGGTGCAGTCTGTGTTCTCTGTTGCTGCCCCTTATCCTCGGTGGTATCGAGTCTATAACATAGTACCTGAAATCCTGACTTCTAGACTGATGTTTGATCTTAAAATGGCATGCCACTGGGTAAGTATTGTCTTGGTTTTTAATTGCCCTCAAGTGCTGTAGAATCCTCTTGTGCATTAGTAACTTGGTGCTCCCCACATATTGTAGGTTGCACGGTCCAGATGAGACATACACTGCAAATTCGGTTTTACAGGTAAGTAACTTTGTTATTTTATGATTCCTGACACTAATTGGGGTAGTGTAAGTTGTCTTATTATCTCCTGATGGCACGCCTTACAGGTTTTGCATTTGAAGAAACCTGTATGTGTTTGCAACCAATTAATTGCCTCTATGATCTCAGAGCTAGTTTTGACCCCTACTGTATGTGATGAACGGTCTTTTGGGTAATCTCGGGGAAATCAGTATACATATATATATTTCAGATACTCATTCTTTGAGTATTTTAGTTTTTAGCAATTTTCAGTTACCAGTTTCACCTCAAAGCACCAGAATTCAGTACACAGAGCTATTGCCAAGGTATATTTTTCACAAGTACAGCAAAGTTTAGAACCCTTATTGACAAGTTACTTACAATATTACTTTGTGTTGTAGAAATCCACTATAACATGCAGATGACCTTGACCAACAGAACTGGTGAGTCAGAATGGCTGAGTCCTGTGTCTCTGTTGTCTCTCCTATCCCATTCCACTATCCACAATTCTGGCACTGTGGTCACTGGTGGAGATGGTGAGAGAGAATAGTGCATTGCTCTCATTGGATTCCAAGCACAAAGGTTAGCCAATCCTGATAAATGGCTTTCCAGTGTTTTCTGCAGAGCGAGGGTATATAGCCTAGGAGCATAGGTGGGTAGGCAGTTAAAAGAGAGATAGTAATTCTGGCTTCCACTAAAGCCTATGAAGCAACTGATAATACAAGGATTCAGAATCTAGGGTATCTACAGCTCACGGTCCGAAGTGGAACACATATATATCACCTACACTCATCAGGCAATCAGTGATCATGACAGGCTACATATATTTACACAGGGAGAACCAAAAGGTGTGCAAGTAAAAGAAAACATTACCCAATACTTGCTAGCAACCTTTGGTAATGACATGGCCTAATAATGGGGATGATACTCAACGTGATTAATGGAGAATCACTTTGAGTATACCCCTATTTCTCACATGGTTTAGTACACTCTTGTTAAGCACCATTCAAAATATGAAGACCACATCAGGTTAGTCAAAACAAGTACATGAAGATCAGGATGGCAGATGTCTATTCCACCAGGACTATCAACACTAGAGGCTGTATGGCCAACTGATGGAGCTTGTGCAGTCAAAGCTTTTGAGGTTGCATATTTTTCCAATGTGATAAGTACAGATATCCTATTGGATCATAATGGTGACCTGGATGTATAAGAGAGTTGGTATGGCTAATACAAGTAACATGCAGTTACAGTCACTTGAGTCTAAATGTTAAGCACAGGAGTGTTGGAAGACTAGCCAATGGAATCTGCATGGCTTCTGGAGGCTGCAGAGCAAGCATGGTTAAACTATAAGGGACTTGATAAGCCCCTGAAAATGTCATAGATTAACCCCTTAAGTGCTGCTGACGGCCAATGGTCGTCAGCAGCGCTACCTCCCCAGTGCTGCGCACGACCATTGAACGTCCATTCAGCACTAGTTCTAATGGACAGCGCAGCACTGGGGAGAAATGTTTACACGCAGCTAAGGTGTTAAGTCTAGTACCTCAATGGGGCGATTTTTAAATTCTGTAACATTTTGATCTATGTTACTTTATGAATTTGCCTAAATATGTACTATTCTGATCTATTTCTTAAAATAACCTTGGGAGAGAAAGCTCTACCAACAGCCACATATTATTTACTCGATGTTAGTAGTTTATTGCAGATTGACAAGTCACTACACACCACTTATTTCCCCGATAATATTTCTACATAGTGGTTTATTTGCAGAAATGTTATTGCCAGTGGGCAAATTTTTTCTTAGTAGGCTGCCACCTACTTACACCACCTACTTTGCACATAACAACCCGAAATGTTGCTGCTGGGGTTATATCGGACTGAGCTAGTTGAAGCTCCCTATTGGTAGATGACACACAGCAGAGTAGCCTAGGGCAGGTTGCTTACAGAAAGTCCCAAGTGCTCATGGCACCATGAGTTAGGGCAGGCCAGCATACACTACTAAGGTTAGACGATGCTGGTGCGCTGGGCAATATAGGAGCAGACTGCAGGCAACATGGGGAAGGAAGACTCACTGCTCACCATGGGGCATCTTTCACTGCTTGTTGGCTCTTTCTGGAATCAGGCCCCCTATGTCGAGACATAACAAAGACACATAGGCACTTGCAAGTGGACTGAGCATAAACAGAGGAAGGTGGTGGAAGAAGTGGGCTGACTGGAGCAGCGATTACAACTTGGGACAAAGTGACACAGAGGTGACATGATCATAGTGAAGCTCTAAGCCACACTTCATCTTCCAAGTTCTGCATGGGGCCAAACAGTACAAACACCACACTTGGATGACCCTCCTTGGGATATGTTCAGATCACAGGTGGTCAGAAATAAATGCAGGTGGGGGAATGGCCTAAGCATGTGGAAGATGGCTGCTTAGTTTGATGGCTCCGCTACCTGCCCTGCAACCTCGGCAATCCGGCTCACCCATCCCGCACAATAATGCCCTAACTGGGTTGGAGAGATCGAAATAAAGGCAGAAAACAACAAAAGCTTGTGAGGGTGCCTCTGCTCGGCCTGATTATCGTGGATTGCATCACCCGCTTGCGAGCAACATGAGAGACATCCTGTCAGCTGAATACATACCTTTACATTGCATGCCACACATCGCATGCTTTTACAACGGGGAGGTTGTTACAACAACCACGTTGTTACAATGCGAACTATTACATTGCGAGTCATTTCAATGACTTGCTGTAGGGGGCACGCTGGATTTAGGAATAGCATAATTTACTATTCCTACTCCAGTTTGTGCAACAGCAGGGAAGGTGTTGGATTGTAACTCCAACACCAGTGCTCCCCCTTTAGCAAGTCAAGTCGTTGAAACAACTTGGATGTAATGGTTTATATTGTAACAACAACAACCCCGTTGTAAAGGCGTGTGATGTAAGACATGCAATGTTATGGCTGTTTCCCACTTCTGAGGCCTACCACATATCAGTGCCCTGCAGTGCATCCCCCGAACTTGGCAATGGTTGTTCCTAAGCTCAAGTAAGCAGAGGACAGAGGAGGCTTGCACTATACAAATTGTGACATTAATAGCCAGGCCACATCACTTCCATTAAGTTAACCACAGCACCAGCTTAGCCCGGTATTTCTCCCTGCGCGACACTCACATACCCGAGCCACAACACGCTCCGCTACAGAGCTAGCTACTCTGCGCTGCTACATAGGCCAATTTGACCTGGACCAATGACATTGTAGTGCTGCAGTCCCACACTAACACAAAACTTGGGATACCGAATGCCAAGGTGGCTCACAGTGCTCCTCCCTGAGCCCCCTCCGGTGAGGCGGTGGGGTGCTGCGCCCGTTGACACGCTCTAATTTGATCAGCGGCCTCTGAATACGGAGTCCAGCAGCAGCCACGCCGCCTCCTCAATGCAGCATGGAAAGTCCTATTCGCAGCCACATGTAATTGCAGCAGCGCTGCGGGGAGCCCCATGCTATCTACTCCGCCCCTTTGTGAGCGCACGGCATAGTTTATACTGCTCCGGCCTGCTGGTATTTAAAAAGCAGTGACACCCAAGTGCAAACCTCCGTTGCAAGGTAGGGTTGTGTTGGGGACACCGTGAACCTGCAATACCTCTACCCTGTAAACCAGACCATCATCAGGCACTATCATAGCCTCTGAGCCGTGGTAGAGAAAACAAAATGGTGGCACGGTCCAGTCCAACTATACCAGAGTTAAGGCCTCCACCACTAGGATACAATTTTAGTATTATCAATTACCCAGCATCCTAGGTTACCATTGTTGTCTCCCCGAGTGCACTTGGTGCAACTAAGGGCTGACCTCTGAGGCGAAGTGAGGGTGTTTTGGGGGTGCTCTAAACCTGCAGTGAGTCTGGCCTGTAGACAGATTAGCACCAGGCAATACCAGAGTCACCGATTCCTGAGAGGGAAAAGAAAATGGCGACAACATCCATGTTGACATTCTGAAGGCCACTGACCCTCTTTTCTCTTATCCAATACCAAATGTAAGGCCATCACCACAAGGATAGAACACTAACAGTACCTCTTATTAACTTCAGAGCTCTCCTCACTGTGGCCATTGTATTGCGACTGTTGTTCTAAAAAATCTCCAAGTTGCCTGGTCAATACTGCAGCTATCATTAATCGTACCACAGAAATATGTCGCACTTACTCGAGCGTGCAAAGGTAGCTCAAGCCCAAGGGGAGCCCAAGACAACAAACAAAGTCTCTAGACCCAAGTTCAAATGACTGCCTTTCCCCAGCTCATACCTCAGTGCAATGTACCATGCTGGCTGCCTCCCAGGCAACAGTTAACATATGCAATATAAGAATGAGTTAAAAAATAGTGAAATTAAGAAACAATATATTTTAATTATATAAACAAATACATCTGTGTTATAGTAAAAAGTCATCAACCAATTACATTAATTGATACATATCATAAAATACTTGATTGAAAACAACAATAATAAGGGCAGAGATGGTTTGTTCTATTATTATTTTTGATATGTATCAATTAATGTCATTGGTTGATGACTTTTTACTATAACACAGATGTATTTGTTTATATAATTAAGATATATTGTTTCTTAATTTCACTATTTTTTTAATTCATTTCTTGCATTGCATATGTTAACTGTTGCCTGGGAGCTCTATTTTCCATTGTTCTTTACCCTGTCCCAGGAATTGAATCAATTCACATGCCATGCTGGCTGCCGACAGGAATAAAGTCTCAAAGGATCCTAGAGACAATAAATCTTCATTAAAGCGCTCCAAGGCGAAATCTCCACTACCTGACCCGAAAAAGCAGAATCAGGCGCATGTATGGAGATCATGCTGCAACACCTCAATGCGCTCTATGACCTTGCTCAAGACACTAAGACGAACATGGAAGCTGTCCTTAACCCCTTCGAAGCTAATGACGAGCTGGGCTCGTCATGGCGCTTACCTGCCGTGCGCGGATGACAAGGCCAGCTCGTCATGAATAATGGTGATTTTGGAGCTTCAGCGCCGGACGGGAAAACGCCTAGCAGCCATGTGGTTAATGAATGACTTCTAGATTATGTCAAGTAAAATATCGAAGCAGAAACTAGGATTGATGCACTGGAAGACTCAACATAAATTGAGAAAACCAAACTGGATAAGGTTATCTTTAAATTAAATCCCTCAAGAGACATCTCAGAACTGAAAGACTGCAACCGCGTATCTTCAGTCTACCAGAAAAGGCAGAGGAGGATGCCAACTCGTGTGTCGCCTTCTTGGAGGCCTGGCTTCCACACACACTGGGTATCAAACTCGATTTAGACTTCAAAATAGAACTGACGCATCGAGTCCCTCTGGGTAAACCACATTCGAATTCATCAAACATACATTCCAGAGCTGATATTTAGGCCATCAGGCTACTGCACATTGAGATCATAATCGTCCATATGAGAAAGGTCCAACAGATATCTTGGAACGGAGCAAAAATTAACATCTCACAAGACTATTCAAAAGAAACAGTGTCAGCTAGGAAAAGCTTCCTAGCTCTTCAACAATCATGTCTTCCACTGAAATTCCTTGTTCTTTACTGAACCAAAGGATCTCCAAAACTTTCTAGCCTCCTCAGCATCTTCCGACATGAAAATGAAATAACAGCAGTCATCTCAATTCACTGCTGTGCTCATCCCTCCAAAATCTGCAGCATTACCTTCTGGACAATCTCCATACTTTTCGTCAGCAAGATCCTGGGTTCCCGACATCATCAACCACATCATCTGGGCAAAGACACCATATTCCAGATCACAAGACTCTCATTTCAAATGCTCTCGACTTCCTGTCTTTGCTATGGCACTCGGACACTCTCCAGTGGTCAGGTAAGATCACTGAATGGCCATTAAGGCCCCTCCATGCATTCTCAACAGTTCCTCCAATATATATGCTCAGCATCATTTGATGTGTATTGTCTCTGTGATACATTACAAGAGATGCCGTTTGCTTAGTACAGTCATATTTGTTATTTCCACTGGCCACCATACGCCTACATGTAATATAATTAGACAGATTGTCTCACGGTTAGCATAAAACAGTGCACCCGCCTACTGTCCAAATATATTTGTTATTGCATCTTCTGATTTAACTGATTGCTTAAATAATGGTTAACCTAAGTATTGGTGAGGGTTGAGGTTCTGACGTCCCATGAGAGCCGGCATCTGTTGAAATCTGTTGAGGCCTGTGAACACAACGCGACTCTAGCTACTCTTGATTTGTCCTTCAAATGTTTGCCCTCCATCCCATGGAAAATTACCACAGCATCCATCATTTTGGTCCTTCTTATCCATAACTGCACCCAAACCACAAAATAGTGTATTTCTCATGGAATCCTTATTCTCTCATTACAATGCCTTTGCTCATCACAATGACAACACCTCCATGTACTTCACCTGCTCAACTAGTCAGGGTGAGTGATCACACCTTCGGGCCATCTGATCTACCCAACCAGCATAACACATTGACCAAAATCATAGACAAATTAACTCATAGCTGGACTCTCACACAAGATATCTGCATCTTCCATAATGTTAGTTCTATTTGTGGGGCGGAATAGCAGCTCAGCCGGATTGGGACAGCCCTCTGCCGCTCTGGCTCTGTTTACCCCAGTTAGAACATGAGTGGGGGAATGCGTCCTAGAGGTGCTCCAGGGGTGGGGGGAGTGAAGGTAAATAAGAGGTGTGGGGGTTTTGTTGCGTTTGATATAATTTTGTTGCTAATTTTAGTACTGCTGGTCCTCTCTCGATATTTTTTCACTCTTGTTCTATCCACTCTCCCCCAGCACGCTGTCTTCCATGGCTCCTCCGATTGGCCTATTAGTCTGTACAGTCCCTCCTTTCTCATGGCTCTGTCTCAGAACAACTCCCAGAGCTCTTCCCCTCCCCCACTCAGCGCTTACTCTGGACACTGACGCACACTTTCCATCTCGATCCAACAAAATGCATACAGCTTTTCACAAAAAGGCCCTCCGATTCCACTATTGTCCAAAGAATTTGCACCCTCATAGCATGGCATATTCCCTGAATATACTTTTGCTAAACACAAAAGGGCTCAATCAACCTGTTAAACGTAGTCATAGCTGATCACAGCAACAAACTGAAAGGTGACATCATTCTCCTCCAGGAGACAAAACTCAGATCTATACACAATGTGAAGTTCTACTGTCCATGGATAGTTGACATTGGTATCGCTCCAGCCTCCTAAAAGAAAAATGGCGTAGCTATGCTGGTCTCAAAAACATTCGGACTATTTGTGGTCTTCCATATCCATGACAAAGCGGAAATGTGGCTTATATCGAAAATTAAAAAAGGTGAGACATAGATCAACAAATATTGGACCTTTCCAGAAAACCTGGGCATTGTCGTGGGCGGTGACTTTAACCTTCCCATGGATGGCAACCTCTATAGAATTTTCGCACATAAATTTATAAGTGCCAAAGCTCACAAACAAATGAGGATTTTTTGAAAATGCAACAATTTGATAGATGTTGGGAAGCTTTATAATCCTACAGAGAATAACTACACATTTTACTCTGTTACACATCACTCATTCTCATGGATAAATTACATTATGTTGAGCAAACCGAAGGTTCACCTTACAGAGACCCCAAAATTGAACGCATTATGATCTCCGATCATGAATGTGTATCGATTCAATTAAGGCTCAACGGTACTACTCGACCACCCTGCCATCGGCGACTCAATGACGACCTTATTGATGGCCCCTCTAACAAAAAAGAAATACAAATGCTATAAATGCACTTCTGCCATGACCCACTGGGATGCTTTTAATTCAACTCTGAGATGGACTCCGATTCATATGGCCTCTTTAAAAAACAGAGATATTGCCGACGAAAAGAACTCAAAAGTTCTATTCAAAATCTAAACAGCCAACTCATACACTCTAAAGGCTCAGCACTCTTCCCCAAACTCCGTTTGGCACAATAAGAATATATTCAAATTCTGTGTCAGAGAGCCCAAAAGTGGATTGAAGTCATCAAGCTTTGTAATGCTTTAGCTAGCTGTCTGAAATATATGGAAAAAAAAGCACTCATAACAGCTATAAAAAAAAACAATGGTTACATCATCACATGCTCTCCTGACATCATAGATTTGTTTAAATACTTTCCTGAGGATCTTTACAACTTAAACTCCCCTGTTCTTCCTTCTAAAATTTACGAATGCCTTAACTCCTGTCAGTTTCCTTCACTATCTCCACAAGACTCTCTTGACAGCAATTAAATCCATCTCAGAGGAAGAGATCAGGACAGCCTCTTAAAATGGGGAAAGCTCCAGGCCCTGATGGCTACACAGCAACATTTTATAAAACACGGGTCAAATATCTGGTTCGGCGATGGAAGCCACCATCGCACTAATACCTAAAGTAAGGAAAGACTACCTAAATGTTAAAAATTACAGACCAATAACACTCATTAATATTAACTGTAACATCTACGCAAAAATTGCCGCCTGCACACTTCGAAACGGTCATCTAATAACTAATACCAAACTCACAAACGGGTTTTCTTAATGGCAGAATCACGGCGGATAACATCAGAACCTCCTGCCATGTAATGCAAAAAGGCAAGCTGATCCAATCACCCTCTGCAACTCTACCTTTGGATGCAGAGAAGGCCTTTGACAAGGTCTCATGGCTCTTTCTTAATGGCAGTTGACATAAATATCAGCTTGGTGAGGACTTCATACATATGGTCATGGCCCTTTACACAGGAACGTCCACAAGATTTAGGGTTAACGGCCACCTAACCCATTCTTTCACTTTGTTACAGACAACCTGACAAGGGTGTCCATTAGCCCCCCTGCTTTTTCTTTTAGTATCTTAGCCCTTAATATCAGCTTTCAGAAACAACCTTGAGATCACTGATATCCACTTTAACTCAATCAGACATGTAGTGAACGCAAACACAGACGATATTCTGCTGTTCACTGAAGATGCCTTCAATGCCATTCCAATCATTATGTCAGAAATAAATAGATATTCAAAAGTGACGAGATACTCCCTAAACAAAAAAAAGACAGAGGTTTTACCACTAAACACACTTTGCACAGTGGCGGTCTTCGGAGATCTAGGACTAAAATGACAACCTTCTGCCATTAAATATCTTGGCATCTAGTTCTCTTCAGACATCAAATACTTGTGGCGCTTAATAGGCAAAAAACTATCCAAACAAAAAATATCTCCTCTCCACGTGGTCTGCAAAAAACATCACATGGTAGGGACTGGTGAACACAGTAAAAATGATGATAGCACCCCTGATAAATTTTATATCTGGCATGCTTCCTGTTGCCTTACCTGCCACCTTCTTCAAATCCGTAGATATTGCCACTTCCGAATTTGTATGAAAAAAGAAAAAGTGAGAATCTCTATGATAATCCGGAAGAGGAACAAAAGCTCTGGTGGCATAAATACTCCAGACTACACCCAATATCAAAGAGCGTTCCTGATCACCCAGGGATCCTGGTGTTTGAATCAACATGATCCCAACTCCCGCTCCCCCCCGCCCATGGCTCTCCGTTGAAATAGGCCTCACAACTCCCCTACCTCTTACCTCCATTCTCACGATGCATAACCTAGCGAAAGTCCCGTAAGATAACTTTAGATCGATTCTGTTGAACACAGCATCCTCACTCCTCCAGCTCGATAAACGCTTTACAGGCAAACTACAAGGTTTGACCCTCGCCTCCCTTTGGTTTAACAGTCAGATCAAAATCGATGGGAAGACAGTATTCTGACCCAGTTGGTCCCACAAAGGAATAAACAACATAAAAGGCCTTGGTTCTAGTGACAACCTGATCCCCTTCTCTAACCTACAATCCAGCCATGGCCTACCTAATACTGACTTCTACAAATTCATACTGCTCAAAGGAGTCTTGGTCTAGCTGAAGCTCTTGTGTAAACAGACCTACAGAACTTAGGGCCATATGTATGAACAGATTTTCCCATAGACCCAGAATGGAATTGAATTTGAATTTGTTTATTGCACAGTTAAAAAAACTCAAGATTTTACACAAAAATTAAAATAGAGATTAAAAGTATTTTGACTATGTAAAACTTTTCCAGACAAAAAGATGTTGCACATTAATAAAATCTCAAAGAGTCTATAATCAGTTCGTGGGTCTTCCTATTGATCACTGCTATTATTAGTTGTAGTTCTTGTAGTTATAAGGCTGTTGCAGGATCACACATAGACACAGAATGGGGAAAAACCTTTGATACATCTGGCCCTTACTATCCACCCTTAATCACAGAAGCCATACTGCCTCCCACTTATACAAACTCCTTGACACTAAAAACGGGCAATCTGTGAAACTATTTATCAGAGAATGGAAACCACACATTTCACCACCCAACAACTACACAATAATGAAACGTACCAGCAAAAGATTTTGAAATCTCCTTTTGACTTGAACATTTCTCCTGTCATAGCACAGGCCTGATTCTGGTCTATCCACAACATCTACTGGGCTCCAGACAGATTACACAAATTGGGACGGAGGGATTCCCACATGTGGTGCTACGGGGAGGAGATAGGGGATCTTCCTCACAATTTCTTCACATGCAAACTAGCACATACACTCTGGACAAAATCCAAGAGCTAATACAGAAGGTCACAATAAGACCACTAGTTATCGACTTCCTTACAACTGTGCTAGGACTTTAGGCTAACCAGAACGCACTGCTCTTAGACCGACATACAGCCTCGTTACTTGAACTGCTCTTGTCTCTGGGTATAAAAAAACAATACTTTCAGATTGGAAATCAACTTCTCCTAGTGCCTATGACAAATGGTAGAACTTACTCTGTTCAATAAGGAGTGCGGATAACGTGATGTACCCCAACTCACATGACTACTTAAGTCCAAGACGTTTCTGGGGTACACTCGATAACTTTCTACAGGAACACAAACCCCCATTGGCCCGCTCCACCCTCACTTAGGATACTGCCCGGTGCCATACAAAGTGTATAGCCCAGGAATGCCCAAAGGAACTACCCCACCTCTGCACTTCTGCCTCTCTTTCTATTTCTTGCTCTCCCCTTCCTTCCTCTTCTTCTCTCCCTCCTTCTCCGACCAGCGGACTGATACATGCAGTACAATCCACCCCATAGGTTCATAACTTACAGCCCATCTAATTACCGTGCAAGCCTTCATGGTTTGTGTGCCTACCGTGCTTTCATGTTTCTCGTGCTTAGCATGCAAGCATTTGTGTTCATAAACTACCTTCCATCCGGGACAATTTATCCCGTTTGATAACTCCCTTCTTCTTTTACTTAGCCTAGCCACACAGACTATATGGCCGCTCCGATATTTCCTTTACTCAATCCTACCGACTGAACCAATAAATTGTTGCTCACGATACCCGGCTTTGCTGGTACTTGGAATGTATTGTCCACTGTACTTATTCTTTTTCTTAGTTTTTTGTACTTTATATATTCGGTACTTCTATGTTCCATGTTTATTTTGAGCCTTCTGGACAGAAAATAAAAACGAACTAAAATTAAAAAAAAAAGAAAGATGTGCGGGTGCCGCGAACCCACAGTCACCGGCTCAAAGTAATCACAGTGTTCAAATATCACAAAACACCACTTGTTTCTAATTTCCCAACTAATATTCTTGAACGGGAACCGCATTGTAAGAGGGATGCCAGCAATCTTCTCATGTCTCTCACTAAAAAACAAAATGTTCTGTTTCAAACCAGACTGTAGTGTTAAGAGAGGATTTGGGGTATATTTTGTTTTTAGAGAGGAAGGGGCAAGAGAAAAGGGTAGGTTTATGACTGGGAGAGTTTCCAGAGTGCTCAATGCGCACTGAATAGCACCCATCCATTCATGGACTTTCCTTTAACAAAATAGTGCATTCTGGGAATTACAGTCTTTCATGGATTCTGTGGCAACAATGAGGCTAAACACCTGAGAATGATTTACAAAAGAAATAACAGGATTTGGGTATATGGATTGCAGCGTTCTGGCAACCCTAACAAATCAGTATTTATGTCCATCTTATCTCAGGGCCCTCTCACCCTGGAGGGGGCCCCATCATCTTGCATAGCTTCACTGGGAGCCGGCCAGCCGTCTAAATATCAATCCCATTTTCATTTCATCTCCAATAAAATGTTATGTGTTTATGAAAGCTTTACAATCGCTGGCACAAAAACAGCCCCTGGTTGACAGAAAGCAAGCCAAGTAATGGCGGCAGTGTTATGATTTGTCTAAGTAAACTGCCTTCCAAATGGTCAACAATGAGGTCACCATATGTGAGTTGTCAAAACCTAATGCAGTGAACAGACTGATTCAGCCTTCCAGAGACTGAAAAAATCTTTTTCGAAAGAAACCCGAAAACACAATTTTCTACACATGACGTAAAAAAATATATTATCCAATGGTATAAAATGGGGAATGGCAGCACTGGGTTGTCTCATTGCAATTGCAGGTGTAACAGGCACTTTCTCCGGCTCGATCCAATTTGCGAAATTAATATGAAAGCTTAAATAAATATTCAGGGTTTAGCAATTGTGTGGATATAGCTAAATATGTCAGGTGTTATAGAAATGAAGTATTTTAACGATCTTGGGATAGGTTAGGAATGAATTACCTTGAGGTACTAGAATGTGCTTCGTTATGCCAGAGACGTTTTAAGCACATGCAACGTGTGCAATTAACCAGGCCCCTAACCTCAAAGGAGCCCCCCCCCCCTCCGGTAAAATGAGTGGTACAGCCCAAATTTCTGCCATAATAACGTTGCTTAGAAATATCAGCTTTTTCAGTGGTGGCTTATACCTGGAAGCGATTTACAAAAGGGGGTGGTGATGAACAGAGTGTCTGAGTTAAACAGACCACTCTTACCCAGTCCAAAGATCAGGGCTTGATCCATCACCGTTATTTATCTCACTGCCCTATCCCAGCTCAGAACCTGGCTATATGCAAATCAGTCTGTCCCTGGCCCAGTGCATCATGGGAACAGGGCAGACTAAACTACCAAGCCAATTCTTCACCAGAAAGGAGACAAGCTACCGGGGACCGGTTTCTGGCATTTCAGCCTTCTTCGGCCCGGCTTGCTTGAATCCTGATGGAGCAGTGAGAAAGGGACTCATGTCTGAGTATACCCTGCCACACCTATAGTGGCCAAAAACGATTTACAAAAGGGGGTGGTGATGTAAATATTTTTGTCCACCCTAAGCGTGGAAGGGTATTCTTAGATGTGAGACCCTTGCTCATTGCACCATCAGGATTCAAGCAAACCGGGCCGGCTGTAATGCCAGAAACCGGTCCCCGGGAGCTTGTTTCCTTCCCAGTGTAAGAATTGGCTTTTGTAGTTTGGTTTGCCCTGTTCCCATCATGCACTGCGACAGGAACAGACTAATTTGCATACAGCCAGGTTCTGAAACTGGGATGGTGCAGTGAGCTAAAAAACGGTGTTGGATCTAGCCCTGATCTCTTGACTGGGTGAGAGCTTTCTGCTTAATTCAGAGACTCTGTCCCTCACCACCTCTTGTTGTAAATATTATACCTGGAAGCAGCAGTGGGGCAGGGGGTTTGATCTTGTTAAAAATAAAGAAATCATTTACCTCCCTTCCGCTTGCCGACCGCTACTGCCTCTCCTGCGTTCTCTTCCTGGCTTCCTGGGAGAAACAGGAAGCACCAGGGCTCCCACGCTCTCCGCAGCCAATCACAATGCTGCATTGTGATTGGTCTGAGGGCCATGACATGGTGCTCAGCCAGGGGCTGGAGGGATTGGCATGTTCTCCTTGCAGGCTGTAATGCAGCCTGCAAGGAGGACATACTATATCTGCGCATGACTGTTCGGCCGGCCCGAAAGGGCCGGCCAATTACTCATGCTCCTATAGGGAGTGCAAACCACTCCTCCCCCTGCTCTGAGCGAAGCCCACCCCACAAACACACTACAACGGGAACAAACAAAATGATAATAACCTCAAGTTATTAGCATTCTATTTGTCCTTTTTTCACACTGCATAAAGCAGTGGGGGGACACTCCTCCGCTTAAGCAACTTGCCTCTTTTTCTAATTTGACGGCTGAGCAAACTCAGGGATATATGACTAAGGGTTATTGTCTCAGTTGCTGCTTGTGCAAGTAAGCACAGTGGGGTGGGTGGGGTGCGGGAGGGGTGGCGGTGGGAGTGGTGGAAGTGACAAAAAATGGAATAGGGAAAATAAAATAAATGAATAAATAAAGCCACTTACCATGCGCTCGATGCATCGCCGACTCGAATATTTTCCCTATTCCGTCATTTGTCACTTAACCCCCCACCCAACACCACCAAGCTTACCTGCATGAGCTGCGACTGTACTTATTGTATTTTCTCCAAATATTCCACACATGTCATGTGTGCTGCATTGTCTTGCATGTAAGAATTGTGTGAAATGTTCAAGAATTTGTCTAGGCATAGGATTCTGTATTGAAGGGGTTTGCTTTCAGTACAAATCCTATGCAAGACTGCCTGTGCCCACCTCTGCACCATGGTGCAAATGTTGTGCGTGGCACTATGCAGCCTGTCTGTGCATCATCTCAGGGGTAGTATGCATCAGTAGGCCATATGTAGCAAATATGACTTTGCACTACTTTCTCTTCCTCGCACAACACAGTTCAGCAAATTTGGGGTCCGATGTATCAAAGGGTTTTGCCCATTCTGTGTCTATGGGGAAATGTGTTGATACATATGGCCCCTGGTTTCTGCACTGTGAATTGCTAAAAAATAATAAATCTTACTCTTGGTGTGCAAGCCTAGCTTTGACCCTCTCTATTAACGTCTTCCGCTAGCTGTACTTCTCTATGTGCCATAATCCTCTGTATGTAAGCTCTACCCCACCATTGTCTACCTCACCTGTCTTTCAATATACCCAATATCAAGGGATGTGCCCAAACAAAACAAAACAACTCCTACTACATGGACCTCAATTAGGGGTCACCAGGGGTAGCAGCTGCTAACCCAGGCTTGCTATTTGCAACCTCCGCCACTTCTTTTGCAACCCCTCATTTCAACAGGCCACAGTCAGAAAGGGATCACTGATTTATATTTGCATTTTGAAAACAAATTGAATGCAAATGAGATTGCCTTTAAAAGCTTGAAATACTTAAAAGGCTTGTGATTTTCTTCTCTGCCTATCATTTGTCTGACACATGCAAAAAGAACAATTGATGGACAGAATATAGAACAATGTCATGCATTCACCCCATTACAGAGATCCAGGCATAAATCTATAGTTTTTCTGCTCCCCATACATTCCAGTTTGAACCCAGCCATATGCAAATCAGTCTTGACCCTGCGCCCAATGGGAACAGTCCAGTCCAAATTGCCAGGACAGGTCCTCACTGGACTGGAAACAAGGATCCTAGGACCAGTTTCGGGGTTTCACCCCTCATCAGCCAGGATAGCTTGACTCCAGGGTCATGGAGAGCACGGACCCACATCTGGGCATACCCATCCCACTCGGGGCGACAAATGCAAAAAGAACAATTGATGAACAGAATGCAGAACAATATCATACATTCACCCTAGTACAGAGATCTTGGCCTAAATCCATCATTTTCTTTGCTCCTGATGCCATTCCAGCTTGAACCCAGCCATATGCAAATCCGTCTTGACCCTGCGTCCAGTGGGAACAGTCCAGTCCAAGCTGCCAGGCCAGGTCCTCCCTGGACTGGAAACAAGCATCCTAGGACCCTTTTCGGGGATTCACCCCTCATCAGCCAGAATAGCTTGACTCTAGTGGCACGGAGAGCACAGGCCAACAGAGCTTTATAACTTTACTTGAATCCAAGCCACCTGTACTTGTTTTCAGTTTTGTTCAGCCAATGCTACAAAAGCAGTAAAATGACACAAGAACTTTTTCTTTATTTTTAGACGCACTAAATATCAATTACAATTCTACAGCTTGCTAAGGTTTAAATATATGTATATATAATGTATTTAGAGTTGAAACGAAGAGCTCTATCATATATACCACAAGTATTGGTAAAGACAATTGGTCTCGCCTACTCAAGAGCTATTCACTTTGCCAATATGTGTTTTAACTATGTTATACCAGTGTGGTTTCTGTTTAGTGTGGCTTAAAGTTAGTGATATAAAGGAGAGTGGAGTGTCATAGAGTGGTGTGGAGTACATAGTCATATACTGGCATGGCATAGAGTGTCGTAGAGTGGCATGCGGTGTCATGGAGTGCCTAGAGTGGTGTAGAGTGGCATAGATTGTTGTGGAGTGTCACAGAGGGAGTGAAGTCAAGTGGCATAGAGTGTTGTAGGGAGAAGTGGCCTAGACCAAAATGGAGTAGCACAGATTGGAGTAATGTAAAATGGAGTGGCATAGAGAGGAGTAGTGTCATAGGGTGGAGTGACATAGACTGTCTTAGAGTGGAGTGGCATACATTGTCTTCGTGATTGCACTTCTCCTGAGGCGGGAGCCGGGAGGCTAGATCCCCTTTAGCAAATAAATTGTGACTCTCCCTGTTAAGCACCGCATTTTATTAGCGCTTCGCGCTTTTTAAAATTGACACTGCTGCTTTTATCGTGTTGTTGTAATAATTTGCTTAAACTTGGTGTAAATTGACCTTAAAGGACCGTAGTGAGCCGCTTCCTCATGCAGAACAATTGCATGACTTGAAGCTTTTCTCAGTGCTCCCGGTCTGTCTTTGAAACACCCTTGAGGCGCAGACTCCACGGGCGCCATCTTTGAACGGGGCCTGGACAGCGCTCTAGTGGCTGGGCGATTTGGGCCCAACCGCTACAAAAGAGCTTCTCACTGTCTCTCCCCATTTCGTGATTGCACTTCTCCTGAGGCGGAAGCCGGGAGGCTAGATCCCCTTTAGCAAATAAATTGTGACTCTCCCTGTTAAGCACCGCATTTTATTAGCGCTTCGCGCTTTTTAAAATTGACACTGCTGCTTTTATCGTGTTGTTGTAATAATTTGCTTAAACTTGGTGTAAATTGACCATAAAGGACCGTAGTGAGCCGCTTCCTCATGCAGAACAATTGCATGACTTGAAGCTTTTCTCAGTGCTCCCGGTCTGTCTTTGAAACACCCCTCGAGGCGCAGACTCCACGGGCGCCATCTTTGAACGGGGCCTGGACAGCGCTCTAGTAGCTGGGCGATTTGGGCCCAACCGCTACAAAAGAGCTTCTCACTGTTTCTCCCCATTTCGTGATTGCACTTCTCCTGAGGCGGAAGCCGGGAGGCTAGATCCACTTTAGCAAATAAATTGTGACTCTCCCTGTTAAGCACCGCATTTTATTAGCGCTTCGCGCTTTTTAAAATTGACACTGCTGCTTTTATCGTGTTGTTGTAATAATTTGCTTACACTTGGTGTAAATTGACCTTAAAGGACCGTAGTGAGCCGCTTCCTCATGCAGAACAATTGCATGACTTGAAGCTTTTCTCAGTGCTCCCGGTCTGTCTTTGAAACACCCCTCGAGGCGCAGACTCCACGGGCGCCATCTTTGAACGGGGCCTGGACAGCGCTCTAGTGGCTGGGCGATTTGGGCCCAACCGCTACAAAAGAGCTTCTCACTGTCTCTCCCCATTTCGTGATTGCACTTCTCCTGAGGCGGAAGCCGGCAGGCTAGATCCCCTTTAGCAAATAAATTGTGACTCTCCCTGTTAAGCACCGCATTTTATTAGCGCTTCGCGCTTTTTAAAATTGACACTGCTGCTTTTATCGTGTTGTTGTAATAATTTGCTTAAACTTGGTGTAAATTGACCTTAAAGGGCCGTAGTGAGCCGCTTCCTCATGCAGAACAATTGCATGACTTGAAGCTTTTCTCAGTGCTCCCGGTCTGTCTTTGAAACACCCCTCGAGGCGCAGACTCCACGGGCGCCATCTTTGAACGGGGCCTGGACAGCGCTCTAGTGGCTGGGCGATTTGGGCCCAACCGCTATAAAATGAAGCCCTCCTCTCGTCCGCGCAGCGGGCGGGTGCAGCGGGCGCGCTGATGGCGCGCCGGAGGCACGCCAGAGGCAAGCCCGTCTGGGCCCGTCCGGGCCAGGCCGGGCACAGGGCCAGCCACTATGCCCACTTCCCGTAGCCACCGAATCAGTCATTCACGTGACTATCTCCTACAATTCGATACGGCCGCCCCTACCTCTTCCCCATCACCCCCGTCGCAGGGTCAATCCCCACGAAAAACCATTCGCCTCTCACCTAACCTTATTAGCCTTGCTCTACTTAATTGTAGATCCGCTTCCAAACATTCTTTAGAAATTAAATTACTAATCTAAGACGTTAAACTGGACATACTTTTCCTTACAGAAACTTGGTTGACACCTCATTCCAAGGCTGACATCGTTAACATGCTACCCCATGGTTACCTTATACAACACCAAAACAGACTGAAGGGAAAAGGAGGTGGTATAGCGATTGTTTACCGAAACACCTTCATATGCAGGCCACAAGAGGAGGAATCGAAGACTGCGAAAGCGTCCACTTTTCCCTCCAAATAACTCCCAACAAATCCCTCTCGGGTACCCTCTTATACCGACCACCCGGCAATCTAGGAAACTTTGTCGGTTCACTACTAGACTCCACGATCTCCTCCTGTTCCTCAACCTCTAATTTCATCCTGCTTGGAGATTTAAACCTCCATTTCGAGGACAGTTCAGACAAAACCGCACGGGACCTCATTTCTGAACTAAAGGCACTTGACCTACACCTTTTAAATTCAGAGGCAACTCATACAAAGGGTCACCTTCTAGATCCTCTCTTCACCAACCTGTCTAAAATAGAAATACTACCCTCACTCCCGCTGCCATGGTCTGATCACTCCCTCATTCCATTCACTTGGCAAACTACTCTAAACACTCCCCAAACCGCGTCTTCCAGAGAACAGGACAGAATCTGGTCCAAACTCTCATTTGAGCGTTGGACCCAGGAATTGATACGCTCTGACCCTCCCGCAGACCCTGACCCCGTAAAAGCAGATGAAAACTTCACTAGATGGCTCACCTCCACTCTTGATGTAGTCGCTCCCAAGAGAAATCTAAAGAAAAAAAGCATGACCTTCAAATCCCCATGGTATTCCCAAGAACTAAGGAACCTTAGAAAAATTTGTAAAATTCAAGAGCGGAAATGGAGGAAAAACTGGGACCCCCTCATCAAAGATGAATACAAAAAAGCAATGAGGACCTACAAATTAGCCCGAAAAACAGCCCAAGCCTCCTTCTTCGAAGAAAAAATTAAAAATGCATCTAATTCATCCATGGAGACTTATAAAATAGTCAAAGAGCTACTCAAAATCCCCAATCCTCCCTCCACTCAGCAACCTACAGTCACTAGATGCAATCAAATAGCAGCCTTTTTTCAGAATAAAATTACAAACATCCTACAAACCCTCCCACCTAAACCTGATAACAATCTCCCCATCGAATTGGTACCCTCCACAACCGGCCCGACTCTAGACAGTTTTCACCAGCTGTCCAACGAAGACTTTTTGAAAACTCTTTCAGGCATGAAAAGTGGTTCACCCACTGACCCAGCCCCCATTCGTATCCTTAAACAAGTCGGACCAACTATCTCATACCTGGCAACAAATCTTATTAATGCTTCTCTTAGCCAAGGAGTGGTCCCCCCTAACTGGAAACATGCAATAGTCAAAGCTCAACAAAAAAAACCAGGTCAGGACCCTTCAGACCTTTCCAACCTTCGCCCAATCTCTCTCTTACCAGGTATGAGTAAGATCGCAGAGAAGTTGGTCAACCAGCAACTGTCGGCTTTTCTTGAAACCAACAATCTCCTTCGCCCCTCGCAAACAGGTTTCCGTCCAGGGCAGGGGACCGAGACCGCTCTCCTGAAAGTAGTCGAGGAAGCCAGATGCATCTTGGATTCAGGGGGATTGGTTTTACTGATCCTCCTGGATCTAAGCGCTGCATTCGACACAGTGGACCATAAGATCCTGATCCAGCGACTACTCAACCTAGGAGTGAGGAACAAGGCGCTCGGTTGGCTTTCATCCTTCCTGAAGGACAGAACCTTCCAGGTCTGTGAAGGGAATATGCGACGGACCTTCTCCTCCTCCAGTGTAGGGTTCCCCAGGGCTCTTCATTGAGCTCTACACTATTTAACACATACATGGCCCCCCTGGAGGATGTGGTCACTCCCTTTGGGATAAAAGCCGTCACATACGCTGATGACACCCAAATGGTTGTGTCCTTTTACCTTGAAGGCGAAAAGCTAAAAAACCTCCATGACTGTCTTGAAGGAATCCATGACTGGATGTCTAACTCAAGTCTGAAACTTAATGGCTCCAAAACCGAGCTTATGCTGCTGGGACATCAAATATCACCTCTTCCTCCCGCCATGTGGCCATCATGCTTAGGTCCCCTTCCTCAGCCCAAGACGGAACTCAAGAGTTTAGGCTTCTGGCTAGAACAAGATCTATCTCTGAAAACACAGGCAAAAAAAACAGCTGGTACCTGTGTGGGTTTACTTCGTTCAGCCAGGAAGATTCTCCCACTACTCCCCGCACAATCACAAAAAATGCTTATTCAAGGTCTAATATTATCTAGATTAGATTACAGCAACGCCCTCTTCCTGGCGGCCCCAGAAGCTACCATTAATATTCTTCAGAGACCACAAAATGCTGCTGCAAGGATTCTGGCAGGAACCCCTCGAAGAGCATCAGCCAAACCAGCCCTAAAGGCACTTCATTGGTTGCCGATCCGAGAAATGGTCAAATTCAAGGCCCTATGCACCACCCATAGAGCCATGCAAAACCTAGGGCCTCCGATGCTGAAGACCATGCTCTACCCATACAAACCCAACAGGTCCCTTCGTTCCTCCCAAAGTAACCTGGCCACTGTCCATAGAGTAAAGAAAGCCCGCACTGGAGGACGCCGCTTCTCGGTTACAGCTGCAACTCTATGGAACGCCCTGCCAACCCAGCTACGCGCCGAACCCAACCACATGAAATTCCGGAAGCTACTCAGACTCACCTCTTCCCACAATAAATCTGTCCCCTCCCCCTCTGCCCCCCCCCTCAGTTGTATATGCAATCTCAGCGCTGGGACGCTCCCGGGCAGCCATGCGCTATATAAATCCTGCTTTCATTTCATTTCATTTCATTTCATTTCATTTCTTAAAGTTGAGTGGCATGGTGTGTTGTAAAGCGGAGTGGAATAGAGTGAGGTAGAGTGGAGTGGCATTGAGTGGAGGAGTGAAGTAGAGTAAAGTAGTATGTTGTAGAATAGAGGGGAGTAAAGTGACATGAAGTGGCGTAGAGGGAGTTCCATAGAGCATCTAAGAGTGGAGGAGAGTGTTGTAGAGTGTTGTCGAGTTGCGTAAAGTGGAGTATGCATTGTGTGGTAGTGCACTGCCCTTACAAACAATGCATCTTCAAGTGTAATAACGATTACATTTGCACAGACATACAACTTACTGATAAAGATATACAGAGCACAAAAGATAATGTGTAAAAATGTCATCACCTAGGCCCAGATGTATCAAGATACCCTTTAGCGATTCTCAAATAGCGATTTTTAAGGAATCGCTATTTGAGAATTGCTAAATGGTATGTATCTAGAAATTCGCTATTTTTAGCGATTTCTTAAAATTCCTTAATTGCGATTAGCAAATTGCTAATTGCAATTAAGGAATAATTTCCCATTCATTTCCATGGGCCAGGAGGCCTATAGGAATGAATGGACAGTTATTCTTAATTTGCGATTCGCAATTTGCTAATCGCAAATTGAGAATAATTTCAAGGGTGCAAGAGTGTCTGAAGGACACCCTGCTGCACCGCTGAAATTGACATGTGTGCGCATATGGCACACATACATGCCCTAAGGGCATGTATGAGCATCACATGACACCTTTAAAAATTTCAAAAAGTGTTTTTTAAAATAATTCGCAAATTACCACCAACTACAAGTTGGTGGTAATTTGCGATTTCTTAGCCTAAATTCGCAAAGCTTAAATGCTACATACATAGCATTTAAGAAATCGCAATTTGCGATTCCATAAATGCTTGCGCAAAATTAAGGAATTGCAAATTTTGCGATTCCTTAATTTTAGGTGCGATTTTTTGATACATCGAATTTGTCAATTTTTTTGTCACAAACGCTGCTTTTTTGCGATTCGCAGAGTTTGCGACAAAAAAACGGATGATACATCTGCCCCTTAGTGTATTAATTTGTTTTGATTGTATTACGATATTTGTTTCCACCACACTTCAGAATTACCAAGCAGTGTGTTTAATTTCTAATTCAGATATATTCTGAGATATCTGTCCAATTTATTTACAGATATTTACATTTTGTTGTGCAGTCTTTTGTCCAGAACACCCCCAGTAGCCAGCATGATTGTCACAGAAATCCTCTCACTTTGAAGTCAGAGAAAGAAAGGTAAACACCAATCTCCCTCAGAAGACAGATGCTGATATTTGGCCTCTGTCTTTCAATGTGAAGCTGTTGGAGATGGCCCTTTTTGCAGGATTATCCTCAAACATTTTGCTTCTTCCTCCTATTTTTTCCTGACCTGTCTTTGTTAGTTTTAGGACTCTGGGCACTTTACCACTGCTGAGCAGTGCTAAAGTGCATATGCTCTCTGTGTAAATTGTGTTATGGATTGGTGTTTCATGATTGGCATATTTGGTTTACAAGTAAGTCCTTGGTACAGTGCACTGAGAGCACCCACGGCTGCTGCCGGTAAAAGCGCTGGGGCAGTGGGGCCGGGAGGGTGGGTGGATTTCAAGAGATGACCATGTGAGAAAATGTATGATTTATTTACTTTTCCCTCGTGGTCGTTTCTCAAAATCCCCTCCACCCGGCCCCACCGCCCCATGGCTATTACTTACAGCAGCCACGGCTGACTGAGAGTGCCAGGGCCTGTAAATAAAATGCTACTAGTGGGCCTGCAGCACTGATTGTGCCACCCACAGAAGTAGCCCTGTAAAGGTAACTCAGACCTGCCACTGAAGAGTCTGCGTGTGGTTTATAACTTTGTCCCCTAAAGAGAAATTCCATAGGTAGGAGAAGGGATCTCGTCTATGTGCAGGTTACCAAATTTACAAACTTTTTGAGTGTCAGACAAGGATTAACATGAATGTATTTACAAACACAAACTTTAAAAAGTTCTCATTCATTTATTAAAAATATTTTAAAAAACAACAATACATTGTCTCATTTACATTATACATCTTGTTGTACACACATCAATTACAGATATTATTTGACTTAGTTTAAAAACTTGAGTATCTAAACTTTGCTAATCAGCATAGTTAAAAAAATCGCACTCTAGTGTTTTTTTCTTTTTTTTATATAAAAACAGAGAACAAACAAACTGTTGACGCCATGTTTCGGTGCCAAAGACAATTTTGCACCTTCTTCAGGACTTGTTCATTACAATGATATCTAAAAAAGACATGTTACAATAAAGTCCATTAGATCCTGTTTGAGTCTGACATTTGCACATTGAATGTTTTGCATTTTTATTAACTTTTCCCTTCTATTTGGTAACCCCGCTAGATCTTATTGGGAATACTATACATCAATTCACACTTGTACCAAAAGCCTACACTTTAGCATTGCTCATAGAAGACATGTCTAGTGACTTTTCCACCTATCACCAGGATGATTAGTCCTCAACTGGCTTGATAGGACACAATTTTAGTGGTCTGCAATTAATTTACAAAGACCTTATTGGGAGTACTTTACATCAATTCCCACTTATGTTAAAATCCTACACTTTAGCATTACTCATAGAAAACATGCCTAGAAACTTCTTCACTTATCACCAGGATGATTAGTCCTTAACTTGCTTTATAGGACACAATTTTAGTGGACTGCATTCAATTTACAAAGAGATGGGGGCAGTGCAAACTTCTATCCCCCTTTGGTCACAAAGTTCCACCCGCAAGGACCACTGTGTTCTTACGCAGGTTTCTATTTCCTTCCTGGCACACCTTTCTCAGTCTTAGGAGCAAGTAGTCTCCAGTAATATAGGCAGAAGATGTTCGTTGTTTACTCTTCTGTATACTAGGAGGAAAAAATGGGAGCCCTAATTTTAGATTCCTTGAATTTAAAGTAGATTTGCTTAAGCTTTTTCTTCCCCGTTTTTTTAAAACTTTTTTTTAATAAAATTTACCTTTGACGTTTGATTCATTATGTTTCATTCAAAGTTGATTAATAGAAACTATTTTCAATCCTAAATGGGAAAGAAATCTTTATAGTACATTTTCCAGATTTGAAGTAAGCTAACTCTACCGATTTATCTTAAATTTGGGTCTTACCGATCTTTCCTTATTTTGTCATGGGAAATTTGGGGGACGTCTCTGGGAGCTAACAGTTGCTGCTCTTTAATTGTTCTTCTCTATAAATCAATTTTACATTTTAGACTTCGAGATCTTTATTATTCTAAGCCTAATATATGCTATTCATATTCATTTTTTCAAGACGATCTCACCTCATTTGTTAAGTAATGGTCTGCTGATGATTTGATATCCTCTTTTTCTTTTGTTAAATATGAAATCAGGGACCACTGTTTTGGAGTATTATCAATCTACTGCCAACTGTGGAGAGATGTCAAACAATATACATATCACTAATGGGGCAGTGTTCTATGCCTGTTGCCTCTTTCTCAAAGCCCAACTACCTAAATTCTCTTTACTTGTTTGTGGTAGCTGATCTGCACGGCGTCCTCCCTCTTCATGGATTTTCTGTGAGTGACTCCCTCTTTGAGATTACTGGTTTATATACCCCCTTAATTGGATGATTATTTGCACCTGGCCTTATTCTTTGCACCTTGAGCCTGAACCTCACCATTCTTTGCGAACACGGCGGCCATTTTGTAGTGGGTTTTTAACAATGTTGTTTTTAACTTGTATCTTTTTGTGTGAGTATTCTTTTTTATTTTTCATCCTCCTTTTCTTCTATCATAATAAACCTTTTCAGAGTATTATTGTACAGACATTTACAATTTATCGAGGAATTCGATAATATTGGTCATTTATACTAGTCGAACTCGGACATCGCTATACATAATAAATATGGCGGCCATTTTGTAATAGATATAAAACATTGGTTTTTACCATAGGTTGGTCTCAATTTCTACTTTATATGGTGAGATATACTATTTGTATCTTGGTCTCTGCTACTCTCTACTACTCACTCTCTACTACTCTCTCTCTACTACTCTCTACTACTCACTCTACAACTCACTTTCTACTACTCTCTACTATTCTCTCTCTCTACTGCTCACTCTCCACTACTCTCTACTACTCAATCTCTACTACTCTCTACTACTCACTCTTTACTACTCTCTACTACTCACTCTACTACTTACTCTCTACTACTCTCTCCTACTCACTCTCTACTACTCACTCTCTACTACTCTCTACTACTCACTCTACTATTCACTCTACTACTCTCTACTACTCACTCTCTGCTACTCTCTCTACTGCTCTCTACTACTCTCTACTACTCACTCTCTACTCTCTACCTCTCTCTACTTCTCTCTCTACTAGTCTCTACCTCTCTACCTCTACCTCTCTACCTATACCTCTCTACCTCTACACCTCTACCTCTAAACCTCTACCTCTCTCTACACACACACATATACACATATATATGCATATGCATTTATATATGTGTGTGTATATATATATATATATATATATATATATATATATATATCTATATATATATATAGATATATATATATATATATATCTATATATATATATATATATATATATATATATATATATATATATATATATATATATATATATATACCTACTGGCGGTCGCCAGTAGGTATATATAGTTAGGATTTTTTCTCTATGGGACTTTTGAAAATTCTATGTCTAATAACTTTGGCGTTTGTGGACGGAATCGGCTGAAATTTTCAGGAAAATGGCACATTTTGTTTCTGAGCAGCCCCTAAAAATTTGGTGGGGCTTCATCAAGGGGGGGCCGAGAAAAAAGGGTGTCCCAAAACGCGTTTTTCCCATTCATTTTTCCATAGGGCGTTTGGCCTCACTTTTAGCTCGAACGGCTGAATGGATTTGCACGAAAATTGGCAAAATTGTAGGGACTGTTAGCCCGATGTGCCTTTGCTGGGTCTCAATATATGTGCTCCAGTGGATTTTGAGAAATCAATGTTTACAAAAACAGATATATCTGTGACAGCGTCCCGGGTAGCGCTCCGGTTCGCGAACTTTTCGTGTAACGGAGCTTTGCGAAGCGAAGCTGATTGGCTCTCCAGTGTCTTTCAACATTCTAAACAGTCCGGAGCGGCCGCCATCTTGTCTCTCGGTAGGATCGAGAGACAAGAAGAGGAGAAAAACGAAGGGGGAATTTAATGAAAGGGGGAGAGGTAGACCCTTCTTGACCCCCTAGGAATGATGTTGAGGTTATTAAAGGGTCCCGTGGGGCAAATAAAAAAATATAGATTTTTTGCGGTAGAAGCGCTTTCCGGTTCGCGAACCGGGTAGTGAACCGGGACGCGAAACGGGAATTCGCCATTTTGTGTCTCGATTTAATTAAATTACAAGATGGAGGAAAAACAATGTGAGAAATGGGTATAAGGGGGTACGGGAGACGTATCCTGACCCCCTATGTTTTCTGAGGGTGGCTGAGGATGCTCATATATGTTGATACTTGTCTTCCAGCGGCTGCGCGTGAGCGTTTTTTTTTTTTTTGCTGCGTGACGTCTGTTAACGTTCGATTTGAAGGAAATCAGGAAGTGTTGACCGCCATTTTGACACTGCTGCGAGTAAATATATTGTTAAAAATAATTGTTATAAATTAATCCGTATTGATAAACATTGTCTGCGCTATCTTGCTTTTTTTCCAATGGCACACTTTTGTCATGCACGGCAGCCATTTTAGATGACTTGACCAGACCCACTCTCTGCACGCCGCCGATCGTGACGTCTGTTAACGTTCGATTCGAAGGAAATCAGGAAGTGTTGACCGCCATTTTGACACTGCGAGTAAATATATTGTTAAAAATAATTGTTATAAATTAATTCGTATTGATAAACATTGTCTGCGCCATCTTGCTTTTTTTCCAATGCCACACTTTTGTCGTGCACGGCAGCCATTTTAGATGCCTTGACCAGACCCACTCTCTGCACGCCGCCGATCCTCAGCATGGCTCCCCACCCTGGCAAGCATCTCCCCCACGCACTGGTCACCCCCGCTCTCTGTCTTATGCATGGGCCATAAACCTTCCCCTCATCTGCGCTTCTCTTCCCTGAGAATCACACCCTGTGCCCGCCCGACACCTCCCTTTCACCCTATTCACTACCGCACCCTCTGACACTCCTCTTCCTCTGTGTCTGATTGTCCAGGCCGGTCCCAGGCTATCACCTAGCCCTGCGGATGTACTTTATGGCCTCAACTGTAAAGAATCACCCCTCTTCATAGGAGTTACAGTAGATCAAGGCCCCCACCCGATGAGATCCGTCACACCACACGCGTTCCTACTATCTGATAACGATCCTGTATTGTGATTGGGGAGGGGATTCTCACTGTGAGGGTGTGTGGGACCGAGCCTGAAGCAGAAGATTCCAGGGATGCCTTTTTGTACATCAAAGTCTTCACAATTATGTGTCACATTAAAAATATATAGCACTCCAACAAAGTAGTAGGATTATAACACTTTAATAACTTATAAATATATACAACACACCAAAAACAGTAAACACGTTAAAAAAAATTTTTTAAACAGAAGCAACAATGGTCAGTAGCGGTCTGTTGTGCGAATAGTCCGAAGGCAGCACAACGTGCTGAGTTCTGGACGGCACCCAGGTGATGTCCTTTACTTGCCGCACTGGTTTTGGTATCCTACAATGCTGCTCCGAAAAATGGCGTGGGGCGCCCCGGGGGGGGGGGGAGGCGGCGTGAACGGGCCTCCCCAGCTGGAAGCTCGTCTGCTGTAGTGGGGCGCCCTTTTAGCGTTTCACTTGCCATTCAGCGGTTTTCTGCCCGATTTTGCTGCACTGTGCCTTGTCAGTAGCGGTCTGTTGTGCGAATAGTCCGAAGGCAGCACAACGCGCCGAGATCTGGACGGCACCCAGGTGATGTCCTTTACTTGCCGCACTGGTTTTGGCATCCTACAATGCTGCACCGAAAAACGGCGTGGGGCGCCCCGGGGGGGGGGGGGGGGGGGGAGGCGGCGTGAACGGGCCTCCCCAGGTGGAGGCTCGTCTGCTGTAGTGGGGCGCCCTTTTACCATTTCAGTCACCAATCAGCAGTTTTCCGCCCGCTTTTGCTGCACTGTGCCTCATCCACCATTCAGCTGTTTACCGCTCGCTCTTGCGGCTACAGCGTCTCGCTCACCATCTAGTTGAATTGCGCCCACTCTTGCGGTGCAGCGATAGGCGGCTGCCACAGGACTCTTAAAATGGCGGCCGGCTCTTCGGATTTGGGCCTGGTCCACTAAAATGGCCCTGGGACACCTTGGAACTCGGACGCTTGTCTGCTAGGGCTTGGGCCCCATTCTCGAAAGCGTCCCCTCAGCCTTGAAGATTCTACAAAAGTCTTGGGAGCCCCCGACTCCCGCAGGCTTCCGGTGGGGAGCGGCTGCCATGATTGCTTGCGGAATGGCCACGACGGAGCTGCGAGATGGTGGTGCTCTCATGCTGAAGCCAGCTTCAGTCTGAAACATCCAGAAACACTGTAGACTATCAATTCGATGAGTTCCGGTGGAGCCCCAACGTGACCCGGTAGGGAAGAACTTGCCCTCCCCTTTTTTGAATGATGGTTCTTGTTGCCGGTCCCCTCTGTTGTCATCTAACGGAACCTTTTTGGATTGCCGAGTGAGAAAAAAAAAGGTGGGGCTTTCATCGTTTGGGAAAAAAAAATGTTTTAATCCAATGAAACGTGTTATTTTTAGGTCATATGATCAAGCATTTCATCATTAGGAAACCAAAAGTAAAATGAACCAATGAAAAGTTTTATAAACAAGTCACATGACCTGTTATGCGGCTTTGGGCTATAAAAAGCCTACAAAATCCGTTGGCCTGTGAGGCGGCGTCAGTAGCGGACCGATGTGCGAATAGGCCGAAGGCAGCACAACGCGCCGAGATCCGGATGGCACCGAGGTGGTGTCCAGCAAGTTGCCGCACTGGTGTGGCCATCCTACAATGCTGCGCCGAAAGACGGCGTGTCCAGCTGAGTTGCGGTCACTCTTGCTGCTACAGTACGCCGAAGGCAGCACAACGCGCCAAGATCCGGATGGCACCGAGGTGGTGTCCAGCAAGTTTCACTGGTGTGGCCATCCTACAATGCTGCGCCGAAAGACGGCGTGGGGTGCCCGGGGGGGGGGTGGGTAGAGGCGGCATAAACGGACTCTTCCGCCTCCCCAGGTGAAGGCACCTCATCTGCAGTGGGGCACCTCTTAGCGTTTCACTCGCCTTCCAGCAGAGTTCTACCCGCTCTTGCGGCACAGTGTCTCATCCTCCATCCAGAGTTCTGCCCGCTCTTGCGGTACAGCGTCTCGCCCGCCATCCAGCTGAGTTCCGCCCGCTCTTGCGGTACAGCGTCTCGCCCGCCATCCAGCTGAGTTTCTCCCACTCTTGCGGTACAGTGACTCGAACGCGCCGAGATCCGGATGCCACCGAGGTGGTGTCCAGCAAGTTTCACTGGTGTGGCCATCCTACAATGCTGCGCCGAAAGACGGAGTGGGGTGCCCGGGGGGGGAGGGCAGCGCAAATGGGCCTCTCCCTCCTCCCCAGGTGGAGGCACCTCATCTGCAGTGGGGTGCCTCTTAGCGTTTCACTCACCTTTCAGCTGAGTTCCGCCCGCTTTTGCGGTACAGTGACTCACCCGCCATCTAGCTGAATTGCGGCTACTCTTGTGGTGCAGCGATAGCCGGCTGCAACAAGACTCTCAAAATGGCGGCCAGCTCTTTGGATTTGGGCCTGGTCCACTAAAATGGCTCTGGGACACCTTGGAACTCGGACGCTTGCCTGCTAGGGCATGGGCCCCATTCACGAAAGCGTCCCCTCTTTTGACTGATTGTTCTTGTTGCCTATTTCTTCTGTTGTCATTTAACGGAATATTTTTGGACTGCCGAAAATGGTTTTGGTCCGACTGCTGGTTGGTGGAGACATTTTGACTATATCCTGGACCTGCCCGGCCTCGCCCAAAATGGCGCCGGTATAAATGGGACTCGTAACTCCTTGTTGTGTACTGGTTGCCCAACCTTGATATCACGAGATACGTATGCAGTTTTGAAGCACATGGCGGGCGGGGACGAGAATTGATTGAACATTTTGACATCCCTATTGATATTAAGTTCTGATGTGTTATTGATTACTGTACTATTGAAAGTTCGAATTAACGTCACCCATGGTACTTGCCCGCAAATGTATATCTAGATAATTTTATTGTAACTGGCCCTGTCGTACTTTAATTATAAAATGTACGTCCACCGATTCCGCAAATGTTAGACACCTTAGTTCTTGCAATCTAATGGGTCGCCCGTTACGTTCTTCTACAGTGTAAATGTTCCCTCATCATACACGATTCCAGTTTGCTCCGTGGCCGGCCCACGTGGTTATAGGCCCGTATTTGTATACTGGCATTTTCACAATAAAGGTTTTTAAAAAAAACATGGTAGTAGTACCTACATTGGTAAAGTTTTGAATAACAGCCACTGTTTTCGAATCAGTAAAAGGCAAGTGAAATAAAGCAGTCCAATTACATGACGGTTAAAAGGTATAATACGCAGGAACGCAGTAAAGATAAATGGTCATGGGCTGTTGTGTTTTCTACTCCTGCAACATAAAGTGATCGATAAGAATCTGATATTCATGCCTATCAGCGACTAAGACAGCAGGCCGAGCCTCTTTTGCTCAACGGCTCCCTCATGGGACAAAGAAACGCCCTTTTTCGTGAAAAAGGAATATTTTACTTGCAGGACAGTTGTAAATTTCCCGGTAAAATACATTAGCCTGGAACATTGTTAGTGATAAACTGTAAATGCATCTGGGTCCTTTGCTTTACAAGTCAGAGTGAGAAAAAAAAAGGTGGGGCTTTCATCATTTGGGAAAAAAAAAATGTTCGAAAGCAATGAAAAGCGTTATTTTTAGGTCATATGACCAAGCCTTTCATCATTAGAATACCAAAAGTAAAATGAACCAATGAAAAGTTTTATTAACAAGTCACATGACCTGTTATGCTTACGTTATGTGCTGCGCGCGCGCTCTGGATCGTTTCCGGGAAGCTGCGCCTTGCGCACCGGAGCACTTCCGGGTGCGCTGACGCAGCGCGTCATATGACGCATTACGCGACAACGCAGGTCCAGAATATAGTCAAAATGTCTCCACCAACCAGCGGTCGGAATACAACCCCTTTCAGCAGTCCAAAAAGTTCCATTAAATGACAAGAGAAGGGACAGGCAACAAGAACAATCAGTCAAAGAGGGGAGGGCAAGTTCTTCTCTACCGGGTCACGTTGGGGCTCCACCGGAACTGATCGAATTGGTAGTCTACAGTGTTTCTGGATGTTTCAGATTGAAGCTGGCGTCAGCATGAGAGCACCCCGTGGCTACGTCATGGCCATTCCGTGAGCAATCATGGCAGTCGCTCGCCACCGGAAGTCTGCGGGAGTCGGGGGCCCCGGTGACTTTTGTAAAATCTTCAAGGCTGAGGGGACGCTTTTGGGAATGGGGTCCATGCCCTAGCAGTCAAGCGTCCGAGTTCCAAGGTGTCCCAGGGCCATTTTAGTGGACTAGGCCTAAATCCGAAGAGCCGGCCGCCATTTTGAGAGTCCTGTTGCAGCCGCCTATCGCTGCACCGCAAGAGTGGGCGCAATTCAAGTGGATGGTGGGCGAGACGCTGTAGCCGCAAGAGCGGGCGCAACTCAGCTGGTTGCGTGAAGCGCTGGGGTGTACCTGAAAAACCTCCACCTGGGGAGGTGGGGGAGGCTCGTTCACGCCGCCTCTCCCTTCTAGTGCATCCCACGCCGTCTCCTGGCGCAGGAATATGTGATGGTCGGACTAGGGCACCGCAGGACGTGTCTTCAGGTCAAACGGATTGTGGGACAATGTTCAGAATGGAAGAGTCACCAAAAGGCAAAAAGTTCCGCTTCACCCCGGGAGCCGGCCGCCTATGTCGGGGGCGATCTCAGGCCACACCAGGGCAACAAGACTTGGGGAGGGGGTCGGCGCCATCACACCGCCCCTCGGGGGCCTCCGTCAAGCGGTTCAGGGAGGCACCTCATCACATTGATTTCCAATGCAGTCAGGTCCACAAACAGCCCCCATTTAATTTGAGAATAGTGAAGCTGCAGCAGGTGCAAATAAACTTCAGACAGTGTTACAAGCGCTGCTCGGAACCCTCAACTATGGCTCCCAACATCCAGGACTTATGCCATTTGTGCAAGGCAGTGACATTGAAGTAACTCAGGGACCAAGGAACATACCATATCCAGAGTCCTTCCCACAGCGTCTGCCTTCCTTGTTACCTAGTTATGGTTCTTTCACTCCCACTCCAGGGTTTTAGTCTGTGGATGGAAAACCATGAACCTACACTCACGTATGAAAATGTTACTATTGATGCTTGACTGAGGCCAAGGAGATCAGAGTGCATGAGTCTCATGCTCGATCGATTGAGCTAGCCGGATCAGGCAACAAAAAGGTGGTGGTGGGGGTGGCGGCATCAGCAAGGCATCCTCACACACAACTTGTCGGACATCAGCTCTGGATGTACTGGGGACGAGTCTTGGCGCATGGTGTCGTCCCCGGGCAATTTGCACAACGGTTCTCCACCCCTAGGCCGCCAGCTATGCTACCTCGACAGGAATAGTGATGGATGTTGCAGCAGGCTGCCATGTAAATAGTTATTTAATAAAACGTTTTACCCTGTTACTTTGCTAGTGTGTTGTATATATTTCTAATATTTGCATAGGGTTTGTCGTTATTTTGGGCGGGGTGGGTGGCGGAGCCGAGCTGTCTTGCAGCCATCATGGTGTCGAGCTCAGTTCATGTCACTAGTTTCGTATTTCTCATGAGGGGTTGTTCCTAATGTTTCTATTTTAGCGAGGTCAAAAAGAGATCCCATTAGTGGCCTACTGATTTTGCTTGATTCCTTTTGTTTTTTTAAACGATTTTTCACTATCTGCAAAGACTAAACAGAGTATTGCGACTCTGTGCTTGTTTGTAAATAGAGAATGAACCAAAGAGAACCAATTCTAAAACAGTAAATGCTTGGATAATAATCAATGAAATGGAGAGAGAAGCAGGCACGACGGATTACAACGGGGGCATAGGCCTGCGTTACCTACCCTTCACTATCTGCAAAGAGAGAATACTCCTAAAAGAAAAGAGGAGGGGGGGCAGCGTTCAAAGCACATCAGCGTGCATAAACACAAAAATGTTTTTATCTATCACGTACTTGACATTTTAAAGCTTTTCATATTTGCTATTAAAAAAACCATTGAAATTCACTGAAAAAACCATAGGTAATAGACCATATATAGTTAGGAATTAGCATTTACAAAACCTTGAAAATTCACTGAAAAAACCATTGGTTATAGACCATATATAGTTAGGGATTAGCATTTACAAAACCTTAATTTACTCGCACAAAACCATTGAAATTCGCATATATAGTTAGTTGCACCAACTATATATCGCGCACCCGCAATCCACTGCTGATGATGTCACATATTACATCATTCATGACATGGTCAGTGACATCACTGATGACATCACTGATGACATCTCAAATGACATCACTGATGACATCTCAAATGACATCACTGATGACATCACTGATGACATCTCAAATGACATTACTGATCACATCACTGATAACATCATTCATGTGATAATACGATGAACCTCTTCAGACTCTAATATAACCTTAGATACAATCAGTGTAAACAGACACTCACAGATTGTCACTCATCCATGGAGTTACTCATACATCTAGTCAGTCATGAAAATAATCAATCACTCCTCCATTTCCTCAACTATACAGTTATACACACCTTACTAATTCAAACATATTCTAACACATATTTACTCTCTTATACAATCCCTGATACAAGTTCACAATGATCCATACAGCCACTCACACATTCACTGGCTCTTATGCACAGTTATTTATATATTCAACTCTCACATGTACTGTGCTTTACATATGTACTTAGTTTGACATGTAGCACTGAGATATCCATTCACTCACCAATACACTCATGCACACAGTCAACTGCCCATGCAGCTGTTTCCACATGTACTTTTGAACCCATACATCTAGTGAATCAACTGCTCACACATCTATGCACAGAGTCATACACCTCCCGGCCACCCACACACATACTCAGTCTCCCATACAAATACTTGGGCAACCAATCAATAACCCATATAGTTACTCATATAGCTACTGATTAACACATGCAGCAGTTTACAGAACAACAGACATAATAATGCACAAATTAAGACAGTTTAGTCACTAACCCATGCACTTAGTGAGACACATTTAATCACTCACTCATACAGTCAGTCATGCACCTACTAAATCCTTCATCCAGACACTTATACATCCACTCATTCTTCAATATGTAAGACATATTTTAACTTTACAGAAACATACAGTCACTGGGTGTTGTCATCAGTGATGTCATCAGTGATGTCATCAGTGATGTCATTTGAGATGTCATCAGTGATGTCACTGACCATGTCATGAATGATGTAATATGTGACATCATCAGCAGTGGATTGCGGGTGCGCGATATATAGTTAGTGCAACTAACTATATATGCGAATTTCAATGGTTTTGTGCGAGTAAATTAAGGTTTTGTAAATGCTAATCCCTAACTATATATGGTCTATAACCAATGTTTTTTTCAGTGAATTTTCATGGTTTTGTAAATGCTAATTCCTAACTATATATGGTCTATAACCTATGGTTTTTTCAGTGAATATATATATATATATATATATATATATATATATATATATATATATATATATATATATTTGTCACACACTCCTAGAAATCGGCTCCAGGGTACAAACGGCCAGCACTCCAGTGTCAGTGTTCTTAGTTCATTTTATTTCCAAACCCCCCAGCACCCTCGACAGACGCGTTTCGCACAGGGCTTCGTCAGTGTCATCTGTGTACAAACTTGCTCGCCATATTTAAACCATCCGCCCTTTTTGCAGTCATAGACATCGAAAATGGTGTTTACACAGATATTCTTGGCGGCCATCTTGTAGTATATACATATATACATCGATATTTACATGGTTTACGCTTGGCGATTAATAGAAAAGTGCTCAGTGCAAGTGAATTGTGGTGAAGTTTGACGTTTGACAAAAATAAGTGTTTTTTAGAGACTGTCACCTATATACATTATTTGAACAATTTAGTGCTCAGAGCAGTACAGAGAAAACTTTCTCTGCATTCTTCATGAGGGGGTGTATCCCCAAGTTGTACTATTTATATATATATATATATATATATATATATATATATATATATATATATATATTACCTACTGGCGGTCGCCAGTAGGTATATATAGTTAGGATTTTTTCCCTATGGGATTTCTGAAAATTCTATGCCTAATAACTTTTGCGTTCGTGGACGGAATTGGCTGAAATTTTCAGGAAAATGGCACATTTTGTTTCTGAGCAGACCTTGAAAATTTGGGGGGGTTTTGTGGAGGGGGGGCCGAGAAAAAAGGGGGGTCCCAAAACGCCTTTTTCCCATGTTAATTTCCATAGGGCGGTTGGACTCACTTTTAGCCCGAACGGCTGAATGGATTTTCACGAAACTTGGCAAAATTGTAGGGACTGTTAGCCCGATGTGCCTTTGCTAGGTCTCAATATATGTGCTTCAGTGGATTTTGAGAAATTAACGTTTAAATCAAGATATATATCTGTAACAGCGCTCCGGGCAGCTATCCGGTTAGCGAACCTTTCGCGTAACGGAACTTTGCGATGAGAAGCTGATTGGCCCTCCGGTGTCTGTCAACATTCTAAACAGTCCGGAGCGGCCGCCATCTTGTCTCTCGGTAGGATCGAGAGACAAGAGGAGGCCAAAACAAAGGGGGAAATTACCATAAGGGGGCATAGTAGATCCTCGTTGACCCCCTAGGTTTTATGTGGAGGTTTTAAAAGGGCCTAGGAGGGTCCAAAAAAAAAAATTTTTTTTTGCGTGGTAAGCGCCAAGTTCGCGAACCGGATAGCTTTCTGGGCAGCGAACTTTATGGATAAAAGAATGAAAGACTTTTCTAATACTGTATGTTAATTGTTTGTTGTTTTTCTTGTTTTTTTTTGTTTTCTTTATTTATTTATTTTTTTTATTATGATTGTGTTTCATACTTTATTAAATTTTCTAACATTTCATTGTCAGAAATGTCATAATTTATTATAGGGTGTAATTGTTTTTCATTTTGAAGCAAGTTGTCTACTGCTTCAACACATTGTAGAAGTTCGTGGTCTCTACTGTCATCCATAAAGTCATCAAGTTTGTCTTGGCTGCTCTCCTTCAGTTCAATCGAAAATGAAACTTGCTGCTCGCCTTCCATTTTGCCTGAAATTTGGATTAAAAAAATATATATTAGTAGAGATAGGGCACTGTTGGGATTAATTTTAGATAGGCAGTTTTTATCAGTGAATTTATCTTTTGGCAGTGTATAGTATGAGAGTGGAAATAGGACTAAAAAAAAGTGTATGTGATTTAACCAAGACACTACTACTACAGAGGGATAGTGTATATGTAGCAGAAAAAGTCTACTATATTAAGTCATAGTGCACAATATATTAAATTATAACTTACCTTCACAAAGAAGTTGAAGTTTTTTGAAGCTTTTGAAATAGGAGGTACAACAAGAAGTAGTAGTCAAAATGGCTGTGTTTCCTTCTCTCCCTTTATATATATACAGGTATATAACCAATCAAATGTCAGGTAATAAAAGTAGAAAATGAAAGTAACATTTTCATTGGTTGTCAATTCCAACAATTCAGATGTGTTTTGTGAAGTAATTTACCTCACGGTACTTGGAGAGGTCTACAGGCTAAATGGCTAAATGGAATTTCAATGAAATTTGTGAGAATGGAAGGGATTGTTATGTAGTATGAGCTAATCTATATTTGGTGAGAGTGTTTCTAGTCGTTATTCTGTAAATTACTTTCCCGCCTTTTTTTAGGACCGCTTTCCGGGAAGCTGCCCGGTTAGCGAACCTTAAGCGTCACGGGAGTCCACCATTTTGTGTTTCGTTCGCATTAAGATACAAGATGGAGGGCAAATAATGTTTAGAATGGGTAGAAGGGGTCATGGTAGACTTATCTTGACCCCCTAGGTTTTCTGAGCGTGGCTGAGGAGGCTTATATGTGCGGAAAAAAATTTTTTTTTAAAAAAATTCCGCGAGGTTAGCTTTCGGTTAGCGAACCGGGTAGCGCTCCGGGGAGCGAATTTTGTGGAAAATTAGTGAAAAAAGTTAGAGAAAAATAATAATTGTGAGTGATCAGATGTAGGGTAGCTCTGAGAAGAGCTTTTGGGTTTATGGTACATTTAGGTACTTATAAGTAGGTACCAATGCAGAGTCTTAAATTCAGAATGAAAATTCTGTTGCCCTCATCTGAGAAGTGAACTCCATCTCCTCTGTAGATATCTTGCATGTAGTAACGCAAGTTATTGTTGTACAGAGAGCCCATTCCATGGTCTCTCATGTAAGCTGAAACAGATTTGTTTACATGCTTCCTCGCTTTCTCAATTTGTGGACAAAATTGGTTGGACCACCTCCATTTCTGTCTTTGGCATATATTGGAATATACCAAGGCAGTTTGAGGAAAAAGTGCCATTAATTGCTCCAAGGTGTCCTTTAAAAGCATTTCCAGACCTACCCCTGTCAAAGTGCCCAAATCATTACCTCCACAGTGCACTATTAACAGGTCAGGTTTTGGCAAATGCATAAAGGTTTTCACCAATGGTATCAATTGGTGACATTTTAATCCTCTTTGGCCCAACCACTTAATTTCCACATCTTGTAAATTGAGGTTGTGTAAATTTCTGCTCTCAGCATACCTTTGAGCCCAGTGGATGTAACTATGTCCAACAATCCAGACGTTAAACATGGTGGAAGAAGGTTGTTCTGCAGTCAGATGAAGTGTGGTAATGAAAGGGCAGTTGAAACAGTAGGAGTTTCTAAAGAAAAAAAACTGTGGATTTACAATGCTAATGATTCATTAGCAGTGATTGGTGCATTTCCATTTCTGAAAACAGAAAGTTAGGGTGCATGGATGTGTTCTTTGAAAGATGTAATTTGAATGGTCAAGGAAGAAACATTTAATGAAAGATTGCACTGGATACGCAGGTGCACTGAGAGTTCAGAGTTCAATTGAAACATTGTTGTGTGAATTTGCAAACATGAGAGGTCTTCCAGGAGGTGGTTGCTATGGAAACAAGGCAGACAGGGCAGAGGGGGGAAGGGTTTTGATTTGAAAAAAGTGAGGGAAGAGGTATGATTGGCTAATATGAGAGATATGTGAAAAGAATATCTGTATTTCTGTGCTTTCAATAGCTGCAGCCTTTGGAGTGCATCCTTTTTCTTCTGCTGAAGACAATTTGGTGTATTTCTGAGACTGTTTTCAAAACTCAAAAAATATTTGCTAAGGTGAGAAAAGATTTATTTAATTTAGATAGAGAATAGTATGATTTAAGGAGAAAATGATGAAGAAAGCTGTGTTTTTAAAATGTGGTTTTGTCTCTAGTGATATACTAATAGAATTAGTTTCAAAGAGAAATTATAATTGCATATTTGGTGTAACATTCTGGCATGCAGTTACACAAGATATTGTAATACATGGAGGCCATTTCATGGTCTGTTATGTAAGCTGAAACAGATATGTTGCTTTTAAAAACGATTTAAGAAATCAATTACATTTCTAGATATGTACTGCTAGAGCTTCATAGGTTGTTTTGGGCCATATTTATAAGGTATTTGAGTGTCTAAGATGTTGTGTTCGCCTTTTAAAATGTAAAGTGTTCCTCATGGGACAAGTGTCTTGTAAATACGCTCCCACTTGTGCTTGGCAAATTTAGATTTTGATTATGGGAGTTACCTAGCCATGTTAATAGTGTCCCAAAAATGGTGCTAGGGCATTCCAGAAAACACTTTCATGTGTCTCAAGGACATTTTTAGTCATTTCTTCATGAATGCAGGTATACAATTGATTTATATGCTGTGTTTAAAAACGAATTTTGAAATGAATTAAATTTCAGGATATGTACTGTTAGAGCTTCATAGGTTGTTTGGGGTCATATTTAGAAGGCATTTTAGTGTCTTTGAAGTTATTTTTCCCTTTTTAAATGGAAAGCGTTCCTCATGGGGCCCTGAGCAGTTCTTAGCCATGTTATTTAATAGGAAGTGGATAACATGGCTAAGAGCATTTGCTGGGAAATGCATGAATATCGCTGATTTTTCTGCTATATTCATGCATTGTGGCCGTTTTTTTTCACATTGTTCATAGGTTGTTTGGGTTCATATTTAGAAGGCATTTTAGTGTCTTTGATGTTATTTTTCCCTTTTTAAATGGAAAGCGTTCCTCATGGGGCCCTGAGCAGTTCTTAGCCATGTTATTTAATAGGAAGTGGATCACATGGCTAAGAGCATTTGCTGGAAAATGCATGAATATCGCTGATTTTTCTGCTATATTCATGCATTGTGGCCGTTTTTTTCACATTGCTTCATAGGTTGTTTGGGTTCATATTTAGAAGGTATTTTAGTGTCTTTGATGTTATTTTTCCCTTTTTAAATGGAAAGCGTTCCTCATGGGGCCCTGAGCAGTTCTTAGCCATGTTATTTAATTGGAAGTGGATAACATGGCTAAGAGCATTTGCTGGAAAATGCATGAATATCGCTGATTTTTCTGCTATATTCATGCATTGCGGCAGTTTTTTTTCACATTGCTTCATAGGTTGTTTGGGTTCATATTTAGAAGGCATTTTAGTGTCTTTGATGTTATTTTTCCCTTTTTAAATGGAAAGCGTTCCTCATGGTGCCCTGAGCAGTTCTTAGCCATGTTATTTAATAGGAAGTGGATAACATGGCTAAGAGCATTTGTTGGAAAATGCATGAATATCGCTGATTTTTCTGCGTTATTCATGCATTGCAGGCCTTTTTTTATCACATTTGCAAGCATTTCTTAGCCATGTTATCCAATGGGAGGTGGATAACATGGCTAAGAGCATTTGCTTCAAAGGTTGTTTGGGGTTATATACCATTTTTGGGAAATTATTAACATGCCTATCTAACTCCCATAATCAAAATCTAAATTTGCCAACCGCAGGTGGGAGCGTATTTACAATAAATTTGCACCATGAAGAATGTAAAATAGCATACTAGATACTCAAATAACTTATAAATATGATCCAAAACATCTTATGAAGCACTAGTAGTGCATATTTCCAGAAATGTATTGGTTTTCATTTAATGATTTACTTCATTGGTAGGCCTTCACATGTTTTTTTACCTTGGTTTTTTTTCAGTGAAAATCTTATCTGCAACCATGTGTTGGCCTCACCTCAAATAAACAAAACAGGTGATGGACTGAATGTGGATCAATGACACACATTCACCCCAGTCCAAAGATCTGGGCCTAAACAAACCTTTAGATAGGCTACATCTTATCGTCATCCTGAATTAATGATTTAAAATATTAGGGAGTGATTTATGAGTGTTGTATGCCTGTTTTGTACCATTGAGTGTCATTTTTGTGATGCAGTGCTGGTGGAAAATATTTGCTATGTTAAATAATTAGTACAGCATTAAGTTTTAGATGACTGTTATTTATTTACTGTTTGGTAATAGTGGTTAATAACATTTTATATTATATTTTTTCACAGATTCAACTGCAGATTCTTTCATAGTTTGGAAAATGCCTTCCAGAAGTCGAATACGAAAGGCTAGAAAACGTCAAAGACAGCAGGATGATGTTTTATTGCAGCAGTCCTCTTCCCCAAATACTTGTCAAAACACCAAGAAAGGTCCGGGTAAGAGCACGAAATCATTCTTAAGAAATATTTGTAGTAAAAAAAATTTTGCTCAAAAAAATGTGTCTCTTAACAAAAAGAGAAGTAATTTAAATGGAAAGGAGAGACCCATCACAAATGTTACTGGTAGAGGAAGAGATAACTCTGTGCATGATAGTAGAAGGAAACAACAGTTTAGGGACATTCGACAACGAATGTTCCGTAATAGGATATTAGTTAATTTATTGAAAAATATTAAAAAGAAAGGCCAACAGAAAGCGGCATTTTATAGGAAGAAGAAAAATGTAGAGAAAATTATTGATCATGCTTTTGAAATCAAGCGAAAGTTGTTTATTTTGGTAATCAATAGAATTAGGAAACTAAGCAAGGTAATTTCTGATTTCAAAACAAAAAGTAGATGGAAGAGAGTAGTAAATCGTACTAACTTTTGTGAAGTTTTTTCTGGAGAATGGATGCATAGTTCAAGTTCTGAGGCATTTTTTAATGAGGAGACTTATTTTCAGGATAATGATTTGGTGCATGCAGTTGACATCAGTGGTCGAGCTTATGAAGTGAAGGATGGTTGTCCAGTTGAAAAAGAACTACTTGTGACAACAGAGACAGAAGAGGCGCTAAGTGATGAGGTTTTAGGAAGACGTCCTAAGGGTCCTGTGTACATTTGGAAGTGTAGTTCTATTTGCAGTGTGCGACAGGTTTCCATCAATTTGCTATGTGATTTTATACGGACATTTAATAAGAAAAGTTTGAAGCAGAAAATGAAGTTGTTGCAAGATTTAGATCCTTGCAGAGTGAGACAAATGACAGGTTTGCGTGGTCATTCACTGGCTTGTCTTTCCAGGAGAGTATGCCAGAGTGTTTTTCATCATTTCAGGATGCTAGCAGTGCATCATAATAAAGTGAGAAAATTAGTGAGAATGTTGTATTATGCTAAGAGTCCAGCAATTATGCTTAAACAGTTATGTGCTGCTCTTTTGCATGGTTCTGAAATAGATGTGAAGAATCTTTGTGAAGAAATTGAGTTTTGTTACTTTGGTAGTAAAGATGAGAATGTTCAAATTGACCCTGAAGTAGAGGGTAATGTGGAAGATAATGTACAGGTTTCCAGTACAGATAATTTTCAGAAGGAAATTGCCACGTTTCAGATGAAATCAAGTGAGAGGCCTAATTTCACTTGTGTATGTTGTCGACGCACTTATTATAAGAATCAGACTAAGGTAGTGGATTTATATGCAAAAAGTGAAAGGGAAAATAATAGTGAATGGAAGGATTTAGCCACATACTTGATGGTAGAAAATTATTTTGATTTGGGATCGGATCAACGTGTGTGTACTTATTGTTGTAATAAATTAAACCAAAACCAGATGCCTGCTAGGGCAGTTCATAATAATCTGGAATTGGTTGAGATTCCTTCTGAATTGAAGGATTTAAATACTTATGAATCTATTTTGATTCAAAGTATCCATCCCTTTCAGGCTATTGTAAGAATGGAGCCAAAGACAGGGAAATTGCCTCCAGCAGATTTACAGAGAGGATTAAAGGGAAGAGTTGTTTATTTGCCTCTAGATTTGAACAAAAACATTAACACAATTGGAATAGAAAAAGTGGAAGAGGAACCTCTGGTTATCTTGGTTAATGGGGTTCCGACAAAGAATAAGAAAATATGGCAAGATTTAGTGGATGTTAGGAAAGTCAAAAAGGCAACAGTGTATTTGAAGAAAAATAATAAGTACTATAAGAATGTATATGTTGCAGAAGAGGAAGTAAGTGATGAAGAGGATAGCGATTTGTGTGCTGGCCAAATTGAGAAAGTAGAGGCCTCTAAAAGTGAAGAAATATATGAACATTATAGTGTTCATCCTTTGCATTCCAAGGAAGTGATGGGGAATGCTATTGAGTTGTTTCAAATGAAACAAGCCAAAGGGAGTCCCATTAGTGTTTGGGAGGAAAGTTTGGAAGCTCGGTGTTTCCCACAGCTATTTCCCACAGGTCAAGGAGGAAGATATGATGAGCGACCTCGTGAAATTCCTGCGTCTGAATACCGGACTTTACGATTGTATGCAGAAGATCCTAGGTTTCGGCAATGCATTCCCTATTTGTTTCATCTCCTGTTTGAAAGCGATCTGTCTGGACTGTCATATGCAGTGAACCACATCTTAAAAAGTGGTATACAGATGCGAAACATCTCGGCAAGTGACTTTATGCATAAAGTCAATGTCCAAGACAGTATTTTGGATTCTCACTTAATTAATCTCATGGCGTGTCAGCGTGGTACTAATGAGTACTGGTACCGTCGTCATGGTGACTTAAAATGTATGCTGAGGAACTTAGGAACTCCGACATGGTTCCTCACTCTGAGCTGTGCCGAGTATGGCTGGGATGACTTACTTGAATTTCTACGAGAGGCAAATGGAAATATTGAAAACATTGAATTCAAGACACCTGGAGAACTGTGTTCTTTGGATCCTGTGAATGTATGCAGGTACTTCAATCATAGATTTGAAGCTATGATGTCTTTCATCACAAATAAAAAGAATCCACCTCTTGGAGAGGTGTTGGATTTCTTCTGGAGAAAGGAGTACCAAGCAAGAGGTGCCCCTCATATACATATGTTGCTGTGGATCAAGGATGCACCTAAATTTGGAACAGATCCGGATGACTTAGTGATGAATTTCATCGAACAGTATTCTACGTGTGCTGTTCCAAACGCAACGGAGAAGAAAAGTCTAAGAGAACAAGTTCTACGTTTCCAAAGCCATCGTTGTGGAAAGTACTGTCGTCGTAAATTCAGAAACAAGGACAAGTTCTACACCAAATGTCGTTTCAACTTTCCACGACCGGTGATTTCTAAAGGAAGAGTGAACAGTTTGATGTCTTCGCTGCGACATAATGTGACGAGGAAATCACCCAAGAATACATACAATTTGAAAAGGAACGAAGAGTCCAAGTACATCAATGACTACAACCCAGTGATTTTGTCCATGTGGAATGCCAACATGGATATACAGTTTGTGGCTGACAACTGTATGGCTGTGGCTCGGTATGTGACATCTTACATCACCAAAAAAGAAAAGACCGAACTGAAGGATATGTGGGAGGACATTTCCCATGAAAAGAGCCTCAGCAAGAAGTTGTACAGTTTCAGTCTGAAGATGTTGTCGCATCGAGAAATCGGAGCTTACGAATGTTCTGATCGATTGTCTTCAGCAAGTCTCTATGCCAAATCCAGGAGTCTCGTTTGGGCGAGTCTTGGTCTTGCTGCAACGCGAAATCGAGTTCTAAAACCTGTTCGGGAAATTGAGTATTTGGCAGAAAAGGAACCAAACAGTACCGACATTTTGAAGACCAACATGTTGGATACATATTATCCAAATCGAAGCAGTCACCTTGAGAATATTTGTCTATATGAGGTTCTCCAAAATTATATATTCAAGAGGAACATCAAAGAAGATATTGAGAAAGGAGTGTATGCTGTAATTGGAAGTGAGGGATGCCTGGTCAAGCAAAGAAAATGCCAATTAGTAAACCATCGAAAATTAAGTGGCGAATCTCCAGAAAAAAAGGAGTTTTTCTATTTAGCACTTTTGCAACTTTTCAAGCCTTGGCGTGCAGAAGAGGAACTGCTTGGAGATTTCCTCTGTTACGAAGACTCTTTCAATGCAGCCAAGGAGTCCATAGAATGTCCTGCTTTTTCTAAATATCAAGAAATGCTAACTTTGGAAATTGAGCAGGAAGCAACGATTGCAGCCGAGATTGCCAGAGACAGTTCTCAGGACAGTCAGAGTTCTGTTTCATTGAGTCAAGATCCACTTGGAGGACCTATTATCGAAAATGAAGCTGCCACTGCTATGAATGAAGTAGAAAGAGCCATGGCACATGCTCAGGAGGATTCAGTTAACTTACAAGACTTGGAAAAACAACTCAACGTTGAGCAGAGGAAAATATATGATGAAGTTACCAAGGAAATTGAGCACGGATTAAGTCATGAGAAGAAAGAGTGCTCGTGTACGTCGTTGAAGCCTGTCCGACTGTACGTGAGTGGAGAAGCGGGAACTGGAAAAAGTTTCCTCATTAAAGCAATCTCTTGTTATTTGCAGGAAAGGACTGAGTCATCGCTGTCTTGTGTTGTCACCGCTCCTACTGGACTGGCAGCACATAATATTAAAGGTATTACTTTGCATCGTCTATTGATGCTGCCGGTGGAGCATGACAACAAATTACAATACAACAAGTTATCTGGAGATGCTTGCTGTGAAGTTTCAAGAGTTTTGAGGAAAATGAAACTACTTATCATTGACGAAGTAAGCATGGTTTCCAATGTCATGCTTGCCTTTGTGCATTTGAGAATGCAAGAAGTACTTAAAACTGAATATGATGTCTTATTTGGTGGGAAACACATTATTGTTTTCGGAGATCTTCTACAGCTGACACCAGTAAAAGGTCAACCTGTGTTCAAAATACTCACGCATGAAGATACCAGGAAGTGCCTAGGGAGCATTGGCAACGTCAATATATGGTTAAACTTCAATTATGCAGAACTGCATCAAAATATGCGTCAGGCAAAGGATGAAGATTACAAGAATATTCTACAAGATATTAGAATTGGAAAAGTGACCGAGCATGGGAAAGAAGCTTTAAATGCACGGTTACTGTCAAATTTGTATCCCAAACAAGATATTGTGCCTGAGAATATTTTTCAGAAAATTACTGAGAAGAAATCCGGGATATGTCTCATGCCAACTCTTGCAGAATGTGCCATCTTCAACAACAAAATGTTGAATTTAGAAAAGCAAGAGATTGTGAAACTTGAAGCTATCGACAAATTAGAGCATATGGGATCAACAATTATTTTGTCAGACAATTTGAAATCAAAATTGGATTCATTAGAGAAGACTATATCTAAAACAGCGGGTTTTGAAAAGACTTTGAATGTGTGTTTAAATTGCCGAATTATTTTGAGAAGGAATTTACATGTAGAAAGAGGTCTGGTAAATGGATCAATGGGTAATGTTGTTGATTTTGAGAAATACAGAAATAGAGATGGAATAGAATTTTTAAAAATTAAATTTGATGGCATTGAGGAAGTACAGCAAATTGGTCGTTGTTCTGCTAGGTTTTTGCTTGTTAAAGATTTATATGTTCGCCGTAAACAGTTTCCTGTTTGCTTGGCATATGCGGTGACAATCCATAAATCGCAAGGTTTAAGTGTAGACTGTGCATTGGTGAATATTGGCAGTTCTGTGTTCAAGGAGGGTATGGCATATGTGGCATTGTCACGAGTTAGAACTTTATCGGGATTGTACTTGATTGACTGTGATGTCACAAACATTTGTGCGGATCTAGATTGTGTTAAGGAATACAATAGGTTAAGAAGAGAGTATGCGCCACATTTGCCTCAATATCCTTTGTTTGAGAAACGTGTGGTAGGCCGCAAACGTAGAAATAGCAGTAATAGTAGGGAGGTTGTTGCAAAAAGACTAAAAGTCAATGAACCGAAAATTGTTAGCAGAAAGAAAGTGGATTCTGTTGAAGATGTTGTCGGTTTTCAATTTGAAAACAGTTCTGGTGTCAACTGCTATGCAAATGTAGTGGTTAATGTTCTCTTTTCACTAGAGAGTTTAAAAGAACAGATTCTGTTGAATTCTGAACAAATTTTATGCTGTTTGTTGAATTCTGTTTTCGAGAAATGTAGCAGTGATCGAACAAAAGTAGAAAGTGTGTCTGAAGTTCGTTATCTGTTAGATGAATGTTCAGGTCAAACAGACTTCTCTGAAAATAATCAGCAAGATTGTCAGGAGTTTTTAATGTATATGCTTGATATATTGCAAGTTGAGGGTGTAGATGTAGATCACCTGTTTGGGCTTTCTTATCAATGGCAGCATGACTGCGAGAACTGTATGGTATCAAGTACTACTAGTGTAGACTCAGAAAGATTTATATATTTAACTTTGCCAGACAGTAAATCAGTCTCCTTTAATAAGCTAGTAAATGCAGCGGATCACAACATGGAGTGTAGCCAATGTAAATGTGATATGATGTCAACATTATTTATACGTAGATATGGCCAGTATGTCATTTTAATGATGCAACGATGTAGGCCTGATGGAACAAAATTGTCAACTTTAATAAAAAATTTTGTGGCTTCTCAGCTGTCAATATCAGGGAGGACTTTTGTTACTGTAGCAATTATCTATCACGATGGTCCATCAACAACATCAGGACATTATACAGCTTACTTAAAGTCTGGAAACGGCTGGTCATTCTGTAATGATTCTGTTGTAACGTTCAAAAAAAAATTGCCGTTTGACCTTAAAAATTCTTACCTGGTGTTTTTAAAACCAAAATTTTAAGTAGAGGGAATGTAAGTCTGCAATGCTGTCTCGATTAAAAATTCAACTATATAAACCTAATGCAAGTAAGTCTGCTTCATAGTAAGCAGTATCAGTGTCATAGGAAAAGGAGAACATGACTGACAAAGAAGAGTAAGATATTAGTAGTCCAGGATTGTGAAAATAATCTCAAATATTTTATTTTTGAAAGTTGCGAAAATAGAAAATGTCGGGATTTGATTGGAAGAATTACAAGATTTGCGAATCGCGGCAACATGATTTGGCCTAGTGGAAACATGTGATATAATGAGAGAAGTTTTTTTTCTATGTAACATATTTCACGTATCGATGGAGGTTTTCTTTCAGAAAGTGGCGGGCTGAAAATATTTAAAGCACAACAGAGTGGATGCTGTTTATAGGAGATCCTTCGACGTCATTGAAAGTAAGTTAATTTTAAGAAGTTTTGAAATCAGATTTCTTAGGTTGTATGGGTTTTTTAAACACAGTCATTTTGATTGTGTTTTTTTTTCCCCGCTGTTACATGATGAATACCTTCAAGTCACTGATTTAAGTGAAATTTGATACATTCTGAGAACAGCAAAAATAAACCATTTAACATGTATAATTAATGTTATGCTTTTTGTCCTTATGATATACATTTAGAAATGTGTGGTACATATGGGTAAGGTGAGTTCTGTAAATATCAATTTTAATGCTTAGAGTGCTGTACTTCTGGGTAGTGTTTTTTTTTTATAAAAAAAAGAGGCCTCACCTCAAAGAAAGCTCTTGAAAGCACACATCTTATTTGCATCCTAAAACAATCATTTACAATGTTAGACACAATTTTATTATGACTTTACATCTTTTTTGCGCTGCTATTGCATCACTATTGTGAGACATTAGCAGTGCAAGAAAAACATCATGTTTCAAAATAGGCCTCAGTTCAGCAATATCAAGATACAGTTTCTTTCGAATATATATCTTTAGGATTGTGTAGGGAACGTAGAGAAGCAGAGACTTCTGTAAATGTCAAAGTTGTTGAAAAACTGTTTGTTTTTGAACCTTTTCCCTTGTCTTTTCTAATTTTTAAATACATGTTTTAATATTTTTTGAAATGTTTGTTCTTTGTTTTACAGATTGAAAGTATGAAAAAATATTTAAAAAAGGTAACAAGAATTATAAGGTAAATGTTTTCCACTCTTTTTACCCGCAATGCACTGCTGATGATGTCATTGACAGTATCTCTCATTTACTCTCTCTAGCTGTCTTTCTTTTTACATTATTCTCTGTTTACTTCCCTTATACTAACTCTTCTTTTTTTTTAAAAAAATATTTTTTTTAGTTCGCTTAAAGTTCGCGAACCGGTCAGCGAACTTGAAGCGAACCAAAAGAAATAGAGCTTGCCAGAGTGATAAACATTCTAGCAATTTTGTTTGAAAGGGGAGGTAGTTCTGAAAAGAACTGTTTTTTTTTGTTTTTGTTGTTTTATGTTTTTTTTGTAATTTTTTGAACATTTTTTGATTTTTTTGTATTTTTAGAACTGTTTTATGTTTTTTTTGTGTTTTTTAAGGAGGGGAGACAACAAAAAACAGGCTTTCAAAACGGCTCAACTGGAGCAAAAAAAAAGAAAATTACTTTTTGGGTGCATTAGGGCACTTATGATTTTCATATGCAATGTTCATGAGGTTGACACTCATGTTGCCATATGACAGCATAGCACCACAGTAAATACAAGACACCTTCATGTGCTGGAAGTTACGTTGGATGTTTGGCACAGTCTCTTGTGCCTCTCTTCCCGTCAAAGACAATGTGGATGTAGATCTTGCCACAGGAGTTGCCGTCGGATTGTCTTCAAGATCCCTCAACTCAGCCCGGCTGTAGTTCAAGGGATGCCACCTGCTCATGTGACGGTGCATTGTATAGTTCCCCATACTGTACTTCTTTTCTGTGCCTCTCGACAATCTGTGGTCACAGATGAGGCAGGTGGCATATTTTGCATTCACTTTCTTGGTTCCAGGAGGGATGGTGAAAAACTGCCAGATGAAACTGGTTTTTCGTTTAGAAACCCGGGGCAACTCATCAACAAATTGTTGTCCCTCTCTCTCCTCTTCTTCTTCTTCCTCATCTTCCTCCTCTCTGTTAGTCATAATTTGACTGGGTGGTCCTCTCTTCTTATGGGGAGGTGGAGGTGGTGGTGGGGGTGCACCAGCTGCAGCAACAATGGAAGCCATTGTGGATCTTCAGATAAATGGTCTTTCTCTCACCAAGATGAAAGTCAGAGTGAGGAAATAAGGAGGGGTTTACTTGATTTGGGGAAAACAAAAGTTCTGAGCCAATGAAAAGTGTTATTTTTAGGTCACATGACCTAGTCATACATCATTTGGAAACCAAAAGTGAAATGAACCAATGAGAAGTTTGATAAACAAGTCACATGACCTGTTCCGCTTACGTTACGCGGCGCGCGCCGCGTCCCAGATCGCTTCCGGTTCGCGGTCCGGAGCACTTCCGGGAGCGCTAACGCGGCGCGTCATTAGACGCATTACGCGATAACGTGATACGTCGCGCTTCCGCGGCGCGTCACTGTTCCGCTAACGTAACGTTGACCGGTTCGCGGACTAGATCGCGGCATCAAGATGAGCTAACGGAAAGCTTCCCGGTTCGCGAACTAGAAGCGAAGAAAAAAAATATTAAAAAAAAAATTATCAATAAACATCTAAATATATTTTGGGATTTAAAGAATAATACATTTTACAGCTACAGATGTTAGCTTTTAAAAAACCAATGAAATTCACTGAAAAAACCATAGGTTATAGACCATATATAGTTAGAAATTTGCATTTAAAAAACCATTGAAATTCAATGAAAAAACCATAGGTTATAGACCATATATAGTTAGGAATTCGCATTTACAAAACCTTATTTTACTCGCATAAAACCATTGAAATTCCATATATAGTTAGTTGCGCTAACTATATATCGCGCACCCGCAATCCACTGCTGATGATGTCACATATTACATCATTCATGACATGGTCAGTGACATCACTGATGACATCACTGATGACATCTCAAATGACATCACTGATGACAACATCCAGTGACTGTATGTTTCTGTGAAGTTAAAATATGTCTTACATATTGAAGAATGAGTGGATGTATAAGTGTCTGGATGAAGGATTTAGTAGGTGCATGACTGACTGTATGAGTGAGTGATTAAATGTGTCTCACTGAGTGCATGGGTTAGTGACTAAACTGTCTTAATTTGTGCATCATTATGTCTGTTGTTCTGTAAACTGTTGCATGTGTTGATAAGTAGCTATATGAGTAACTATATGGGTTATTGATTGGTTACCTTAGTATTTGTATGGGAGACTGAGTGTGTGTGTGGGTGGCTGGGAGGTGTATGACTCTGTGCATAGATGTGTGAGCAGTTGATTCACTAGAGGTATGGTTTCAAAAGTGCATGTGGTAACAGCTGTATGGGCGGTTGACTGTGTGCATGAGTGTATTGGTGAGTGAATGGATATCTCAGTGCTACATGTCAAAGTAAGTACATATGTAAAACACAGTACATGTGAGAGTTGACATATATAAATAACTGTGCATAAGAGCCAGTGAATGTGTGAGTGGCTGTATGGATCATTGTGAACTTGTATCAGGGATTGTATAAGAGAGTAAATATGTGTTAGTATATGTTTGAATAAGTAAAGTTTGTATAACTGTATAGTTGAGGAAATGGAGGTGTGATTGATTCTTTGCATGACTGACTAGGTGTGTGAGTAACTCCATGGATGAGTGACAGTCTGTGAGTGTCTGTTTACACTGATTGTATCTAAGGTTATATTAGAGTCTGAAGAGGTTCATCGTATTATCACATGAATGATATCATCAGTGATGTGATCAGTAATGTCAAATGAGATGTCATCAGTGATGTCATTTGAGATGTCATCAGTGATGTCATCAGTGATGTCATTTGAGATGTCATCAGTGATGTCATCAGTGATGTCACTGACCATGTCATGAATGATGTAATATGTGACATCATCAGCAGTGGATTGCGGGTGCGCGATATATAGTTAGCGCAACTAACTATATATGGAATTTCAATGGTTTTATGCGAGTAAAATAAGGTTTTGTAAATGCGAATTCCTAACTATATATGGTCTATAACCTATGGTTTTTTCATTGAATATATATATATATATATATATATATATATATATATATATATATATATATATATATACTACCTACTGGCGGTCGCCAGTAGGTATATATAGTTAGGATTTTTTCCCTATGGGATTTCTGAAAATTCTATGCCTAATAACTTTGGCGTTTGTGGACGGAATTGGCTGAAATTTTCAGGAAAATGGCACATTTTGTTTCTGAGCAGCTCCAGGAAATTTGGGGGGGGGTCGTCAAGGGGGGGTTGAGAAAAAAGGGGGGTCCCAAAACGCGTTTTCAACATTGAGTTTTCCATAGGGCGGTTGGACTCACTTTTAGCTCGAACGGCTGAATGGATTTGCACGAAACTTGGCAAAATTGTAGGGACTGTTAGGCCGATGTGCCTTTGCTAGGTCTCAATATATGTGCTCCAGTGGATTTTGAGAAATTAACGTTTAAATCAAGATATATATCTGTAACAGCGCTCCGGGCAGCGATCTGGTTCGCGTACTTTTCGCGTAACGGAACTTTGCGCACGGAAAGCTGATTGGCTCTTCGGTGTCTGTCAACATTCTAAACAGTCCGGTGCGGCCGCCATCTTGTCTCTCGGTAGGATCGAGAGATAAGAGGAGGCCAAAACAAAGGGGGAAATTTCCATAAGGGGGCATAGTAGATCCTCCCTGACCCCCTAGGTTTTATGTGGAGGTTTTAAAAGGGCCCAGCAGGGTTCAAAAAAAAATGTTCTTTTTTTTTTTTTCGCGATGAGCGCCTAGTACGCGAACCGGAAAGCGTTCTAGGCAGCGTACTTTAAGGATAATAGAATGATATACTTTTCAAAGACTAAATGTTAATTGTTTGTTGTTTTGTTTGTTGTTTTTGTTTTTTTTTGTTTTCTTTTTTTTTAATTTTTTTTTTAATTTTTATTGTTTTTCATAATTTATTAAACTTTCTAACATTTCAGTGTCTGAAATGTCATTATTTTCTTGAAATATTGTTTGCAAGCTGTGAGGTTGTAAAATGTCCTCATTTGCAAGGAGGGCATCTACTGCTTGGACACATTGCAGCAGTTCATTATCCAAGCTTTCATCCATAAATTCCATGTCAATTTGTTCAATCAATTCCTGGCTGCTCTCTTGCAGGTCCATTTCAAAAGAAACTTGGTTTTCGCCTTCCATTTTGCCTGAAATTTGGATTAAAACAATATATATTAGTAGAGATAGGGCACTGTTGGGATTAATTTAGATAGTCATTTTTTATCAGTGAATTTATCTTTTGGCAGTGTATAGTATCAGAGTGGAAATAGGACTATAAAAAAGTGTATGTGATTTAACCAAGACAAGTCAACTCCATTCATAACTATAACAGAGAAGTCTATCTAAATACATTACTAGTACAGAGGGATAGTGTATATCTAGCAGAAAAAGTCTACTATATTAAGTTATAGTGTACAATATACTTCAGTTTTAAAAATAACAACTTACCTTTACAAACAAGTTGAAGAGTTTAGTGATAATTCAATTGTAATGTACAACAAGAAGTAGCAGTCAAAATGGCTGTGTTTCCTTCTCTTCCTTTATATATATTCAAGTATATAACCAATCAAATGTCAGGTAATAAAAGTAGAAAATGAAAGTAACATTTTCATTGGTTGTCAATTCCAACACTTCAGATGTGTTTTGTGAAGTAATTTACCTCACGGTACTAGGAGAGGTCTACAGGCTAAATGGCTAAATTAAATTTCAATCAAATTTGTGAAAATGAAAGGGATTGTTATGTAGTATGAGCTAATTTATATTTGGTGAGAGTGTCTCTAGTCGTTTTTCTGTGAATCACTTTCCCACCTTTTTTTTAGACCGCTTCCCGGAAAGCGGTCCGGTCCGCGAACTAGGAGCGTAACGGGAGTCCACCATTTTGTGTTTCGGTCGAATCAAGGTATAAAATGGAGGGTAAATAATGTTCTGAATGGGTAGAAGGGGGCATGGTACAAGTAGTTTGCCCCCCTACGTTTTCTGAGGGTGGCTGAGGAAGACTATATGTGCGAAGAAAAAACATTTTTTTTAAAAATTTTGCGCGGCTAGCTTCCAGTTCGCGTACCGGATAGCGCTCTTTGAGCGTAGTTTGTTGAAAATTACAGAAAAAAGTTAGAAAAAAAATAATAAAAGTGTGTGATCAGATGAAGGGTAGCTCTGAGAAGAGCTTTTGGGTTTATGGTACATTTAGGTACTTATAAGTAGGTACCAATGCACAGTCTTAAATTCAGAATGAAAATTCTGTTGCCTTCATCTGAGAAGTGAACTCCATCTCCTCTGTAGATATCTTGCATGTAGTAACGCAAGTTATTGTTGTACAGAGAGCCCATTCCATGGTCTCTCATGAAAGCTGAAACAGATTTGTTTACATGCTTCCTCGCTTTCTCAATTTGTGGAGAAAATTGGTTGGACCACCTCCATTTCTGTCTTTGGCATATATTGGAATATACCAAAGCAGTTTGAGGAAAAAGTGACATTAATTGCTCCAAGGTGTCCTTTAAAAGCATTTCCAGACCTACCCCTGTCAAAGTGCCCAAATCATTACCTCCACAGTGCACTATTAACAGGTCAGGTTTTGGCAAATGCATAAAGGTTTTCACCAATGGTATCAATTGGTGACATTTTAATCTTCTTTGGCCCAACCACTTAATTTCCACATCCTGTAAATTGAGGTTGTGTAAATTTCTGTTCTCAGCATACCTTTGAGCCCAGTGGATGTAACTATGTCCAACAATCCAGACCTTAAACATGGTGGGAGAAGGTTGTTCTGCAGTCAGATGAAGTGTGGTAATGAAAGGGCAGTTGAAACAGTAGGAGTTTTCAAAGAAAAAAAACTGTGGATTTCCAATGCTAATGAATCATTAGCAGTGATTGGTGCATTTCCATTTCTGAAAACAGAAAGTTAGGGTGCATGGATGTGTTCTTTGAAAGATGTAATTTGAATGGTCAAGGAAGAAACATTTAATGAAAGATTGCACTGGATACGCAGGTGCACTGAGAGTTCAGAGTTCAATTGAAACATTGTTGTGTGAATTTGCAAACATGAGAGGTCTTCCAGGAGGTGGTTGCTATGGAAAAAAGGCAGAGAGGGCAGAGGGGGGAAGGGTTTTGATTTGAAAAAAGTGAGGGAAGAGTTATGATTGGCTAATATGAGAGATATGTGAAATGAATATCTGTTTTTCTGTGCTTTCAATAGCTGCAGCCTCTGGAGTGCATCGTTTTTCTTCTGCTGAAGACAATTTGGTGTATTTCTGAGACTGTTTTCAAAACTTAAAAAGTATTTGCTAAGGTGAGAAAAGATTTATTTATTTTAGAGAGAGAATAGTATGAATTAAGGAGAAAATGATGAAGAAAGCTGTGTTTTTAAACTGTGGCTTTGTCTGTAGTGATATAGAAATAGATTTTGTTACTTTGAGAAATTGTAATTGCATATTCGGTGTAGCATTCTGGCATGCAGTAACACAAGTTATTGTGGTACATGGAGCCCATTCCATGGTCTGTTATGTAAGCTGAAACAGATATGTAGTTTTTAAAAACGAATTTAGAAATCAATTACATTTCTGGATATGTACTGCTAGAGCTTCATAGGTTGTTTTGGGTCATATTTATAAGGCATTTGAGTGTCTATTATGCTATTTTACGTTCTTCATGGTGCAAATTTCTTGTAAATACGCTGCCACTTGTGCTTTGCAAATTTAGATTTTGATTATGGGAGTTACATAGCCATGTTAATAATGTCCAAACAATGGTGGTAGGGCATTCAAGAAAACGCTTTCCTGTGTCTCTAGGACATTTTCAGTCCTTTCCTCTTGAAAACAGGTATACAATTGATTTATATGCTGTGTTTAAAAACGAATTTTGAAATCAATTACATTTCTGGATATGTACTGTTAGAGCTTCATAGGTTGTTTGGGGTCATATTTAGAATGCATTTTAGTGTCTTTGATGTTATGTTTACCTTTTTAAATGGAAAGTGTTCTTCTTGGGGCAAGTGTCTTGTAAATACGCTCCCACTTGCGCTTGGCAAATTTAGATTTTGATTATGGGAGTTACCTAGCCATGTTAATAGTGTCCCAAAAATGGTGCTAGGGCATTCCAGAAAACACTTTCATGTGTCTGAAGGACATTTTCAGTCATTTCTTCATGAATGCAGGTATACAATTAATTTATATGCTGTGTTTAAAAACGAATTTTGAAATCAATTACATTTCTGGATATGTACTGTTAGAGCTTCATAGGTTGTTTTGGGCCGTATTTATAAGGCATTTGAGTGTCTTTGATGTTATGTTTTCCTTTTAAAATGGATAGGGTTCCTCATGGGGCCCTGAGCAGTTCATAGCCATGTTATTTAATGGGAAGTGGATAACATGGCTAAGAGCATTTGCTGGAAAATGCATGAATATCGCTGACTGTTCAGCGATATTCATGCATTGCGGCCGTTTTTTTTTGCATTTGCGAGCAGTTCTTAGCCATGTTATCCAATGGAAGGTGGATAACATGGCTAAGAGCATTTGCTGGAAAATGCTTGAATATCGCTGACTGTTCAGCGATATTCATGCATTGCGGCCATTTTTTTTTTGCATTTGCAAGCAGTTCTTAGCCATGTTATCCAATGGAAGGTGGATAACATGGCTAAGAGCATTTGCTGGAAAATGCATGAATATCGCTGACTTTTCAGCGATATTCTTGCATTGTGGTTTACCTTTTTAAATGGAAAGTGTTCTTCATGGGGCAAGTGTCTTGTAAATACGCTCCCAATTGCGCTGGGCAAATTTAGATTTTGATTATGGGAGTTACCTAGCCATGTTAATAGTGTCCCAAAAATGGTGCTAGGGCATTCCAGAAAACACTTTCATGTGTCTCAAGGACATTTTCAGTCATTTCTTCATGAATGCAGGTATACAATTGATTTATATGCTGTGTTTAAAAACGAATTTTGAAATCAATTACATTTCTGGATATGTACTGTTAGAGCTTCATAGGTTGTTTTGGGCCATATTTATAAGGCATTTGAGTGTCTTTGATGTTATGTTTTCCTTTTAAAATGGATAGGGTTCCTCATGGGGCCCTGAGCAGTTCATAGCCATGTTATTTAATGGGAAGTGGATAACATGGCTAAGAGCATTTGCTGGAAAATGCATGAATATCGCTGACTGTTCAGCGATATTCATGCATTGCGGCCGTTTTTTTTTGCATTTGCGAGCAGTTCTTAGCCATGTTATCCAATGGAAGGTGGATAACATGGCTAAGAGCATTTGCTGGAAAATGCATGAATATCGCTGACTGTTAATAATTAGTAGGGCATTAAGTTTTAGATGACTGTTATTCATTTACTGTTTGGTAATAGTGGTTAATAACATTTTTTAATACATTTTTCCACAGATTCAACTGCAGATTCTTTCATAGTTTGGAAAATGCCTACCAAAAATAGAACTAGAAAGGCGAGAAAACGTCAAAGACAGCAGGATGATGTTTTATTGCAGCAGTCCTCTTCCCCAAATACTTGTCAAAACACCAAGAAAGGTCCGGGTAAGAGCACGAAATCATTCTTAAGAAATATTTGTCATAAAAAAAGTATTTCTCCAAAAAATGTTTCAGTCCTCAAAAAGAAAAGCAATTTAAATGGAAAGGAGAGACCCATCAAAAATTTTACTGGTAGAGGAAGAGATAACTCTGTGCATGATAGTAGAAGGAAACAACAGTTTAGGGACATTCGACATCGAATGTTCCGTAATAGGATAATAGTTAATTTATTGAAAAATATTTAAAAAAAAGGCCAACAGAAAGCGGCATTTTATAAGAAGAAGAAAAATGTAGAGAAAATTATTGATCATGCTTTTGAAATTAAGCGAAAGTTGTTTATTTTGGTAATCAATAGAATTAGGAAACTAAGCAAGGTAATTTCTGATTTCAAAACTAAAAGTAGATGGAAGAGAGTAGTAAATCGTACTAACTTTTGTGAAGTTTTTTCCGGAGAATGGATGCATAGTTCTAGTTGTGAGGCATTTTTAATGAGGAGAGTTATTTTCAGGATAATGATTTGGTGTTTGCAGTTGACACCAGTGGTCGAGCTTATGAAGTGAAGGATGGTTGTCCAGTTGAAAAAGAACAACTTGTGACAACAGAGACAGAAGAGGTGCTAAGTGATGAGGTTTTAGGAAGACGTCCTAAGGGTCCTGTGTACATTTGGAAGTGTAGTTCTATTTGCAGTGTGCGACAGGTTTCCATCAATTTGCTTTGTGATTTTATACGGACATTTAATAAGAAAAGTTTGAAGCAGAAAATGAAGTTGTTGCAAGATTTAGATCCTTGCAGAGTGAGACAAATGACAGGTTTGCGTGGTCATTCACTGGCTTGTCTTTCCAGGAGAGTATGCCAGAGTGTTTTTCATCATTTCAGGATGCTAGCAGTGCATCATAATAAAGTGAGAAAATTAGTGAGAATGTTGTATTATGCTAAGAGTCCAGCAATTATGCTTAAACAATTATGTGCTGCTCTTTTGCATGGTTCTGAAATAGATGTGAAGAATATTTGTGAAGAAATTGACTTTTGTTACTTTGGTAGTAGAGATGAGAATGTTCAAATTGACCCAGAAGTAGAGGGTTATGTTGAAGATAATATACAGGTTTCTAGTTCAGATAATTTTCAGAAGGAAATTGCCACGTTTCAGATGAAATCAAGTGAGAGGCCTAATTTCACTTGTGTATGTTGTCGACGCACTTATTATAAGAATCAGACTAAGTTAGTGGATTTATATGCAAAAACTGAAAGGGAAAATAATAGTGAATGGAAGGATTTTGCCACATACTTGATGGTAGAAAATTGTTTTGATTTGGGAGTGGATCAACGTGTGTGTACTTATTGTTGTAATAAATTAAATCAAAACCAGATGCCTGCTAGGGCAGTTCATAATAATCTGGAATTGGTTGAGATACCTTCAGAATTGAAGGATTTAAATACTTATGAATCTATTTTGATTCAAAGTATCCATCCCTTTCAGGCTATTGTAAGAATGGAGCCCAAGACAGGGAAGTTGCCTCCAGCAGATTTACAGAGACGATTAAAGGGAAGAGTTGTTTATTTGCCTCTAGATTTGAACAAAAACATTAACACAATTGGAGTTGAGAAAGTGGAAGAGGAACCTCTGGTTATCTTGGTCAATGGGGTTCCGACAAAGAATAAGAAAATATGGCAAGATTTAGTGGATGTTAGGAAAGTGAAAAATGCAACTTTGTATTTGAAGAAAAATAATAAGTACTATAAGAATGTATATGTTGCAGAAGAGGAAGTAAGTGATGAAGAGGATAGCATTTTGTGTGCTGGCCAAATTGAGAAAGTAGAGGTGTCTAATAGTGAAGAAATATATGAACATTATAGTGTTCATCCTTTGCATTCCAAGGAAGTCATGGGGAATGCTATTGAGTTGTTTCAAATGAAACAAGCCAAAGGGAGTCCCATTAGTGTTTGGGAGGAAAGTTTGGAAGCTCGGTGTTTCCCACAGCTATTTCCCACAGGTCAAGGAGGAAGATATGATGAGCGACCTCGTGAAATTCCTGCGTCTGAATACCGGACTTTACGATTGTATGCAGAAGATGCTAGGTTTCGTCAATGCATTCCCTATTTGTTTCATCTCCTGTTTGAAAGCGATCTGTCTGGACTGTCATATGCAGTGAACCACATCTTAAAAAGTGGTATACAGATGCGAAACATCTCGGCAAGTGACTTTATGCATAAAGTCAATGTCCAAGACAGTATTTTGGATTCTCACTTAATTAATCTCATGGCGTGTCAGCGTGGTACTAATGAGTACTGGTACCGTCGTCATGGTGATTTAAAATGTATGTTGAGGAACTTAGGAACTCCGACATGGTTCCTCACTCTGAGCTGTGCCGAGTATGGCTGGGAAGACTTACTTGAATTTCTACGAGAGGCAAATGGAAATATTGAAAACATTGAATTCAAGACACCTGGAGAACTGTGTTCTTTGGATCCAGTGAATGTATGCAGGTACTTCAATCATAGATTTGAAGCTATGATGTCTTTCATCACAAATAAAAAGAATCCACCTCTTGGAGAGGTGTTGGATTTCTTCTGGAGAAAGGAGTACCAAGCAAGAGGTGCCCCTCATATACATATATTGTTGTGGATCAAGGATGCACCTAAATTTGGAACAGATCCGGATGACTTAGTGATGAGTTTCATAGAACAGTATTCTACGTGTGCTGTTCCAAACGCAATGGAGAAGAAAAACCTAAGAGAACAAGTTCTACGTTTCTAAAGCCATCGTTGTGGAAAGTACTGTCGTCGTAAATTCAGAAACAAGGACAAGTTCTACACCAAATGTCGTTTCAACTTTCCACGACCGGTGATTTCTAAAGGAAGAGTGAACAGTTTGATGTCCTCGCTGCGACATAATGTGATGAGGAAATCACCCAAGAATACATACAATTTGAAAAGGAACGAAGAGTCCAAGTACATCAATGACTACAACCCAGTGATTTTTTCCATGTGGAATGCTAACATGGATATACAGTTTGTGGCTGACAACTGTATGGCTGTGGCTCGGTATGTGACATCTTACATCACCAAAAAAGAAAAGACAGAACTGAAGGATATGTGGGAGGACATTTCCCATGAAAAGAGCCTCAGCAAGAAGTTGTACAGTTTCAGTCTGAAGATGTTGTCGCATCGAGAAATCGGAGCTTACGAATGTTCTGACCGCTTGTCTTCAGCAAGTCTCTATGCCAAATCCAGGAGTATCGTTTGGGCAAGTCTTGGTCTTGCTGCAACACGAAATCGAGTTCTAAAACCTGTCCGGGAAATTGAGTATTTGGCGGAAAAGGAGCCAAACAGTACCGACATTTTGAAGACCAACATGTTGGATACATATTATCCAAATCGAAGCAGTCACCTTGAGAATGTTTGTCTATATGAGGTTCTACAAAATTATATATTCAAGAGGAACATCAAAGAAGATATTGAGAAAGGAGTGTATGCTGTAATTGGAAGTGAGGGATGTCTGGTCAAGCAAAGAAAATGCCAATTAGTAAACCATTGAAAATTGAGTGGCGAATCTCCAGAAAAAAAGGAGTTTTTCTATTTAGCACTTTTGCAACTTTTCAAGCCTTGGCGTGCAGAAGAGGAACTGCTTGGAGATTTCCTCTGTTACGAAGACTCTTTCAATGCAGCCAAGGAGTCCATAGAATGTCCTGCTTTTCCTAAATATCAAGAAATGCTTACTTTGGAAATTGAGCAGGAAGCAACGATTGCAGCTGAGATTGCCAGAGACAGTTCTCAGGACAGTCAGAGTTCTGTTTCATTGAGTCAAGATCCACTTGGAGGACCTATTATCGAAAATGAAGCTGCCACTGCTATGAATGAAGTAGAAAGAGCCATGGCACATGCTCAGGAGGATTCAGTTAACTTAGAAGACTTGGAAAAACAACTCAACGTTGAGCAGAGGAAAATATATGATGAAGTTACCAAGGAAATTGAGCACGGATTAAGTCATGAGAAGAACGAGTGCTCATGTACATTGTTGAAGCCTGTCCAACTGTACGTGAGTGGAGAAGCGGGAACTGGCAAAAGTTTCCTCATTAAAGCAATTTCTTGTTATTTGCAGGAAAGGACTGAGTCATCGTTGTCTTGTGTTGTCACCGCTCCTACTGGACTGGCAGCACATAACATTAAAGGTATTACTTTGCATCGTCTACTGATGCTGCCGGTGGAGCATGACAACAAATTACAATACAACAAGTTATCTGGGGATGCTTGCTGTGAAGTTTCAAGAGTCTTGAGGAAAATGAAACTACTTATCATTGACGAAGTAAGCATGGTTTCCAATGTCATGCTTGCCTTTGTGCATTTGAGAATGCAAGAAGTACTTAAAACTGAATATGATGTGTTATTTGGTGGCAAACACATCATTGTTTTCGGAGATCTTCTGCAGCTGACACCAGTAAAAGGTCAACCTGTGTTCAAAATACTCACGCATGAAGATACCAGGAAGTGCCTAGGGAGCATTGGCAACGTCAATATATGGTTAAACTTCAATTATGCTGAACTGCATGAAAATATGCGTCAGGCAAAGGATGAAGATTACAAGAATATTCTACAAGATATTAGAATTGGAAAAGTGACCGAGCATGGGAAAGAAGCTTTAAATGCACGATTACTGACAAATTTATATCCCAAACAAGAGATTGTGCCTGAGAATATTTTTCAGAAAATTACTGAGAAGAAATCCGGGATATGTTTGATGCCAACTCTTGCAGAATGTGCCATTTTCAACAACAAAATGTTGAATTTAGAAAAGCAAGAGATTGTGAAATTTGAAGCTATCGACAAATTAGAGCATATGGGATCAACAATTATTTTATCAGACAATTTGAAATCAAAATTGGATTCATTAGAGAAGACTATATCCAAAACAGCGGGTTTTGAAAAGACTTTGAATGTGTGTTTAAATTGCCGAATCATTTTGAGAAGGAATTTACATGTAGAAAGAGGTCTGGTAAATGGATCAATGGGTAATGTTGTTGATTTTGAGAAATACAGAAATAGAGATGGAATAGAATTTTTAAGAATTAAATTTGATGGCATTGAGGAAGTACAGCAAATTGGTCGTTGGTTTGCTAGGTTTTTGCTTGTTAAAGACTTATATGTTCGCCGTAAACAGTTTCCTGTTTGCTTGGCATATGCGGTGACAATCCATAAATCGCAAGGTTTAAGTGTAGACTGTGCATTGGTGAATATTGGCAGTTCTGTGTTCAAGGAGGTTATGGCATATGTGGCATTGTCACGAGTTAGAACTTTATCGGGATTGTACTTGATTGACTGTGATGTCACAAACATTTGTGCGGATCTAGATTGTGTTAAGGAATACAATAGGTTAAGAAGAGAGTATGCGCCACATTTGCCTCAATATCCTTTGTTTGAGAAACGTGTGGTAGGCCGGAAACGTAGAAATATCAGTAATAGTAGGGAGGTTGTTGCAAAAAGACTAAAAGTCAATGAACCGAAAATTGTTACCAGAAAGAAAGTGGATTCTGTTGAAGATGTTGTCGGTTTTCAATTTGAAAACAGTTCTGGTGTCAACTGCTATGCAAATGTAGTGGTTAATGTTCTCTTTTCACTACAGAGTTTAAGAGAACAGATTCTGTTGAATTCAGAACAAATTTTATGCTGTTTGTTGAATTCTGTTTTCGAGAAATGTAGCAGTGATCGAACAAAAGTAGAAAGTGTGTCTGAAGTTCGTTATCTGTTAGATGAATGTTCAGGTCAAACAGACTTCTCTGAAAATAATCAGCAAGATTGTCAGGAGTTTTTAATGTATATGCTTGATGTATTGCAAGATGAGGGTGTAGATGTAGATCACCTGTTTGGGCTTTCTTATCAATGGCAGCATGACTGCGAGAACTGTTTGGTATCAAGTACTACTAGTGTAGACTCAGAAAGATTTATATATTTAACTTTGCCAGACAGTAAATCAGTGTCCTTTAATAAGCTAGTAAATGCAGCGGATCACAACATGGAGTGTAGCCAATGTAAATGTGATATGATGTCAACATTATTTATACGTAGATATGGCCAGAATGTCATTTTAATGATCCAACGATGTAGGCCTGATGGATCAAAATTGTCAACTTTAATAAAAAATTTTGTGGCTTCTCAGCTGTCAATATCAGGGAGGACTTTTGTAACTGTAGCAATTATCTATCACAATGGTCCATCAACAACATCAGGACATTATACAGCTTACTTAAAGTCTGGAAACGGCTGGTCATTCTGTAATGATTCCGCTGTAACTTTCAAAAAAAAATTGCAGTTTGACCTTAAAAATTCTTACCTGGTGTTTTTAAAACCAAAATTTTAAGTAGAGGGAATGTAAGTCTGCAATGCTGTCTAGATTAAAAATCCAACTATATAAACTTGCTGCAAGTAAGTCTGCTTCATAGTAAGCAGTATCAGTGTCATAGGAAAAGGAGAACATGAGTGACAAAGAAGAGTAAGTTATTAGTAGTCCAGGATTGTGAAAATAATCTCAAATGTTTTCTTTTTGAAAGTTGCAAAAATAGAAAATGTCGGGATTTGATTGGAAGAATAACAAGACTTGCGAATCGCGGCAACATGATTTGGCCTAGTGGAAACATGTGATAGAATGAGAGAAGTCTTTTTTTCTATGTAACATATTTTTCGTATCGATGGAGGTTTTCTTTCAGAAAGTGGCGGGCTGAAAATATTTATAGCACAACAGAGTGGACGCTGTACATAGGAGATCCTTCGACTTTATTGAAAGTAAGTTAATTTTAAGGAGTTTTGAAATCAGATTTCTTAGCTTGTATGGGTTTTTTAAACACAGTCATTTTGATTGTGTTTTTTTTCCCCGCTGTTACATGATGAATACCTTCAAGTCACTGATTTAAGTGAAATTTGATACATTCTGAGAACAGCAAAAATAAACAATTTAACATGTATAATTAATGTTATGCTTTTTGTACTTATGATATACATTTAGAAATGTGAGGTAGATATGGAGAAGCTGAGTCTTCTGTAAGTGTCAATTTTAATGCTTACAGTGCTGTACTTCTGGGTACTGTTTTTTTTAAAAAAAAAAGAAATAGGCCTCACCTCAAAGAAAGCTCTTGAAAGCACACATCTTATTTGCATCCTATAACAATCATTTAAAATGTTTGACACAATTTTATGATGGTTTTACATCTCTTTTGCGCTGTTATTGCATCACTATTGTGAGATATAAGCAATGCAAAAGAAGCATCATGTTTCAAAATAGGCCTCATTTGTGAGCAGTTCTTAGCCATGTTCTCTTGTAATTACTCCTTTTTTTAAAAAAAAAAAATTTGGGGTTAGCTCCCGGTTCGCGTACCGGAGAGCTAACCGGAAAGCGAACTAAAAAAAAACAGCTTGCCAGAGTGTTACACTTTCTAGCAATTTTTGTAAAAAGGGGAGGTAGTTCTGAAAAGACCTTTTTTTTTTTTTTACTTTTTTGAACATTATTTCATTTTTTTGGATTTTTTGAACACTTTTTTGTTTTTTTTGTTGTTTTTTTAAAGGGAATGAACAGAAAGAGGTATTGAAAATGGCTCAACAGGAGCAAAAAAAAAAATTAAAAATTCTTGCGTTTGGAACATTGGTGTTTTTCGAAAGCAAGATTAATCAATTTCACGCTCATGTTAGCGCATGAAATTAGTGTTCCACAATACAAGCATGTGAGCTTTAGATGCACAAAATTTTTCTGTATGTTGGGCACTGTTTCATTCGCCTCGGCCACTGACAGAGACAGATCAGAAGATGTTGAAGGTACCGAAGTTGGGGGGTTTTGTTGCAGGTCACGCATCTCTCCACGACTGTAGTTCATTGGATGCCACCTCTGCATGTGTCGGTGCATTGTGTGATTTCCAAAGCTGTACTTTTTGTTTGTTCCTCGGGATAATTTTTTTTTGCAGATAAGGCACTTAGCATATCGTGCATTGACTTTTTTTTCGTCAGAAGGAATGCTAAAAAATTGCCATATAAAGCTTTCTTTCCGATGAGATACCCGGGGTAACTCTTCGACAAATTGTGGTCCCTCTTCTTCCTCTCCGTCTTCTTCTTCCTCTTCCTCCTCTATGTTTCCAAGAAATTGTGGAGGGGGTCCTCTCTTCCTATTAGGAGATGGGGGTGGTGGTGGTGGGGGTGCAGAAGCTGAAGCTACTATTGAAGCCATCACAGAAAAAAATCAGGTCTTCCTTTCACAAAGTTGAAAGTCAGAGTGAGAAAAAAGGTGGGGGCTTTCATCATTTGGGAAAAGAAATAGTTCTAAACCAATGAAAAGTGTTATTTTTAGGTCACATGACCTAGTTTTACATCATTAGGAAACCGAAAGTGAAATGAACCAATGAAAACTTTAATAAACAAGTCACATGACCTGTTCCGCTCACGTTACGCGGAGCGCGCCGCGCCTCGGATAGCTTCCGGTTCGCGGTCCGGAGCACTTCCGGGAGCGCTAACGCGGCGCGTGATAAGACGCATTACGCGACAACGTGATACGTCGCGCTTCCGCGACGCGTCACAGTTGCGCTAACGAAACGTTTACCGGTTCGCGTACTAGATAGCGGCATCAAGATGAGCTAACGGAAAGCTTCCCGGTTCGCTTACCGGAAGCGGAGAAAAAAAATATAAAAAAAAAAATTATCAATAGACATCTAAAATATATTTTTGGATTTAAAGAAGAATACATTTTACAGCTACAAATGTTAGCTTTTAAAAAACCAATGAAATTCACAGAAAAAACCATAGGTTATAGACCATATATAGTTAGGAATTTGCATTTACAAAACCTTGAAAATTCACTGAAAAAACCATAGGTTATAAACCATATATAGTTAGGGCTTAGCATTTACAAAACCTTATTTTACTCGCATAAAACCATTGAAATTCCATATATAGTTAGATGCGCTAACTATATATCGCGCACCCGCAATCCACTGCTGATGATGTCACATATTACATCATTCATGACATGGTCAGTGACATCACTGATGACATCACTGATGACAACTCAAATGACATCACTGACAACATCACAGATGACATCATTCATGTGTTAATACGATGAACCTCTACAGACTCTGATATATCCTTAGATACACTCAGTGAAAACAGACACTCACAGATTGTCACTCATCCATGGAGTTACTCATACACCTAGACAGTCATGCAAAGAATCAATCACACCTCCATTTCCTCAACTATACAGTTATACACACCTTACTTATTCAAACATATACTAACACATATTTACTCTCTTATACAATCCCTGATACAAGTTCACAATGATCAATACAGCCACTCACACATTCACTGGCTCTTATGCACAGTTATTTATATATGTCAACTCTCACATGTACTGTGTTTTAAATATGTACTTACTTTGACATGTAGCACTGAGATATCCATTCACTCACCAATACACTCATGCACACAGTCAACCGCCCATACAGCTGTTTCCACATGCACTTTTGAACCCATACATCTAGTGTATCAACTGCTCACACATCTATGCACAGAGTCATACACCTCCCAGCCACCCACACACACACTCAGTCTCCCATACAAATACTTGGGCAACCAATCAATAATCCATATAGTTACTCATATAGCTACTGATCAACACATGCAGCAGTTTACAGAACAACAGATATAATGATGCACAAATTAATACTGTTTAATCACTAACCCATGCACTCAGTGAGACACATTTAATCACTCCCTCATACAATCAGTCATGCACCTACTAAATCCTTCATCCAGACATTCATACATCCACTCATTCTTCAATATGTAAGACATATTTTAACTTTACAGAAACATACAGTCACTGGATGTTGTGATCAGTGATGTCATCAGTGATGTCACTGACCATGTCATGAATGATGTAATATGTGACATCATCAGCAGTGGATTGCGGGTGCGCGATATATAGTTAGCGCATCTAACTATATGTGGAATTTCAATGGTTTTATGCGAGTAAAATAAGGTTTTGTAAATGCTAATCCCTAACTATATATGGTTTATAACCTATGGTTTTTTCAGTGAATTTTCAAGGTTTTGTAAATGCAAATTCCTAACTATATATGGTCTATAACCTATGGTTTTTTCTGTGAATATATATATATATATATATATATATATATATATATATATATTCACTGAAAAAACCATTGGTTATAGACCATATATAGTTAGGGATTAGCCTTTTCAAAACCTTATTTTACTCACACAAAACCATTGAAATTTCATATATAGTTAGTTCCACTAACTATATATCGCGCACCCGCAATCCACTGCTGATGATGTCACATATTACATCATTCATGACATGGTTAGTGACATCACTGATGACATCACTGATGACATCTCAAATGACATCACTGATGACATCTCAAATGACATCACTGATGACAACATCCAGTGACTGTATGTTTCTGTAGAGTTAAAATATGACTTACATATTGAAGAATGAGTGGATGTATAAGTGTCTGGATGAAGGATTTAGTAGGTGCATGACTGACTGTATGAGTGAGTGATTAAATGTGTCTCACTGAGTGCATGGGTTAGTGACTAAACTGTTTTAATTTGTGCATCATTATATCTGTTGTTCTACAAACTGCTACATATGTTGATCAGTAGCTATATGAGTAACTGTATGGGTTATTCATTGGTTGTCCAAGTATTTGTATGGGAAACTGAGTGTGTGTGTATGGGTGGCTGGGAGGTGTGTGACTCTGTACATAGATGTGTGAGTAGTTGATTCACTATATGTATGGTTTCAAAAGTGCATGTGCAAACAACTGTATGGGCGGTTGACTGTGCATGAGTGTATTAGTGAGTGAATGGATATCTCAGTACTACATGTCAAAGTAAGTACATAAGTAAAACACAGTACATGTGAGAGTTGACATATATAAATAACTGTGCATAAGAGCCAGTGAATGTGTGAGTGGCTGTATGGATCATTGTGAACATGTATCAGGGATTGTATACGAGAGTAAAGTAAATGTGTTAGTATATGTTTGAATAAGTAAGGTGTGTATAACTGTATAGTTGAGAAAATGGAGGTGTGATTGATTTTTTGCATAACTGACTAGGTGTGTGAGTAACTCCATGGATGAGTGACAGTCTGTGACTGTCTATTTACACTGATTGTATCTAAGGTTATATTAGAGTCTGAAGAGGTTCATGGTATTATCACATGAATGATATCATCAGTGATGTGATCAGTCATGTCAAATGAGATGTTATCAGTGATTTTATCAGTGATGTCATTTGAGAAGTCATCAGTGATGTCATTTGAGATGTCATCAGTGATGTCATTTGAGATGTCATCAGTGATGTCATCAGTGATGTCACTAACCATGTCATGAATGATGTAATATGTGACATCATCAGCAGTGGATTGCGGGTGCGCGATATATAGTTAGTGGAACTAACTATATATGAAATTTCAATGGTTTTGTGTGAGTAAAATAAGGGTTTGAAAAGGCTAATCCCTAACTATATATGGTCTATAACCAATGGTTTTTTCAGTGAATTTTCAAGGTTTTGTAAATGCAAATTCCTAACTATATATGGCCTATAACCTATGGTTTTTTCAGTGAATTTCATTGGTTTTTTAATAGCAAATATCAAAAGCTGTAAAATGTCAAGTACGTGATAGGTAAAAACTTTTTCGTGTTTAAGCACGCTGATGTGCTTTGAACGCTGCCCCCTCCCCTCTTTTCTCTTAGTAGTACTCTCTCTTTGCAGATAGTGAAGAGTAGTTAACGCAGGCCTTTACCCCCGTTGTAATCCGTCCTGCCTGCTTGTCTCTCCAATTGATTGATTATTATCCAAGCATTTACTGTTTTACAATTGATTCTCTTTGGTTCATTCTCTATTTACAAACAAGCACAAAGTCGCAATACTCTGTTTAGTCTTTGCAGATCGTGAAAAATCGTGTAAAAAAATAAAAGTAATCGAGCAAAATCAGTAGGCCACTAATTGGATCTCTTTTTGACCTCGCTAAAATAGAAATATTATGAACAACCCTTCATGAGAAATTCGAAAATAGTGAGATGAACTGAGCTCCACACCATGAGGGCTGCAAGACAGCTCGGCTCCGTCACCTATCCCGCCCAAAATAACGACAAACCCTATGCAAATATTAAAAATATAGACAACACACCAGCAAAGAAACAGGGTAAAACCTTTTATTAAATAACTATTTACATAACTATTTTATACATTTTATTGCCCGATCCGGCTAGCTCAATCGATCGAGCATGAAACTCATGCACTCTGATAGCAAGCGTTGCTACTGATGCTATGCAGACCAAAACTGGTTTTCAGTTTGTACATTTTTCTAGATTTTTCCATCCAAGGTTGGTTGACTTTGTAGAACGATGGCTTCAGATTTTCAACATACGGTGTGGTGGCGCGGACTGGGAGGGGGCGCTTCGCTCCTGCCCCCTCCCCAAGTAAGTTTTTCATACGTGAAATTACGTTAATGATTTTGGTCCCTGAGTTGCTTCAATGTCACTGCCATTCTCAAATGGCATAAGTTCTGGATGTTGGGTGCCATAGTTCAGAGTTCTGAGCAGCGCTTGTAACACTGTCTGAAGCTTATTTCCACCTACTGCAGCTTCACTATTCTCAAAGTAAGTGAGTGTCGTTTGTGGACCTCACTGCATTTGAAAACAATGTGATATGTTACCTTCCTAAACCGCTTGACGGAGGCCCCCGAGGGGCGGTGTAATGGCCATGGACTCGGAGAAGACGCTTGGCTCCGACCCCCTCCCCAAGTCTTATAGCACCGGTGTAGCCTGAGATCGCCCCCGACATAGGCGGCCGGCTCCCGGGGTCCGGCGGAACTTTTTGCCTTTTGATGACTCTTCTATTCTGGACCTTGTCCCACAATCCGTTTGACCTGAAGACACGCTGTAGTGGGGCGCCCCTTTACCGTTTTAGTTGCCATTCCGCCCGCTTTTGCTACACTGTGCCTCTTCCGCCATTCAGCTGTTTACCGCCCTCTCTTGCGACTACAACGTCTCGCTCACCATGTAGTTGAGTTGCTCCCGCTCTTGCGATGCAACGATAGGCGACTGCCACAAGCCTCTCAAAATGGCGGCCGGCTCTTCAGATTTGGGCGTGGTCCACTAAAATGGCCCTGGGACACCTTGGAACTCGGACGCTTCCCTGATAGGGCTTGGGTCCCATTCTCGAAAGCGTCCCCTCAGCCGTGAAGATTCTACAAAAGTCTTGGGGGCCCCCGACTCCCGCAGGCTTCTGGTGGGGAGCGGCTGCCATGTTTGCTCGTGGAATGGCCACGACGGACCTACAAGATGGTAGTGCTCTCATGCTGACGCCAGCTTTAGTCTGAAACATCCAGAAACACTGTAGACTACCAATTCGATCAGTTCCGGTAGCGCCCCAACATGACCCGGTAGAGAAGAACTTGCCCTCCCCTCTTTGACTGATGGTTCTTGTTGCCTGTCCCCTCTGTTGTCATTTTACAGAACTTTTTGGACTGCTGAAAGGGGTTGTGTTCCGAACGCTGGTTGGTGGAGACATTTTGACTATATTCTTGACCTACGTTGTCGCGTAATGCGTTATATGACACGCCGCGTTAGCGCACCCGGAAGTAATCCGAGGCGCAGCGCGCAACGTAAGCATAACAGGTCATGTGACTTGTTAATAAAACTTTTTATTGGTTTATTTCACTTTTGTTATTTTAATAATGAAAAGCTTGGTCATATGACCTAAAAAATACGCTTTTTATTGATTTCGAACTTTTTTTAAAAAACATATATGTTATAATATTCCAGGCTAATGTACTTTCCCGGAAAATTTACAACTGTCCTGCAAGTAAAATATATTCCTTTTTCGAGAAAAAGGGCGTTTCTTCGTTCCATGACGGAGCCGTTGAGTAAAAGAGACTCGGCCTGCTGTCTTAGTCGCCGATACGTCTGATTATCAGATTCTTATCAATCACTTTATGTTGCAGAAGTGGAAAACACAACTGCCCTTGACCATTTATCTTTACTGCGTTCCTACATATTATACCTTTTATCCGTCATGTAATTGGACTGCTTTATTTCACTTGCCTTTAACTGATTCGAAAACAGTGACTAAAAGTAAAAACTTTACCAATGTAAATACTACTACCATGTTTTGTTTTAAAAACCTTTATTGTGAAAATGTCAGTATACAAATACGGGCCTATAACCACGAGGGCCGGCCACGGAGCAAACTGGAATCGTATATGATGAGGAGACATTTACATTATAGAGGAACGTAACGAACGAGCCATTAGGTTGCAAGAACTAAGGTGTCTAACAGTTGCGGAATCGGTGGACGTACATTTTGTAATTAAAATACGACAGGGCCACTTACAAAAAAGTTATCTCGATATACATTTGCGTGCAAGTACCATGGGTGACGTTAATTCGAACTTTCAATAGTACAGTAATCAATAACACATCAGAACTTAATATCAATAGAGATGTCGAAATATTCAATCAATTCTCGTCCCCGCCCGCCATGAGCATCAAAACTGCATTCATATCTTGTGATATCAAGGTTGTTCAACCAGTACACAACAATGAGCTACGAGTCCCATTTATACCGGCGCCATTTTGGGCGAGGCAGGGCAGGTCCAAGATATAGTCAAAATGTCTCCACCAACCATCGACCAGACCAGAACCCCTTTCGGCCCTTTATGCTACAAGATGGTGTGTTCCATTCAGAAAATATTGTTCGCAGCATTTTGAAAGGAAACATAAACAGCCGTTCTCCTAGTGAGTCTCACATTGTTACATTTAGGAAGAATGTTGAAGAGTAGTATGTGGAAAATCTGAAGCCATTTTTCTACAAACTCTCAATCAGCCTTGGATGGAAAAAAAAATCCAGAAGAATGTACAAACTGAAAACCAATTTTTGTCTGTTTAGCATCAACAGCAACGCTTGAGTCAGCTTTGTGTCAAGCCGCCATTTTCATTCAATCAATAGCGTCCCCCTGCACACATTCAGGGACCTGGTCGTGTCTTCAGATGAAACGGATTGTAGGACAAGAAGCAGAAAAGAAAAGGAAAAAAGATCCGCCGGACCTCGGGAGCCGGCCGCCTATGTCATGTGCGACCTTTGGCCACACCAGGGCAATAGTGAAGCTGCAGCAGGTGCAAATAAGCTTCAGACAGTCTTACAAGCACTGCTCAGAACTCTCAACTATGGCACTCAACATCCAGGACTTGCCATTCGGATCTTGGCGCCTTGTGCTGGTTCCGACCTATTCACACATCGGTCCACTACTGACATCACCTCATAAGCCAACGGGGCACCCCACGCCGACTTTCGGCGCAGCATTGTAGGATGGCCACACCAGTGCGGCAACTTGCTGGACACCACCTCGGTGCCATCCGGATCTCGGCGCGTTCGAGTCACTGTACCGCAAGAGTGACCGGAACTCAGCTGGTCATGCCGTCTTTCGGCGCAGCATTGTAGGATGGCCACACCAGTGCAGCAATTTGCTGGACACCACCTCGGGCAATAGTGAAGCTGCAGAAGGTGCAAATAAGCTTCAGATAGTCTTACAAGCACTGCTCAGAACTCTCAACTATGGCACTCAACATCCAGGACTTGCCATTCGGATCTTGGCGCCTTGTGCTGGTTCCGACCTATTCACACATCGGTCCACTACTGACATCACCTCATAAGCCAACGGGGCACCCCACGCCGACTTTCGGCACAGCATTGTAGGATGGCCACACCAGTGCGGCAACTTGCTGGACACAACCTCGGTGCCATCCGGATCTCAGCGCGTTCGAGTCACTGTACCGCAAGAGTGACCGGAACTCAGCTGGACACGCCGTCTTTCGGCGCAGCATTGTAGGATGGCCACACCAGTGCGGCAATTTGCTGGACACCACCTCAGTGCCATCCGGATCTCGGCGCGTTGTGCTGCCTTCGGCCTATTCGCACATCGGTCCGCTACTGACTCCGCCTCACGTGCCAACGGATTTTCTACGCTTTTTGTAGCCCTAAGCCGCATAACAGGTCATGTGACTTGTTTATAAAACTTTTCATTGGTTCATTTTACTTTTGGTTTCCTAAAGATGGAAGGCTTGGTCATATGACCTAAAAATAACACTTTTCATTGGTTTAGAACATTTTTTTTTCCCAAACGATGAAAGCCCCACCTTGTTTCTGGATGATTCAGACTGAAGCTGGCGTCAGCATGAGAGCTCCACCATCTTGTGGCTCCGTCGTGGTCATTCCGCGAGCAATCATGGCAGCCGCTTCCCACCGGAAGCCTGCAGGAGTCGAGGGCCCCCAAGACTTTTGTAGAATCTTCACGGCTGAGGGGACGCTTTCGAGAATGGAGCCCAAGCCCTAGCAGGCAAGCGTCCGAGTTCCAAGGTGTCCCAGGGCCATTTTAGTGGACCAGGCCCAAAACCGAAGAGCCGTCCGCCATTTTAAGAGTCATGTGGCAGCCGCCTATCGCTGCACTGCAAGAGTGGGAGCAACTCAACAACATGGTGAGCGAAACGCTGTAGCCGCAAGAGCGGGCACAACTCAGCCGGATGGCCGCCACCTGGGGAGGCCCGTTCACGCCGCCTCCCCCACGCCCCCCCCCCGGGCCGCCCCACACCAATTTTTGGAGCAGCATTGTAGGATACCAAAACCAGTGCGGCAGTTTACTGGACATCACCTGGGTGCCATCAACATCTCAGCGCGTTCTGCTGCCTTGGGACTATTCGCACAACAGACCGCTACTGACGAGGCCTCCCTCCGCAACACCCTGGACGCCCCCCGCTGTTTTTCTTTGCTGCATTGTAGGATCCCAAAAACCAGTGCGGCACCCAGGTGACATCACCTGGGTGCCGTCCAGAACTCAGCACGTTGTGCTGCCTTGGGACTATTCGCACAAAAGACAGCTTCTGACCATTGTTGCTTTTTTTTAAAAAAATGTTTAACTGTTTTTACAGTTTTTGTTCCGTTCGTTATATTTAAAAGTTAATAAAGTTTTATAATCCTACTTTGTTGGAGTGTTATATATTTTTTTTTAAACGGGTGAATGGGGCCTTGAATCGGGTTATTGTCATGTGTGGGCTTTGCAAGTGTACTGCTACAGGATCGGACATTTCAAACTCAAATGCACGTTCTTTTTCTTACCTTTCCGAAGCATGGAGCGCAATAGCAGGCAGAGAAAGGGTGATGCAACTGTTGAACACTGCCTGGCCTGGAAGTTGCTGGCAGTGCCCCCCCCCCCGCCGGCTCCTGAAAGAGGACACACACACACCGCCGCCCCGAGTACTTCACAGATCTTTAAAAGACCATGCGCTTGTTCATGAGGCTTAAATCGTTTATCACCCCTTCTAGAACCCCTGCATCGACCCTCTGACGTTTCCTGGAAGAATTACCACGTAACACAATACCAAGCCTTGTCAGCTGAAACCCCCGAGGAATCGTGGGGCATATAATCAAGGGGGTTTATCTCCGCTTTTTTGGCTTTAAAAGCCAAGAAAGCGGAGATAAAATTATCTCCCTATTACCAAGCTGTCGCTAACACCAGTTAGTGATAGCTAAAAGGAGATAGCGACCATCTTGGGCCCCGCTTTGCATGTCAGTGATATTTATCACTAATGACATGCAAAGTGGGCGTGCCAAGATGTTAGCGACTGGAAACAGTCCCTAACATCGCTATCTCCTATTACCAACTTTTGGAGATATTCGCGCTAAGCGCGAATATCTCCAAAAGCTAACACCTGACCTGAGCAGTTCTTAGCCATGTTATCCAATGGGAGGTGGATAACATGGCTAAGAGCATTTGCTCGATAATACATGAATATCGCTGACTTTTCTGCGATATTCATGCATTGCGGCCGTTTTTTATCGCATTTGCGATAAACCTTGCTAATAGCAAGGTTTATCTGCGATAAAAATCGCCGATGTTCGGCGATAATTTTTGTCTCTAAACAAGTTAGAGACAAAAATTATCGCTAGTTGTTGGTAATATGCCCCCGGGTTTTTGCTTGCAGAAATCGGGAGGCGGGAGATTAGCACTGAAATTAGTAGTCTCACGCCTGAATCGGGAGGGTTGGCATGTCTGGATTCTCTACAGCTGGGGCCATAAACTACATCCGCAGAGCTAGGTGATAGCCTGGGACCAGCCTGGCATCTAAAATGGCTGGCGTGCACGACAAAATTGTGGCATTGGAAAAAAGGCAAGATGGCGCAGACAATGTTTATCAATAAGGATTCATTTATAACAAAATATTTTATCGCACTGACAAATTGGCGGTCAACACTTCCTGATTTCCATCGAATCGAACGTTAACAGATGTCACGCAGCAAAAAAAAAAAAAGCTCACGCACAGCCGCTGGAAGAGATGTATCAACATATATGAGCCTCCTCAGCCACCCTCAGAAAACATAGGGGATTAGGATACGTCTCCCGCACCCCCTTATACCTAGTAATTTAATTAAAACGAAGCACAAAATGGCGAATTCCCGTTTCGCTACGAGTTTGCGGCCCAGTTCGCAGCCCGTGAAGCGCTTCTACCGTGAAAAATCATTTTTTTTTATTTTCCCCACGGGACCCTTTAATAACCCCAACAAAATTCCTAGGGGGTCAAGAGGGGTATACCTTGCCCCCTTTCATTAAATTCCCCCTTCGTTTTTCACCTCTTCTTCTCTCTCGATCCTACCGAGAGATAAGATGGCGGCCGCTCCGGACTGTTTAGAATGTTGACAGACACCGGGGAGCCAATCAGCTTCGCATCGCAAAGTTCCGTTTCGCGAAAAGTAAGCGGACCGGAGCGCAGCCCGGAGCGCTGTTACAGATATATATCTTGTTTTGAATGTTAATTTCTCAAAATCCACTGGAGCACATATATTGAGACCTAGCAAAGGCACATCGGGCTAACAGTCCCTATAATTTTGCCAAGTTTCGTGCAAATCCATTCAGCCGTTCGAGCTAAAAGTGAGGCCAAAGGCCCTATGGAAATTAACATGGGAAAAACGTGTTTTGGGACCCCCCTTTTTTCTCGGCCCCCCCTTGACGAAACCCCCCCAAATTTTCAGGGGCTGCTCAGAAACAAAATGTGCCATTTTCCTGAAAATTTCAGCCGATTCCATCCACAAACGCCAAAGTTATTAGACATAGAATTTTCAAAAGTTCCATAGACAAATAATCCTAACTATATATACCTACTGGCTATCGCCAGTAGGTAATATATATATATATATATATATATATATATATATATATATATATATATATATATATATATATATATATATATATATATGTATATATATATATATATATATATATATATATTCAACACGAACTGTCCTGTCGCAGAGGGAGCGCTTAGCTGGTTGGTGCTGGAGTCGAAGCCAGGACAGGGCTCCGTTTGTTTGTATTTTGCACAAAAGAATTATTCCAGCACTCCGTTAGTTGAAAGTTTTAAATTTATTCAGTGCACAAGTACAAGCCTACGCGTTTCGAACCTGTTGGTTCCTTCTCACGGCGGCATAAACAATTGTCCTACTTCACTTTCTGTATTTAAGTGATTGTAATTATTCTGTGCATTGTGGGACATGTAGTTAGTTGTGGGATTTCCACTGACATTTTGGATATAAGGAATTTTACACTGATTTCATAATCATAAAATTCAAACAAGAACATTTTTGGCTTGAATGTCTCAATTGTGGCTGAGTGCCTTAAGGCACTCAGCCACAATTAATAATTACAATCACTTAAATACAGAAAGTGAAGTAGGACAATTGTTTATGCCGCCGTGAGAAGGAACCAACAGGTTCGAAACGCGTAGGCTTGTACTTGTGCACTGAATAAATTTAAAACTTTCAACTAACGGAGTGCTGGAATAATTCTTTTGTGCAAAATATATATATATATATATATATATATATATATATATATATATATATATATATATATGTGTGTTTTGGAGGGGGACCACAGGGGGAACC